>NC_136947.1:13574557-13682057 GCF_949987615.1 Pollachius pollachius | reverse complement strand
CATGACTTCACATCTAGGAGTCTTCTTGCGCTGCCGCCACTTAACAGAGGGTTTATCCGAAGGGTAGGGTCCGCTTGTGTTTGTGTGTGTGTGTGTGTGTGTGTATGCGTGTGTGTGTGTGTGTGTGTGTGTGTGTGTGTGTGTGTGTGTGTGTGTGTGTGTGTGTGTGTGCGTGTGTGTGTGTGTGTGTGTGTGTGTGCGTGTGTGTGTGTGAGTGTGTGTGTGTGTGTGTGTGTGTGTGTGTGTCCGTGCGTGTGTGTCTGTATGTATGTGTGCGTGCTGTGGTAATAGTCAACGTTGGGTACACCAGCAGAAGGCCAACCACTGTGTTTGAGTGAGTGGGATAAAGTAGAATAACGCTAAATCCTAATGGAAGGAATAGAAGTGCCGCTTCGTCTTTATGAAAAGTGCAATACAATAGTAGCGTTTCAGCATCAATCTTTGAAGTTATTCTCTCTAAAAAAACCAGCTTGTAATATTCCCTTTTAACTGTCAAGGTTTAAGAAGACATCTTTTTTAAGCAGCTGTCTGCTCGATAAATCACAGCCTGTTCTGATGGCAAAGAGTATGAATAATATTTCAGTCATTGATTAAAAACGTTAATCATTTCTGGTACGACGTGGAAGTATTGCTTTCTGCTACCCCAAGTATTTCAACAATATTCATTAATTCACGTTATGTTAATGTTAAACATTCTGTTTTATTCCACTTCCATTATTAAACACCCAACTGTAAACATGATGAGCTTTACTGTTCTTTGGCATTTTGGCAGACATAAAAATAGTTATTGGTCTTGTATACTAGTCTAGAGCTGGGCTGTTTTTATGTAGAATTTTATTCATGCTGACAAAAGTAACTACATTAAAAGATAATAAAAGATGACAAAACAACATTTTGAATAAAGGCATATCCAACTTCAACGCGTAAATGAAATGTTCCAAGTACCTTCAGAGTAATAATCGTATTATAAAGGGGCTCAGCCTACCGCCTGTACAACCACAGCTGTCTCTGAACACTCAGCCAGGTGTAGCTCGTGTTCATTTGCAATCTACAATAGATCAACACAGCAGGCCGAAGGCAAATAGGCTAAGAACAAACAGAATGCCTCGCTCTTTTCGTTTGATATCTGCTGCCACCTTGTGGATAAACACATGTCAAATAACTTCTGGTAACGGTTGCATCATCATTGAATCATCAATAGACGTAGGAAGACGTTGTGACACGCTCATGATATTTTCCCCATTTAATCTTATCACAACAGAGAAACCCTCAAACACACGTTCAGTAACACGACGGCAGTAATCAACCGCGCAGTGCTGCTGGGAGCTCTCCATGGTGCTGATTCCTGGTGGTGGACGACTCCCGCGAACTAGTACCAGATACACACCCGTTAAAGGATTCAGATAGTGTTCTATTGATTTTTCAAAGATAAAATGAACAGAATTACCCCTGCCTTAAATTGAATGCTTACAAGCCTTTAGCATTTAGTCAATATATATATATAGACGGATGTTAATGGTTTATCTCATGAGGGAAATTTAAAAAAAATGATTCTATAAATTCACTTGCAAAAGTAAAAAATGCATCAGATTCGGATGGTTTTATCTAATCATTAAGGTTGGTCATCAGGTCACTATATTCTTTGTGTTCAGGTTAACTGGACTAACTGTGAGTTGTGCTGTGCTGTGCTGTGAAATCATTCTGTTGTGTTGTGTTGTGAAATCATTATCAGTCGACTTTTATTTTTTTCCATCATGCTACAATGGACACTGCAGTGGAGAGCAAGTTCTGCTCTTCCCTCAACCATCCTCATTATCTAGTCCCTTTCATTCCCTGTCCATCAAACCCTCCTCCTCCTACCTGTCTCACACAGTGCCTCTCTATTCTTTCTCTCTCTCTCTCTCTCTCTCACTCTCCCTCAGTCCTTCTGTCTCTCTCTCACTCTCTTTCTCACGCTCTCCCGTTCACTATCTCTCCCCCCCTCTCCCTCTGCCTCCCTGTCTCTATCTCCCCCTCTCTCTCGTTCCGTCTCTCTCTCTTTCTCTATCTCTCTCTCTCTGGCTGTCTCTCTGCCCCCCGGTGTAGCAATGCTCTCCAACAGTAATCATCTTCTCATTGCTAAACTTAGCATCGTCCTCACACCAAATTTGAGATGGAACACAACACGGTGATTGAGGCTGACACTCCAGACTGAGGCTGCTGTGTATATAAATAATATAAATACAGGCCTCCGTTTAGGTTATTTCTTCGCCGGATTACAAGCGCAGCGAGGACTGTCTGTTTCACTCACGGTTTTCGAGACATCGAGATCTAATTTCAGAAACACATTCTGTCCGTATAGTACCGCTGTCTTCGGTCTTCAAACTGTGAAAGTTTCCTTGCGTGTGTCTCTCCTTCTGATTCACCAGGAGCAGCAGAACAGGATGTTCCGACTGCACCCCGCAGTTAAGCGCTGAATTTCTGGCTCGCCATCAAAACCCCAGGAATAGCATCGACTATACAAATGCTGATTCACCACCTAATTCCTCCATAGCGACAGTTTATATAATATGTATTTTTATTCATCTGTATGAATACAGTCGTCACTGCGTTTCTACGGACGGTAGCAATTAAGACAGCAGCTGGGTGCTGAAGACGTTGTTTTTTCTTTCTCCTCGTCTTCGTATCCTCCTCCTCCTTTTCCTCCTCCTTCTCCTCTCCCGCGTCTGTCTCCCCTGACATTGACAGGGGGGATAAAGACTACAGCTGCTCCTGGAGGTGATGTGGAAGAGCAGGGGAGAGTGAGAAGAGGAGGAGGGGAGAGAGAGATGAGGAGTAGAGAGAGAGAGAGAAGGGGGAGAGAGGAGTGTAGAGAGAGAGAGAGAGAGAGAGGAGGGAGATAAAAGAGTGTAGAGAGAGAGAGAGAGGAGTGGGAGAGAGATGAGGGAGAGAGAGGGGTGTAGAGAGAGAGAGAGGAGTGGAGAGAGAGAGAGAGAGGGGGGGAGTGGGAGAGAGAGGAGTGGAGATAAAGAGGGAGAGAGAGATGATGATGAGGAGGAGAAAGACTGGAGGATGGTGATGATGAGAGAGAGAGAGAGAGAGAGTCTGGGATGAGAGGTAGGTGTACCAATAGAGATCACTAGATAGAATAGATGGATGAATATATTTATAGATGGATTAACAAAGACAGGTAGAGAAGAGTGATCAACAGATATACTGTATACCAACAGATAGACAGACAGACAGACTGCCTTGGATAGATAGTTCAAGCAGAAGGACAGGAAGAGACACAAAAAGGGATAAGGGGAAAGAACGATTTAGTTATAAAGAGAGAGAGAAAGACAGATAGAGTAGGGGAGGAGATGACAGGCAGATAGAGACATATACTGATAGACAGAGAGGGATAGAGACGGATAAGGAAAGATAGAGGGAAATAAAACGATAGAGAGAGAGGAAGAGTGATAAGAGGACAAGACATTCAAAATTAAACGTGCCTTCGGAGGAAATGGACGACCAAAGAAATGTAATCATCTATTGATAAGGGAAGAGTTGTAAATGCTTCATTGTTAGACAACTTTTTATCACAAAATCAGCTCTGAAGAGCGAGGCAGCACTAGGTACCGAGGAAGAGGCTGGGGAGAGATTCAAATCAGTGTTCAAGAAAAAGAGAGCTACGGTTTAATTTAGCGTAGGATTCATTTAGGCCATTTGCACCCTCAGAGAGTGAGCTGAATCCTGGTAATAGTCCTCTCATCGTCATAATTATTTCATCATAAGTAGGCTTGAGTATGGTCATAAATAACACATGCCCAACACAGCAAATGGGAATTATGGAATTTCAAGCAATTTGTCTGAGTCACGGTGGAATACAAACTTTTCCTGGAAAAAAGAGAATTAAGCCACTTCATTTTAGTCATTGTATTAGTGTTTTATTAATCCTAACTGATAGATTAAAAGTTTCACAGGCATAATTGTATTTTAGAAAAACTCATTCAATCTGCACTTTTGATTGAGCTGGATACAAAAAAAAGACGGATTCAGCAGAGATACAGGATGGCCTTTGTGGCGTTTAAAAGATATGATTCAGCTAATGCACTACTTCTGTGATCGTTTCCACTTGATTAAAAACATTCAATGGATCGAGATGCTAAAACGGGCATGCCGATCGTTACACTGCTCAAAATAACCTGCTAAATCATTATTAATAATTTTCAGAATTCAGAATTCAGCAGAAATGATCACAGCTATTAAAGAAATAGGTGGTTTATCCACGTTTACCTACCACAAAATCAGATAAATAGGAGCACACAACTGAAATTGACATCAAATAGGGTGTATCCGGGAGATAGTATAACAAGATAGTATAACTATTTGTATAACAGCATTGAGACACCATGGGTTGGTATTTAAATGCAGGATTCAAGCGTCCATGTTTCAAATGCGTAGAAGATTGACAGTGTTTATTCTGGCCACTCTAACACCTGGACCATTGATCCTGTTTGACTGGTAGCTAGCATTAATTACCTGACTGGGCAAACACACACTTTGACTAATCGTTCATATTTAATAATCCTTCGCTTGTGATTATTAGAAATAAGCCGAGCTAAGCAGATCTCAAGAGGCCGGAATGAAGGATTGGGTGGGCACGCGTACACAATGCATACAAGCGGGCAAGCACACACACACACACACACACACACACACACACACACACACACACACACACACACACACACACACACACACACACACACACACACACACATCCAAACACGGTTGCACGCGCACACACACGCACACACACATAAAAAGAAAATCGGTTTAGGATGAGGATTTTTTTCACAGATTAATAGTGTCTTGGGGATGCATAGCAATTAGATTAAAAAATTTACATTGCTCACCAATTTACCACAAGATGGCTTAATTAGCTAGTGTTTTTTCTTCAGCTGGTTAACATTCACCAGGCCTTCCTAAGATTAATGTTGAAACCTATTTTTATCTTGTTGCATTATTTTTATCCTAATCACTGAATATAATAATATACCTTGTCGTCCCAGACAGGAAATGAGGGTGTCCTATTTTCATCTTTTATTCTCTGTTGGAATATGAAAAGTATGCGCACAAAATTCCCAATCAAATCGAATAGGAGATAGTTCAATGGAGATAGTTGAATGGAGTTTGCATCGACTCACTGTCAAAGCCCTCACTGTCATAGTTTAATTCTCTACCCGCTTGCCCTCTGAACCCGTCTCGGAACACCAGACGTTTTCCAGACCTCTGCCAGTCGGAGACATGAGTCAAAGGGAAGCAGCTTCCTAGCGCGGTTCCCCTGAGCCAAGCGATTCGCCGAAGGCCTCTACAGCTGAGTTATTCCAGTAACCTACACAACTGGCATCTATAGTGTACTTATCGCCTCACCTGTATTTGCCCTTAGAATTGCATTATGGTTTTCCAAACTGCTAGGGTTGTAGATATTTCACACGCTGAACTCGTTCCTTGTTTATTTTGCTGAATTCCGAACTTTTTATTACAACGGCTTGAATGGATGGGCAGAACTGCTGTGGACTTTTTTGTGACATTGCGTAAAAGTTTTTGGGATTCTGACATTGCTTCCTTTACTCCCTATCTTTCTATGATTGCTTCTTATTTCCGTCCTTCCTCATTTGCTTTAAAGAAAGGAAATATGTCATGTAAAATATCTTACTTAACTTTATAAACCACATTGAAATTGCAAGGTCTGTTATATCGTTTGACCAAACATATACTGTTCTCAAAGTATCTCTACTTTAAAAGGAACGGCTTTTGGAACTCAATTTGAGACCAGAAATGCTAATAATGTAATAGCTGGGGCGCTAATCGCAAGGGGACACAATTAGCCTCTGCGTATAATTTCTCATTAAAACAGCGCCTGGAGTTAGCACAGTGTTGAACTAGAAACACACTCTGTATTTATGTTTCACACTCTGGTTTCACCCCTCCTGAGTGGGCCTGCAGGTTAAACGGTTCATTAGTTAATTGGTTAATTGGCCTCAGGTGTGTAAAATGAGCTGGTTGTGAAGCAATGGCCCGTGACTCTCAGGTTAAACACACTTGACAAATAGATTACTTTTCTTTTAAAACTGACTGCCACCACCGAATCCCATTACAGAAGGTTAAAGGTCAATACAGATGAACAGGGATGAGTACCGGTGTGATTCATTGAAGGGGCGTGGCCGTTTGTGGTGAATCAGGCTGCAGCTCTGAGTACAGTGGAACCCAATTCAATCAAAAGTGAGTGTGTATGGGGGAGTGCTAATTTATAGGGTGCAGTCAAGGGTTTTATGAAGCAATGCAATCACAAACCCTCTACATAAACAAACTACAACTTTTCCCGGATAAAACCTTCCAGCTCCGGGGTAAACGTGCAATTTTTGTGGCCTTTTCCGTTTTTTACGAGACAATTAAAAACCCATCCCAGGCCTGTGGCGGATTACAACGGCCTCTAATAAACCATGGTGAATAAAAGTCTGCGCTGTTACCAGCCAACGTAAATAAATATTCAGCTTGCTCGTTGAACTGTGACATCTTGGAGCACCACATTACCGATACAGTTGATCTGGCTTTGCGCTCGATGGGCGCGAGAGACGGGGCGCGCTCAATTCACTTTTAATACAACAAACGCACCAGGAGGAGTGAGCACCAGACCCGGCCGGCGGGCTGAGCCCTGACGCCCGGCCCCTACCCTCCCCCCTCTGGAAGATGGACCACCCGGGCCCCATCCAGTCGTCTATCTTTGGGAGGTCCTGATAGAAGCCATGTGCACAGCTGAGGGCGTGCACGTGTGTTCCCAGTGAGGAGCTGCTTGCGTAAAGTGTCAGATGCGGTCTTCTTAAAGGATAATCCCTTCGTAGCCGTCGCTCACGGCTTCACTTAAGCATCCGCTACTAACATCATTTTGCAAAATGACTTCCATGTACCGGTTCTGCTGGAGGGTATTCAGCGTACGCACACCTGCATGGGAAGTCAACAATGGTTATTATAATGCTTTGGTCTTTCGGAGTTCATGTGGGATTCACAGCGAAACAGTGAATCGCTATACAAGCAAATGTGTTATCTCCAAAGTGCTTTATGGCCATTGTTTAGATTCATGACGCAGTCTAAATGTAGGCAATCCACTCTCTTAGATGTTTGAGGCATAGATAGGTGTACGGTGTACCAGTTGGCACAGTCCACTTTGTAGGCTGGGAGGCTTACAATAGCATACTTCAAACACTTACACCAAGTCTCACAGGAGGGTGGATTTCAAAATAGATTGAAATGACTGATGGGAAATGTGACCCTTTCAAACTTGTGCTGTGATTTAAAAGCAGACATACAGTTGGTCATTTTCTTTCTCGTCAATTTATTTCCCATATTTTACATTATAATTCAGAAGAGGTAATTCCAAAAGTGTGATGAGTTGAGCCAACACAGGCGAACTGCAGTGTGCCTCCAGCACTGGTGTAGTTTTCAAACTGTTTTGAAAACTGTTTCAAACAGTTCCACCACGTCGGTTAACCACTAACCCTGTGGATCGGCCTGGAGCTGTCCGTGGTGCTGAACCGATAGACCTTCAGTTGGCCAGAGGAGGGCGCTGTCCGCGCCGTAACAGTGCTGAAACTATTCACCATTGGTTTTCAGCGGTTTCATTCTTATTTATTTACTCAATTAAAATATAGCCATACCAAAAACAATCATAACCAGTCAGCCAACTATCCAAAAAACCAACCAACAAACATTTTCAGGAGAAGTGTTGCTATAAATAGTGACACTTAAAGAAGCTATGCACCAAGAAAGCAGTTGTGGGCCTTGGGGTGTTGTATTGTACGTTCCGGATACACCCTGTTAGAGTCCTGCAGAGAGACACATCCTCCTTAATGTTCACAACTGCTCCCACCGCAGAGCGGAAAATGCCCTGAGTGCTGTGTATGCTAGCGTGACTAAACACACACACACACACATACACACACATACACACACACACACACACACACACACACACACACACACACACACACACACACACACACACACACACACACACACACACAGTTGTACTACTGAAATGCTTTGATCATTTGACACAGATCCATTTGTTATAAGCAACATTTATTGTAAGAGATTTCAAACAGTAATGTCTTCCAACCAAATTCACCCATAACCCTAACCCAAACCTATTCATTTATCTAGTAGTCACAAAGTCCTGCTATTTATTTTGTGAAACAAACCCAATCATCAAGTGTCTTGTCTGTCTGGTATTCAAATTCAGCAGATGCTTTTATCCAAAGATACTTAATGAATTCCAATACATTTCATTAAGGCTGCTCCCTTAAGGCGCTGCTGGGATTCAAACCCATGATTTCCTGTTTACAAAACAGTTGAGTAAACCATCTCAGCCACAGGGCCTCCTTTATGCTGTGTGCTCAGATACCCGAGGCAACAATGATGCCAGCGGCAGTTTACCAGCAGAGCAGCGAACGTGAACTAATGCATATAGTGATGCATTCACAGCAGTGGACCCGGATTAAGACCTCGTGGTCAGCTGTGTTGGTCTTGTCTCAAAAGCAACAACGGATGAGCTTCAAAGGAAAGTGATTTATGTTTGATTCGGTTCCTTGTGGTGTTTTAAACGTGCATGAAAACCAAACCAAACGCGTAGACGCATTCAAATGCACACACATACACGCATGCCCACACAAACAGAGTAGAAGAGAGCATATACATCTTCTATTCTGAGTGAAGCTATCTGGGGTAATACATCGTGACCCCCCCCCCCACACACACACACACAGAAACACCTTAAAATATGGAATATTCCAGGGTACGTAGAAGTTTAAAGAGCAAGTTGTAACCGCCATCCACTGTTAACATTTAGTATGAGACTACAAGATAGGCCCATCCCTCTTATACCAGTAAGACTCACTGTATGTGTGTGTGTGTGTGCGTCTGTATGTCAGTGTGTGTGTGTGTGTGTGTGTGTGTGTGTGTGTGTGTGTGTGTGTGTGTGTGTGTGTGTGTGTTTGTGTGTCAGTATGTGTGTTTGTTTGCGTGTGCCACTGTGTGTGTGTATGTGTGTGTGTGTGTGTGTGTGTGTGTGTGTGCGTGTGTGTAAATCCGAATAATTAAATATGTTCTGGGAAAAAGAGACACTATCCTTCCGCCACACGGTGGCAGTGTAGGCTAAGCAGGTCCCTCGCAGTACAGTCAGCGGCCTCGTTGAACTCAAGAACTAGCAATAACAGGTAAAGGTGCAAATGGAAAAACACATCTGAATATCAAAGGGTAGTTCGCTGTCACTATGACTGTGTGAGTTGGCAAATTCAATTTGAGTTTTGATAACGACTGACATTGCTTGCAAATCGGAATTTCATCTGGTATCTTTCTACCCCTGACTCTGATACTCTGTCTGCTGTTTCCCTCTAAAACTTTTTCTCTTGTTCTTACTCCTCTTCAGATGTTCTGACATCATGTGGAGCACTGCGGTCGAAAAACGTAGCTGGCAAGTAAAGCAAATCAATCGTGAACCGAGTTGAAAGTTTACTAAGTCTCCTGAAAAAAGGAAAGAAAGTATTTATCGACAAAAAGCAAAGTGAACAAACGTAAAAATACAAACAATTCTCTAGACGATTATAAGCTGCAACCGTCGATTCAGAAGCCATCCCTTACATAAGCTCATTCTTATCCTGAAACTACATCACAGCACGACAGACGAGCGATTGAGCGCGGATGGGGGCGCTGCACTTTGCGATGCACGGCTGCTGCATCATGAATAAGTAATGACCCGACCGCCTTTCAAGTGCATCTTCCTTTTTTTTCTTCTTCTTCTTCTCCTTATTTCAGTCACCCACGTTGTTTCGTTTTTTTGTTTGAACCCCGTTAAAAGAGACAATGGTAGACTTTACGGTTTTTAAACCGTCAACTGTTCCGTGCCTGGGATTGCTTTCGTCCGTAGCCGAGGCCTTTATATATATATATATATACATAGTTGTGACGTCACACTTTACCATGCATGCTCATTCTCCGTGCTTCTTGATAACTTTCTCTTCTTTTCAAATCTCCTATTCTCGCTCTTTTGTTTCCTCCGTCACCGGCTGCACGGCGTATGCCCCCCACTGGGGTCCTTTCAGCAGGGTTAAGTATTTAGAAGGGGGATCACATACAAAGAACTCTAATCACACATGCGCATAAGGGCACGAAAAGGCATGCGTGCATAGATAAGACACCGCGCGCTCATTATGTAGCAGCCTCGAGGGCTAATATTTAGGGATCATACACCAAAGAGCAGCTGCAACTCGCGCTCTCACACTGACGCGCGCGCGCACACACACACACACACGCACACAGAAGCGCGCGCGCACGCAGGCACACACGCACGCACGGATGTACATTTGCTCGAAGACTCCTGCAGATTATAATGACTTTGTGAAGGGAATCCAATTTTAGCTGCTACTTGAAAAGCTGAATGGAGTTGTTTGAACCCGTGACGTGGGCGAGTAGCTGTCATTCAGATGGGCGGATGAACCTCCTCACATCATGTCAGACTCGAGGCTTTAACTCCACAACCTGTCGTCATAGGATAACGTTGTCTCAACGCTGAGCGAAAGGTACCGTTACCTTACATTTCCCCACCGCGTGGGATGTATTGCTTCGGAAACAGTCAACTTCTTTAACTGCCCACGCATTAAAATGATGTGAATTTTAAACCGATATATATATATATATAAAATATATAATTCATTCAATTCACAAATAATTCATTCCAAGACTTCTAATGAATAGCCTCAATTCTAACTCGACCAAACAACGAATGTTACTTTAATAAATATGAGGTAGCCTGGGATTCGAGAAGGAAACGACAGAAAACCAATAGGCGATAGTTTGCGATTACGTAGCACTAATTCTCCCGCTCTCTCCTCCCCTTGTACTCGGTCTCTCCCTCTCCCTCTTTCTGTCGTTCTCTCTCTCCTCTCTTTTTTTCCCATGTGCTCTCTCTTGCTCTCTCCCCTAACCCTCCCCCCGTCTCTCGCTCATTCTCTCTCTCTCTCTCTCTCTCTCTCTCTCTCTCTCTCTCTCTCTCTCTCTCTCCCCCTACTCCCCCTCTGTTTCTCTCTGTGTCTCTGGCACCACCCCCCCCCCCCCCCCCCCCCCATCTCCTTGATGTGATGTTTATGGACGCACAAGTCGTTCGCGCCGCCGCTCGGCATGTCTGCGCGCACGCACGATCAGCTGCTGCACTTTGATTAGCAGCAGCCGCGCGCGGACTAGCAGGGAGCGCGTGCAAAGTGAACCGAGAGGGGCACACACACACACACACACAGAGGAAGAGGAAGAAGCAGAGTAGGGCAGCGCGACCGCACCACCAGCACCACCATGGCCTCAAAGGAGACCACCGCGGCGGGCTTCATCAATGTCACCCGGGAAATCACAGGTAAACTACTTAACTACACATCTGCGGATTTGTTTTCGTCGGTGTTGATGTGGCGTAACCGCTGGCTGTCGCCACCTGCGGAGGACGCGTCGAGATGACAAGTCGAGCAAAGGAGCGCGTTCAAGTTCATGGTTCCTTTTGGGTTTTTCCTTTTGCGTTATTAGTTTTGTTTTCGTTCGATCCAGTGGAGGGTTTTTCTCGTGACACAAACTCAGAGTAAATGACCGCGGAAATGTGTCCCGAGGCAGCATGGATGGGTACATGAATTTGGGAATCGATTATGTGTAGATGTTTATCGATTCGATCGAACGTTCACTTGCCATTTTTTAAATGGAAAGGTCCAAGTCACACCATCTTCTTAGAAAGAGCTATTTTGTGTGTGTGTGTGTGTGTGTGTGTGTGTGTGTGTGTGTGTGTTATTGTGGGAATGCGAAACCTTCATGTGAAGCCAGTGTGCACAGAGCGAGGGATACTGACCCCTTGTAGCGCTTGGCTTCACAGCCCTGTGTCACACATACACGCACACACACACTCTTTAAGGTGCTAATCACGGAGCGTGTCTCACTGCTAATTACCGTGACATGGCGATCAGTCTCTGCTATTTACCTCAAACCTGGACAGACGGGGATCACATCCGTCTGACCCCAAGATAAGTCTGTCACATTAGGGCCACGGTCACACCTGTGCTGCACTGGGCTCCAGGTGGGGGATGAGGGGTTAATGGGGGTCATCATAGGTACGGCTGGCCCCCGCCCACCCATCTAGCCCCAATTGCTGGAACTTCCAGCACCATCGCGATTGTGTGTGTGTGTGTGTGTGTGTGTGTGTGTGTGTGTGTGTGTGTGTGTTTGTGTGTGTGGCCACAACAGTAGAGTGGGTTAAGGGGTTTAAGTGATTGGGTTTTACCCAGCTTAACGTCGCTTACACTGTTTGTCTTCGTTTGATCCCTACCTTCGATCTGTCTGTTTGCAAGCCACACACACACACACACACACACACACACACACACACACACACACACACACACACACACACACACCTCTCCTGTTATGCCATGGCTGCATGTTCGCAGTGTAGGAGACTCATTCACAGTTCTCATGGATGTAGCACACTGTGTGATTTACCAAAGTAAAAAGCATGTGGTTGAGAGCAACCGTTAGACTACCAAACCCTGAATCATCATGATGGGACTCCAGACGTGCAGCATGGATAACACCTGTTCATGCCGGTCCATCATACGTGTGTGTGTGTGTGTGTGTACTTTAACTGGACAAACAGGGTGGGTGACAGAGGTCAAGGCCAAGGGTGTTGATGCTTATCTGCAATCTTTGGTAAGGTACTGTTGTTATCTGAAGGTTGACCTGGGCCGTGATGAACGAGCTCCAAGGGTTTGTTTCAGTTGGTGTTTTGTCTGAGGAGTGGAACGGAATGACTAATGAACGGTACTGAACCGCTTTGTGACAATAACGTAGAAGGCCAACCATCTGCCACTGTTCAGTGGGGCTGTAATGTTTTGGACTATTGAGAATGGAAAAAAACGACGTTGCTAAACATGGATTATTACACGCAAACAAATAAGCACTTGACATTTTAGACTGCATGCACACAGCCCACAGTATTGACAACAGTCAGAAGAGAGATTGGGCCAGTGCAGTTTCCATGAATTGTGTCAGAAATCTCTTTAATGTGTTGATGATATCGTGTTGTGTTTGATCTCCAATGAGGTCACGCTGGTCCAGCCAGTCTGGTTTGGCCCCAGAAGGACCTAGCCTATATAGCTTGATCCGTTAAACCACCAGCAAGTCTGTCTAACTTTGTCCATGAAGCCACCAGCAAGTCTGTCTAACTTGGTCCATAAAGCCACTAGCATGTCTAACTTGGTCCATGAAGCCAATAGCATGTCTAGCTTGGTCCATGAAGCCACTAGTCTATCCAACTTGGTCCATGAAGCCACTTGCCGCTCTAGCGTGATCCATGAGGAGCTAGCCATTGTCCATGAAGGAAACGGCTAGTCTGACAAGCATGGAGAATCCGGCTAGTTGTTCTAGCTTGGTTGTGAAGCATGAAGCCGCTAGCTAGTCTTTACTCTCCAACTGGTTCCAGGAGTAGAGGCTTGGTAGTTCTCTCTCCTAAAACTCTGAGGATAAAAATAGCACATTTATGATCCCTCAGCAATCGCTGCTGCCATTGTGTGGGTGCACGTGCGTGTGTGTGTGTCTGCGTATCTGTGCGTGTTATGTAACTGTATTAATATTTCCCCCTACTGCTTCACAGAGAGCATCCGGAAGGTTCTTGACAAGCAGCCCATCAAGTTTGTGCGAGCCATCAAACAGGACACCAAGAGCAGCCGATCCGAAGACCGCATCCTGGTAAGACCACCCCTTTTTCCTCTTCAGGTCTTCCTGATGGGCGACGACCAGAAATACAGTAGTTCTGTAGTTTTTAAGATTTAAATTTGCATTCAGATTTAGATTCATCACCCTCACAGAGGTTGTTTCATTGTCATTAGTGACACAGTTGGTACATGAAACACCTAGAAAAACAGAGAAACTAAAGAACAAAGCAGGAACAAATATTGTAGACAAGATAAATACCCACAACCTAAATACCCACGACATTTATTTACTGAAGGGTTCTCTTTTTATTAAGAAGGGTTGTATTTAGCACAGGATCAAGGGGAAATCAGTTGGGATTTCTTTTTAAGAGTTCAGATTGGTAGTTAAACCCAAGCTGCCTTACCAGACCTCCCGCTCACACACACACGCTCTGGCATTCACACACACACACACACGCGTAAGAGGACCAGAGTGGACACCATGCCATGGCCTACTGAGTATGTCCTTTACTTTATTAGATCTGGCAGGTTGGCCTTAATGCCTCAGGCAAGGGCTTTGTGTGTGTGTGTGTGTCTGTGTGTGATTGTGTGTGTGTGTGTGTGTTTCTCTGTGCATGAATGTGTGTGTGTCTCCTTGTGCATTAAATGTGTGTATTTGTGTTTATGTGATGAAATGTGTGGGCGTGTGTTGTAGCGTCTGTGTGTGTGTGTGTGTGTGTGTGTGTGTGTGTGTGTGTGTGTGTGTGTGTGTGTGTGTGTGTGTGTGTGTGTGTGTGTGTGTGTGTGTGTGTGTGTGTGTGGGTCCAGAAGGGCTGTGGGCAGGTCTATATAATACAGCTTGTGAAGCCACAAGGCCTTTGCTGTTATTGAGACGTCCTCAATTAGTCAGCCGGCACACTAATGACTAATAGCAGCCTCTCTATCAGTCTCGTTCTCAGTCTCTCTCACACACACACACACACACACACACACACACACACACACACACACACACACACACACACACACAGTCGCGTCTGTGTCGCTGCGTCTCCAGCTGCGGTGAGAGATCGAGCCGCTTATTCCATGTTATTCTTGTTGCTCATTTGATCTTGTCTTTGTCTCTGTTATTTATCGCTGTGCTCTGTCGTCCCTAACGTCTGTCCCTCTCTCATTGTCTCTCTCTGTCCTTCTCTCTGTGTCTCTCTCTAATGTAACTACAACCTCCCCCCCCCCCCCACTATTTTTCGCCTCTTCTTTGTTTTTTTTCCAGCCCCTCCCACTTTAACTGTCCATCTCAATTATCCTCCCCTCTTGTCATCCCCTTCCCCCATCTACACACACACACACACACACACACACACACACACACACACACACACACACACACACACACACACACACACACACACACACACACACACTGCTGTCGCCACCAACCATTCCCCTCGTCTATAACACTCCTATTGCCACCCCCCCCCGCCCCCAACTCACGCCTACGCCCACTCAAGCACACTCGCATACGTGCATGTGCACATACACACACGCAGCCTCACGCCATCACCACCATAGCCCTCCAATCCCATCCGTCCACACTTCCACCCCCTGTTCAAACGCATCCATACATGTAGACACAAACAGCCTCACACCCCTCTTTCATTTTTCAGTCTCTCTCTCTCTCGCTCTCGCTCTCTCTTGCTCTCCCCCTTTCTCGATCTCCTTCCCTCGGTCTTTCTGCTCTTTAATCTTCCTGGTGAGGAGATGGGGAAGAAGAGGAGGTGGAGGATGAGGGCGGGGGGAGGTGGAGGCGGAGGAGGGCAGGGGGAGCTGAGGGAGGGGGAGGAGGAGGAGGAGGAGGAGGAGGAGGAGGGAGATTTCTCGCCAGTATTATTTGCTTCTCTCCTGCCTACACTATCTTTCTGAATCTAAATGGGCCCCAGCTAATTCCAGTGGATTCCATCTCAGAGAGAGAGAGAGAGCAAGATTCAGTTCGTTGTCAAGGTCTACTCTCAGAAATGACTCGATGAATTCTAAACACAGAATTCATTTGAATAGAAGGTTGAATCATGTTTGGAGTTACATAGGGACTAGTTAAAAGAAACCAATTTCTCGGTCTTTCTGTGTGGGTGCACACACGTGCAGAGTTATTCATTGGTTATTTTCTTCATTTATTTTTAATTCGTAATTCTGTCCTGTACTGTCTGCTGTGACGTCTTCAATTCCCGTCTTGGCTCAATGCAGTTAATTTCAGGTTAAACATATTAGCCACTTAACATGTGTACACATAAGCTTTGCATACAAAGCCTCAGCAATGTTATGGAGAAAATGGTAGCTTTACCAGAATTGTTCTCTGATGTTAGGGTTTTATTGCTCAGTCTTTGAAAATGTAATAGATTATAATTGCCATTGTTTGGGAATCTCTGAATCTAATCAGGAAAGTTTTAATCTGTTGCTCCATTGTTGTCCTTTTGTCCACTGGGATTTTGTGCAGCCTCTAGTGAGTGTCTACAGTGGGTCGCTCTCCCTCTCACCTCTTCCCCCTAGAGACTGCGGCTGCTTCTATAGACTTTCCAGCTATTTATGCACGTGTGTGTTGTCTGTAGACGCTAATCACACACCCACACGCAGATGCCTTCGCATGTAACTGGCCAGGGAACATCTCAGCCTGACATAGTATAGACAACCAGGTTGAAGTGGTGGAGATTAGCGTGTATGTTACACACCCACCATAAATGAACTAAGTAAGGGGGCGTGGCACAGACACATACACACATACATGCACGTCCATTATTTGATCATTATTTCAGGTTGAGACGCAGCTCTGAGACCAACCATGAGAGATGTTTAAGTGGAGGGTGTCTGTCTGTGGGGGTGGTAGTGTTGTGTGTGTGGGTTGGTGTACAGTGTGGCGTAGAAACAAAACTGCAAGATACAAAAAGTGTTTTGCTCTGGGACCCAACAGCCCAATAGACGGAGAGGAGTGGATGAGAAAGAAGACGCAAAGAAGGAACAGAGCAAGAGTGGAAGTGAAACCACGGGAGACCCGCCAATCTCTCAGCGAGTCGCGTTATCCCGATCGCCGCGTTTTCGGGCTCTCCCTTTACTTATTTGGTGTGAACGTTGCCCCATTTCCTCCCCCCTGGCTTTGCCTCACTTGCTCCCCCTTGTTCCCCCTCTTTCCCGCATTTCCCTGGCCGTAAGCCTGCTATTATGGGCTGTGGCGCCGCCATGCGTGGTCGCATGGGATGCAACGCGCTACTGCATCTTCCATTGCCCTCTTTCATTCCCCTCCAAGCGTAGACCTACAAACACATGCACAGATGTACAATGGGCCCAGTCTTGTGTGTGTGTGTGTGTGTGTGTGTGTGTGTGTGTGTGTGTGTGTGTGTGTGTGTGTGTGTGAGAACCACAAAGGGCCGATGCTTGTGAGGTTCTGATCTGCGCCTAGGAGTTTAGCTAGTGTGTTTTCTGATCCTTCCAGTGGGTGGATGTGTCCAACGTGACCCCAGTGCATGCTGTGGTTTTGGGGGGCAGGGTAGCCTAGCGTTTCAGGTTGTCCCGGACTCCAAGCCGAATGGTTCTGGGTTCACTTCATTGAGCATCATGCCTTTATGCCCCATCCCCCCCCCATACCTTCCTTCTGAGGACCTGTTTCTGAACTTGCTGTGGATCACTCTGGATGTAAAGCATCTGCTAAACGGCTGATTGGTTAACGGTTAAAGAAGCGCAGCCCGGAGATGGTTTTAGATTACAAAACAAAGCCGCAAATGTTGTTGGCACACGTCGAGGGAGTGCAGCAGACTGGCATGGCTGTTTATTAGGAGGCCTTTTAGTCCTCGTAGGAAATGTACCATTGTTGTAGTTTGCAGTATTATTTTGGGACAGACTGCTGTTCCCCAGTGTCACTGTTATTCCTCAGTGTGATATCGGCATTCTGCCTGGAAACGTGTGCTTTGCTGTTAGGTTGTTTTCGATAGCACAGCGTTTCCGGGTGTTTGTTTCACACAATCTTCTCGTGAAAAAGGCCCTTTCTGACTTCCAAAACCTGCCACGGCAAGGCTTTTTTTTTTTAATCCATTTTCTATATGTGCTGCTATTAGCTCATTTAGCAGACGCTTTTATTATCAGTGTCCCGTAATGGATTCAGATACATATCATTAATGATGGGTAGGATAATTCAATGTGTATTGGCTACACACATAAGGTTTCTCACCCAGAACCTTCGGTTAGAGGCCAGACCCCCTAACCGCTAGGGGTGCAAATCTCACGGGTCGGGTAGTCTCATGGCTTTTGAGTCAAGGTTCGGATCATTTTCGGATCGACAGCCACAAAAAAGATAACAAGACAAAAGGTCTTTAAATAAAATCTTCAAATGTGTAAAAACAAAATAAAGTGAAAGATTTGGTAATAAATCTAAAAAAAGAAAAACTTGGCTTAAGATGTCCTTCCAATGTATAAATTAAATCTTAAAATATTTTAAAACAAAATAAAGTGCAATCTGAGGCATTATTCCTTCTTCTTTTTAACATGGATACTATATAAAATCAAAAACATGTGTCCAAAGAAAACACAGCCGACCTGGATTTACAACTTTAAATTCAGGATGTCTGCATTGCCTGGGGAGAGTGTAGAGTCTACACTCTCCCCAGGCAATGGAGAACTTCTCATCTTTATTTTTTTTCATCAAGTATCGTAGTGAAATACAGTTTTGTGTGTTTTATTTGGCCTTTTGTAAATCCATGGATTTCTGTTGGAAGACTCATTGCTCGTTGACCAGAAACGGAAAAGGGGGCTGGTTGTAGTCTTTTCGCTCAGCCAAATACCCGAGACAGCAGGACCAATAGTCAACATCTCGGTGTTAACCACTATATTTCATCCTAGACAAACCAGGAAGGGGGCTCAATGTGCTAAATACCGGACTTGTCCTTTTAAACATGCGCCGATCACTAGAACAAACAATTTAATGGTATTTTTTTCGTAGTCAGCCGATCCGCGGATCACTTGCGTCCCGAACCGTGAGCGTTGATCCGTGCGTATCACGGGTAATCTGTGATCCGTTGCAACACTACTAACTGCTAGACTAGATCTTTGCTCTCTTTAAATCAATGTGTAGTGCTCAGATGCAGCTCCTCCACTCAGTGTTTCCAGTTTCCACAGTGGGCTGCATTCCGGTTGTCTTGTCTATCTAGCGATTGGCCTCAAGCTTCTTGACAAATCTCCAGATGTCTCACACCATCTCCAGCTGTTTATGTCATTGATCTCCAGATGTTTTCTTGATCTCCGTTGTACCCGCCGTTCCGATTGTTGAATGTTGGTTTTAGAAGCTCATTCTGCCACCGACTCTGCTCGGGGAACGGGGAGACATCCGTGTGCCATTACAGGGAGTGTTTCAGTGATCTGACCTTTACTTAACACCCGGCCATATGGCCCCTTAACGCAAACGTGATTGGCTACAGAGTCTCAATATTGTGATTGGTCAGATCATCAACGTCTACTTTAATGACAGTGAAGTAGCTCAGCTGTCCAAATCAGTCCCTACCGCACATTGCTCCTCTTATCGCGGTACTGTTGGAGTGCAAGGCTTCAGATAGAATGGTCAAGTAAACACAAACACAATTTCAGTAGGGAAAAGGAACTGTTTTTCTGTCTCACAAAGGGGGTTACATTTTTGGCAAAAATGTATAAAGTTTTTACCCTAACAGGGGAAATTTTCTGTATTATACATGAAGTCTGTTGAGTCGGGCTAAAAACGTTTTCCTAGAGAAGTGTCTTTCTATAAGCAGTGCACCTTAGCCAAAGCGGGTGTGACGTGGGTTTTGACAACGTCCTGACAACGCTCCGCACTTGCTCCCATGGAACACCGCTCAAACCTTATCAACTGTCACCATCGCTCAGATCGCCATTTTTGAAACTCTAAGGCAGCAATTCTGCTAAAACATGGGTTTACTTATCCTTTAGCACAAGAAATGAGACGACCCCCTAGAGCACTCCAGTGCTCTATCTATGTCAACTGTCTTGTTGAACTGTGTGTGCTTGACAAAAAACGTCTAGACTCATGGCTGATTCAGCCACTTCCTGCTGCCTTTATCGTCAATGGAGAGCTAGGGAGTTTCAGAAACTATTTTCGGACTGTGTGTGTGTGTGTGGGGGGGGGGGGGGGGGGTTGTGTTATGCTAGAATCAATAGGCAACCTTCAAAGCTTGGCAGGTACACGTTAAAAGGTTAATTAAGGTTGTAGTGATTGGAAAGCAGCGTGCGAGGAAGTCTATGCTTTTTATGGCTTTTTCCCCCTGATCTATGGGTTTTATACACTCTACACAGCTTAATTTGGTGAGTCGGATAAAAATAATGAGCAGCGTGGATGGTGATTCATTTCTGTTTTCGATGCATTAAAATTGTTGTCAATTAGCAGACGGTTTTACCGAAAGCACCTTGCATTGAGTTTGTGGAAGGTTTCGCCATGTCACAGACATATTTGTCAAAAGTGCAGTGAATGACTTGACACGCATGTCCTCGAGGAGCAGGCAGGGGGTTCAGCATGACCCCAACATTAATATGTTGTCCTAGGGGGATGGAGGCACCGTGTGCCTCTACTGCTGCCGTCTGAACAACAACATTACTCATGACAACACGCGTGTCATCAAACGGGGACAGTGACGGCCGCTGAGGACAAAGTCAACAACAATACAGCGACAATACCTCTTTGCAGGGGAAAATAGAATAGGGAATCATAACAAGTTTTTGTCAAGATTAGATTTGGATGAAGCAAGCAAACTTTATAATAAAAGATACCCAACGTTTAGACTCTTCTGGGGGGGGGGGGGGCTTGCGAGGAAGGTGCACGATGCGTTGTGCACCATCCGTGTCTTTGGGAGCGGATTGAGGTGCCAGTGTACTCGCTCAGTGTAGTTGCAGACGCTATTCTCCTGGTTTCTAAGGGAGCCGGGATTGGTTAAGCTTGTTGCTATTGCTTCTCCGCACAGGGGGCGTTGAGCTCCGTTCCTCAATTGTACGAGGGGAGAAGAGGTCTTGTTTAATTTACTTCCAACAGTGGGTTCGGGTTGTCACCATCATCGCTGTGTCTTGGGGTGGGGGGGGGGGTTACAGTTCAGAACCAGAAACGGTGTTCCCCATGGAGAGTGTATATGTGGTGTTGGGACAGACCGCACCCTCTCCCTCGCTTTGTGTCCCCATTGGGGAGAGGGATGGAGAATGGAAGCGATGCCAGCTGTTGGTGCTCTTTCTTTCTCTCTTTTTTTGTCGCTCTCCTCTCTTTTTCTTTCTCTTGTTTTCTCTCCCTCCCTCGTTTTTTCACCCTTCTCTCTATCTCGCTCGCTCTTTATTTTAGTCTCTTACTGTCTTAACCCTCTCCTACTCTCATACTATTCTTTTTGTCTAACATTATCAATCTCCCCCTTGCGCTCAATATTCACCCCTTATGCCCTCCTCAATACTCACCCCTTATGCCCTCCTCAATACTCACCCCTTATGCCCTCCTCAATACTCACCCCTTATGCCCTCCTCAATACTCACCCCTTATGCCCTCCTCAATACTCACCCCTCTCTAACTCCCGTTCCCTCTCTCACTCCCTCTCTCTCTGTTTGTTTCTATACCACCGGGGCTAGTTATCGCGACATATTTTCGCTACTATGAAGCATTCCAGTTGCATCACAGCGTATATTCATATTTAATTAGCCTGTTCTGTGCGTTTGGCCCTCGCACTCGCCCACTCTCTCCTTCAATGTAAGATCTGTGCTTCTCTCAGTATTCTCTCGCACCCCGTTCCCCCATCTCATCCTTCTTTCCCTTTTGACTGTCGTCTTTTCATCTTGCTTTCTCTCCATCCATCTCTCGCTATGGTTATTGTTATTATCTCCTCAGCTCTCTGCCTCTGTCTGCGTCTACCTCTGCCTTACCGCCTGTCTGCCTCTTCCTCTTGGTCTCCCTCACTGTCTTTCTCTCGCTCTCTCTGTTTGTCTGTCTCGCTGCCTCGTTCTCCATCAGCCTTGTTTATCTGTCTCAAGGTCTCTGTTGTCTTTTTCTGAGGGGATCTGGAACAGCTAGTGATTCACGAGAGCTTTGCATTTCATTTCACTAAAGTCTCCTCAATTGGCTCCTTCTCTCTCTCTCTTCTAGTCCTCCATCTCTCTCTGTTTCCTCTCTTGCTACCCTCAATCCTTGTCTCTCTCTCCATCTCTCTCTCTGAATAGCTACATGCCCGATCTCCCTCCTTATCTTCCATTCTCTAATGTCTACTTATAAACAGGACCTGGGGCACATGTGCTTTCAAAAACACACAAACACACACACACACACACACACACACACACACACACACACACACACACACACACACACACACACACACACACACACACACTGTGTGTGTGTGTTCGGGGCTGTGTTTTTATGACGCAAAGAGGAGGAAAGGGGGAGTGAGTGAGACAGAAAGAGTTTTGGAGAGAGATTGCAGCAGGAGAGGATACAGGAGGGAGGGAGGGGGAGAGAGAGAGATGGAAGAGTTGAGATGTTGTCAACTCAGCAAGGTGCAGTGTTATGTTTGTGCGGCTGAGCTTCTGTGTGTGTGTGTAACAGAAATCAGTACGAGATGCAGCTGCAACGTGTGTGTTTGCTTTAAAATGTCCTTGTAGCTGGACCAGGGAGCCCATAAGCGGCAAGAGCTGGCACCAATCGGGAGTCCAATTCCCGAATAAACACACACACACACACACACACACAGACACACAGACACACAGACACACACACACACACACAGACACACACACACACACACACACACACACACACACACACACACACACACACACACACACACACACACACACACACAGAGACACAGACACAGACGGACACACACACACACACCGTAGTGCTGCTTGTTTGTTGTTTCCGTGCACGTGCGTCCCATCTGACATGCACGCTCCTGCCCTGCCCCCCCGGTCTGGTGTGAACCCGCCAGTCCTTTGAACTTTCCTGACACCTCCCGCAACCCCTCTTCCCATCACAGGCATACACCACCGGGAGTCCGACCCCACCATCGGCCCCTCTCTGCTCCACCTCTGCATCTCATCCCCCATCAGCCCCTCCCCTCTCCACACACCCACTAACTCTGCCAGCTTCAGATCCACCCCCTGTAGTCCGTTCTCCCCTAAAGCCACGGGCACGCCGCCGCCTCACGGCCCACGCTGCTGCGCCGCCGTTCAGTTTGAAAGCTTTGCCGCACCTGATGTAGATATTTTTTCTGCAGTTGTTTAATCCAATAAGGGAAGAATGACAGGTGCGAGCTGGGAGCTTCGGATGCGTGCGGCGTCGCTCTCTGGGCTTCTTAACACCAGACAACCAGCCACACCCCCCTACCCACACCCCCTCTCAATCAAAAGGCCCGTCTGTCTTTCTCTTTGTCTGTCTGTCTGTCTGTCTGTCTGTCTGTCTGCCTCTCTGTCTGTGTTTCTCTCTTTCCCTATAGTTCTCTGTCAGGCTGCACTAGTCTCTCTGTCTCTCGGTCTGGCTCTCTCAGTCTCTATAGTTCTTCTGTCAGGCTGCACTAGTCTCTCTTTGTTTCTATCTCTTCTCTTGTGTCTGTTCTTCCTCTTTTGGTATGACAGGCATGGGTGCCCCCCTGGCTTCCCCCTCTCCCCCTTTTTTCTCACTCTCTCTTAATCTCTCCTTGAATGTCTCTCTCTCTTTCTGTCATCTCTCTCTCTCTCTCTCTCTCTCTCTCTCTCTCTCTCTCTCTCTCTCTCTCTCTCTCTCTCTCTCTCTCTCTCTCTCTCTCTCTCTCAGATTGCCTTAATTCTTCTCTCTCTCTCGCTCTCTCTCTCTCTAGACCCCCCAGAGTCTCTCTCACACCCACACACACACGTGCTTGGGGCCCTTGCCGTTGGGCTGAGTGGAAACTGTTTAATATTATGGGATGGAAATCAGCCCTTTGTGTTGTGGTAATGATTCTGATTCATCTCTGGAAACGTAACATGGCAGAATGTAAAGTAGAGTGTGTGTGTGTGTGTGTGCGCACTTCCATTAGATCGAGTTTTTCAATGTTTCACTCTGCTGGTTAAGTTTCAGAATTCAGGGGGAGGATGGCGCTCTGTTTATCAAACTGAAATATTGGCTAACCAACTGGTCCTGATGGAAGCCCAGGACAAACATCCAGAATTATGTTGGACAATTTCCATTGGATTTTGACCGTGTAGGAGCTGTAACCTTGATCAAAGCACAATAGGATTCAGCTCCAGATCGCCCTATTTTATCCCCATAACAAATCTTTTATTATGATTCAAACAATGCATAGTGGTCTTAATGGTTGTTGTCTGGAGTGAAATGTCTGCCATATGGATCGGTTTTAACGTTGTTTCAATCACCCGTGAATGATCCATCGAGACACGCACGGACGCACACGCGGACTATTGCAGTTTCTCCTCGTCATAAAACTGTGCGTTACTATTTTACTGCTTTTCACTCGAAGACGTCGGTTCTTCTGACCATGAAGGTTTGATGAAGGGGAGGATGGTATTGTTTGTGGTGTTATTAAACTTTTTATTTAATTCATTATCGGTTTCATTCCGGTAAGGCTCATCTTCCAAACTCCTATCCTCTGCTGTGATTTAAAATACATTCGTAAGAGGTTTTCTAAAGACGGGAACTGTGTCGTGACTAATGAGCATCTTCTGAACTTGCAAAACTTGTCTGGGTCGGGCGGTGGGGGGGCGATCTGTCTGTACTTCTCTTCCTCCTTCAACATTCTCTCCCTTCGCTTTATTCCTTTCTTTCTCTCCCGTTCTCCTCTCTGCGGGGGTCTGTAGCATGGTAAGTCTCTTCTAGTTTGGAGACAGGGACCCACTCTGAGGGCCAGGAGCTTGCACTGGGAGCCAGGCTCCTCCTGATCGAAGTACAAGGGGCCTCCAATTGGAACGGAGGGCTTCCTTCTTTGAGAACCAGGGCCCCGCTGCTTTGAGAAACAGCGGCCCGCTGATCTGACAGCCAGGGGCCTGATCGGAGAGCCAGGGGCCTCCTGCTCTAAGAACAAGGGGCATGCTATGAGAGCAGGGGGCTTCCTTGTTTGAGAACCAGGAGCCTGCTGGTCGGAGAGCCAGGGGTCTGTTCTTAGAGCCTGGGGCCTGTTCTGAGAGCCAAGTGCTTGGTCTGAGAGCCAGGTTCCCTCTGCTTGGAGAACCGGGGGCTCAGTCTGAGAGCCAGGAGCCTCGTCTGAAATTCAGGGGCCTGGTCTGAGAGCAAGGGGCCTGCTCTGGGAACCAGGAGCCTGCTCTGGGATCCAGGGGCCCAATTTGAGAGGCAGGCCCAGTGCATAAGGTAATCTGGAGGAGCCTGTCTAAGAGCTGCAATACTACAGATATCTATCTATCGATCGATCTATCCTGCTTTTCCATCACTGTCAATGGTCCTTTCGCTGTCTACTGGGCTCTTTCTGTCTGGGGTTATCTGTATTTGTTTGTCTGTTTTCTCCTGTTTATTACTCTATTATAGTCTATCTGTATGTATTTCTTTCTGACTGTTTATTTTCCGCTCTCTCTCTAAAACTCTGTGTTCTTCTAAGAGTTTCTGTCCATCCGTCTAATTCGCTGTATCTCCATCCCTTTTTTCACCATCGCTGTCTATCTTACTCGCTCTCAGTTTCTGTAAACATCTCTCTACGTCCCTTTCTATAGCTCTCTATCTCCTCTCTCTTTAGGATTGTTTCTGTATATGTCTACATCGCTCGCTCTGGCAGTTTCTCTCTCTCTCTCTCTCTCTGTGTTAACAGTTCCCTCTCTATCAGTTTCTATCTCTCTCTGTTAACAGTTTCCCTCTCTATCAGTCGCTCTCTCTCTCTCTCTCTCTTTCTCTTTCTCGGTTAACAGTTTCCTACTCTGTCTATATCTCCGTCGCCCACTCTCTCCTCCTCTTTATCTGCCAACATCGCTCTCGCTGTCACTCCCTCTCTCTCGCCCTCCCTCTCTTCCCTCCCTCCCTCCCTCCCTCCCTCCCTCTCCCACTCAGCGGGGGTCCATTACCTATTCAGCAGGGCGAGGCCTTGAGGAATTGAAAGCGACAGAGCAGAAAAAGAAGAGAAAGAAAATCTGCGAAGCCAAGGAATGGGACAAGGGAACCAAGAGGGGGAGGGGGTGGTGAGGTGTTAAGGCCTGGGAGAGGTGGTGGGGGTGAAGGGGTGAGGAGGTGAGCCAGACAAGCCACCGTCGCCATGGCGCGCAGCAAGGAGGCGGAGATGAGGGGATTAAGGACGGTGGATGGTAGGAACACAGATTTCCATGGCGATATGCGAGGTTGTTTGGGACAACAACCGGGAGAGGAGAAAAGAGGAAACAAAATGGCACATCAAATGGACGAGATTGGAGGGGAATCAAAATGTGACGTGCACGAACACACACATTTGCACGCACTCTTCCTCAGACAACTCCCGAGTATACACACACACACACACACACACACACACACACACACACACACACACACACACACACACACACACACACACACACACACACCCTTCAGAAACTCCAAGCACACACACCTTCCAAACACACAGAGCCCCCCCCCAATAATTTATCAGATGGTTGTTTTGGTTGGCCTTTGTGTGTGTGTGTGAGGGACAGGAAGGAGAGTGTGAGGGAAGGATTAGCCAGAATAGGAGTAGGGGAAGAAAGGGAGAAGAGATGCACAGTCCCTAGATGACGGATGCTAATTATGGATTTTGAATTATGAATGAGATTAATTATTTGGGCCTACGTTAATGTGGTCACGTTTTCTTAAGACCCCTGTCTTTTTTTAAATACTTTCTGCCTTTCTTTGTGTCTCTTTCCTTGCGGCTCGCTCTCTCCCTCTGGCTTACTCTTGCTTTCTGTATCTCTCTCTCTTTCTATCTATCTCGCTCCTTCTCTCCCCTTGACCCTTTCATCTTCCTTGGATTCAACAGTGGATATTTTTGTACTGTTTATTCGTTGCCTGCCTGCTCGTCCTTTTTTATCTTTTCTTGTTCCTCTCTTTCATTCCCCGTATTCCTCTCTCCCTCCCCCCCCCATGGCCCCGATCAGTCTAGGCTGCGCTGTTTAGTAACGAACAGCAGGTTCCATCAGGACAATGTTGTGTGATGGATTGTATTGTCAAGTGGCTAACCGGGAGTCTCGTTTGACACACACACGCTCACTATTACACACGCTCACACTACAATAGATAAAACACACACACACACACACACACACACACACACACACACACACACACACACACACACACACACACACACACACACACACACACACACACACACACACACGGTCCCCGCCATCGTTAGCATGATAACGTCTGCCGCGCATAGCGTGAGTGATGAGGCGTTCAAACGAAGCACCGCCATGATTTGTTTCTCTCGATGCGCTCCTTGTGGGTTGTGATGCCCGCCATGCGATTAGCATTTAGCACTTCCTGTGGGCTGACAGTCAACTGAATGAACGTCCTTCCCTCTCCCTTACAGGTGCTGGCCACATGGAGGCTGTATCTCTTCGCTGTCAAAGTTCCCACCAAGGTAAACGCACTCCTTTTATTTCTGCTTCGCCTCCTCTCCCTTTTCCTCTTCTCCTCTTCCTCCTGCTCCTGCTCCTCCTCTCCCTTTACCTCTTCCTCCTGCTCCTCCCTCCTCTCCCTGCTCCTCTTCTCCTCCTCCTCCTCCTCCTCCTCTGGCTGTGGAATCTATTTCATGGTCGGGTCGTGACCCTTCTGCGGTGATTAGCGACATATCGGACCAATCAGAGCCGACGCATCGGTCTGACAGCGGGCCAGCCCCGCTAATGATCATTGCAATAATCATAATTATTATTGTAATTGTAAGCGATCATTATGATAATGGCTTGCCTCCATGTGATGTTTAGAGCAGATTATAGCTCCGGTTGATGGGAGACTGGGATTTAGATGGGTGGCGGGGGGGGGGGGGGGGGGGGGTTTGAAACAAGGTAGTTTTGTTGAATGACCTTTTCGTGAGATGAAAAGGATTGGGTTCAAATCTTCTGAGATGGGTTTTTCTCCTCAGCCAGAAATACATTTCATTTTCTTTTCTTTCCTTCTTTCGATCAGGTGGAGGTCACGTTCAATTTCCTGGAGATCCGAGCAATGAACACATTTCCAGAGTTCCAGGTACGAACGACAACAAATTGCGTAGCAACCTCAGGGTTCACCCGCTGCTCAGGCCCAGTCTCTTATTGGCCACTCAATTCCCTTGACAAGCTGCTAACTCATCTACACTCTGATTGACTACTAAATGCTGACTGTATTTACTTGAGTTGGCCATTAACCGATTGCTAACTAACTCATCGACACTGCTTGCTCTACTAAATGCTAACTGTATTCACTTGAGTTGGTCATTAACCGACTGCTAACTAATTCTGTTTAATTGAATTCACTTGAGTTGGTCATTAACCGACTGCTAACTAACTCATCGACACTCTGCTTGCTCTACTAAATGCTAACTGCATTCACTTAAGTTGTTAATTAACCGACTGCTAACTAACTCATCGACACTCTGCTTGCTCTACTAAATGCTAACTGTATTCACTTGAGTTGGTCATTAACCAACTGCTAACTAACTCTGTTTAATTGAATTCACTTGAGTTGGTCATTAACCGACTGCTAACTAACTCGTCGACACTCTGCTCGCTCTACTGAATGAGTTAACTTGACAATGCCACTCTACTAACAAAGTTCCTCTGCTAAATGCTAACTCTTTCTCTAACATTTCTAACATTCTAAGTTAGAAACATTTGACCAGTCTTTAAATGGACACTTTTGTCCAAAGTGACTTATTTTTTGAATGCCTGTCATTAGCAAACAGGTTTGGGGTTCAGGCGTCTTGCTCAAGGATGCCCACAGGTCGGCTGAGGTTGTCAGGGTTTGACCCCACAACCCATCTGCCGGGAGTCGAACACCATAGCCATTAGACTACCGCCTGTCCTCAACTGGCTCCACTTTATAAACGGATCAATATTTAATCGCGATTCAATAGCACTCAAAAGTGATGGATCAATTAGTGGCTATATTTTCTGTGCTGGCAAAGCACTGTGTATGTTGTGTCACGGTAGACACGGCTCACCCATGACCCATGCCCTCTGTCCAACCCCCCCCCCCCGGGCGCAGGTGGTGATCGACACGGACAAGACCACCTACTCCCTGAGGCTCCAGAGCCAGGAGCAGGTGGACCACGTGGTCGGCCACATCAACTACGCGCTCTCCCGCGTCTTCAACAACTCCATCTACGCGTGAGTCCTCTGACCTCAAGCAGTCCTGCTCAGTTAAAGCAGAGCTCCTGGGGAGTAGATGGCACAAAGCCCGGGCCGGAAACCAAGAATGTAAAGGGGCGGGGTTACACCTTGTTTCCAGTTTCCTTTTATGGAGATGTTGATGAGGATTTCAGATGAGGATTTTAATAATTGGATTTCTACTATAGGAACTGTAGGTTGATGTGAATAGTTGATCGGTTGGAGTGGGGTTTGACGAGCAAGCAGTCAGACAGTGACATTGGTGAAGAATAAGAGCAGGGAGAAGGCAGGGTTTGATGCAAAATAATTTGGTATATTGTCTTATTCTTCAGGTTGATTTGATGCTTAATTTTGCATCCATTTTACTCATGTTTGTGTGCTGCATAAAAGGACAACAAAAAGATAACAATACATTTAGAAAATGATCAAACACATAAATGAAAGGCACATGGTACATGTCTGGCAAACAAAGGAATCTGGCATAAACAAAAGACAATCAAATTAATAGATTGACTCACGTTACCTGAAGACGCACACAGGATGCAAGAGCGTGCTGGTGGCGAGTGCCAAGCAAGAGCCAAAGTGTGCACAAACAATTTAAAGTCTCTGCCCCTCCCCCAACGTGTGAGGTGGGCGTGGTCAGGTGGCAGCTGGCAAAAGTATGTTTCGGACGGGCAGATTCTACACATTCATTGTGTTGAAAGAATAACAATGGAATAGAGAGGAAATTAAATGGAAGGAGTCTTTCCATCTACCGTTACCAGTCCACACAGTGTTGTTTTGAAACCTTTACAGACCCTTTTTCAAAGAACGTTGGTGTCTGGACAGGATGTTGTCTTCTTACCCCCCCGCCTGGGAAAAGTTTGACTACTGCTGGCCAAGTTTGTTTTGGCTGACAAATGATCTGCTTACAAATTCCCGCCTCCACCAACACAATGGTCTGAAACAATTATGAAGCAAAACAAAGTGAGACGCTCCATTCACCCAGATTTGAGCTTGCTGTTTTTTGTAAGACTAAAGCGTACGAAGCTCGCCCCTTCTCATGCCTTCAACAACTCTGTTTAGGCGTAAGAAACACTCCCTCAGCCTCCATCTCTTAATGATGTACTCTCTCAACACCTCTGTAAACGTGTGCGCTTCTCTGCGAGGCAAGCAACCCTCTCTCTTCTCCATTAAGAGAAAATGTTCTTCATTAATCCCAGATGGGAAATGCGGTGGTCACAGGTGCAGAAATACAGAACCGTAATGAGATTTCTATGTTATAATGTAATGAAGGACAACAAAAAACACAGAAACCTAGGATTATTCTCTGTACACGAGCAGTAGATGTAAAATGTATATGCAGAAGGATAAAAAAAAAAAATAACATGGCAAAGCGGGAAGTTACACAAAATGTGAAAGTGCAGTGTGCGTGTAAATGTCAACATGATGGACTCCGATCAAGAGTGTGAAACTTCCAGCGGGGTGCCTCTGACGGCCCGGAGTGAGGGGTGAACAGAGCAAGGGGTAGAGCCGTGCACCGGTGCCAGGCTTCTGACGAGCCCCGACCGGTCAATGTCATTCCCAACAAACCCGCTGGCTCGTCCTCCCCGTTCTCTCCCTCTCTCCGCTCTTGTCCGTGGGAAATCGACTCCCCTCCCTGCCTTGGCGTTTGGTTTTTGCCTGGGTGATGCAGTGCTTCTCGGCCTGAGATTACGTCAATATTGACTTTGTGCCTGGTGAGAATTTACCTTGTTCGGGATTGAAGGAGACAGTGATTACTTTGTTGTTGTTGTGCCGTGCGCCTCAATGTACCTCGACCTACAACGCGTGGTCGATACCTTCCTCATAATAGTTTCTTTACAAGTGGAAGATGTGAACTCGAGCGCTCAGACAAAAGCCTGCTGATGAAAACACTAGTCTTCTTGTTGTTCTCTCAGACTTAAAGTGTAGGAGAACAAGTGTGGAATGTGAAGAAAATGAGCGAAGCACATCTTTGAGTCCAAGTGTCACTCCAAAACTTGGTGGTAGAGAGTCGAGTGAGATTGACTCTCTTCTCTCCTTCCTGTTTAATCTCTCAGTATATCCTTTCTTTCTTTCTTTCTTTCTTTTCCTCTGGCCTTCCTCTCTTTGTATCTCCCCCCCTCCTTTGGCCCACCTCTCTCTGTGGTGGGGGCAGCCGCTGGATGAGCCATGGCCTGTTATCTATTGACCTGTGCACTGCTCTCTCCTCGGCCCTTCATCTCCCAGCGCGCCTCCTCTCTCCATTAAGGGCTGATTGCTTTCAGCGAGAACGATTAAACGGAACGGATAGAGGGAAGGGGGGGGGGGGGGGACACATGCGGTATTGAAGATGGTGAGGGGTGAATCAGCAGGGGAGGGGTTAGATGATGATGTAACATGTTGGTGAGGTACACAAGCCATACAGTACCATGTAGTAATGAGAAGGAGGGGAGAGGGGGAGGGTTCAAATCAGAAGGGGGGGAGGGGGTGCTGAGAAGATTGAATACCTTGTGAGTGATTGGGTTGGGGGGAGGAGGATTGCGGGAGATTAGATACCATGTTAGTAATTTGTGGAAGTGTAAACAGTACGGGCGGAGGACACAGTGGGAAACAGAGGATGAAACAGGAAAGGGATACCTTGTTAGTTACAGTAGACGGGAGGTGAGATAGACATGGAGATAGACACCAGCCCTTGGGACAGGATCAGGGGGGCAGATAAGGCGGGGGTTTGGGGGATTAAGGTCAGGGATACGGTGAGGTGTCTTTCATTGATCTGCCAAATAGGATTAAGTAGGTGTGTGTTGCCCGGGGAATGACGTGGAAAGCAGAAGGGATAAACCCAACATATGTAGGAATGGGTCCATGCGGTTGCTCTTTTGAAGAGGGATTAATCCATTACATATAACTCGTTTTGTTGATTTATGACATGGCTTTGATAAATATTAGATTCTGATTGGTCAATCACGGCATTCAGCGGCCTGTTATGTCTGGATAGCAGACCACTGCTTTGGATGCTATATCCAACTGTTGACTATTTTAAATGCGGAGGGAATAAAATCCTTTTTAAATCAATAAAACAACTTTATGGTTCATATAGTTTGCATCAAACTGTTGATTTCTTCAGTAAGTAGCAATCATAAGCGGGTATTGGTAGCTCTTGTCAGGGTTTATTTTACAAAATACGTGCTTGCTGTACATTAGGACTTCGTTGTTGAAAACTAGAATCTGGTTGGTTCCAAGATATATATCTTTCATATTTTATTTTCCTTTTTTTTTTTCAATAACAGTACACCTCTGCCTTTAACGACTCCAAATCAATACGCTATGAATCAAACATTATAAACAACGGTCATATAGAAATATAGACCATCGCAGAATAATATGTAAATTTCAGCTCATTGAGTTGATAAAAAGACAACAACAATAACGTTCTAGATGAAAGTAGCAAAGATCTAATCATTGATGGTGACTGTGGTATAAGCAGAGTAAACCATCTCTCCTTGGCCACATAACCACCCCCGTGGTTCATCATTTACAGTAATGGGACAGCCCGTTCATGGTGTCCCGACTCCCCATCTCCATCAGATGACTCAAGTCATCATAGTTATTATCATAACCATTCAGTGGAACCATACTGGACATAGACTGCTCTTAATAGCATCTCGGTTGTTGTCTTAATACACTGTAAACTGATAGTAAGAAATTGTAATTTGTAACGGAAGGATAAAGTTAGAGAGCGAGCGAGAGAGCAAGACTCAAACAAACCAGCGGTCGCTGCAGCTGTTTGTGCGGTTAGCTCCCTAGTGTGTTCATGCACTGAGCTTATTTTGAGGCATAGACAAAGATTAATACATAAATTAATGTGTAATAAAGAATTAGAAAGAGATTATATGTCAGATCATGATGTGGGAGGAGATATTATTGATATGGGATAAAAGATGCATATCTATTAAATTCGACTTGAAAACAAGCCGCATCTGCTATTCCAATATAATATCCCTTTGAGTTGTTCTTTTTATGAATCAGACTTTTTGGTTCGACATTTCAACTTGACATGCTGGTCCTCCTCGCCTGCCTGTTCAAGAGCAACTAAGGGCAAAGGAAATCGAATTTTTCCCATTTTGGGTTTTGATCTAAATGAGATCTGGCTGTCTTTCCTCCCTTAATTCAAAGGATTCTTTCAGGTGACGCAAGTGGAGAAGACTGATGTGTCTCTCTCTCTCTCGCTCTCGCTCTCTCTCTCTCTCTCTCAGGCCTCCTATATGTCGAGCAGAGGGGGAGGTGGCAGACGGCGTTCACAAGTTTTCGCCTACTTCTGATTCATCGCTAGAGGCCCAAAAAACCTGTGGTGAGCTGCCCTGTTCAACGCCACGCTCACGCACACACACAGAGCTACGTTTTGCCCAGAGTGACTCACTGTGAATACAGATGCAGGGGAAAAGCCAGCTTCTGTGGTAGTTGGGTCAGCCAGCTCCATGGTTGCCTACAGGTAGCCTGCTGGCATCGGGGATCAAACCCGGAACCTCTCCCTACTGGGAGTCAAACACCCTAGTCGGTATGCTATCCCTACTGCATACAAAACATAAACTATACCTTTACAGAACTTCTTACTCTGTCAAGTTCCTCTGGAGGGCAGATCTGAACTAGGATGGTGGGGATCCAGATTGTTGTCAGATTTCCTCTCTGATCTGTTGGTTATTCCGTTATTCAACCAGATCTTTCACGGTCGACACTTTGATCTCACCTGGATAGTGTACACAGAATCTTCCGCTCATATGGTTCCTTTTGAACTTTGGCCCATTTTCATTCCCCTGTTCTCCCCATCTCATCCCTTCATCGTCTCCTCCTGCTCGTATCCCCCTTCTTGTCGTCTCCTGCTGTCCTCTCATTTGTTCTCCATCACTGCTCATTTTATCCCCCACCGTCCTCTCTCTTTTGTCTCATGCTCCCCCCTTTCTCCTCCATTACTCTGTCCTCCTCCTCTCCTCCCTTCCTCCTCCTCTCCCTTCCTCCTCCTCCTACCCTCCTCTTCTACCCGCTTCTTCTCCTCTTCCTCTTGCCACTCCTCCTCCTCCTCCTCCTGACATTCCTCTGCGTCCCTCCTCCTCCTCTTCCCCCCTCCTCCTCCCCCCCCCCCCTCCTCCTCCTCCTCCTCCAGGGGGTTTCTCTGAGACCTACGCAGCGCTGTGTGACTACAACGGGATCGGCTGCAAGGAGGAGGTGCAGTGGGTGAGCCACGCATCACACAACGCCTCCTTACTCCTCTAATCTAGAAGACGCCTCATTTAGGGCTTTTATCAAGGCTGTGGTTGGAGCGCAGCCCTTTTACCCTGATCAATCAGCCTTTTGATCTGTGTTGTGATTCTCATCTGTCCGCCCTATGTATCTTAAGTGCTTCTTTAATCTATTCCGTGCTCCCTCTGCGCTCACTGTGTGTTTGTCTGTTAATTCCTCCACCCAGGATGTCGACACGATCTACCATTCTCAGGACAACCGAGAGTTCAACCTGTTGGATTTCAGCCACCTCGACAGCCGGTAACTCTTTCATGCAGACTCACACGTGCTTTGTTTTCAATTTGCCATTTTGATGTCATTGATGACGATTTCTGATACACGGAAATGGGCTTATGAAATGATCAACTGCCCCGGAAACAAGAAAGAAATGCGGGGAAATCATTATGTTTTTTGTTTTTTTTACCTTGACATGCCATTCTCTTTCCACAATGATTTGCTGATTTTATCCATCCCTCACAGTTAATTCCTATTAGCAGCTAGCAGGAGACTGCTAGCGGACTTAATTGAGCTATAAAGCGCCACTGTCCTTGTCGCTAATCAACGCTACAACAAAAATGTGTCTGGGTTAACATCGTTAGCCAAATAAACGACTTGACGCGAATCCCAGTGTCAATGGACAAGGCAGACCTTTTGAAAACACATAAAGGAATAAATGAATTTGTAAACAGCACGTAGGCAGAGCTGACCTTCTGTATTTTTATCCCGGGAGAAAGGTAATTGGCCTATGAGTTTTTCATCATTTTCAAATACAGTGTTGTGTATTTGATCCTGAAAGTAATAACTCCGACACCAGTGCCAAACATTTAAAGTGTTACAAAGACGGAAAAATAAATGTCACTCACTGGTGCCATCGGAGGATATTTGAATCTGTTGGTTCATGTTGGAGGCCCTGCATGAATTCAGATTATTTTCTACGCTAACATTTAGCCCCCTGTCGGGATCAATTTCCACTGATGCAATCCAACCCATAAAACCCCCATTGTCTGCTCTCGGATTACCTATTATGAATACAACACTATCCTTAACTATGAAACATATTACAAATATTATAAAATGTACAATTATTAAAAAATGCTAAGATTCATAACCTATATTAATAAACTGATTCGTCTTCCTTCCTCTACTATCATTCATGACAACGTGAGCATCGTCATGCTCACTGCTTTAGGCCTCTGTGAAGGCCGGGGACTCAGGTATTTCTTCCCCCAGCGTCCTCTGTTCTGCTGCTGACAGCCAGTCCCGGCTGATACGGCCTGTCAGCTGTCAGTCGTCTTTATCCCACACTTTCATGCTCACTTTTCTTTCTCCTGGTGGATATCCCACACTGTTACATAACCACACACACAGACGCACACACTCTTGCAAACACACACAGGGTACCTTTCTACCTACCTACTTATCCATCTCCTCAATTCTCATTTGTGTTACTGTCTCCGTTCCCTTCCCCCCCCCCCCCCTCCCCCATATGCTCAATGCTTGTTCCTCCACCCTTCTCTGTCGTATTAGTGTCTAGTCAGGGCTTTGTTTACACATGAGCAGGCTTGTCTCCGCCCCATCAGCGGAGGCAGAAACTCAGCTTTATGTCCCCATAGCGTCTCCACACCCAATTCTCCACTTGGCTGCCGGTGGAGCCTTTCATAGAAACGTCCCGCTGCACTTCCTCTGTCGCCGGAGGTTGCACCAGGAAGCGGGGGTGTGTTCAATTGTCTCTGCGTCAGGGGAGGCAGAGACTAGACATGTTGGGGTGGGAGGTTTGAGATGAGCATACTTTTTGTTTTGGGAGCGTAAAGTTCATGAGTTCAGCTGAGTGGAACTGCGGTTACATTGATTCCAGCGTTCACGCAACATGAACAGCTTCGGGGTTCGAACCCTCAACCTGGCAGCGGGGAGTCAATCTCCCTAGCCACTAAACTGTCGGTGCTTGAAAGTTGTCATGTTTGATCCCCCCCATGGTTTAAGAAGGTCCCCTGACCCTAATGTGCTCCTTAATAAGCCTTATCTGCTAATTAATCATGTCATTATAATCGCTTTGAGCAAAGTGCTTCATAACGGCTATGTAGGAGTGGGTCAGCGTAATCCCCTTGTCCTTAAAGTGTAGGCCTTACAAGGCCTTCTCTTCATATACCTGTTCTTTCGTTCCTAGCGCAGTGTTTGCCCCGCGGCTACAAACCGCTATGTCAGCTCTTATCCGTTGCCGTGACGACCTCAGCCGGATCAACGCACCATTTTGTTTTCTTTATGCATGCGCACATTCAGCCCTGGCTCACCTGCCTAGCATGCGTGCGCGCGCGCGCGCGCACACACACACACACACACACACACACACACACACACACACACACACACACACACACACACACACACACACACACACACACGCGCGCGAGGCTGACCTTTACCGACTAAGGCCTGACATTTGGGTCTTTTTGAATATTATCGGAACCTGACGGAAATGTCACGTTTGGATGAATACATCACTTCATATTTTCTTGCGGGCTTAACAGACCATAATATTGGTATGGATCAGACATTATTGATTTTGTTTCCTGATTGACTTGCTGCCAGCATGGTTAAATACTTTAAAGCATCTATTTCTGTATCGGTGTTCAAAAGTCTGCCAAAGCTGATTTTATGTGGATATATATTTCAGGGGGGAACAAAGATGTGTTTGTTGTTCTGCTCTTCACCTCATCCACCTGCCAGCTTAAAGTCCCGGGGTGTCAAAACAAACGCACCTATTCGGGAGCAATAGTGTCAACAAAATGTTTTGACGAGATGAATGGAAGAGAAGAAGGGTTTTAATTACACGTTGTGTTTTTACGATGAGGGGGGGGAGGGATGGAGGAAGGCGCCGCAGGGAACCGTGTTGTAGATGGAGCGTTGGCCTCCGTGTGAACCATCACCGCCTGGCGGCCCGCGCCGCTGACGAGGCTCCCCACACCTCTGGCTCCGCTCAGCCGTCCCTTCCGTTGCCAGCCTCTCTGTGCATCTCTCGCTTTGTCTCTTCCTCTCGTTCCCTGTCACTCACACTCTCTCGTTCCGGCGCTTTCGTTGGCTCTGTGTGTATGTCTCTGGCTCTCTGTCGTTCTCACTCTTGTTCGTTCTCTCTCTCGCTTTCTGTCTGTCTGTCTCTGTCTCTCTCTCTGTCAGTCTTTGTCATTATCCCTGTGCATCTCTCTTTCTGTCTTCCCCTCTTTCTCTCTTTCTGTTTCTCCCTGTCTGTATGCCTGTCTCTCTTCTAATTTCTGTTTATCTTGGTCTTCACTTCTGTCTTCTATCGGTCTTCCTCTTTCCTTGTGTTTCTGTCTGTGACCCTCTCTCTTGCTCTTTCAGTCTCATGTAGCCACTAGCATCATCGTCACTGTTCTTCCTTGTATTTTGGGTTTTATTTATTCTTGACTCCGACTGCTGCAGTTGATCCCTCCTGTGTGATCACCCCCCCCCCCCCCGGTCCCTTACCCTGACGACCCACTTTCCTCTTCCGTCTCTGATGTGCCCAAATGGCCCCCTCTGTGTCTGTGTCTGTGTCTGTGTGTGTGTGTGTGTGTGTGTGTGTGTGTGTGTGTGTGTGTGTATGTGTGTCTGTATGTGTGTGTGTGTCCCTCCCTCCCTGTCCCTGTCCCAAGCAGCAGAGTAAGTAAGCCTGTGTTTTTGTGTGTGTGTCCCTAGCAGCAGAGTGAGTAAGCCTGTGTGTTTGTGTGTGTGTTACTTGTTGTTTCCGGTGTGTGGGGAGAGGAGTAGGTTTGGGAGAAGTAGCGTTATGCTTGAGTGTTTTTTAGCTTTAAGAACTCTGCAGACAGCTGGTTTACACACAAACAGACACACACACACACACACACACACACACACACACACACACACACACACACAGTGCCTGCCTCTTCTTTAGACATCTCCTGTGTGGCTGTCTGCCTCTTTTGGTATTGGCGACACATCTTCCATTACTTCCTCCCCACTCGGCCCCCTCCACCTGAGTCACGCTCCAGACGTCAGGTGGTCTCTGGATATTTAAAGGACCTGTCACTGGGTCGACTCCTTGGGGGGCCTGGAAAAGGGTTGGTGTGTTTTCACTGTGACCAGATGCTTCCGATGGAAATGTGTGCGTTTGTCTGTCTCCCTCTCACATGCCCACTCTCTCACTCTCACACACGCATGCCCCATTGCCAGAGGTCAATTGCATGATCTGCTGTCAAAACCCAAACCTTGTTGATGATGAATGAATCATGACAAGTGCAAAGAGCCACTCTAGCGCACACACAGACACACACGCACACCATGCGTTTGGGAGGGAGTGCTGTGGTTGTTCGGGCTTAAAGGAACGGGGCCTGCAGCCATCTTACTCTGAGATCTAAAGTCCTGCCCTCTTTGTGTAAAGTGCGCACGCGCGCGCGCGCGCGCAGACACACACACACACACACACACACACACACACACACACACACACACACACACACACACACACACACACACACACACACACACACACACACACACACACACACACACACACACACACACACTCTTGTGGACCTCCCCTTCGTCTGTCCCCCGACTTGCTCTCCGCCCCCCTCTTCCTCTTCCTCTAATACTTGTCAAGTGGTGTATTGAAGTGTTTCAGGTGTACAATTGAGACTCATAGTACACACACACGTATACATTCACACACACACACACACACGTATACATTCGCACACACACACGTATACATTCACACACACGCGCACACACACTCATCCCTCTGTCATTTCATGTATCCTTCCATCTCCTCCCTTTCTCCTATCCCTCCATTTTCCTTCCATCTCGTCCGATGTTTTACTTCTCTCTTCCTATCCCTAAGCTCTTCCTCTATTCTCTCCTTTCCTCTTGCCCTGTCTCACTCTCTCGTCAATATTCTCTCTCTTCTTCTCCTCGCTTTCTAGTCTCTGGTTCCTCCCTCACAACTTTCCACTCCATTTTCATTTGTCTCTCTCCCTCACAGACAACAACACGCACACAAACAATTATGCACAGGCAGTGGGCCAGTTGGCGTGCGTGTGCGTGTGTGTGTTTACACCAGGGGTCCGTACTCTGAATCTCAACGTGTTCGTATTGAGCAAACAACGACCCCATCCATCGACCCTCCTATCCATCTCTGTCCTGCCTCTCTCCCCCATTTTCCCTCTTCATGGACCCAGCCCTCCATCCCCCTGCCCCCAACCCTCTCTCCCCTCCACCCCCTACTCTCCCTCCCACTCCTTAACCTACGCCCCTCCATCTTCCATTCCATCCTTCCTTTCCACCCTCTGCTCCCTCCCATCTCTACCCGTTTCACCGCCATCTCCCCCTCCCATCTCTCGCCCTCCATCTTCTCCTTCCTCCCCATCTCCGTCCTCTCCCTATCGTCCCTCCACCCCTCCTCTATCTCCTTCCTCCACCACGTTCTCCCCCCTCTTTCTCCACCACCATCTTCCCCCTGCAGCAAATCCCTCAACCTCCCCGCTCCCCCCACTCCCCATCTCCGCCCTCTGCCCCGCCCCCAGCGGGGAGCCACATCAGTCACATGATCAGAAGGGTGTCCCGGTGCGTGGTGCTCCCATCCCCCCCCCCCCCCTGTCAGGATGATGAACTGCCGTTGGCCGGGGGAGGGGCTAGGGAGAAAGAAGTTTCGCCGTAATGTAAATTTATGGATCAATGACATCGAATGGCCTGCAGCAGATGAGCTCGGCTAATTCAAGGGTTTTCCTTTATCTATCTGTGTGTGTGTGTGTGTGTGTGTGTGTGTGTGTGTGTGTGTGTGTGTGTGTGTGTGTGTGTGTGTGTGTTTGTTCCAGGGACTTGGCGGTGATTGTGGCGTCCATGGCGTACAACACGTGGTTCACTAAACTCCACTGCAAGGACATGCGCCTGGTAACCGTCTCTATAGTAACCGTATCCATCCCCTGGTAACCATCTCTATAGTAACCATCTCTAAAGTAGCTAGCCCCTAGTAACCATATTGATACCAACCATACCCATCCTCTAGTAATCATCTATATTGTAACTAGACTCTAATATCCATCTCTATGCAAACCAAACCCATTCCCTAATAACCTTATCTATAGTAACTGTAACCATATATTTTGTAACTAGCCTCTAGTAGCCATCCAAAACCAAACCCATCCCCTAGTAACCATATCTATAGTACCCATCTCTGTAGTATCCATAACTATCCCCCTAATAAGTATCTCCATCCCATAGGTACTATCTCTATGGAAGGTTACAAATGTCACCTTCTTTAATCTGCTATATCTAGTTCCTCGTAACACTATCTCCAGTGCCTCGGAGAAGCTCTCTAGCGTGCTATATTAATTTTTGGGAAACGACAGCAGTGGCAGTGGGCGGACGTAGCTTCATCATAATCATACAGCGCATGCATAATAGATGCAAAGGAGGAGAAGACGAAAAGTCTCCTGTAACTCTAGACGCTGTATAATTATTATTATTATTATCATAATTATTATTATTATTATCACAAGGCAGGAACCACAAAGATAAAGCCGGACACTAGCATCTACATGTGCCGTATCGCTACAGACGTACCAGAGTTCCATTGAAGTTCCCTGACCAAAGTTTTCCGCTGATAACCCTGATTTGTTATTCTTTGGATTCTTCTCCGTCTCCTCGCACTCTCAGCGTGTCGGCCAGATTTTAGTCTTGTTCTTTGGTTGTAGCCGCGGCCGTGATTTTGGCTGATTTCATGAAATATTCATACGAGAAACAACAGCCACCCCGCGAATGCTTTGAGAGTCTTTCCATGAATCAAACGGAATGAATCCGGACTCGCCGGCCGGTTGGGCATCAGGCTGTTGTCTTTCTACTGGCGTTATTAGAACCCGACTGAGACCACGTGTTTATCTACGTACCAGAGGAGCCCAGAGCTCTTGCTTCAGCATTAGAGAGCAGCTCGTGTTGCTGGGAAAACTCTGCTTGAAAAGCCCCAAAAATGTGAAACTTTGTAGAAGGATAAGACTATTATTACATTACGTAAGCCCCATCTCGCTGTGATCAGACAGAGGGAGCCCCCCCCAAGAGAGCAGGGTTGTTTTCAGGAAAAATAAAACCTTAAAAACACATTTTTTGTGATGTAACTTCCCAGCCAAAACGTTGTTTGGATTTTATCCTGCAGATAAAAAAACATATTCACTACATAACTACTCACTGACGATGACGATGGTAAAAACCCCGGACAGCTAGTCGCCCTAGCTTCACCACTGTTGACACATGACACGCTACTGCTGCTGTTCTAAGTGTGCCAGCCATAAAGTGCTTTGGATAAAATATAAGCAAATGGTAAGAGCGACTACATTTACATTCGTAGTGATTCCTTAAGCAGACACTTTTATCCAAAATGACTTTCTTACAAGTGAGGCTAAGAGCAATCAAAAGCAAGCAATCAAATTTGGAGGAGCTACAGAAAAAAAGGTTATAGTGCTGCGTTTCCCAGTTTTAATGACGACTGGAGCGTGTGTAGAGCAGCATAGAAATCTGAAATACAAGGTGTCATGGTTCCTTTATTCACTGCTTACTCTTCCTAACTTGACAGATAATACACTAGGGATCAGCGATTCTCAATTTTGTTCAAATAAGTTCTTAATTGACCACGATTTCAAATTAAATCACATAAAAAATCAAGTAAAAGATTCTGTAGTTATTATTTGCGAGTTGTTAAGATAGAGAGCAGAGAAGAGTTGAGAGTTTTTTTTTTCCCCTAGTTTTCTCCGGTACTTACAAGTGTTGCATTTCACGCAGCTTTGATTGATAAGCAAGATGAAATCTCAGAACCAATCAGGGAAGAGATGCCCTGATTGGACAGAAATAACTTGAGAGCTCTCTAAAATCTAAAATGGCTGATACAGAGATGGGCTAAGTCAACATCAAACAACTTTCCACGCGTCACATTTCTATCATTAATAATGGATGAACGCCAAGGCCATTTCCCCTCAAATACTTTTCACATTCCATCTTTTAAGTTTCTGTTCCTTCGATCCTACGGTTTGGAGTCGATCCCGATTAAGACATTTTTTAAGAATCGATTTCTTGAGGAAAATTCGAGGAACTGAGGAAATGGAACGGAGTCACTCCATCCCTGTGACAATCTGCTATACCCACCTGGAGCTATGCACTCAGTCAGGGGCCTGGCTGGGGGGCGCTGGCGGGAGAGGGGGGCATGGCTGACCTCTGCCCCTGAATCGGCCTCTCTTCCTGGGTGTGTTCATCAGGGCTCGGAGGTGGTGGACCAGGTGCTCCACACCGTCAGCAAGTCCAACAGCCTGGAGGAGCTGACGCTGGAGAACGCCGGCCTCAAGTCGTGAGTCTAGCTCTCTTTGTCTCTATTTCTCTTCTTTGTCTCTGTCTCTCTGTCTGTCTCCCTCTGGCTCTCTCTTCCATCCCACCCAAAACGTGCATCTTCTTCCTCTTCATCCCTCTCGCTCTCGCTCTTTGCATGCTCCTCTCTGCCAAAAGTCTGCTGTCCTCCTCCTCTTGTTTCCCTCCTCCTTTCCTTCTCACACATCTTCCTTCCTTGCTTGCTCCTCCTCTAACTTTACGCCCACGGTCCTTATCATACCAAACAAGCACGCACAAGGCCCACGCCTCCTTTGCTTCTTTTTGCTTCTTTTGTCCTTTCTGCTTCTGCCTGTTGGTGCTTATATACCCTCCTGCACCCCTGTTTTGGAACCCCCCCCCCCCCCCCCCCCCCCCCCGAGCTGCCCTCTGTTTGCTTCTTGAAACATCTACACATCGTGCCCTCGTGAAACTGATGTGGAAGCTCCTCAACAGCGCGTTCCTGAGGGGAACCACGCTAGCTGCTCCTAGAACCAAAACATGCAGAACCAGAGTCCCAATTCAATAAGGCTCTAAATGAATCAGCCCACCTCCGGGCATAGCGAATTAGCATAAAGATTAAGCTGCTTTTGGGACATGTCGGATCGTCGGCGCTCCGGCAGGGGTTGCAGTGCGGCAGAGCCCCGGCTGCATTGAGGAGGGTTTGATGGCTGGCATGTCTTCTCAGAGGCCGGGTGATTTATTCTGAGGGTTGGGATGTCTCCGCAGGGACTTCCCCCAGAAGATGGCCTCCGCACTGTCGGAAAACCCGTCGTCCGTGATCCACTCCCTCAACCTGTCACATAACACACTGGACAACCAAGGTACACACACACACACACACACACACACACACACACACACACACACACACACACACACACACACACACACACACACACACACACACACACACACACACACACACACACACACACACACACACACACACTGGACTCTGACAGCACTCTCACCCTCTCTCTGGCTTGTTCACACTCTCTGGCATGCACTCACTTTCTCTCTCAGTCTCTCTCTTTAGTTCACTCTCCAGTTTTTTGGCTGTCTCGATCTCAGTGTTTCTTTCTCTCTGGCCCTCTTACAGTCTATCTCCCAATCTCTCTGTGTGTTTGCATCTGAGCTCGGACGTCCCTAAAAGAGAGAAGGAGAGAGATAGAGAGGGGGAGAGGGAGAGAGAGACTCTCTCTGTGTCTGCGGCAGGTTTATTCATTTACTATGTAATCTTACTCAACTCTGTGTTTCTGCAGAAACACCGTCGTAGCCCGTCTGTCTCCGTCTGCTCTCAGTCTGTCCTCACTTCTGCTACACTTGATTGACGGCAGCGCCTTCCCTCCCTCCACCCCATCATTAGATTTTATGCTTGTATTTTTATACCTCATTTCTATTTGCTCTTTCACAAGTTGCCAATTGAGCCAGATTGCTTCTGTTGGTTTTAATAATTGTATTGCTTCGGTTTTATCATCGCTGTGTTTGTCCTGGAGAGCTCTGTCTGAAGAGGGACAGTCTAGTGCTCATGGTGATGGCTTTAGTGACAGCTGAATGGTTCTGGGTTTAATCCTCTAATATCCGCAGTCTACCCTAAAGCCTCCTTGAGCAAGTGACCCAAAGCCCGGCCTGCTCCTTAATGACCATCTCAGAGAAATGTTGCTTATAGTAGCTTTGGGGAAGTGTCCTCTTATGCAGATGTTTTGACCAGCCGGCAGCCTTGCCACTAATTTAACATTCAGACACAGCCACACAAAATGTGCTAATGTATGTCTGTACCAATGTACACACAATCTTTCTCGTACTTTGTAAGCTATGGATAGAAGCCTGCTCCTTCACTAAACATTGGCCGGGGGTGACCTTGTGCATCATACGGCTCATTTGAGGACTCTGGCAACACTCCATCTCTCGCTGTCTCTCCCTCTTGCTCTGTCGCTCTCTCTCTCGCTCTCTGTCGCTCTCCCTCTCTCATTGTCTTTCTCTCTCGCTCTCTCTCTCATTGTCTCTCTCTCGCTCTCTCTCTCCAGGTGTGTCCAACCTCATCCTGCAGGTGTGTCGTCTCAACAAGGGTCTGCGCCTCCTCAACCTCTCCAAGACCTCACTCAGCTCCAAGGGTAGGCATGTGTGGGGACACACACTCATACACACACACACATATATATGTGTATCTATATATATATATATATAGATATTAAAAGTGGGGCCTGATTGGCCGTTTCATAGTGATGATGTATTAATCATGTTGATATGAGCGGTGTGTTTCCCTTCGTGCTGGAAGACGCTGGGCCTGCATGGTGAAACACAATCAGTGGAGAAACAGGACTCATGGACAAGGCTAGAGACCCGCCCAGTCTCCTCTCTTCCCCAGCGCATATGCTCTTATCAGTCTCTCCACATTACCCTGCATCTCTCTCTTAATTTGACCGTCCGCTATCTTTGTCTTATCTCTCTCCATCCCTTTCAATCTCTCTCAGGCCCTCATTGTCCCTCACTCATCCTCATATTATCTCTCTCCATTCATCTGTTTCATCCCTCTCCATCCCTTTCAATCTCTCTCTCTCCCTCCCTCTTGCTCTCTCTATCTCTAGCTCTCATCTCTCATCTCTCTTTTCATCGCTCACATTCTCTCTCTCAGTCCCTCTCTCGGCACCCCTCAATCTCTCTCTCCCTCAGCACCCCTCTCCCTCCACCCTGGCCTTCTTTACTCTAGATCAGCTAAGCAGGTTATTATTTATGTATGCCCTGAGCTCGGTTTGGTCAGCCACGGCTCTGGGCTCGTTTATCTGCCTGCTATACTGAGAGCCTATCAGGGGCCCCGGGTTCAGTGTCCTACTTCTGCTCTTTGCCTCACCCCGAGGCCCGATCAGCCTGCAGCCGAACATTACTGCACACTCTGGTGGATCCCAGTGATCTCTCTCTGTCTCTCTCTCTCTCTCGCTCTCTATCGCGCTCTCTCTATCGCTCTCTCTCCCTCTTGTTCCCTCTCTCTCTCTCTCTCTATCGCTCTCTCTCTATCGTGCTCTTCCTCCCTTCCCTGCTCTCTCTTTGTCTTCTCTCTCTCTCTGTCTCTTGTTCTCTCTCCCTCTTGTTCTCTCTCTCTCTCGCTCTCTCTCTCTATCGCTCTCTCTCACTCTTGTTCTCTCTCTCTCTCTCTATTGCTCTCTCTCTATCGTGCTCTTCCTCCCTTCCCTGCTCTCTCTTTGTCTTCTCTCTCTCTCTCTGTCTCTTGTTCTCTCTCCCTCTCGCTCTCTCTCTCTATCGCTCTCTCTCCCTCTTGTTCTCTCTATCGCTCTCTCTCTCTCTCTCTCTCTCTCTCTCTCTCTCTCTCTCTCTCTCTCTCTCTCTCTCTCTCTCTCTCTCTCTCTCTCTCTCTCTCTCTCTGTCTCTCTCTCTCTATCGCGCTCTCCCTCCCTTCCCTGCTCTCTCTTTGTCTTCTCTCTCTCTCTCTCTCTCTCTCTCTCTCTCTCTCTCTCTCTCTCTCTCTCTCTATCGCGCTCTCTCTCTCTATCGCGCTCTCCCTCCCTTCCTTGCTCTCTATGTCTCTCTCCATGCCTCTCTCCATGAAAGGCGGTTGCCTGACGCGGTGGTTGGAGTGTATTAAGGGTGCTGGGTGAAGCTGTGGTCGGTGACCTTGGGTGCTGAAAGGACGGTGATGACTTTGCAGTAGCTAGGCTTGTTTTTTCTCTTTTTTAAAATGTTGAATATTTATAGACGCCACGCCCCTCTCACCCCGCCCATCTAGATCTACAAACGTATGCATCCAATGACACAAGGGCGGCTACCTTCTCTCTCTCTCCCCCTTTATCTCCCTCTCTGCCCCACTCTGTTTCTCGGTCTCTGTGTCTTTGTTTGTGTGTGTCTCACTTGACAGACAGACGGACAGACAGGCAGGCAGATAGACACAAGGGCTGACTGACAGATAGGCATTAGCACACACACACACACACACACACACACACACACACACACACACACACACACACACACACACACACACACACACTACGTGTAGTTTCCTCCCGGTGGAGTCGTCTGTCATTACGGAGCGACGGTGGAGTCGGTACCTGCAGCCCCGCTAGTGGATGGATACGGATTAGAATGGCCCCGACCTCCCCATCACTCATCCCGCTCGCTGGCTCCACTTCCTGCTAATCGCTCCAAATTGGGGATGATGGGTTTAGAACCTCGCCGGCCAGTCCCCCGGGGGGGAGGGCGTGAGGGGGGAGGAGAGGATGTGAGGGGTCGCAGAGGATGAGTGGAGGCGAGGACACGAGAGTGTAGGGATGGGAGTGTGGGCGTGACGAGGAGAAGGGAGGGGGGAAGAGCGTGAGGGGAGCTGATGACGCCACAGTGCGGAGGGGAGGGGAGAGTGGGCGGGGGGGAGGGAGATGGGGAAGTGTATGATGGGAGAGGGGAGAGCTGTGGGGAAGGGTAGGAAGAGGGAAACTGCAAGCGTGAGGGGAGAGGGAATGTTGGTTTGGGGGGGTGTGGCATGACACAGATACCGTTACGTCAAAACCCCCCCGGGCGTTTGGAGGGGAATCGTTTTGGTACACAGTCCTAACCCCCGCCACTCGTGTGTTGGTGACTGTGTGTTTATTCTTATTTTTAGTTCGCCCCATATTTGCTCCTCAGCAGGTGATGCCCACGGAGGGCTTTAATGAGCAGTCCAGGCCTCCCCGTGGGGGGGTCTGTCGGGATCCGCTCCGGAGCCAGGACTTTGTGTTGGGTTGCAGGGAAACGGAGGCTCCATCTCCTCTCATGTGGTTCAGAAGCCGTTGTCTTTGACTCTTTCCACAGGCGCTGTTTCCAACTAGTTTGTAACCAAAAGCGGGACAGACACAAATAAATATGGCCTACTAACTCGTACTCTTCCAAAACTTTTCCTACATCCTATTCCTCGTTGACTGTAATACTTATGATAATGATATCCTATTAATGAGCTTCATTAAAGGCAATGTCAACTGTTGATGATCTGGCCTAAGCACAAGCTTTAGACTGGATCTGCGGGCATACAATGGTGGGCGGACTGGCTCACCATTGCACAGCAATTGCACAAACGCACCCCAAGTGTATCAATGATGTCATGCTGGTCCACCAGACTTTATTTTACTCACGTACACTAGTATATTGTAAATAAGAAAAATACAGGGAAGGAACTCATTTAGAAATTGAGGGATTGCATTTATGTGCCCTACTGCCAATAAAGTCTGTGTCTGTCTCTCTTTGTCTCCCCCCTCCCCCTCCCTCACTCCCCCAGGTGTGATGTCTCTGTCCCAGGCGCTGTGCTCGAGTGATGACTACTCCAACTCCCTGATCCACCTGGACCTCAGCCGGAACCCTGGGGTGCTGTCTGGAGACGACGCCACTGTGAGGCACCCACAATCCCGCACGCACACAGGCACACATCGTCGGCCACACACACTGGGACCCTTACATGCGCATGTGACACACAAATTGACTCACATTCACACACTCACTCTCTGATTCCCTCACTGTATGCACAGTCTCACTCTTCCAAACATACTTACTCATGCATGCAGGGTAACACACACTCACTCACACTTTCGCAGGCAGGCTTGCATGCATTCTCATTCACACAAACACACACATGCTCTGCCATGTTAACAAACCCCTTTCTAAAAGTGGAACATTGAGCTCAAACCTCAAACTGTGTGTGCGTGTGTGTGTGTGTGTGTGTGTGTGTGTGTGTGTGTGTGACGCACTTCTCTTCTCCTGGATGCAGAACCTGTACCTGTTCCTGGCCCAGCCCAACTGCCTGGTCCACCTCGACCTCTCTGGGACCGACTGCACTGTGGACTTAGTGAGTTCCAATTGTTCACGTTCTTCCCTATATCCAGGTGTGACTGCTTCTGGGGACCGCCTGCTATAGTCTAGACACTGTGACCGAAGATAAGATATTCTTATGATCTCAGATGGTCACAGCCGAAAATACATGACATTTAAATAATGTTCTACTGCAGAAAGTGCAATAAGTTAACTAGCTTAATAGTTAACATCATAGCTGGTTCAGATGGTTAGTTGAAAGCATATGCTACATTATTGAAACTATATATTTTTTACCTGTTGTACACAAACAAGTGTCCTGTTTTGGATCATGTCGTACATGTTGGGTGACTCAGAGACAGTTTAATATTCCGAACAGACGGAACCCATTTCCCCCCCACTGGGGCGCAGACCTCCGGTTTACTGGTGAATATTTTTAGCGCGGTGCTGCGTCGTTTGACAGTTTGGCGTTGTGACTGTGTGAGGGTGCAAAGACGCATCAGCGGGCGTTCAAACAGCGGGGGTCGGTTCCAACTGTCACCATGTAGCGAATCCCCCTCGCTTCCTTAATCTCCAGCTGTTGTCGTCGATCACCATCTTACCAACTGGTCCGGTCTGTAGTGAGAGACCAGACGTGCCCTAATGCGTCCCGGCGAAGCGGCCTCGTACCGAGCATACATCGATGCATCCCACACAGAAAGGGCTTCAGAGTTTCACACCCACACAACACAATCCAAAAAACAAGAATGCTTGATTAATTTCCATACTGCTCTTTTCCTCCTGCTGGATCACTAACGGATACTCTTTCTCCTCAAAGATTAAGTGAACAAAACGTTTTGGTACGCACCCAATGTCATGCTCGGCTTTTTTTTTCCACCTCCTCCGATGGTGCAAGCAGTCAACGTTTGTAGAACACTGGCCCCCTCTGGTCACTAGTCGGCCAGAGGGGTAACTTCAAGTGACACGTCGTTGTCACCCGCTGCCATGTGTAGTGCAACTGGTTGAGCATGACATCATCAGTGGTTCGATGGTGGATCGAAGCAATGTCCCTTTTGGATAAAAGGTTGAGTCCCCGACATTTCATGCGTTTATATTTACCCTGAATATGGGTTTTGTTTTCTGATGCAGTAAAACCATGATGCATTGGCTCCATTTCTTTCAACAACAACAGAAAGGAACCAATCAATTGTCACACTGTTAATGTGTCTAACGAAGCCTGCAGGGTTGTTTATGAGGCATTAACGTCAGGCTTATGAATGGTTAAACACTGACAGGGTGGCCGTTAACTTGGCTACATTCCATTTAATAGTGAAAGGGGAATCAAATCCTCCCATTGACGGTAATCATATTGATCGCTTTGTTGTGGTTCTGCACGCACATGAATCCACACCAGTAAAGGCACGTTAAACCGCTTTTGTGCTGATGAATGCTGCTTCCGAACACTGACTGGTGCACCGTTATGTCATTACATCACGTTGCCGGGCAGCAACACAGCAGTGTTCACCATGGATACCGTTACCGGGGGCTGCTTCAAACACGCCGGGTGTCAGTGGAAATCCTGACTTGGTTATTAATAGCTTTGATGTATGGAGGAAGCATGCTGGAGGTCTCATGGGGAGAGGGAACGCGGTGATGGAAAATGGGGCAGGATAGACTTGTGGTACTGGGTTCGATTCCCAGCGTCCCCAGCTGACCTGTTGGCCTCCTTGAGGTAATTGAGAAACATCAACGAGGTGTCAATCGGTTTGTTATCATGACCCCCGTCAAACCAGTGGCTTGGTAGTACCACTGTGAGGGGAACTTCAGAAGAAATTCTTGCAATTGAATCACAGGGTGTTGGTACGCTCCGTTTAAATTGGACTAAAAACTGCCTTAGGCTAATAGACAATGACTCACCGCTTCACAGCGGAGTTGCAGGTGAGCAAAGTTCACCTGCAACTTTTATTGATCCTCAGATTTTGTGCATTCCTCAGGTGGTAATTTTGGATGAATTGCGTGGCGGAATACAAATACTTTGCTTGTGTATGCACATGACACCGGGCTGTTGAAAATATCAGTAAAAAGACTTCAATGGGGAGTTCAAATGTTCTAGATAAAAGTTTAGCCTCAATGGCTAAAAATAAGCTCATTGTTTCCATGGCAATCTGCGCAGCAACACGGTTACACTGACTATTATGGCGAATAGTATTTATTGTCACCGCTATTTAAAGTGTCCTTCTCTGGGAATCAATTAAACCTGGCGGTGTAATTGGCACCCGCCCCCTGACACTTCTGATCATTTACAGATAAAGGAGAGAAGAAAAGAGCAGGCGTGAAAAGAAAAAACACAAACACAAATAAGTACCATGAAAAATTAGCCACTTTGCGGAGTCTCTGAGCTAACTGGCGTGATCCCCACGCATGGCTGATGGGGGATTACCGCAAGCGTCTATTGTACCCACGCTTTGTACGCAAGACGGTAGACGGTTTCTTACACCGACTCCCCCCAGGGTCTCCCAGGCTCTCTGGCACATCCACCTCACTATGAGGGAGAGGAGCCCTAAGAGGTGCATGTCAGACGGCTTGTTAAGCGGCCTGTTCTTTACCAAAATCCCCACTGCTCTTAATGTGCTGGAGGGGAGGGAATATCAGACACTATAAATAAGAATGCTAGGGAACAACTCTCCCTACGGCTAATGGCGGCTATGAATATTGTATGGGATTTTTGATGAGTGTACACGGGCCTTTACATCTTTCATCTGCATGTTTAACCTTTTAGTATCTCTTCCCACGGCTACAGGATGTTGGGCCTGTTTTTACGGACAGGGCCGAGAGTCGAAAGCGAGAGTGAGTGGTGTCATTTTGGAATGGCGGCAGGTCTTGAACCCGGGTTCTACGAGACCGCATTGCCCAGCGGTCAGACCACGGAGCCGCTCAGAGGAAAACCCATGAATTGTTAAAAGGACGAGCGTTGATAGTTTAACGTCCTCTGTCGCTCGCCCCCCCCCCCTCGCTCTGCCCGGGTGAGCCCGCCGTGCCAGCGCGTCACCCCTTTTGTTTTTCTCTCCAGCGGAGGGGCCCGGTGGGTTGAATTATTAATCAGGCTGTGTTTTCATCTGCCACGACATGACATGCTAAACGTTGCTGAATATGGATTAGCGGACTCTCCCATGATGGATTCCACCGCCGGGGAGAAACGATTTGTCTGCGAGGTTATCCCGGCGTGAGAGACGGGAAGATGGTTTTGGATGGCAGGAGATAAAGTGGGGCTATCCGTTGCGTTTTGTAATATTTGACCGGAATCCATTAATGTCGTACCAGGTTACACATTTAACCTTATATTAAAAGGAACGTGAAACCTGAAACTCCAACTTATTTTCCCCCCAGCTATTAGTGTTCCTGCCAATGTTAAGATCCAACACATCCATCCTGCTTTTAAGTGGACCAAAAGGGTATAACAGCTGCATGGTCATGGTTTTCATCGGGTTCCCTTCCTGTCTCCGTTGTCATAAGACGGTAGAGCTTTGCCCGATCATTGATTCAAGATCCCAGACTCTAATGCCATTTCAACAAGTTGATTGGAATTCCCTATCCCCTACACAAACGCACGCACGCACAATATAAGGGCTCAAACAGCATTTATCCTCCGGATTCTTTGGAGGTAGCATGCCTGATGTCAGCATGCCTCGTGTGAAATCGCAGCGCTTGCCTCCATTTTATGGCCTCCGTTGGGACACCAGAAGTACTCGGGAGGTATTGGGATGTGTTCCTGGTGTTGTTGCTGCTAAAGACACATCCCTGCGGTTGAGAAATGGCACTTCAGAAGGTACGTGGCGTTCTGCACTCCGTTGCCACATTAAAGTGTTGTTTGAATGAATCACTGTTTTGAATAAAGGTGCACCAACACCACAGCTTTTGGAGCCAACTCCCAGCCCCGAAGAAATCAATGTGTCCAATTCTCTGTGTGAACCGCTTCAATTTCGTTTAAACCCTCTTTTGGCCCTGCAAGATGTTTGATTTAGAAGTTTAAAGGTTAGTTGAAAGTCTTCCAACCCCCCCCGATTTTAGTGTCACCGCTGTGACATTTATAAAGAGAGGTCAGTGTGTTAAAGTGTGACATTTGCCAACGAATCGCAAGCACCCAGCAGATTCAGCCGACGCAATAAATGACTTCTGAATTGTTAAAGCGCCATCGTTGATCCAGTGCATGTCAATAAGCCATCTCATATGAAATGAATGAACCGTCCTGGCCACACCCCTTAACCAGGCACGCCAGATGCTTTGGAACGCAGAACCATCTGTGAAGTCGTCCTTGGAAACTGTTTGGAAAGGGGTGGGCCCTTTCCTAAAATACTTGGCACTTGATTGGCTGAACCATCTGTCTATCAGCATCCGTCACGCATCATAGATCACGTCGCTCCTCTTAGGACGATGATTGGTCTGCAGTGCATAACTCGAAGCCTGGCAAGAATGATTCCTGTGCGTTTGTGTTCTCGAGAATCCAGATGCCTCACAAGGTAGACTACCTCCTCCCCCTCCCCTGAATCTCATTGAAGAGTGCAGCGATGGCCTTCGCAAGAAGTCGGCCGGAAGTCAATTTTTATTATGTTCTTAGTGAGCAGAGACCTGCTCACACGGGCTGTTTGGTTTTCCCTCTAAGCGGCTTGATGACCTTGATGGGGGGGGGGGGCCTCTGTGTGTGGTGCCTGGTGCCTAGCTCAAGGGCACATGGTACTAGCAATTGGTTTTAAAGCGGTGCCTGCTGACTGGAGCTCGAGGCCTCAGCCGGGGGGCATGGCTTGCCTTATGGCGCCCCCACCCCCTCTAGGCTGAAGAAGATTTGGTTCAATAGGCCTTAAGCTCAAATCCTTTTCAAGTCCTCGCTGCTCTTTTACTGCTGGTCCGGAAGGATGAAGAGGTGGGCAGGAGGGTTGGTGTTTACTTGATAAGGCTATTTTGAGAATGATGTATTACGACTTATCCATGTAATTTGAGTAGCGTTGCCAAGTAAGAAGCTAATCCATCATATTACTCGTGTGGTTGTTCAATATCGCATTTGTGTTTGAAGAAATTGATGCCGTAATCTTTTCACTAATGTATGAGAGCCAAAGTAAATGTGGAAACTCGACGCTCGCTCTCTCTCACTCTTGCTCTCTCGCTCTCTCTCGCTCTTTCTCTCTCGCTCTCTCTCGCTCTTGCTCTCTCGCTCTCTCTCTTGCTCTCTCCCTCTCTAGTTCAAAGGCCTTTGTTGGCATGGGAACCTACATTGCCGGAGCATGTAGAAATTAAAACTCAACATAAAAGATGTATGTGTAATTAAATAAGTCTCGAAAGTACGAAAAATAATATATCTCCTCTCGTTCTCACTACCTCTCTTCCCATCCGTCTCCCTCTCTCTCTACCGCTCTCACACCCGCTCTATACCTCTCCCTCCCCACTCTCTCTCTCACTACCTCCCTCTCATCGCCTCTCTTTCTCCACCTCTTTCTCACCCCCTCTCTCTCTATTTCTTTCTCGCCCCCTCTCTACCTCTCTCTTCCCCTCTCTCTCTCTCTCTTCCTCTCTCTCCCAGTTGTTCGGGGCTCTCCTGCGGGGCTGCTGTGCGGACCTCTCCTACCTGAACCTGTCCAAAAACACCTTCTCCCACAGGTGGGTGTTCTCCTCCTACCCCCCTACCTCCACCACTACCTCCTCTAACTTCCTCCACTACCCTCCTCACCTCTGCTCCTCTTGGGACTTACTTCAACGCCTACCCACTTAAACTCCACTACCTTCTCCACCCTCATCACGCCTCCACCTCCCTCCATCTCCTTTATCCTCCACCCCATCCCCTGCACCTCCTCCGCCTCCTCCACCATCTCCTCCACTACCTCCCCCATCTACTCATCCACCATTCCTCCCCCACCCTCCACTCCCCCCCGCCACCAGCTCCTCTCCCATCTCCACCTGCAGCGTCTCCTCCCATACTTCACATATGAATCCCCATGTGTCAGAGGGGTCGCAGATGGGCCGTTAAACAATGTAATATCCTGTCTGGGGCTACACCCCTTGGAATCTCTGGAGGTTTCCCATTGGTGGAGGGGAGAGAGAGGAGCTCTCTCTGGAGATGCTGCTATTGTCCTCATTTATTTCCCCTCCTAGACTAGCGCTTAGCCCCGGTCCTCGCTAACGCTATTATTACCCCTGTCTTCATCTGTTCTCGTGTGTGTGTGTGTGTGTGTGTGTGTGTGTGTGTGTGTGTCAGCACACTAATGTTCACATCTGTTTGTCACATTAGTGAAATCGGAGGACCCCAAGCGCCCTCTGTGCACTATTGTGTGGGCGGGTGTTTGTGCATGTGCCTGCCTGCATGTGTGCGTTTACTTTAATTAGGTGTGTGCGACTATGTGTACACACTCATTTGGCCAGGCGAGTTTGTAATGATCAAGGTGTGTGTGTGTGTGTGTGTGTGTGTGTGTGTGTGTGTGTGTGTGTGTGTGTGTGTATATTTGATGGTCTCTGCAATTTGTGTTGGTGATGATTTGTTTAGCTGTGTGTATTTGTATGTGATTATCTGTTTAGCTCTGTGTGTGTGTGGGGGGGATTGTCTCGGGTGTGTGTGTGTGTTTTGGTGAGCTTAGGCATATTTGTGTGTGGAAAAGACACTCTGTGGAACCATCTACAGTATGCGTGTCTGTTCACCAGGCAGGCGTAGTGGGAGTGCTGGTGTTGTGGGGTCTCTCTGGACTCCAGCTTCCCCCAGCAGGGTTACACCAGGACATTACTTACATTACACTGGGAAAGTTGGTGAAAAATGAGACTAATTTCACCAGCAAATTATTGTTCCAATCCCCAGGCATCAGGAGCCAGCCTCCCTCCTCGCTCGCCCTCTGTCTCCTCCCTTTCTCCCTCCCTCCCTCCTTCTCTTTGTCTCTAACTCTCTCATTTGATCTCCATCTCTCTCTCCTTGCTCATCCTCTGTCTCCCTCCAATCGCCGTCCCTCCTTCTCACTCTTTTTCGCTCTTGCTTGCCCTCTATCTCTCCCTCCTGTCTCATCTTCTCTCTCTCACCTCATTCTTCAACCCTATTTCTCTTATGTTTTTCTCTCTCTCCTCTGATATTCTATCTCACTCCCCCCTCTCGCTCGTTCGCGCAATTTATAATATTTCTCTCTCTCCCTTTGTTATATCTCTCTATACACGTCTCCTTTTCCCCCAATTCCGTTTTTTGTCTTTCCCAATTATTCTGCTACTCTTAGAAAGACCTTCACCTAGTTCTTCACCTCTTTTCCTCATTGCTCTCTTCCTCTTCATCATCTCTTCTCTCCTCTCTCCACCCTTTTGTATACCTCTTTTATTACTCCCTCCCTTATCGTTTTCCTTCTCTTCACTTGCACCCTTCTATTCAATTGATTATTCTTTATCTCTCTTGATTTACCATTCTCTCCTTCTCCACCTCCTCCTATGCCCCCCCTCCACCCTCCACCCCCTCTCGTCCTCCGTCCTTTTCATCCTTCACACGTCTCCGTCGGTTCCTCTCCCCTCTGTCGCCAACGCCCTCCCTAACCTCTCTCTCTCTCTCCTTCTCCACCTGTCTCTCTTCATCCCCTCCCTCCCGTCTTTCTTACTTATTAACTCTCCCTCCCCCCGCCACCTCCCTTTTCCTCCTCCAGTCCCCACCTCTCTCTTTCTCTCTCACCTTCGCCTCTCTCTCCCCTATCCTCATTAATTTGAGTAGTGTAACGCCCCCCCTCCCCTGTCTCTCCCTCCCTCCCATCGCCATTCACTCTCTCCCGCCGTATTTAGATCTTCGAGTAGCAAGCGCCCCTTCTCTCTTGGTGCGGCTGGACCGTTAGACAAGCACGCACCCACGCACGCACACAGGCACACTCTCTGTCACATGGAGGTGTCAACAGACACCAGTGCAGGTTCATCAGAGCGCGTATGGATGACCAGATGGACACAAGGCAGTGACGCGGTGTGCGTGTGTTCGGGTGTGTGTATGTGTGTGGGTGACCGAGAGAAGCCACGTGATGACAGTGAGCGCTTTGTTGCCATGTAAGAGAGAGACATTTTGTTTGTCGTCAGTTGAGCTGTGTTTTTCTGTGATGGCAGGGGTTAGGGTCGTGACAGGAAGTGTCTGCGTCTGTATTATTAGTCAGTTTGAACATAGGCTGGTTGACATTAATGTGTCTGTGTGTTTCTGTGTGTGTAGCATTGTTCTTCTGTCCCGTTCATACAGGACATTTTGTGTGTGTGTGTGTGTGTGTGTGTGTGTGTGTGTACGTGTGTGTGTGTGTTGGTATGTTGTGGCATGTGGGATGACAGCAGAAGCCACGTCAGCCGGATCATATGAACATGTGACCTAGAGAGCAGAAGGTTAATCGGTGGCCTGGGAGTCAGACTCTCAGCGCCTCTGGCTTGCCGTTCCTCTCCTCCTCTATAGTGACGGGAAAACATACACTGCGCCGCTGTCTGTCATCGTGTGTTTCTGTGATGTGGTTGTCCACACAATACAATCGCAGGTTCGATTTAAGATCCTATCTGATTGGTTCCCAGGACGAGGAATTGCCCTCTCTCATCGACGCCAGCTCGACCAACATGCTATTAACTCTTTAGTCCGTTAGCTGCTAACGACCCAAAGAGTAAATAGCATGTTGGTTAACAAACAATTCCATCCACTGAGGCTTGCAGTGGCTGCAGATATTCATCCTGTCTTGGAGTATGTGAAGAAGTCGCCACCACATACTAACACGCTGTGCCTCTTTAGCAGCATCTTATCACATCAACAGGCTAGCAGTGAGCCCACAGTTTTAAAGGTCAAGTACATTTTATTGTTTTGGCTCTTATGAACAGTTACCGTCTGAAAGGGCTTGGTAGGCCACATTTTATGACGTCGCCTTAACCCGCCGACACTCTAAAGGGAAGGGAAGGACTCCCCCAGGGGGGAGACGGCGGGTTAATTGGAGAGGAGAACAGAAGGTCTCTGAGCTGGACCTGCACAACACACAATTCATGTGCTGTGCCGTATTTATATTAAAATGACTGCTCTGTGGCACTTCTACTGCAGCCATTTACTCCATTCACAGTTATCCAAACGTATAATACTAAAACCAGTGCCCATTCACGGAAGAAATATGATGTAGATGAGAGACGCGAATAGAAATGCATAGAGAGCGATCATTAAGGTAGATTGCTTTAGTCGATAAAGAACAATCGGTCGCTTGTGACTTAATGCTGTTAACAAGGTTATCATTTGTTCGTTCGTTTGTTGCAGTGGGAAGTTCTTTAACATAAACTCGACTTCACCCTGGCCGACCTACAGCCCAACCTGACACCAATCAAAGGTGTCCTGCCTTTGCAGTTGACTCTGTTTTCAGGAGGCGCCTTATTGCTATTCGACCCGTGGCCTTCGCTTTCTCTCTGCGTCGCCCATCAAAGTAGTGTTTGGATGATGATCACAGAGTAATATAATGTAATGTAATGCAGGGGGGGGAACAGGCCCCTGGGGGCCGTGTAAATGAGGACACAATCACAGAGCGAGCGAGGGAGACGGAGATGCAGGACGAACTCGTCAGACGAAATCTGACGGCGGGGGAAACACAGGATTAGACAGAAGTGGTTCAGCTGTTGGTCAACAGTGTTTTCCCCGTGGGACGGCGAGAGTGTCCTGCTCGTAGAAAAGTACTAGGGTTTATGCTGAGTAGTTTCTGGCGCCGCTCTCTCCGCTTTCCTCTCCTCTCCTCTCCTCTGATTTCTGCGTCTTTTTCATCTCATCTCCTCTTTTCCTCTCCTCTCTCCCTTGCTCCTCTCTCTCTCTCATCTTCTCCCCTCCTCCTGGTTCTCCTCTCCACCAGCCCTCTAAACACCACTCTTTGCTTTGATGAATTATTTGTGCTTTAGTCCTAGATAGGGGGAGACGGAGGGGGAGGGGAGAGGGAGGGGTGTGTGCAGAGTTGTGGTTCTGGTTGCTAAGGAGTGTTAAACACAGTTCAGAACCACCTGAACTGGATTACTGCTGTCCTACACAACCACAACAAGTCGCTCCTCTGCTGCGACGCCGCGGGCTTTAACGCACGCACAAGCAGATACAGACACACATGCACACAGACAAAATATTACAAATGCCGCCTGTCATAGTTGCACATTTAGACGGGGACACACAATTGCACACAATTTTTAATGTGCACGAATGCTTGCATACTTTCACCCCCACACACAAACACACACACACACACACGCACATGCACACACCGTTCCATGTCCTTATTTCCCTGGGCTGGGAGGACCGCAGTGGCAGCTGGCCGGGATAACTGCTGAGTGTGAGCTTCTACCTTGCTCCTGGACGGTCCTCATGCCGGCTCACTGCCGGCCTGGTCTGATCCCAGCTGAATGACATGCTCCGCAGCCGTCTGCCCTCGCCTTGAACAGCTGTCTATCTCTCTGTCTCTCTCTCTGTCTCTCTGTGTCTCGGTTTACGTCCCTTCGTTTCATTTATCCTTCATTACCAACTCCTGTCTTTTCGTTTGTCTCTTAACCTTTCCCTCATATAGTAATTCTCTCTCTCTAGATCTCTCAGGCCTGACTTTATTATTTCCTGTCTTGTTATTTCTCGCTCGCTTTTGTTCGAAGTAGTCTGTTTTATATATATACACATATATACAAAGAGAGCTTTCCTTTCTTGTGAAGGACATACGTGTGTGTGTGTGTGTGTGTGTGTGTGTGTGTGTGTTTGTCGTTCACAAGAAAGGAAATTTGTCTCTCGCTCTGTTTCTCAATCCAAATCAATTCGAATGGCTTTACCGCCATCGAAGTTGTACAATTACCTGCATTCTCACTCACTCACTCACTCACTCACTCACTCACTCACTCACTCACTGTATTCCATCCTATCTCATTTCCTCTCTGTTGTTGCGTTTCATCTTTTGGTGTCTGATGTCCTCAGCTTTATCCTTCATTTTGCCTCTCTCTGCTCTCTCACGTCTCTTCTGGTTTACCTGAAATTGAATTTAATATCTTTCCTATCCCCGTCTACGCTTTAAAATGCTGAATAAATTGCATACATTCTTACTCACAGCCAAACAGGAAGGTCTGCTCATCATGTCACAAACAATTGTAATCTTTTCTGGAAAGAAATGAAAATAAATAGTTTTTATTATTCCAGGCAGGACTGGAGGAATTCATCCACTTTATGTTGATTATAAAAAAGCTCTGTGTCAGTGGTCAAAAGTTATGTACATTTTGTATCAAAGGTGGGCTTCCCCCTTGGTCCAGCTCCAACATCCATCCCTCACCCTCCTTGTTCTCCTTTCTCTCCCCTCTCTCCCAGGAGAGCCAGGGACTCCCTGCCCACCTTCCGCCAGTTCTTCAGCTCCGCCTTCAGCCTGACCCACGTCAGCCTGGCCTCCATGAAGGTGCCCCCAGACTCCCTAAGGTGAGTCCGGTCCCAGACCACTTAAGATCCTGGTCCACATGAGAACAATTCAGGTCCTTGTGCACAGGAGAGCACTTGAGACCCTGGTCCACATGAGATCACCCAAGTTCCTGGTCCACAGGAGACCACTTCAGGTCCTGGTCTAAATGAGACCACTTCAGGTCCTGGTCTACATGGGACCAGGTAAGGTCCTGGTCTAAATGAGACCACTTCAGGTCCTGGTCTAAATGAGACCACTTCAGGTCCTGGTCTAAATGATACCACTTCAGGTCCTGGTCTACATGGGACCACTTCAGGTCCTGGTCTAAATGAGACCACTTCAGGTCCTGGTCTAAATGAGACCACTTCAGATCCTGGTCTAAATGATACCACTTCAGGTCCTGGTCTACATGGGACCACTTCAGGTCCTGGTCTTAATGAGACCACTTCAGGTCCTGGTCTACATGGGACCAGGTAAGGTCCTGGTCTAAATGAGACCACTTCAGGTCCTGGTCTAAATGAGACCACTTCAGGTCCTGGTCTACATGGGACCAGGTAAGGTCCTGGTCTACATGGGACCAGGTAAGGCCCTGGTCCAGGATTAGACCACACTGGTTGGCCTTGTCTAGTGGGGCAGGAAGGGGGCCTCACGTCTTTGTAATTCGTGTTTTGTTTTTTTCAAATCATATTATTCATACTGGTATTTAGTTTATTTCACATTTTTTGTTTATATAATTTTTATTTATTCATTCATTTCTTCATAATTTTGGTTTATTCATATTTTGACTTACTCTGATTTATTCATTTTTGGATCAACTTCAAATTCATAATTGTTGTCATGTTTTATTTATTTAAATTGATTTTTATTTGTGTATTTATTGATTTTTGTGGTCCTTAATATATCATGTGTGGCTCAGCTGGAAGAGCATGGCAGGGCGAGGGTTTTTATTGCCTCTGGGGCAGGTCAATCCCATGCCAACAAGAAGGGGGGCAGTAGTTCAGGAGGTACAGTGGTTTGACTTGTAACAGGAAGGTTATTAGTTAGATCCCGGCTCCTCCTAGCTGTGTGTCGGTATCCCTGAACAAGACACCTCACCCTAACTGCTCCCGACGAGCTGTCTGTCTCCTTGCATGGTTGACAACGGCACGCTGTCGGTGTGTAAATGTTTTTATGAATGGTTGTAGGTCGCTTTGGACAAAAGCGTCTGCTAAATGCCCTCAATGTAAATGTTTTGGCATTTAATCATTGTATCTTTAGTGGTACAACAAAAGTACAATGATGAAAGGATCTTTCCAATTATAGATGACGTTCAAATCAGATTAACATGATCTAGAAATCAAAAGTAACTTTGTCTCTGTTGATGGAAGCCAGTTGAACCATGACACGCTGTCATCTATTTTTGTTTTCCATTCATTCAGACCGGGTTCCAGATTAAACCTATTTACTATGGAGGCAAACTGTCGAGTAACTGCCGTTTGTGAAGGCGGTTAAATAAGGGATAGTGTGGGGTCGAAGGATGGAGGGTAAAGCTGTGTTCTCCACTACAGGCAGAGCTACAACACAGGGTTGTAACTCTAATTAGAGCAGCTTGTTAAGCCCTCGTTAGCCCAACCTCGTTAGGAGCACCTCGTTTAGCCCTGGATAATAAGCAAGACATTGTGCTGCACACTCAAAACAGTGACATTATTAATCCTAGGTTTCTATGGAAACGTAGACAACTTTCTGTGTAATTTGTTTTGGTGCATCTATTTTGGGTGAAGGCGTGCGTGCGTGCGTGCGTGCGTGCGTGCGTGCGTGCGTGTGTGTGTGTGTGTGTGTGTGTGTGTGTGTGTGTGCGTGTCTAGAGTGGAATTCTGTTAAGCCTGGTTCCTTTTTGAGGGGCTTTTCATGCCAGGGTTAAGTGTTTGATGTTGATTTAAGAGGTTATCATGTTAAGTCTATGCTAAGTCCATGTTTAACACACTCAATATGCTTCTTCAGTTACAGGCACTGGGCATTCGATAGCAGTAACCTCTCTGAGCTTCAATGCCTGGTTCACATGCATCAAAGACGAGCAAATGACAGATGTGTAATTCATATATTAATACTTATTATTACTTATTTATCTTACATAAACGCATTCCAATGAAATCTGGTTTGCTCACAAAGTGGTTATATGGGAAGTCATTTTCAATCAAAGGCACTTTATCGCATTTAAAACGTACATTGAAATCGCCAAAGCACAAAAAGAGAAATGCGAGACAAAAATAAGATACAAAATTGGAATAACAATAATAATTCATGAGAAATATTTATAAATATCTATTGGTCGCTCTATGGATTTAAATGTGTGTGTGTATTTTGTTTATTAGAGATATAGATATAGGCTAATTTAAAATGAAATAGCTTTCACTCTCTCCGTCTCCCTCTCGCTGTGGCAAGGTTATATGGGGGCATCTCGTTCAGATGTGGGGCTGTGTGTGTGTGGGGTTGATTTGTTGTCTGTGTGCTAGGAACAGCTGCTGGTTCTGTGGTTGATGATGGAGGCGTTCAAACCTCCGGAATGCGTCTCTTCGTGTCAGACGGCTGTGGTTGGAGCACAATGGGACGAGAATCAATGCACAGCAATAAAAGACAAAGTACACAGATGTGCTGCTCTGTGTTTGGAGGCACCTGGATAATGGCTGGTGATGGCTGTGTAGTCAGATGCAGATGATACGTGTATGTGTTTGTGTTTATGTCTGGGTTTGTGGATCTGTGAACATGCAGGTTAGACTAAGAACATTTTCGTATTTGTTTCGTAATCTCAGGTTTGGGATATCATTTCAGTTTTGTTCCTTTTTTCCTTTTACCTTAATTCAAAATGCACATTGGGTTATTAAGTTGAAAAATGTGTTTTTACCAGAATACCGAAAGATCAGCAGATGATAGATATGCCTAAATCTCTATCTAAATCTCTCATCTAAATTGTGTGATCCATAAAATCTACGGGGCAAAAAAACGTAAATGTTCTCTACGTTTGTGCTCATATTCTAAATCCCTTTATAAATGATGTTTGTGATACCTTATCAGACATACCTCCCCCCCCCCCCCCCCCCCCCCCCCCCCCCCCCCCCCCCCCCCCACGACAGATTGATTTCATGCAGGGCCCATGTGCTTCATATCAGCCAGCCATCTTGTTTTGTGTATTGCCTGTTTGTGTTTCTCTTGTCTGGCTCTCCTTCCCTTCCTCTGGTTACATTTCCACCGGCCCCGAGCGAGACTTTTCTCTCCCCTCCTTTCCCTCCTCCTCCACTCCACTCCAGTTCTTTCATTTCCCTTTTGTTTTATTAACAACAATCTCTTTATTGCCCTGCATCTCCTCCCTCTCTACCCCCCCTTCTGCCCTCCATCAGACGCTCACTCTTCTCTCACTATCTATTTTCACTCTTATTGTCTTCCTATATATAGTCACTCTATCTGCTCCCTTTCATTCACTCTATCTTTTCTCTTTCATTCACTGTTTCATTCACTCTATCTGTTCTGTCTTTACTTGACTGTTCTTTTCCTCTGTCTGTTCTTATTATATTATTCTGTTCTTGTGTGTCTCAGAGCTCTGTTCCTGGGTCTATCCAACAACCCTCACATCACGGATCTCCACCTGGACATCAGCGGCTGTGAGGTACACTCTCTCCCACTATCTGAATGTAAACCTCTCGCTCTGTATTGCTATTATATACTCTATTTTCTCCCTGGTATGCTCCCTCTATCTCAATATAATACTGAGAGAGAACGCTCCACTGTTCTCTGACTTTCTTTGTCTGTTATGTCTGTTCCTATCTTTGTGGCCAATTACTATGACTCTAACTTTCACTGTCTTTTCACTGTCTGTCTGTCTCCCCCTGTGTCTCTCTCTGTCTCTGTCCATTTATATCCGTCTGTCTGTCTGTCCGTCCATCTGTCTCTCGTTCAGCTGAGGTCAGCTGGTTCCGGCGTGCTCCAGGAACTGTTTCCTCGTGTTGCCTGCGTTGGAACCCTAGACATTTCGGATAACGGTACACACACAAAAATGCACACACACACACACACACACACACACACACACACACACACACACACACACACACACACACACACACACACACACACACACACACACACCGACACACCTATGTGCATATTATTTGTGGATTACCAGGCAGAAATGCACAGAAAACACTTAATCCTCTTGGATCATTGACATTGCTTTCATCTCTTGGCAGGGAGAATTGTATTCCATTACATTTCACTTAAACCCATTCCATCCCCCCCCCCCCCCCCCCCCCACCACCACACATAAGTACAAGGGGGAGGGGCGGTGGGGTGCAGATCAAAAGGTGATGCAAGCATGGAGACACTGATGTGAGTGACAGGCGTGGCACGCTTAGATTTTCCGTCTGTGAGACGTCTCAGTTTTGATGCCTCCCAGTCTCACACTCTCTTATCAGTTCTCAAAGGGAAGTTAGGACTGGAAGACGAGGAGGAGGAGGAAGAATGAGTAGAATGAGTATCACCTGTACCTTCTCTTCCATGGACGTCCTGCTGTGTGTGGAGAACACTGTTATTTAAAGTCTGACGTGGTCTCTGGTCCAGGATAGAGGAAGGGTTAGGTTGTTCGACTCCCATGCCGCAAGGTACTGGGTTTGATCCCTGATGGCTGCAGTGCCTATGTGTAGGGATCTTTGAGTACACTGCCGCAAACCCTACCTGCTCTCGTGATTTCAGATCGGTGTCACACTGGAGGTCACAAGGTCTGCATCCTCAAGTGAGATGACCTGCTGACCCCGGACCTGCTCCTTAATAACCTGTATCTGAAGTCACTGCAAGGCTCTGTGGATAAATGTCTGCTCATTGACTAATTGAAGGGTAATAGAAGGTTGTGATCCTGTGCTTCCTCTGTAGGGCTCGACGGGGACATGCTGGTGGTCCTCCCGTCCTTCTCCAGACACCCCTCGCTCAAGCACCTGCTGCTGGGGAAGAACTTCAACGTGAAGGGCAGGTGGGTAGCTGGGCTGAATGCTGTTTTCTAACCTTAAAGAGGATCTGTTTCACAGAAATCTAAATGCAGGAACAGCACCATCTATGGGGGGGATGTTGGAAATTGGTGTTGTGTGTGTGTGTGTGTGTGTGTGTGTGTGTGTGTGTGTGTGTGTGTGTGTGTGTGTGGTGTTAATGAAGGCAGTGGCTCCCGGTGCTGATGCAGCTGTTATGTAAATAGTAATGATGATCATTAATGGTGGTTGAGACGGCTTAATGATGGCCTTGTTTCACACTGAGGAAGATGAGGATGGACCGGCTGATGAAGAGGATGTTGACAATGAAGAGACGACGATGTGTTTGCTTCTCAGGTTGCTGGACGAGATTCTGCAGAAACTAGTTCACCTGGTGCAGGAAGAGGACTGTGTGAGTACACACACACGCACCCTTCACCCATACTAAGTTCGTAGAGCCCTGCTCAAATTATAATTTACATAATTACACTTGCACAGCATCAACAGATTCAATCGATTTATCTCCTCGCTCTCGCTCTGTCACTCTCTCACTTTCACTTGCTCCTCTCTCTCTCCCGCTCCTCCTTCTCTCTCCTCTCTCCCTCCACTTTCTCACCGCTCTCTCTCTATCTAACTATGTCATGTATTTCGCCTTCACACGGCCACAAGCTCTCTCTCACTCAGCTACAAGCACTCTCTCTCTCGCTTGCTTGCTCTCTCTCTCTCTCTCGCTCGCGCTCTCTCTCGCTCTCTTACGCGGCTACAAGCACGGGGTGAGCGCGACACACAAACAGACACGCCTGTTAAGTCATCCATGGACTCTGCAGGCGGACGATGAATCATTCATTTAGTTTCACCGTATTCCTAACTCTCCTTAGGGCCAAACTCTCTTTATCTCCCTCCACCGCTCTCGTTCACTATCTCTCTCTGTCTCTCTCTCTTTCTCTCTCACCATCTCCGTATCTCTCGATCTCATTCGGCCTGCTTTCTGAGAAGCAAATTCAGCATGACAAGTAGCTTGCTCAATTATTTACCACATTTGATGGTGATAGCTCACAAGCGTTCTCAAGTGTGCCTGCATGCCCATGTACACACACTAAGCTTTGGCGCGTGCGAAAGCTTGTTCATGGGCCCGGAAGTCCCAACTGTGGATATTAAACCCAGTATTAGCAACACACTCACACACATCCACACTCAAACCCGCACACACACACACACTCACAGCCAATACACCTCTATCTCTCAAGCCTCACTGCCTTCTCTCTGTCCGTCTCACTCTCACTCTCTTTACTAACTTTCCTTCACTTCCTCCTTGCTCCACTGTCCGTCTCTTCAATCCCCCTGACACTGAGACCCTCCACTATGCCCTCTCCCAGGCCCTGCAGTCCCTGTCCCTGGCCGACTCCAGGCTACGTCAGCGGGGCACGGTGCTGGTGAACGCCCTGGGCTCCAATGCCGGGCTGCGGAAGGTCGACCTCAGTGGGAACTGCCTGGAAGACTCTGGGGCCAAGATGCTGAGCAAGGCCCTGCAGATCAACACTACTCTGAGGTGGGTGTTGGAGCATGCGTGTAGGTAGGTGAGGTGGTGTGTGCTTGTGAGAGTGTGGTTGTGTGTCTGTGTTCACACGCTTTCATGTGTGTCCTTGTGTGTGAAGGTGATTGTGTGTGTGTGTGTGTGTGTGTGTGTGTGTGTGTGTGTGTGTGTGTGTGTGTGTGTGTGTGTGTGTGTGTGTGTTCTGAGTCAGGATGGGTAGGGCATGATGCACCAGCTTCAAAGGAAAAATAATTTGGCACGGCCCCAACGTTATAATGGAGGAATAGGGGTGGGGTTTACTCCTCTACAGGGCTGAGGAGTAAAGGAATGCAGGCATAGGAACTCAAGGATATTGGTTGTTGTTCTGGGGGACAGAGATGAGCTGCGTACCCAAGGGGGACTGGCAGAGGTCCCCTTAGTTATTAAAACACCACAGCGGCTCAACTCAATGAGAAAGAAAACAACCAATGGGATTTAGACGTGGGGACGATGATGACCACCAGGATGATGATGATGCTTACGAGAAAAGAAGGGTCAAACGGGAGCAGGGGGCGCTGGGGTTGGTTCGAGGACGTTGTCGTGGTAACGGAGTGAGTAATGAGGGGGGGGAGGGGGGGGTTGTAGCAGCAAGACGGGGCGGGTGGAGATGATGACATGAGAGGGAGAGCGAGTGTAAGAAGATTTAAAGTAAAGATGAAAGATGGGGACTTTATTCAGCCCTGGGGGGACTCATAGGTGAAGGAGATGAGGAGAGGGAGAACGAGGAGGAAATGATGTGCTGCAACAGAGGTGGCATTGGCTCATCAAACAGTGATTAAGGTACAGGAGGGCGGAGGGGGAGAGATGGAGTGACGGAGGAGGTACTGGAGGTGGAAAGAAGGAGGTGGTACAGGTAGGGGAGGAGGAGGAGGAGGAGAAGGAGAGATTGAGTGACGGATGATGGGATGGAATGATGGCTCTGTAGAAGGAGGTGGAAGAGATGAATAATAATAAGGTGGAGGGGGTACAGAAGGTGGATGAGGAGAGAGGGAGTGATGGAAGAGGCACAGGAGGCGGAGGAGGAGAAAAAGAGTGATGGTGCAAGTACAGGAACTGGTGGAGAAGGGATGGAAGGATGTTTGAGGGGGGGAGAGTGGAAGAGGAGCGGTGGAGGAGGTACAGCAGGTGGAGGAGGAGAGGTGGAATGAGGCGGAGATGGAGGGAAGACAACAAGGGAAGAGGGATACATTGGGGTTTGGCCAAACAAGCGGGTGGGTGATATGTGTGGGTGGGATGTTCCATGCGTGTGTCGATTTTCTAACCGCCCCATTCGGCATCTGTAGCTTTTTGAATGACCCAGTTATGTGTGCGCGTGCATATGCACATATATTTGTGTAGACTTTAAAGGAGGCTGTGTGTGTGTGTGAGAGTGTGTACACTCTGTAAGTGATGATTTGTTTTTCTACAGAGTGGCAAACTAATGACTCTCGCTATCTCTCTCTCCCCGCTTGCGGTGCAAGGAGTGTGACATGGGATCGCAACAACACCACGGTGCTGGGACTTCAGGATGTGGCCAGAGCCCTGGAACAGTAAGACACACAGACAGACACGCAGACAAACAGAGACACAGACATACAGACAAAGACACAGACACACGCACACAGCATGTGCTTTGAGCGGGTCTTTGCGTTTGTGAGCCCTGTTATGCTGATTAGAGACGAGCATCCTTATGAGCGGATAAATGAGCTTCTACACACACAGATGTGACAGCGCTGTCAGAGTCCACCGCGTTACACCACATTTCATCACTCTTCTGATGCTATGTGCCACTCAAACTCATCGTGTGTGTGTGTGTGTGTGTGTGTGTTTGTGTGTGTGTGTGTGTGTGTGTGTGTGTGTGTGTGTGTGTGTGTGTGTGTGTGTGTGTGTGTGTGTGTGTGTGTGTGTGTGTGTGTGTGTGTGTGTGTGTGTGTGTGTGGATTTGTTACCGTGTGTGTTTGAGAAAGTGTCTTTATTTCTTACTATGTGTTTGAGACTGTGTATTTGTTACCGTGTGTGTCAAAGAAAGAAAGATTTTGTCAGTGTGTGTTTGAGTGCGTGTTCATCAATGTGTGTGGGTATGCATGAATCACTTTGCATACACACAGTGCATGTTTTAAAGTGAGTTTGGCAATCAGAAGGGCGAATAAACTATGAGAGTATCGATCGATTTCTCCCTCAGGTAATTGCGGTTCCCTTTTTTTAAACGTAATTAATAATGCAGGTCTAAACATGAACGCATCTAAAATGTCTCTCTCTCCCCCTGACAATCTCACTCTCCCCCTCTTTCTCCGCATCTGTCTCTCTGCATCGGTTTGCTCATCTCTCACCCTCCCCCTCTCTCACCCGCTGTCTCCCTCCTTCCAATTCCCTTCCTCTTTCTCACCCCCCCTCCCTTCCCCTTCTCCTCATAAACTCTCTCCTTCTGTCTCACTTCCTCTCTCTCATCCTCTCGCTCTCTCTCTCTCTCAGTAACTTCACCATCCACTACATGCCCCTTCCCCTGAGTGACGTGGCCCAGGCGTACCGCAGCGCTCCAGAGAAGATGGAACAAGCCATCACCAAGGTTGGTTAAACATCTCCTGATCACATCCGAACTACAATGCTTCCCAAGAGTAAAACGCACCCACCCGCGATTCAGCGCGTCACGGGGGATCTTTCTCTTGGAGTCGTTTTATTCTGTCCCCATTTCCCCTGTCAACCGCCGGTGTGAAAATGTCAGACGAAAAAAGACCTCTGCTTAGCTGTGAGGGACAAACCAGTTCTTTAGTTTTTTTGTAAAACACCCGGCGTACAACCAAACATGTCAACCGTAGTGAAACCAGTACGATAGTACGGTATGCGTCAGGCAACGCGCCCGGCAGCGATCACAGGGGGTCTACGCCACACTGTGGTCCTAGTCTCCACGTCTCCACCGCGCTGTAAGGGTCCGTCTGTCTCGACTGCCTCAAGGTAATTCTATCCAAACATAATTACGGCCGTGCTGCTTAACGTTTGGCTCCCAGCTGGTGAGGTTTGCAGAGTTTCTGACAGGGTGTGCGATCCCTCGGGGAGATAAGTTTTCTACTGTTATCCTTTGCACAAGATAACGAGACGGCGCCACCTGCTCAGCGGTGAAGACACTCAGCAGGCCCGCCTCCGTTACAGCGGATTCCCCTCCGGTTTAAGGCGTCTCTCCCTTGGCGGCGGATTAACATGCAAATGTACTTTTCACCTGCTCGTCGCGCTCTGTAAACACTCATCCCCCCCGCTGTGTGTGTGTGTGTGTGCGCGTGTGTGTGTGTGCGTCACAGATTCAACGCGCCCTCTTGAGGAACAACCAGACGCAGAGGTTTTCCCAGAAGCAGGCCCTCAGGCTGAACCAAGGCCTGGTCACCAGCACCGCCGAACAGGTGTGTGTGTGTGTGTGTGTGTGTGTGTGTGTGTGTGTGTGTGTGTGTGTGTGTGTGTGTGTGTGTGTGAGTGTGAGTACTTGCATGAACGTGTGCACCCGTCTGTGTTTTCCTGCCTTGTGGCTATACGTCGCAGCCATGGGGAATGTTTGTGTGTCTGCTTCAGAAATGTATTTACACTGTGAGTGTGTGTATTTGGGGCAAGGGACTTTGGTCAGAAATATATATATATAGATATATATACTGGTACATGCATATTTTCATTCTTGTGGTAATGCTGACCGTGTGTGTGTGTGTGTGTGTGTGTGTGTGTGTGTGTGTGTGTGTGTGTGTGTGTGTGTGCGCAGGTGATGGAGCGGCTGTGTGTGCGTGTGCAGCAGCAGGTGTGTGTCCTGAGAGGATCAGAGGATCAGGAAGAGGTGCAGGCAGCCAAGCAGATCCTTAAAGAGGCCAAGAACTCCAGGGCGGTGAGTCCTATGTGTGTGTGTGTGTCTGTGTGTGTGTGTGTGTGTGTGTGTGTGAGACTACTCCATACATCTTGTCAGCCCACATACGGTTTTCACATACCAATCTCTCTGCTATTCTGTAATTCCTCAGTGTTCAGTGTATGCATTAATGCATGTCTATGCCGTTATGCAATGCCAGTAAGAACCTCAATTACTTGGAGTTTAATTACACGGCCTTTGCACATCGTAAAGTATGGGTATGGTTTTTTTTAATCAAATATTATATTATAAAAATAATTCTGATCTGTTGGCCTGTCTTTTGCTCCCTTGCTCTTCCTGTCTCTTTAACGCTCTCGGCCGGGCTCTCTCTCCCCCGTCCTCACCATCTGTCTCTCTGTATCTCTCTCTCTCTCTCTCCTCCTGTGTCTTGATCTCGCCTTCTCTCTCTCTCAGCTGTACCCGTCTCTGTGTGAGCTGGCTCATGTCCTGTCTGTGGACGGGCCGGTGAGACAGAGACTGGAGACTCTGGCCGGGGAGCTGACCAAGGCGGCGGACAAGGAGCTGCAGGTGAGGGGGGTGGGGGGGAGTCTGGGAGGGAGGGAGAGAGGAGAGAGGCTGGGGGAGTGAAAGGAGGGAGGAGGGTTAGAAGGTGTATGGAGGGAAGGAGGGGGAGAAAAAGGGAGAGGGAGACGGAAGAGTGTGAGGGCGGGAAAGGGATGGAGGAAGGGTGGTGAAGAGAGAAAGAGAGGAAAGGGACGGAGGGAGGTATGCAGAGGGGTTTGAGAGATAGAATGGGAGGGATGGATAGAGTAGGAGGGAGGCAGGGACTGGGAGAGTGGAAGAGAGAGAGAGAGATGGAGAGAGGCAGGGCCTGGGAGAGTGGAAGAGAGAGAGAGAGATGGAGAGAGGCAGGGAGAGTGGAAGAGAGAGAAAGAGAGAGATGGAGAGAGTGGGAGGGAGGCAGGGACTGGGAGAGTGGAAGAGAGAGAGAGAGATGGAGAGAGGCAGGGCCTGGGAGAGTGGAAGAGAGAGAGAGAGATGGAGAGAGGCAGGGAGAGTGGAAGAGAGAGAGAGAGAGATGGAGAGAGGCAGGGACTGGGAGAGAGGCAGGGCCTGGGAGAGTGGAAGAGAGAGAGAGAGAGAGAGAGAGAGAGAGAGAGAGATGGAGAGAGTGGGAGGGAGGCAGGGCCTGGGAGAGTGGAAGAGAGAGAGAGAGAGAGAGAGAGAGAGAGAGAGAGAGAGAGAGAGAGATGGAGAGAGTGGGAGAGAGGCAGGGCCTGGGAGAGTGGAAGAGAGAGAGAGAGATGGAGAGAGGCAGGGAGAGTGGAAGAGAGAGAGAGAGAGAGATGGAGAGAGGCAGGGACTGAGAGAGAGAGAGAGAGAGAGAGAGAGAGAGAGAGAGAGAGAGAGAGAGAGAGAGAGAGAGAGAGAGATGGAGAGAGAGAGATGGAGAGAGTGGGAGGGAGGCAGGGCCTGGGAGAGTGAGAGAGAGAGAGAGAGAGAGAGGTGGAGAGAGTGGGAGGGAGGCAGGGACTCGGAGAGTGAGAGAAAGTGAGTGAGGCAGGGAATAAGAGAGTGGAAGAAGGTGAGAGAGAGAGAGAGAGAGAGAGAGAGAGAGAGAGAGAGAGAGAGAGAGAGAGAGAGAGAGAGGCAGTAATTGCATTACATGTCCTATCACTGGTCAAGTTGTCCTCCTCCTCCTCGTCCTCCTCCCTTTAACTTTTCATGTACATCACTCCGGCGAACAGAGGATTTACTGCATTGCAGATACAGAAAGCCTATAAATGAAAACACATTCTAAAGTGATGCTTTGGGCTTGGAGGGCACATGGGAGGAAATTATGAAAGCAATATGAAATAAATAAAGTATCAGAGATAACTAAAAATCCATTATTCATAGATGTGGATTCATGATCTGTCTGCCATCTATCTACAATCATTTTCTATTTAGTCATTTAGTAGACACTTTTATCCACAGTGACTTGCTGTGAATATGGTTTTAATACATGACATTAATCAGCAGATAGGGTTTTGGGCATCTTGCTCAAGGATGCCTACAGGTAGGTTGCATGCATTGGGATTCAAACCCAGAGTCAAAGGACCTTTAACGCTACACTCCCTCCGGCCCAGTATTGGGGAAGGATTCCTAAGTAAGATGGTATATAATAACCATGCATTCTTTTTTGTATTTGCAATTTGTCTGGGACAAGGCAGAAAACGAGGCTGAAAGTTCCCAACACAATTCGCAAATGGATATTGGTCTGGAACCTATCTATTCATTTTCGATTTCCAAGGGGTGTTATCACCGGGCGCAGACCGGAATGCCTCCGGACGCGCTTGGATATCGCAAATGGATGCTGATGCAAATACAACATGAGTTTGCAGATTTGTCTGGTTCCCTGGCTAGCAGGAAAACACAACTACATTTGTAAAAACATAACAAAAGTCCAACAACCCTACACCACCCATAGGCACCCCCTTCCATTTGACCGTACGGATCCACCTGTAGGAGTGTGGCGTTGCCCGTTGACCTCCAGCAGCCCTTCTGGTCTCCTAGGTGATCGTTGACTCGATGGTGTCCCTGTGTCGCGAGCTGTGTCCCATGTCCGCCCTGGCGGCGGAGAGACTGAACCCCCCGCTGTCCTCCGTCTCGGAGCAGGTGTCCATCCCCCGAGCCACAGTGCGCTGCGCCCTGATGGACCGGGCTGCCGAGGACATCAACAAGGCTCTAGAGTATGAGGGGGAGGGCATTAACAAGGCTCTAGAGTATGAGGGGGGCATCAACAAGGCTCTAGAGTATGAGGGGGGGCATCAACAAGGCTCTAGAGTATGAGGGGGGGGGGGCATTAACAAGGCTCTAGAGTATGAGGGGGGGCATCAACAAGGCTCTAGAGTATGAGGGGGGCATCAACAAGGCTCTAGAGTATGAGGGGGGGGGCATCAACAAGGCTCTAGAGTATGAGGGGGGGGGCATTAACAAGGCTCTAGAGTATGAGGGGGGGCATTAACAAGGCTCTAGAGTATGAGGGGGGGCATCAACAAGGCTCTAGAGTATGAGGGGGGGCATCAACAAGGCTCTAGAGTATGAGGGGGGGCATCAACAAGGCTCTAGAGTATGAGGGGGGGCATCAACAAGGCTCTAGAGTATGAGGGGGGGCATCAACAAGGCTCTAGAGTATGAGGGGGGGGGCATTAACAAGGCTCTAGAGTATGAGGGGGGGCATTAACAAGGCTCTAGAGTATGAGGGGGGCATCAACAAGGCTCTAGAGTATGAGGGGGGGCATCAATATGACTGGAGAGAGAGGGAGTAGGCTGTGGTTTATGCTGCATGTGGACAGGGCCCTACCCTATCCACATGCAGCATAAGCTGCGTGGGGGGTTGATGTTTGGGGGGAAATCGGTGTATGTGTTGGGGTGGGGGGGGGGGGGGTGTGGTGATGATTAAGGGGAAGCTGTGGGTGTGTGTGGTTACGTTTGGGTAAGTGCTTAAGTTGTGTTGAAAGTGTGTGGGGGTGTGTGGTTGTGCTAGTGCTTGACCTAATCACACTCTTAACTGTTGGGGTGTGATAATTATAGGATGTGTGTTTTGTCTTTGTTTCTAGGGGTGTGTGTGTGTGTGTGTGTGTGTGTGTGTGTGAGAGAATTTCCTCATTGTTTTCCATCCTTCTCTCCGTCTCCTCTCTCTCCTCTCTGTCCCCGTCTCTCCCTCCCCCAGAGAGGTGAAGCTGTCGGTGGTGTCCTACCTGACCAACTCCATCGTGGACCAGATCCTCCAGGAGCTGTACACCACACACAAGACCCTGGTACTGGTACTGTCCCTTACTGCATGACTTCTCGTAGAGCAGCACCGTAGTGGTTTCAGTTGGCATGGTGATTCTATTACTTTTGTGTTGATTTCTTGATTTGTATTTTATGCATTTTATTGAATGTGTACATTATATTTAGTTGAATGCATTTATTAAATAACTATATTTCTATTGTATATTTGAATATATTTATTGAATTTTATATTTGTTTATTATATACATATATTTATTTTATGAATGTTTATGAACTATATTACTTATTTGACAAATTATTCATTTGGAGTGAATCAGTTCCTGCTGTAAATGCTGAGAAAGACTAGCATAGCTAGCGTTGCATATCAGAAAAGTAAATGTTCAATCAGTGCTTATATTATACATTTTCTCCTACATTCAAAATATATTTTCGCTATTAAGCGCATAAATAAGACTGCCTCACGTAACGGTGCACGTTTAACATTAATCAGGCAACGCTGCTGCCAGAAAAACGTTTTGGTAGTGATATTGAGTGTGTAATGATCCAAAAAACATCATAAATAAAATGTCTGTTAAACTGAATGGGGCTGCACGGAACAGGGGTGGGAGAGTGAGACTGTGGGGGAGGGAAGGAGGGAGGGAGGGAGGGAGAGGCAGGCAGATAGAGGAAGATCTATCCATGTGCTGTAGAGGTTGGAAGGTGTGCAAGTATCCCACTTCCGGGAGGGGGGGTTTGGTTGGCATAGAGTGGCGAAGTCACGCCCCTTCCGGAAGAGCCCATGGGACCTATGACATCGAAAAATATGAATGGGTTTCAATGGAGAGAAAGTAATTATTTTCTGGTCCCAGTTTTTATATGACCTGGATTACACATGTGTTGTTTATGGATTGAAATGATAATTTTTCATGTCAAGAGTTTGACCGATTAATGTGCAATTGTTCAGTTAAAGGCTATAGAGAAAACACAATGAGAAAGACTACATGTCTCGTATGTGACGTTACGCTCCCTGCGACTGGCGTGGACAAGACCGAAGATCTCCCCATTGGCATAACTGAAACTCTCCATATGCCCCGACTTATAATGGTTTTCAACTCTTTCGATGCTTTTATCCTCCCCTTGGAAGAAAGCAGTGAAGTGGAGCAGAGAGATCACCATGTCTGCACCTGAGTTCCAAGTGTGGGTGGTGACGTATATCATTTGCGTCGAGAGCCGCGAAGAGCTGTAGTTCACAAAGCGGCCTCACACAAGACCTAACATTATCAAACTTCTTCGCGAAAATGTTTAGTTTTCTTTGCATGTAAAATTATCATTTAAATCCACAAACAACATATTTGTAATACAGGGCATATAAAGACTGGGACCAGAAATTAATTAATTTCTCTCCATTGAAACCCATTCATATTTTTCGAGCTCATAGGTCCCATGGGCTCTACCGGAAGGGGCGTGACTTCGCCACTCTATTCCAGATTTTCAGTTGTCTTGTGGGAGGGGCAACACCATTAGGGGAGGGGCTATGGTTTTGCTGTGTGAATTTCCACAAAGATAAAAAAAAATCAATAGACTCCCTTGTAATCACATGACCAACCGACGACGAGGTTTGGTCACGGTCGAGTTGAGTCCATGCATTGCCTCCAGGGCGCCGCTTTTGAATAACTTTCAAAATAATTGCGTGCACAACACGGATGAAGGTGTAATGCGTGAGCGGACAGGAAGTGGCCCCAGTAAGGCTGGAGGCATCGGTGAAGTGTCACCGTAATCAATGGCCAACGGCGCCGCCGGCCTCGTTAATATTCAGGCAGAGGTGCTGGTAATCAAAGCCTCTCCTCTGGTGGCTCCTAGGGCCAAACGCCGCTGCTCCTTCATTATGTTTGATCGCTCGTTACGAAGCCCTGACATCTGCCGGGGCCCCACTCATACTAATGGACCAGAGTTTACTTTGGCTAATTTCACCCCGCTTTGCCTGAGAAACTCAAATAAAGTTGGTTGTTAATTTATGAAATCCAGAATTTTGCAACATAGTTGCTCTTCTAGTTTGACAAAGTTGTCCCACAATTTCGTCATTCGGTTTCTGTGACCTACGGGGAATTCTAGAATCATGTCCGTAATATGTCCCCCTGTGTATCTCAACTGGTGGAGCATGCCATTAACACCGCCAGGGTTAGGGGTTTGTTCGATTCCCCCGTGCATGCATGCAGTCACGGTATCGTACGATACTTCGGATAATAGCGAACACTGAGTAGAATATTTTTATCTCATACGTTTGTGTAGAGAGCACTGGCCCTCTACACCCGCTGTTGTTTGTCATTCTCCTCCACGTTTTCATCGTTGCACCACCTTTTCATCTATCATCTTTTTCTTTTTTTATATCATTGTCTTTGTTCGATGACCGCTCGTCCTTTACCATACTCCACCTCTCTCTCTCTCTCTCTCTCTCTCTCTCTCTCTCTCTCTCTCTCTCTCTCTCTCTCTCTCTCTCTCGATAATCAAGTGGATGTCTTTTCAGACTTCTGATGGGGGACAGTACACTGTGTGACACTTTGCTTTGTTTCTTATTCACACACAACCAACACAAGCTCTCCTTGGACAGGGTTGCTGAAGACTATTGGAGAATACTTATTATTATATTATAATAGTGTGTGTGTGTGTGTTTAGCTGCGGCAGGTGTCCCAGGCCAAGCGTTGGGACGAGGGGGCGCCCAACCGGCGCACGCTACGGCAGTCCCGGATGACGGACGTCATGGAGTTCCCCGAGGAGGACCTGGGGATGAACCTGGGCATCGTACGTATCCCCCCCCCCCGAGGGTGGAGGGCCCCCCCGCGTGAAGACTGTTTACACTGGCCGTTTGTGTCATACCCCATCTGTACTCCAGGCTACACTCACCCTCCCTCCGTCGGTGGTGGTACTACTCAGTACACACGATAATCATTGATAAGAATACACAATCACACAATAAGAATACTTTGACAATTAAATGCTCCGAACAACACCCTTTACATAAGAGAGGGAAGAGTTGAATATATAAGCTAATGTTGATAAATCACGTTAAAACCTTTTAAAAGCCTACACATGCGGAGGCCGAAAGGCGTGGCGTGTTGGATACTAACAGCAACACGACAAAATACATGCAGTCAGAAAATGACCTTTTAATTGCGATCATAACGTATATTTATATTCACCTCTATATTACCCATCACATGCTGAATCAACTTTACTATAAGATAGGGCTACACCTGCTGCATGGTGCATTACTGCAGCTAGCTTTGTAGCATGCCAGGGCCCGCTGTTGCAGTGACAGTGGTGATGTATAGTGGTGTACTTTATGATCCTATTAAGGACACCTCCATACAACACGGCTCTTCTTTATGTCTCTGTTGTATCCTCCATGTCCCGGCTGGGACTGCTGGCTCTCTGCAGGGATTCTGTGGGACAGACAAAAGTGTCAGCATCTGTCCTCCCAATTTATGGCATTGTTGTCAAGTCCATTTATTCAAAAAGCATTTAAAAAGCAACGACCAGAGTTGAGCAAACTGCTGTGCAGCCAGGGTGAATTTAACCGGCAGTTTACGCCTTAAAATACAACCGGCGGTTTACGCCTTAAAATACAACCGGCGATAAACCCAGAGAACGCTTGATTAAAAAGATGAGGATATGCAGAATTTCTCCCATTTGGTTGAAACGCCGGGAGGAAGAGCCAATTTTTCCCGCTCCAGAAGGAGTCGACCAGACATGTACGAGCAGACCATTCCTCCGCTGCGGGGCAGCTGATCAAAGCAGCAGGGGTCAGCGTCTCTAACTTTTCAGCCCCGCAGAGGACCTCTTGAACACTGTGGGGGAGTTTCCTAGGGTCAGCGAGGTCATGGTTTCCGCGAGTAACGGTTTGTTGTTCCCTCAGGACACCATGGCCATCAACAAGAGGAGCGCCCGGACTAGAAGGATCCGCCCCGTGTCCACCCGGCCCAGTAAGACCCGCCGTCTCTATCTAGCCTCTGGCTCTGTTTCTCGCTCTCTCTCTCTCTCTCTCTCTCTCACGCCCCCTCGCCCTCTTGCTCTCTCGCTCTCTTTCGCTTTCAAAATGCTTCAATGCCACAGAAGTAACTTGAACAATGCAATGCCATCAAAAAAAACAGTACAATAGATGAAATACATCAAAATACGGTGTAGGAAAAACTAATTGATCAATCAGATTGATCTGTCTGTCTGTCTGTCTGTCTGTCTGTCTGTCTGTCTGTCTGTCTGTCTGTCTGTCTGTCTGTCTGTCTGTCTGTCTCTGTCTGTCTCTCTCACTCTCTCTGTCGCTCTCCCTCTCTCTCTCCGTCTCAGTCTGTCACTTTCTTTCTGAGCTCTTTCAGTGCTCGCCTGGTTTTACTGACCAGGGGGTCAGGGACTTTCCATTTAATCAACTCCTCTTTTTTATTTGATGTTACGTCCAAAATGACATTGAAACCAACGGCGTCCGTAAAAAGACCTCCCTTGGGATTTCATACAGAGAAATAATGGATTGGAAGTGCCTTTATTTTAAATCTAAATGAAATCCTGTTTAGCTCTATCATTTGAAATGTACTCAAATGGAGGTGCACTGAACTTCAAGTCCACTCAATGACCAGAGTTTTACACATTTAAAAAGCAGTTGGGAATAAAGTCGAAGTGGAATCGCAGCCAACTGTGCTCCACTCACACACACTCTCAGACTCACACACGCTCTCACACTAACACCCACACTCTCTCTCAAAGTCAATAAACTGTAAAATAAATAGAAATGGAAGCAACCGACCGACAACAGAAATCAGTGGAGAATCATGTTGGCCTGCGGGGGTGGGAAGCAGAAACTGTTCTTCAGTCTGTCGGTGTTGGTCTTACACTCCATCATCATCACCTCCCCCCGCCCGACCCCCAGGTCTCGGTGAGGACGCCAGTGGCTCCCCCACCCCCTCCGCCTCACCCCAACCGCCACCGCCTCCACCGTCGCAGCTCTCCCGCTCGGCATCCTGGGATGGCCTGTCCACCCTCCCCACCAATGGCTCGCCGCTGCATCATGTGACCCACGTCAGGCCACGCCCCCCACGGCGGCACAGGGCGGGGTACCCGCAGCCAGAGACTGTGAGTCTCACACGCACGCACGCACACAAACTCTGGGGGGGGTGACCCTTGAACCACTTGCTTGGTAATGTAATATGTGTTGTTCAGGGGCAGGAAATAAGTTTTCAGAAACAGGAAGTTGAAAGCAGACTAGATAAAATGGGGGATGCTTTTTTGCTTGTTTATTCCTGTTCCGTAATTTTTTTTATTCCTAGTTTTTATTCCAGTTTATTCTTGTTTAATGTTGTTTACCTCCCGCTTGTCTAATGTGCTGCCGTGTGAATACTTTGAGGCTTTTCTCGTCCCCCTTGCCAGAGGCTCTTTCCAAAAATTATTTCCCAGGTGTGTGTGTGTGTGTGTGTGTGTGTGTGTGTGCGTGCGTGCGTGCGTTTTGGAGGTGTGTGTTTCAACCTTTCCTGCTGCTTTGTACTAAATCAGGACACATTTAGTGATGCAGCAGTGATGGGTTATTTTTAAAAGACAGGCATGGGATCCCATTCCTGCCAAGTGGCTGTTTGAAATGCCAAGTCAGCCCTCCTACGGCCTTTTAACACCCCGTCATTGATCTGTTGTTATCATGCTATTCTCCGTGTGTGTGTGTGTGCGTGTGCGCAGCATGGCTCCGAGAACGGGGCGATCAATGTTCTGGAAGATGGATTGCCTGACTTCTACACCAAGCGTGTTCTCCCTGACAGGTAACACACCAAAGCCGTGTTTAACCACCGCTAACAAGCCTCGTAGCGGTTCCACATCAATGTTTACACTGAATACATCCACCACCTGGGCGGTGGTGTAAAGAATGACATTCACTGTGTCTATTTAGTCATCTCACAGACACACGTTAATTAAAGTGACTCCAGAAGCACAGCACCTTTTAATTTACCTACCTATTCGCCGCCACGTGCCTCCTTGAAATAAAAGAACCGAAATTTGTACTGTCGGTTGATTGAAGCACCAAGTCCTCAAGGCCACAGCGATGCAGCTGAAGGTCTCTATCGTTCTCTCTCTCGTCCTCTTCAGCCAGCTCTCGTCTCTCCATAACAACCCGTCCATGCGTAGGAAGAAGAGGCGCAGTGTGCTCTCCATCTTCTCTGGCTTCCGCAAGAACCGCAACTCCATGACATCCAACCCGGACACAGAGTGAGTAGGGAAGGGGGCAGGACATGCTTGTAAAACGGGAGGTGAGTCATGCAAATGTGGTTTTGTCGATCTGCATCAAACCGGTTTTAAGGTGACACATTATACCACCAGGTGTGAGTGTGATTAACCCTTACAAGCCATTTTGAAAATCTGCCTCTTTGGCCTCACAAGTGGGCGTATCCACCTAGATGTGTGCTGGATAGACTTAGTTATCTTTAAACCTGCATGAAACTTTTCTACTTCAGTTTCTTGTGTAGAAAACGCGCCCATCTTCGAGTCGATCCAGCCACAGAATTGTTTCTCTATAAACCCATTTATTCAGGTCCAATTTTGAATTCTCAGAAGACGGTAACTGTGGTGTGAAAATGATTCAGCTCTAATTGTAGCTACAAGTCAGGCCATTAGGGGTTGCTAACGGCAAAAGGAGCAGGGTGCACGCTAAAGTGCACTGCCACATCTAATACAAAACCGCTCTTTTGCTTTTAATGTGACAGACTATGTTTTGTCGTTTTACTACTACCATGCCTCATGAATATTTGATGGCAAAACATTTTTCCCGTTGCTGCGGCATTCTTGTGCGTCCGGAGTGCGCCGGGGGTCGGAGTTACATGAGGACACGCACCTCCTGACCCAACTCCTCACGCACCTCCTCACGCACCTCCTCCACTGGAGAACGTCTCAGAGTAATGAGAGAGAGGGGGAGGGAGAGGGGCAGGGGACAGAGTGGCGAGAGAGAGGGAGGGATAGGAGAGAGAGAGGGAGCGAGTGGGAGAGATGGGGGAGAGTGAGAAGGGGGAGAGAGAGGGAGGCTCCCTGGGGGCCAACTGGGTGACATTAAAAACAGTTACAGTGCTTTGTGGAGGGGTGAGCAGGAGAAGGAGGAGAGCCAAGAGAGGGGAGGGAGGGGTGCATGCGTGCGTCGAGAAGTAGAAGCCAAAGAGTGACCGCCACTTCAGTCACAGTCGTAAAAACCCTTTTTAAACAAAACTCACCCTGTCTTAAAAAGAAATGTGTGATGTAGCAATATAATCTCTTTGTATTAACATATAAATACGGTATATTATGTAAATATGAGAAACTTTAATTACAGACTTATCGTTAAATTATAGTTTTATATCGCAGTGGTTTTATATGAATGCACTCAGACAGCCTCTGAATACTAAGCTCAGACGTGTCGTTGGGTGCAGGAGTCTGCCTCATTGTTCCGCTGTTTTCTGTCCTGTCACTGGATCCGTCTGCCTCGGCCTCGGCTGCCCTCGCTATGCTAATGTACCGCTCTCTATCTACATCTTTATTTTTGGGGACATTGGTTTACCGGGACTGAATGAGCACGCATCAGACGACGGTGCATTCTCTAGGTATCAGGCTATTAATGAGAGAGAGGGGGAGAGGTGGAGAGAGGGAGAGAGAATTAAGAGTATTTAGGTGCCTCGGTGGACTATTTTGTCCATCCGTCTTATGTTAATTATAGAAGTAAACGCTGCTGAGTCACACGGTACAATCTGTCTTGGCTTGTCCATCTGTCTCATAAAAACTCTGTAGACTTCCCCACTTAGGCTGAATCTGTTGCTGTAGTGGTAAACTATCATGGTAGCTCCTTGACCTACTCCTGACCCCCCTTTAGACAATAAGATGGGTGGGAATGGGGGGGCTGTTCCAGGACCAATAGCGTCTCAGTAATTCCAGAGTCCATGGTTCAGACGCTTTCTACCCGGCGGACTACAGGCCAGGATGATTATCTGTTGAAGGGCCTTTGATTGTGCGCCCTATATCTCCTGGCGTCTCTTGTCTGTCTAATGTGAGTCCATTTGATCTGTATAGCCCTTAATCACACTAACCGCCTCAAAAGGCTTCACAGGCCACTTTCTACGACATCGCCTAACCCTGGCCCTCCAAAGGGCAAGGACAAAACTCCCTTAATCATCGAAACATCGAGAAGGGACCCAGAATGAGGGATAATTTAAGAGTGCAATGGGCGCATAATGGGTAGAGATAACAAAGGCATAATACATTTGAGCTAATCTGTCTCTGTCTCTCTCTCCCCACCCGCCACCCCCCTAGTCTCCCAGAGAACGTCTACTCTCTGATCCAGCACCCTAAGGACCCCGGACAGACGGAGACCCCCACACCGGGGCTCCACACGGCCTCCCCGCGGACCACCCCCGGCATGAGACCCCCCAGCCCCTCCTGCCTCATCCAGAGACAGGTAACCCATCCAAGGGCTCCCTCTGCCCCCCAGTAGACCTCCACGGGGGCCAGGGGTTTATCGGCTCTGGTGCCAGAATCTGGAAAAAACGGTTGGGGCCGAACAAAGCTTTCTCAAAGTCATCCGATGCATGGTCACCGGCCAATCCTTCTCTGTGGTTTGTATTGTCCCATCTGCTATCAACGGGGTGCCACATAATCCCCTCACCGAGCATGGAGACTCATTAAGGCCTCAACCCCATTCACTAGGCCTTAAAGCCTCAGCTAGTTGTTGAGTATAACCATTATTGGCAGGTAATCTAGAACAGACTCTGGGGTCCTTGAAACCTCAACCTCATACACACACCAGGGTCCAAGGCATGGTATAGCGACCAATGCCCATACGAGGAGATGGTCTCCATGGATACCCATTGGACGAGTCCGATAGCGAATGCTCGCAAGAGCCAATCAGAGGAGAAGCTTCCGATTTAGAGGGAGCTTCAAACTTTGGAGAAATAAACAGATGCCCGCAATATTCTAAGTGCGTCACTCAGGGGACTGAACTAAGGTTAATTTATTGAACATCTGTTTCATCAGAATAAACGTGGTTATCTTTTAAGCTTTTTCCTCCTTACTGTCTCTAACCTTTCATCCTAAGGGAAGGACCAGAGTGGTAGTGACACAGAGTTCTCTGTGTCACTACCAGCCCTTTGCGAGTTCCAGTCTACACTCAATCCAATCACACAAATGTGGGAGTTTCCAACCGACCCACCAAACGAGCTGATTGGTGCTCTGCATCAAACGTTCTTTTTAGGCTGAAGTCGATCCATCCATCGAAAACGTCTTCGACGCCCACTTGTGAAGACACAAGTGGGAGTGATTAAGGCTCTAGTTTTGAGATGGTTCGTAATCAACATGGCACCTGGTGGCAAAATACCCCCCCCCCCAAGAGCCGGGGCCTGGCCAGCGACAGGTGGCGGTGTATGATTACCCCGTTGATGGAGGCTTGCGGGGCTGGGGGTGTGGGGGGCGGCTGAGGACAAGGAGAAGACCTCCGGCTGGGCGGCCAGATTGAACCGACTCCGACAGCGAGCGTTTGCTCTCTGCCGACTTTCCTCTCGATTCTTCCACCAAATGCCAAATAGAGTCCAGTGACTCCAGCCTCCCTCCCCCGCCCACCACCGGCACCACCAGGGGCAGAGTGATCTACTTCTCCACCTGCCATAACCATGGGGGGGAGGGAGAAAGGGACCAGTACATCCATAACTTCAAAGTCATGGGCCTGAGTCACCGGCGGCCATCTTGGGTCTAAACGCTAGCGTTTGATGGCCGCTAGGTTAAAATAACTGCTTCCCAAATACATTTTTATGGAATTTTTGAAATTCCCCAGGCTGCATTGCTATCAAAGCAGCAATGATGTTTTCATGACCGATGCGTGTATTCTACTACATAGATTTGAGTATGGTCCTTCTTAGAATACACCTATCAAAACAGAATAACAATAGAACTACACAGCAGATTACACAGAAAAGAAGACAGAAAGATCTGGATCAATGTAAAAGATGGTGAAATGTGAAGACGCATTTCAAAGAAGATACGTTAACCGGCCGAGGATGGACTCCCACTCAGTGCCACCCATGTGACTGAATGCACGCGCTCACAGTGATATAAGACACTTTGCATCCCTCCTCCGCACCAATGGCATCATTCGGCATTCTATATCCTATATCAATGCTACATCTTGCCAACCATGCAGAGTGGTTTCCGAATCGTGGTGAAGTCCCTCCCTCATCTCGCCCGCCTTCCACCCCAGACGGCTCCAAAGAGTCCAGCAGTCTTGGGCCTCTGTCTCCCCCCCCCCCCCCCCCCCCACTCCTCAACTATGAGGAGCCCTGTGCTGGGAAGCCAATGCACCCTCTTCCTCTAACCCCCTCATCTAGGCTTTCATCACAGCAGTGGCAGCCATGCCGGTGATGGGAATCCACTCTCTAATTTCTCCCCGTTCTCTCTCTCTGCTTTATTTAAATGAATGATCCCATCTGCTTGATTCCAGGTCCGTTCTTCGTACAGGTACGCTACGCGAGACTCAGAGACTAAAAGATGGGGGTATTGCAGTTTACCCGTATTGGTCCGGACACAGCAGGTAGATAGACATCTAAAGGAGCGAGTTCCCTGGCTGTCCCAGGGGGGACGGAGAGAGAGAGCGAGAGGGAGGGAGAAAGAGTAGGCGTGGATCCAATACCAAATGTCCCCACCACTCGCCGCGTCCCACTGTTTTCTCTGAGTGCTTTCTGTGTGGCATCGATGTCAAACTGAGTAGCACATCATAGGAAGGATCCAATTTCGTTTGCTCTGTCCGTCTGTCTCAGTCAGTCTGTCTCTCTGTCTGTCCGTCTGCCTCTATGTCATTCTGTCTGTCCGTCTGGCCGTCGGCCCCTATGTCAGTCTGTCTCTCTGTCTGTCCATCTGTCTATCTGTCTGTCTCTCTGTGTCCGTCTGTCATTCCTCTCTGCCTCTTTCCGTTGGTCTCTCTCAATCTCTCACTCTCTTGGTATAATTTTCAGTATGCCTCTTTCCCTTTGTAGCCATGGCTTTTCTTTTGCTCTCACTTCATCTCGTTCTCTCCATCTGTGTGTGTGGGTCTCTCTCTCTCTGTGTCGTTCTCTCCATCTGTGTTTGTGGGTCTGTCCAATTCATTCCGAAAGGTTTAATTAGCATGGAAACGTACATTTACATCCTTAACATTTGTCTCTATTTTTGTATATCCCTGTAATCCTTACAAGGATGATCTCTCTCGCTCTCCCCCCAATTAATATCAAAGGTCTAAATACCGGTGTGTAGGTAACATGGGAGCGTACATTCACATCATTATCACATCCTTATTTTTGTATATCCCTGTAATCCTAAAAAGAAATATTCCTTTTGAAAATGTACTGAAAAGGGGAGAGAGAATTTGAAAATTCTCTCTCCCCTCTGGCTCTCGTTTATCACCATGGAAGCCGTAAATGTACCCCTTTCTTTCATTGTATGGAGCTATACATATAACACAGGCATGCTGAGTCTCTCTCTCTCTTCCCCTCGCTCCCCCTGTGTACCTCTACCTCTCTCGCCCGACAGTCCACAGACCTGGTCAGCATGGTGTACAGCTGCATCGGGGCCGACATCGACGACTCGGACACCTGCAGCTCCAGCGGGGATTTCACGCCCTCGGGGGGCGCTAACGGCCACGCCCTGGGCCACGCCCCTCTGCCCACCCACAGGCACCCGGAGTCGGACCGGATGGAGCGGGACGGGCCCCTGGCAGAGGGGGAGGATGTGAGGGAGAAGCTGGGCGGAGGTGGAGGAGCCCCAGGGACACACAGACCAGATCCCCCGTCTCAGATCAGCAAGCCCAGCATGGCCGTCATGAGACAGCGACTCCTGCAGGGCGGTTCAGGTACTGCAGCTCGGCTTGAATAATGTGGCACTGTTGGTTTTCACAATTGAGTCATTTTGTGTCATCTGAATAAACGGTAATAACAAGTCACTCTTCAGGGGGTTGATTGAAATGATAGGCTAGCGGTTAGAGCGTTTGACTCTCAGCTTAAAGGTTCTGGTCCTAAAGCCTAGGTACCCTTGAGAAATTTGCCTTAACCATTACCTGCTCCTTAAAACATGTATATAAAATCCACTGTTGCTAAGGATGCAATGGGTGGAATAACAAAAGAGTAAATTAGAATTATAAAGCTATATGGATGACGGTTGATTGATATATTCAGACATTTAAAAATGAAGTATTATACATTTTTCCCTTTAAAAATTCAGATAATTCTTTATTCTTTATTTGGATCCTGGTTAGCTTCCACAAAGTGGTTGCTAGTCTTCCTGGGGTCCACACAGAAAGCAACAACAAACCGATAGTAATCTAGCACACTTACTGATTATCTAAATAGGATTCATCAATGTTTTTTTTCAAGCAAATATTTAAAAGAACGTCTACTTTTGGTGAGTCTGATGCTAAAGGCGAGCTTATTCCAAGCAGAAATAGCCCTTAAAGTTCTTAACAGTTCTCATTATTACATTTGTTTGTGGAACTGGCACAACCAGATGACCAGTGCTTACTTGACGTGTGATATGACCATGACAGAAACCTGTATAGACAAGGTTTTCACAAAGGAAGTGCGGCGTATTGTTCCATGTAACATTATGCATGAATAGCAGAAGACAACATTTTAATTTATCCTCCACAGATAGCCATGATAACCTTCTATGCATCACATACACATTAGCCCGGAAAGAACAACGCAGAATTAATCTTGCTGCTCTGTTCTGTGCAACTTCTTTCAGATGTTTCTCAGCAGCACGACCAAATGACAGGACAGTACTCGAGGTGCGATAAAACAAGAGACCGAACTACTTGACTCATTACAGATGATGCAACATATGCACAGCACTACCTTGACATTGCAATGCCCCTACACATCGTGGAAACAATATGATTAATCTGATCAGACCAAGACAACACAATTTCTAGTTTTACACCAAAGAATTTGGTCTTATTGACCGGCTCAACTGATATCCCATCTATATATAAATTAAGTGCAGTAACATTGGCGAGAAGATTTTTACTACCAAATATAATAGATTTAGTTTTGACAATGTTTAGTGCTAATTCGTTAGCTCTCACCCAATTGGTAATGTTATGCAACTCTACTTGAAGATTTTCACATAGCTCCACTGAAGTTGGTGATGTGCAGAACAAAGTACAGTCATCAGCATACTTAACTACATCAGCCTTTTTAACAAAATAGGGTAAATCATTAATGAAAATAGAAAACAAAAGTGGACCCAAGCAACTCCCTTGTGGAACACCGCAAGACGTCTTCGAACACATAGAAGGTGTCAATAACTTGCTTATCGCTTATCAATAATCCATAGCATTAATCAGCAAGAACAATTACAGACGCTTGAAAGAAGCAGTTTAACCGTAGCAGCCCATTCACCCCAGATGAGTGTTTTTGGTGTGTGTGGGCGGGTGTGTGTCGTGTGGATGGATGGGGTGTGTGTATGTGGGTGCCCCCACATCATATCGACTACCCCGGGGGGGTGCGTGCTCCTGCGATCGTAAATCAACCCGACCCCACTCGAGGATCGATGCACGCACACACACACACGCGCTCTCCGCAATGCCGCCATGTTTAACTTAGAGGAGTGGCGTCTTACGCGGCCAGCGGGCTGCTCCCCTCCGCCTGGAAGCTGTCGTTATTGATGGTGTTGTGTAGCGCACAGTGTTGTTTGCACAGTGCTGCGCAGACGTCGTTGATCATGAAATATCGGCACTACATTTTTCAGCATAAGCCATGAATTATACAATGGGATTGGATTTTTCACTTTGGTAGCGTCACGGCAACAAATGCGTTGTCACGATTCGTTATTTGGAGAATTTGTTATTTTGAGTCTATGGCCGCAAGAACTTTATCTTGTCGTGTTATTCAGCTTTTTCACGCAAGCACATGCACAGATGCACACGCTCACATGTGAATGGTTTACGAGCACTGTCAAAATCTCAAGTTTTTATTCATGCAACTGTTTAGTTTCATGAAGTGGCTTCTTTGTAACACTATCTTGCACTGCAAAAACTGTCAGCAAATATCTCCGCTAAGTGTTCCCTCCAGCATATCGCACCAACCATCTGGCAGTAGAGGACGGCTCATTGTGCTTCTTCCTATTCACCACAGCCCCTCAAATCTCTCTTCATTCACCCCCGCATACACACACACACACACTGATTCACCCACCCATAAACTCACATGCATGACACACATGTCATTCACCATCGCAGAACCACACATCTATCTACCCTTGCATCAACGCACATCCATTCGCTCACGGGAGGCACGCATTCATTCACCCTCGCATAAACAGACATTCACCCACACAGAAACGCATTCATTCACCCTCGCATAAACAGACATTCACCCACACAGAAACGCATTCATTCACCCTCGCATAAACAGACATTCACCCACACAGAAACGCATTCATTCACCCATGCCTACATACATATTCAGTAACTCATGCATCCAAACATTAATTCACCGTTTAACACACAGATTAATTCACCCACACATGGAGGCCCTTTATTTCATACACACATCACCACCTGCATTAATTTGCACTCGCATGACACACACATTCATTGTTATGTCCACCTCATCTCCGAGATCTACTTCCTGTTCCCATGACAGCGGGATGAATAGGGAGACCTTCTTGAATGAGCGTCTTCGCCGTAGCAATATCATTGTTCGGTCGTTGGCGTGACGACGGCCAGGTGCACACAGAGGTTTTGATACGGGGGTCTTCTCACGTGGGTCAGTCAATAAACGAATCGTAACCTAGTTATAGCAATCAGTCATGTCAACTCCAACTCCAGGTTAATCCCTACTGGGAGAATTACTTAAAACTGTGTGTGTGTGTGTGTGTGTGTGTGTGTGTGCGTCCACAGAGGAGGCGGCGAGGCTGGAGGGGGAGTGGGACGAGGAGCAGGCGGACCCCCCCCAGAGAGAGGACAGGGTCTGGACGCGGGGAGCAGAGCGGCCCCCTCTGCCCACCAAGGTGTGTGTCCAGGTTCAGCCCTCGCTGCAGGCCCACCAGAGCCACGTGTCTGCTCACATGTGGGAACATGAACCTACGCACGTTATGTTTTCTTAAACCCCTTACTTCATAAGTCGTTCCTCATCTAGATTTCTACACAAAGCAATTGAAAAGCAAAAATATTTTATTAGTGTCTCACTGCTGCCACCTAGTGGTGAGAAATTAAAAGTGAGATAAGAGCTATTTGTATCATTAGTAGTTGTAGTATTATTGTGACGTTATTGTTGTTTTCACATGTTAATCCCCAAACTCCCTGCCCCTCCCCTTCAGCCCAGTTTTGACCAATCGGCAGACGAGGCTGTCTCAGAGAAGACTTCCCCTGTCAGCACCCACGCTGAAGTGCTGACCAATGAGAAGAAAAGCATCAGTTTTGTTCTGCCCCCCTCAGCCAAGGATCCCTCCTCTGATTGGTGTACGACTCCGGTCATTCAAGAGGAGGCTGCCGAGGATAGGACGAGCCCGCCCTGCTCAGGTAAAAAACTACATAACCAGGGTAACAATGTATTGTTGAAATGGGATTATGGGATGCATGGAGCATTGCCGTAAGTATTTTAAATGGTGGTGAGTCATTTGCACTCGTCAAAGGATGGAGTTTGTGTTTTGATGTTACTCTACATGACAACATTTTGCTGACGAAGAAGAGGATGATGTTGAGGATGTTAATGTTTGTGATGATAATGATCTCTTTGTTGAATCAGATGAAGAAGAAGGGACCAACAGTTTTCCAGGCCCGCAGCCACACATCAACAGAAAGGCCCACTCCTGTGATATGGGTACGAATAACCACGCACAAACTCACACAAACAAACCTACACACATCCACACACACACAACCACACACACACTGTGTCTCTGCAAGCTGTGCGTCATACAGACACCGATACATAATACACGTGTCCTTGAACTGTTCAATGTATGCCAGCTATAGCATACCGTATCAACTACCTTGTATTCATTTGTATTGTATACATTGTCAGAACTCCAAACCCCATGCATGAAGGTCCTAGCTGTGTGTGTGTGTGTGTGTGCATTCCCCTCAGGCATGGAGCGGGGCAGCCCCCCTGGGGTTCTGGAGCGGTCCTCGGACCCCCGGTTCCCAATGAGGAAGGCGTCCTTCCCCCAGTACAGAAGCCCGTCCCTGGACTACCCCGTCAGCGCCCGCTGTACGTTGACTCTCTCTCTCTCACACACACACGCACGCACAAACACACACACACACACACACACACACACACACACACACACACACACACACACACACACACACACACACACACACACACACACACACACACGTACAGCCTGCGGCCATCACGTCTCCCATTGTTTCACGCGTCGATTTAGCAATCTCCAAATCCTGTAATCCAGAGATCTCCTGCTTTGGTTTTTGTCCGCACCGTTCCGGGTATCAGGGCGGCTGGCAGTGTGTGCTCAGCTCATTCATCAGCGCCCTGACACAAAGCCATTTAGGGCGGGGGGAGGGAGAGGCGGAGAGAATGACTCGGCGAAAACCGCAGCCAACTTTCCTGGTACACGTCAAAGTTATGGCCGCAGGGCGGCGGAATCAATCCTGCGACCCGCTTAAGAACCGCAGACTAAAACGTTGACACCTCCACTAATGTAATGATGGTGGGACCAAACGGATCAATGGGTCATCGGTGTTTCCCTGAGATCTGTCTTTCTTGTGATGTATGTTTTCATTTTAGGCCATGAAAGTCCACCGCACGACCAAAGGGACGGCTTATGACATCACCAGCGGTCGAGAGGACCTGAAGGAGACCAGGGAGGCACAGAGTGAGAATCAAAAAAAGCTAAAACTGTGCATACCCGACGGTGAAGCACCGACGAGGGGTTTGTGGGCGATGTTGGGTTCTTTTTCATACACTGCAGACATTTTGTCATCAAAGGTGCATGTGTGCTCTTATGGTTACTTTTGTATTTGTTCTTATTATCACAATGATTATTAATTGCACTGGCTGTGTGTCTTTCTCCGGAAGCGGAAACACACGCACATAACCCGCGCGCGCCAATAAGTATGGCTCTTGTTTCATTTTTATTAGGGCGGGAAGACGTGGTGGTCCTTCTTATGTTCAACAGACAATCTGTGACCGGCTCTCCCTCAGCAGCCCCTTTGTATTTATTTCAACTTTGGACGTGTAAATATGGACTAGAAATCAGCTTAACCGCATTAGCCGTTGTGGAAACTGAACGGGTGAAGTAACATTTTTATTTGTAGTTCTGATTCATTTAGTTAAGTGTCTGTTTCGTGTGCTTTTTGGTGTCTGTGCTGGCAGAGAAATGCTACAATCCCCAGTGTGTGTCGCCCCTGAAATAATGACTATTTTAATCTGATTTTACAGGCCTGAAAATGAGTATATTTTCTAAAAAAAAATGCCTCTATGAATGATAATAAATAAAATTTGATTTTACCAAAGAAACTGTCGTAAAAAATAAATATCATTCCTCAATATTTGTTGCACATTTACATTTGGTATTATTTTTACCATTTGCCTCCAACAAAACAGTGGTAGAGTTGTTATCGTGAAGAAGAATTGAAGTAAAAATAAAATGGTGCAAGATATATTTCTAGAAATGCAGTTAATGTCTGTTCCTTGTCCGTTGTCATTGTCATAACAAAATGCTTTTATTTTTTATACATTTTATTTTCCTGCCGTCCTACCACCGTATGCCAGCAGGGGGAAGTGTTGTCCAAGCTCTGCTTGCTTGACGGTAGAGCGAACCTGTCGCCTGCCCAGTGCATTTCCATCATCAACCATCCCCATCAGCGACACATCACGGATCTAAACGGCATTCTAAGTGTTTCACTGCATTACATTAGAGCTAGTCAAACAAGCGAGGCGGCCCCTCGGATTCGCTGATTATGTTAAATCTAAATTAGCAGCGGACATAATTTGAATATGAGCTTTCTCTCGGGAGAGCGAGATGACAGATCGAGATGGGTCTCGCTAATGAGGTAAATCCGTATTAATTTAGTCGGTAATTAGGCCGTCGAGCTGCTGTCTTCAACACACACACACACACACACACACACACACACACACACACACACACACACACACACACACACACACACACACACCGAGAGCGTTAGCGGCTAGAAGCAGTCAGGCTTAAATCACCCATAACAACGAATAATCCTTCTGGGTATTTTGTATAGGCTACGGCCAATATGTCTCTCACCCACTCCCTCTGTTCAATGCTCTCTGCACTCTCTTCTTCCCTTCATATCTCAAATCTTTTGAGTGAGTGAGAGAGATGCAGCCGTATGGAATATGTATTCCTCTACCGCATGAAGTGCGCCATGGCCTCTTGTTGGATAGATGTTATTCACTTCTTCTCTTTCTAAAGAGTTCTCCTAGACACGTGTGTGTGTGTGTGTGTGTGTGTGCGTGTGCGTGTGTGCACTTGACTTTAACGGTGGAAGACAGACTATCAAGTCGTTTTGGGAATCTGCCCGGTAGTAATAGCCCCGTGACATAATCCAATATATTTCCATTTAAAGATAAGGAGAGCTGAAATAAGGCCTACTCCCTTCAACAGCTACAGGGACAATGTTCTGGTTCTCCTTTGTGTTCCTATGGGATACTTTCAGAAGACTGATATACTTTGAGGAATTCAATACCTGCCAAAATGTAATGAAAAACTACGAATCAATACAATTTCATCACATCTGGCCTGGCGTTCCACGCTGAGGGGGATGAGGAGGATGCGAAGCGACAGGGTGGCTGTTCCAGGGTTATGGTCAGTTCTTCAGGGTTACAGGGGAATCGAACAAACACGGGTGCTTTACAGCCGCCGTTATGCTGTCACTCTTAACCAAGGGTCGACATCCCAGAGGCTCCTTAACGACGGGGACCAACCGGACTCAACCGGACTCGGCACCACTAGCCCGGACACCCTTCACCTCCCACCTACCATCACGTGCTTGTTTATTTTCTATTATGTTCGTCCAATGTTGCTGCTGAGGTCCTTGTGTTCCCTCGTGGCTGTGTGCAAACAGTTGATATTCAGCTCGCTCCGACCTCTGAGATTCAAGGAGACACGTTTGGCACGCTCCTCATTTCAATCAGGCTTTGATTAGTTTGGCATCTTTCACTTAATGTGTTTTTCCTCTCTCTTTCTATTGCTCTCTCTCTTGCTCTCCCTTGCCCTTCCTCTCAATCTCAAGTTTTCCCTAATAACAGGTGAATTTCTTCATAACACTTTCACCGAATTAGTGAAGATCAAAGAGTCTGTGTGTGTGTGTGTGTGTGTGTGTGTGTGTGTGTGTTTCCAGAAGAGTGTGGGTGTGTGTGTGAGGGGGAGCGGTTGAGAGTATGTGTGGGAGGCTGTGTGTGGGATGCTGTGTGGGTCCATATGAGAGAGTGTGTCTGCTCTAGCTTGTTTGAGTGTATGAGGAATATGTAGGGGATGAGATGGTGAAAGCATTCAGGGACAGAGTTAACAGACGGCACGTCTACCAGAGCTGGCTCTAGCTCCTCTAGACATCTTAGCCAGTAGGAGACGCGCCACATGTGTAATCAAGGACCATTCATCTCAGCAGCTGCCTCATCGGTAAATATTAATATTTCAACTGTGTCTGATTTGTTTGTGTCCAAGCAGGTGTTTGTGTGTGTGTGTGTGTGTGTGTGTGTATGTATGTGTTTGCATGCACAACTTCATTCAGGTGTGTGTGCAGCCAGACATCTTCACGTGTGTGTCAATGTGTGTGTGTTTCTGTGTGTGTGTATGTTCCTGCTAGTGTGTCTGTGCGTGTGTTCCTGCTAGTGCGTGACCTCATGGCCGTGTGTGTGCTCATGTGACGGTAACAAGGTGGAGGATATATGTGGAGGTGCGAGTGTCTCCTCTCCACACAGACCCTGGAGAGCAGCCTGTCCATAGAGGAATCCTCCTTCTGGAGACAACCCAATGCACAGTAAGTCCCTCATGTCCTCATTCAGCAGACACTTCACCTAAAGGGACTCACTGTAAATCGATTGACATACGAGTCGTTATGGAGCTAGGTAGGGGGCTAAGGCATCTTGGCCTAGGTGGGCCGCGGATATTGGGGTTCAGACCCAGAACCTTTCAGCTGCTCATCAAACACCCTAGCCACTAGACGGTCCTGCATCTTCTCCAAGCACCCGACAACCGTTCATCTAGCTACTTCTCAGCAGGCGGCAGTACCTCAGGAGGTAGAGCGGGTTGGCTGGTTACCGCAAGGTGGCTAGTTCAATCCCTGGGTCCTCCTACGAGTGCTGAGGTGTCCCCGAGCAAGGTACCTAACCCTAACTGCTCCCGACGAGATGGCCGTCGCCTTGCATGACTTACCCCGCCGTCGGTGTGTTGATGTGTGCATGAATGGGTGAATGTCAGACAATACTGTAAAGCGCTTTGGAAAAAAGCACTATATAAATGCAGTCCATTTACTATATACCCCTGTTCTGCTCTCTGTGGCTCTGACCTGCCTGTCCTGCTACCAGGAGACCAGTAGAAGTGCCAGCAGATGTGAACCCACGTTTAGGTTCTGGCGGTGGGGGAGTGCTCAGCGTGGCTGCAGCAGAATGGGTCTCCATGTGAGCATGAAGAGGTCAAACGACATGCTCCTAGACAACTCGTCTCAGCCCCGTCTGCCGTTGTTACATCTCTTTTGTGTGTCTGCGGCATCTCTTAATTTAGCTCCCAGGGTGTGACTCAGCCTAGAGAACGCCACGCTACATGGCGTTTAGCGCTGGCTGTTAGTTAGCGGCTGTTGTCAGCGGGGGCCGGAGGTGCTCTATGATGGATGTTACCGTTTCATGTGTCGGATCCGAAAGACTTCCTGATGGAAGGTTTTTGGCAAAGGAGGTAAAAAGAGCTAGGGAACATTGGAGACTGTTACTGAATTGAAATGAAAAGATTAAAATTGAAATCTCTTTGATAGAGAGAATGTTATCGTTTGTTTAGTTGATGGTGGGGTGCAACTATACACATCATGAAGCAATACAGGGCTTTGTGCTTTAAATGACATATTCCCGATTGCTAATCACTAACAACTCAGCAAACCTCTTCTCCCCACACATGCACGCCTCAAGATGATTTAGCAGCCAGCAAATTTAATCAGAGGACCCAGATGAAGACTTTTGAAGATTGCAGGGTCCTTGAGCTGAACTTTTTAAGTTAATGCATTTTTAATTAACAAGAAATTAGTTGTGTGTTCAATCAGTAATTGATTGAATCAAGAACCGATTGAGGATGGGGGATGAATGAGTCAAATGCATTTTATAGAAAACTTTATTGCCACCCCACGTTATTATGCAAAAGGTTAAGTACCCGTGGTGTTTGGGAAGGCAACAAAAAGCATTTGAGACGTCGTATGAATAGTAAACATCCAGGGGCATCGAGTTGTTTGGAATGAGCGGGGCGGGGTGGGCGGGGGCCGGTAAACAAGCAGTGATTTTATCTGAGGCTCCGGTTCCTTCATTTGCCGTTTGAGGTTCATATCAGTTATTGCAAAAACGCTGTTGCAAAACCTAGCTCCCGGTGGCGTTTAGTCACTGCTGTGACAGCCAATAAACAGCCTTGTTTGGCTCATGAGGGGAGGGGAGGGGAGGGGGAGACGTCTTCATGACCAGTAAGGTCTGTCTCCTGTTCCTTATGTCCCCCAGCTGGCCGGCAGTAAAACAACTCCTGTGTTTGTGTGGAAGGAGTGTTTACACCTCCCCCGACGACCTGTAGCCTTGCGGTGCCTGCTCACACTGAGCTGAAGTGAGTTAGGGCCCATTGGCGCGCACGGGATCCCTCTTTGTGGTGTGTGTGTGTGTGTGTGTGTGTGTGTGTGTGTGTGTGTGTGTGTGTGTGTGTGCTTGTGCCTCCCCTATCTCTGAAGGGAGGAAGATAAAGAGGAGAGAGAGAGGCATAAAGGAAGGAGAGAGGGGCAGAGTTATAACAGACTCAGCGTTATGTACATAAAGAAAGGAGAGAGGGGGAGATATAAAGAAGGAGAGTATGATACAAATAAGGGGAGAGGGTGAGATAAAGATGGAGAGAGGGTGAGATATAAAGAAGGAGAGATTGAGATATAAATAAGGGTAGAGGGTGAGATATTAAGAAGGATTGAGGGTGAGATATAAAGAAGGAGAGAGGGTGAGACAAACAGATTATTTGAGACATATATATAAAGACCAAGGGATCTTTATGCAGACATGGGAGTCGGGGGAAGAGAGAGAGGGAGAGATGTGTATAATTTGGTCTCAGGAGGCCTGTCAGTCACTCTGTAGATCTGGGGAGCTCCAGGTGATTGCAGGTGATTCTCTCAGTGCCAGCCGATGATGAGATCTGTGTTTGACTGAATAATTCATGGCAAGGCGCTGCCATTGATTATGTGAAATCAGCGACTCCGCTTGTGTCATCCAGTTAGTCGTCCCCCGCCCGGTGTTTACTTTTGTGTTGCGTCATTCTTCTCTCGCTCTTCTTGCTCTGCACTGCAATCATACACCGCACGAGTCAAGTCATATATATTTTTCTTTTGGCTTACTGTGCACCATCATTCCTCCAGCATTTCAGTTCTATCTCTTCTGTTTGCTTTTAGATTTGGACTTTCTTCACTGCATCACCGCTAAGAGCTAGACTAGCTTACCGTGATGGACGAAGCCCATGGAGACAGACCTGCAGGCCAAGCCCACCAAAGAGCTACCAAATATAAGACCTAGCCAAATCAAGAACTACATGGCTAAAGCCCTACCCCAACGATAACTTCTGCAGCTCAAAACCTAACCAAACAGTCTTTCACAGCTATTGACCTACCTAAATCAAGTCTTTTATAGCTATTGACCTAGCCAAACCCTGATTACAAAAGCTACAGACCTACATAAACCAAGTCTTTCATAGCTATAGATCTAGCCAAACCAAGTCTTTTATAGCTATAGACCTAGCCAAACCAAGAATACAACAGCTATGGACCTAGCCAAACCAAGACTCCCCCAACCATAGACCAAGCCAAACCTAGTTTTTCCAGAGCTATAAACCTGGCTGAATAATGATTTCAACAGTTACAGCCAACACTAAGCCAAACCAAGTGTTTCATAGCTGTAAAACCTAACTTAACCAAGACTTACACAGCTACACACCTAGCCAACCCAAGTCTGCCAGACTTAGCCAGGCTTTCATAATTAAGTACCAGCTCTACACTCTACCTCACCACCTTCCGACCTACCGCCCCTTACGTCTAATCTCTAACACCCAAGATAATGCCCGCCATCGTCAACCTGCTGTTCAACACCATCTCCACCAACACCACCATCGCCTTCACCCTGGTGCTGCCCCTGGTCAGCGTGCTGTCCCTGCTGGTGGGCGTGGGGGGGCACATGCTCCTGTGGCTGGTCCTGATGAGGAACCCGCGGCGGCGCTCCAAGCCCAGCTCGGTGCTGCTGCTGAACCTGAGCCTGGCCGACCTGGGCGCCCTGCTCACGCTGCCCTGCGTCATCCTCAGCGCCAGCTCCCAGGACTGGCAGCTAGGGGGCACCACCTGCGTGCTGCTGGGGTTCATGACCTCGCTGACGGCCGGCGTGGACATCTTCAGCCTGGCGGCGCTGTCGGTGCTGCGGCATCGCATCGTGGCGCTGCCGACGCGGGCGCCCACCACGCCCACGCACGTGTGAGTATGGCCGATGCCTATTGCCGTAGCGACCCCGGTGGTTGGAGGATAGCGAGAGAGGGGCGTTGAATGAGGTGGAGTCAGAGTGGGTTGTGAATTCAAGGTTACAGGATGTTTATATTAAGCCCCAGATGTGATTTTTTTTTTTTTATAGAGGATTATAATCCATTTTAAAACCGACATCACAAGTAGGAGTGTGGTGAAATGGGAGCCCCTTTCCAAAATAGGGCTGGTTTATTTTTGTCTACATTTTATAATAAACTTCATGATGAAAAAAGAAAAATTCTAGTTTCAATGAACTGACAAAACGTCTAATGTTTTAGCAGCGGCTTGTGAGGAAATAGATGTGTGTGGGGCTTTCTCTATACCCAGGGAGAAACTGTGATGACAACTCGCAAACTCGCTTTGGCTAAAAGTTTTCCTTAAGCACAGCTTCATCGAGAAAAAAACCCCCTCAGACTGATAAATGATCTTTGGTTGAGTGGGGGATCAAATTAAGGCAAAGCTGGCTCAAAGTTTTTACATCAGGCAGAAAGATTGTTCTTAATCCACCGTGATAATAAATGTATGTTAATAACTTAAGTTTAGTGTTGAATGGACAATATCGTTTAAAGTAGTGCAGCGCTGATGAAGCTGAAGTGGGCTATGAGATATCTTGCTAAATACACCATAGCAAAAGGAAGAAAAGACCTAGACAGCCTATTTACTATATCGCATTGTCCCGAGGGGAGCAGCCGTACTAGCACATGCCTAGCGTCCAAGATTACTGTATGGCAGGGACTCAGGTGTGTGCAGTCAGAGCATAGTTTATATATATACATAGAGCAACCTACTTCTGCTCCTCTTCATACCCGAGAGCCCATCTTCATGACACATAACCCTCTCTTTGGCCCTCTTTAGACAATGCAATGTGATAACCTCTATTGATCCCTTAAAGAGAAACGAGATGCCACCGCATCCGTAAGACCCAAACAGCATCAGGCATGACTGTTTGGGGACAACAGGCACACGCACACAACTCAGAGCTCAGTAATGAGAATGCATAGTCTGATGAAAATAAGAACGTGACTCGTAAAATGGTGCCTGTGAAGCACTATAACGGGGAACACGTTTAATTAACTTAACTTGAAAACATGGTATTCAGACTAATGTAAAAAAATACCCCTTTAAAAATCCTTTTCCCGATTTGGACCAGGGCGGTGACCATCACGCTCATCTGGCTGGTGTCCGTCGCCATGGCGCTGCCGAAGGTCACCTACATCGAGTTCAGCGGCGGGTGCACGTGGTCGGTGGAGCGCGCCCAGTGGCTGGGCTTCCTGGTGCCGGCCTTCCTGGTGTACTACGTGGCGCCGCTGCTCTGCATTGCCGTCAACTGCAGCTCCATCGTGCTACGACTGCACCGCTGCACGGGCGGCCGGCCCTCCGCCGACCGCCGCAACAAGAAGGCCACCGCGCTGCTGGTGGCGTCCACGCTGGCCTTCGCCGTCAGCTGGCTGCCCTACTACGCCCTGGAGTTTGTCAACGTGATGTCGCCGCACGTCTGCTCGGCCGCCTCGCCCAAAGACCCCTTCGGCCCCTCGCAGTGCGGACCCTCCAACATCACGTCATTGTCGTCTTCGTGGCCACCGCTGCCGTCATCGTGGCCGCAGTCGTCGACCTCGCCGATTCCGGAACAGGAAGCGGAGACGACGGTGTCCCTGCTGTGGGAGGTGGGGTCCCTGACGGCCATTCTGTTGGTGTGTCTGGCGCCGTGCTGGAACCCGCCGCTCTACTTCCTGTTGTCTCGGCCGGCGGTGCGCGAGCTTCAAGGCCTGATGCCGGCGTGGCTACGCGAGCGCTTCGAAGGTGACGGGAAAGCGTCGAGGAGGTGGCGTGTGGCGCCCGCTAGCCCGCCAGCGCTACAACCGGCACCGCAGCCGCCGCCGTCACCGCCACCACAAACCCGGCCCCCGGCTCCGCGGACGCCATTGGCTCATAGGTTGATCCAATAAAATGACCTCACGCACAAAAAAGTACATTGAAATATGAAACCAATGAAATTAATTTAATATACGGTTACAAAATACGATGATGGTAATGTCTGTTATAATAATATATAATATACAGTTATACTTTAATTGTATATGAAAGGCATCCAAAATGGCTTCCATGTGAACCGTTTGGCAAAAACCCATAGCTGTCCAGCCGCTACCCTTTAGCTTTTATGAGACCGGTCAGATTGGAGAGGAAAATATTCACATCCACAAAAGACTTGGTGGCTCTTTACGACAAAGGACAGGGGGCTATAAACGGGCACGCATCCAGGGTAATAAAAGTGTGTCCAGGCTGGTATCTGAGATCAGAACGCCGGAGTCACCCAGCAACTCTTATTTCTTCCTTTCGGGAGCCTTCTGGTGCATCTGGACAGACATAAGAGGGAATTTATAGCAGCTGCTCACGATTATGTTTGCGAAAACAGTGTATGGTGCAGGGGTTAATGCGTTTCGGCTTCCAAGCCTAAAGTGCTATGGAAAGAGACACGATAAGGACTTGGACTGGATTTTAATGTCTGCAGGTGAGCTGTCGACATTCTTGAGCGAAGATGGCTCTAACTCCAGGCAGCACATCGATGACCTGTGTCTCACTGTAAGTGGCTCTCCATAAAAGCTCCTTGAGTGACATTCCAAGAAAAGACCCAACAACCTTTGCTCGATTAACACTTTGATTAATACAAAAATACAGACCATAAAAGGTTGACTCAGGCTTGGTTCATCCCCCTCAACCTGCCCTCCCTAATCACTGACCCTCCAAAAATCACTCGTCCAATCACAACCTTGAATGGCCCGACCGAAAGGGTGTTCCCTGTTCGCTCCACAGCGGGGATGAGCATGAGTCTTTATCCCCAAAGCGTATTTACCGTGCAATCCAAGAGGTCAGGGGTCCAACCCAATACCTCTCCTGCGACCTTATTACCGGCCATGTGATGAAAAAAAAAGACCCAGGGGTCTTTTTCTGTCTTCTCTCTGAATGTAACCTTGAGTTGAGGCTTGTTTCCTGGACACATGACGTGAAGTGTTTATGGCAGTGTTGTGGCCCAGCACCGCAGTGGATGTGCTCATTAAGGGAGGGCTTTGACAGAAGGACTCCATCAATGGAACTGTGATCTCTGAAGCTCAGGACCCCGGCGGCCCAGGACGGTTTAGCCCCCCAAGGAACAGAGATTATTTGAATATCTGGGTTTCATGCCAGACATGGGTGGAGGGGGCTGTCTTTGTATGGTGAAGTGACTTTGACCTGAGAGTGTGTTTGTGGGTGTACGGCATATGATGCCATTCTTCCTAGGCTATTCATATTGCATGAAGGTTAATGAGGTAATTTATTTGTTGATTTCTTTCTGAGATTTGATGGTACTTAGTGAGCACGTGTACACTCACATGCGCTCTCATTACGGGAGTGAGTGTGCACGTGTTGGGTAAGTATGTGTGTGTGTGTGTGTGTGTGTCATGACACACACACACACACACACACAGACACACACACACACAAACAACCACACCATGTAAAATAACCCGATAATAACTGTGTTTGCCTCAGCGGCAAAGGTTGAGTGGTGATGGAAATTGGTCGTAATTTGATGATGCTCTCACATGCAAATGTCAAACGCTGCGTTATGCATAAAACAAAAAGCCAACGCCACGGAACATCGGCTAAGCTAATAAATGCCTAACTAGAAGGGCGTGCGGGCCATATTCCTGAAGGTCGGGTCATCCCACTTCTGGGACTCGCGGCAAAGATGATGATTGCATGCTCCGTTAACATGTGATGGTTGGCGTTCCAACTGGGGTCCAGCAGCATGCCAATCAATCGACCGACCCCGACACCACGCTCAAGGACCCTGTATTAGACGGCGGCGAAAGATCCATGGGGTTTTAGAATAACCTCAACCGTCATCGCCATGGCGACGTTTGACAGGGCTCTCAGGGCTGATTTTCACATTCCCCTTGACCTGGTGTTCTTGACCCCCCCCCCCCCACCGGTTTCCACAGAGACACTGCTGAGCTTTATTCTCGGGGACTGGTCAGACTAAATGGTGGAGGGGGGGTAGTGTGTGTTCGCTGTCGGTGATTACTGGCTGCCGGGCGATTGGCTTGGGCGCTGATGACACTCGCAGCTCGCAGAGGTTTTTTTTCCAGAGGTACGTGATCTTATCCAGCCCCCCACATCACCACCGCCCCCGGCTGCCAGCAAGGTACAGCCGCCTGCTGCTGATACCCTGACGAGTGTTAATTATGTGTGCAGATTAGCAGGTAGATCCAGAGCAAGGGGGGCCCTTGGGGTAAGACGGGGGCCCCCAGGTTAAACGTTCAGCTTGAGGTCTAAAGGCTCGGTGATGCTTTCCACCAACTGGAAGGTTCTACAGCCATGCTAGTGGACTCACTAGACCAAGGCCTGCGTTTAGTGAGGCGTAATAAATGTGCATATCGGTTTGGTGTTCAGCTACCACTTTTATTGTTTGTAAGCGCAGACCACATGATTATTTTTGTTATTATGTTCCTGTATCTGAGAGTTCTGGTCCAGTTTAATAGAGCAGGACCTTTTAAGCCTGCCCGCCTCTATTAATACCAGACCATCTGTTTAAAGGAATTTACTTGCAGGGCTTGTATCTGTCACGACATATGGGATCTATCACAATAAAAACTAAGATTTTTCTCTTGTCTTTAAATTATGTAATGTTTGGTTCTTTTAATATTCCGACTCGTCCTCTACCTGTTACACAATATGCACAAAGAAACAATATGAATATTTTTTATTAATAATATCACAATATTAAGGTATATCAACTACAAATACCCTGGTATGTATGTGTATCAACACTTATCTATTCCATCTACAGTAGCTTACAGTGTTAAAATACAAAAAGTGGGACATACTCAACATTCAGCACTAGGACGCCCTCTAGCGAACACTTCACGGTGAACAGCGTCAACATCCATTGCCTCTCTGAATGAAATTCACCGGCCAAACACATCTGTTTTTAAAAATCGTACGGAATAGAAAGTAATTGGGCGTGAGTGACTTGCCTCACTACTGGAGGACGTGTGAGTGCGGGAATGCGTCGTGAAGAGCTAGGATCAGACTTGACACATAAGCGCCATCTGACAAGCGGACGATTCTTCTTCTCGTCCAAGCGAGAACACCTTTACAGTGAGAATTACAGCGAGTCGTTGGGAGAAAGAGATGCACTAGAGTCTAGAGTGGAGGGGGACACCAGGTGTCTTCAGAGGAAGGACGCGCGTGCTGTTATTTGGGCGTTGTGGGAGCGCGCGAGGGGTGTGCTACAGGCGTTATCCGGTGGGTGTGTTTTTTTACGCGCGTTTTTTACTACTGTTTTCCTCCAAATAACGGGGACGCAGGTGGAGAGGAGCCCACCTATTTCCGCGACGCTCTCAGGGCACAGAGGGTTTTACGCCCCCCATGAGAAACTGAAGAACACACTAACACACACACACGCGATCACAAGCACAATGCCTTTTTGTATTCGGTTTGTTCCTTTTGTCCATTGAGTTGTGAATTCACAACGGGGGGGAAACGGAGGACCGCGACGAGCACAGATGAAATGAAAAGAGCAATTGTGGGCGCACTGGTTTTGTAAAGCGAACAACTGAGAACCATGACGGACCAGGTAGGTGGACAAGTCTTTTCACCTCCTCCTCGTCCTCGTCCCCCACTATTTAGCCCTCTCCCTCCGTGCGTGTGTAAACTATCTCTCTCTGGTCTCTCCCGTTGCACGCCGTCCCATTAGGATAAGTGGACGGAATAGCGCCAACATTTCCTGCTAAACCACCACTCGTGTGGGTTGTATATACGGGGATTCCCATTAGAGTTTAACCTCCTCTAGAATGCTGTTAGTGTTTAGTCTCATTGTTTATTTATTTTTTTAAAGTTCCTAAATGTAGTAGACGTTAAAGCGGACTATGGATACCTCCTACATTTCAGTAGATATGCCTTGTTTAATTTTCTATTGTACAGTTCCGCCAAACTAAATTGCATACCAGTTGTTTTGGTAGATTTAGAATGGTATGGAGGCAACAACATCGTGTTATGATTCTCTTCTCTTTCTACTATGCACAACGAAGCAAGAATAATGAGGCTTTAACAATGGATAAATACAACCAAACACTGCAGGTAGTTTTGCACACCGTGGTGGGCCGTGCCGTATGCCCTAGTTTCTCCCTAGACGGATTAACCCGTGACACCTCCTGTCACTGTCAGGGTCTCTCCTGTCTCGTCCCCGCGCCACTGCTGGGACAGTAATGGCCATGGATAATTGATAAGGCTCTTTCAATTAGCGTAAAAGCTCCCTGGTTGGGGTCCCTTTATGAGAGAGAGAGAGAGAGAGAGAGAGAGAGAGAGAGAGAGAGAGAGACTTTGCACCTTATTTACTTTGTACATTGTTTGCTTTGCACATTAAGGACCAATAAAACACAAAAATAAGAAGTTTATGTACAACACTATTTACATGGTTTGTAGACAACATATATGATCGATCGGGCGCCGATATGCTTTGCGTATCCGACATCCCGACGGAGAACTTCGAATGCTCGAGGGTTCTACGGAGTCGGATTACGGATTAAGGCGTCGGAGTAGTATACTTCTGCCTTTGGTAGCTAGCTGCGGGCAGTCGCACCTGCTCGTGTCCATGCTTGCGCGCTGCGCTGCTATATACCTCCATTAATTGCTCCATGCATATTGATAAGGGGCTTCTCTGGCCGACCCGCAGGTACTCGAGCTGAACACACAAACACACACAGAATAATCAAGTCGTTCATCACGACTTTATTCTAACCTCGCTGAAACCAGATAACTCAGACTGTGTGTATGTGTGCACGCGCGTGCGTGTACACATTAAAGTATCCACACTCCACAATCTGAAAGTCACACACACACCTGCTGCCCATGGTGTGCTGTTAAAGTGGACCTTTTTGTGTGCCCAGGGGGGTCAGCACTGGTTGTGTTTCTGACCTACTTCTCCAGCTAATGCATTCTGCTGTCCCCCATCCATCACTGGACAGTACAACCCTCTGACCTGACCTCAGATTACAAACCCCCCAATGGCCAATACAGGCCTGAGCCCCCCTCCTCTTCCCTCTAGACTGGACCTCTCCCAGCCTGGTTTCCTTCCTTCCCTTCTTCCCTCCCTCTTCTCTTCATCATTCTGCTCTCTGCATCCTTTCATCCGCCTCCCCCTCGTCTTCTCCCTCTTTTTTCCACCCCCCCATCCTCTCCTTTTTATCTTGAGCCAGCTATACCGTCTGTCCCCCCCCTTCCTGTTTTTTTTATCACCCACTCCCTTAAATAAGGGCCAAGAAACACGCATGGTTGTGCACACACATGCACTCACACAAATGAACACACACACACACACACACACACACACACACACACACGTGTACACATCGCATGAACACAATCCCACACTTTTAAAGCCAGAAGTCATTAACCAGAGACCAAACAGCCACACAGACACACACACACACACACACACACACACACACACACACACACACACACACGCACATACACACACACAAACACGTGCATATGTTAATATGAGGACGTCATACTGTAAACTTCAAACACACACCCACACCACTTTACCCACAAAGGTGGACCCCCCAGACGTGTGGGGACCGAGTTACAGGTGCGCTGTAACTGCCTACACCAATATTTATCCTCCATTACAGCCGCTCACTCACAACAACAACAACATCACAACAACACCATATGGTCCATACCCAGCCAGCCTCGTGGGTCCCAACCTGTCCACTGTGTGTGTGTGTGTGTGTGTGTCTCCAGTACAGCATGTTTCTAAACACGGCCCCCCCGCTACGCCGGGGCAGCACGCCGCTGCCCGTCAAGCACCAGCTGAGGCGGGAGGAGGCCGTGTCCGAGGACTGCGATTGGATCCCCGGTTTGGAGGTCCCGCCCTCCACGCTGCCCATCAGCGACATGGGGTCGCCCCGCGGCGAGTCGGCCGGCGGTCTGATGGTGGCCACGCCCACATACGGCGGCCCCCACGCCCACCACAGCGGGGCGCTGCGGATCGTGCTGCTGGGGCAGGCCGGCGTGGGGAAGTCGTCGCTGGCCCTCTCCCTCGCCGGCCAATCGGATCGCTCGCTGTCTATTGACTCCGAGACACAAGCCTGCGGTAAGTGTGCACGTGTGTGTTCATCTGAGTGTGTGTGTGTTTGTTTGTCTGAGTGTGTGTTTGTGTTTGTCTGAGTTTATTTATCTAGTTGTGTATGTGTGTGTTTATCTGAGTGTGTGTGTGTGTGTTTGTCTGAGTGTGTGTGTGTGTGTTTGTCTGAGTGTATTATCGATGTCTGTGAGAGCGTGTGTGTAGCACAGACCTGTTAGCGATGACAATGCTCATGCAACAGTGGCCTACCTCCTCTCCCGCTGATATTCAGTGGATTCAATTTGCAGCCCCCTGCCTCTGTGCTCGTAAATGTTAATTGCCAATCAGTAATTAAGGTGAAAGGTCATAGTATTTATATGACACAATACGGCAGACTCCGTAGAGGATCTAATTATGTAAAAGTCAACAGGAAGCTCATTCCTGTCCTCTCAAGTCATTTATCATATTTAGTTAATGTCCCCGTTATGTTGTCAACATAACGTGTATGCCATCACCAAAAGTCGCTTAAACAGGAGAGTCCTTGTGGTAAGCCCAACGAGTTCAAGCAGGTCGGCGGGCTTAACTGTCCATCCAATGATAACACTGTTTGGGTAATGGTCTCTTCTAGCGGGCAGTGGGTGCACCCGCATCCCAGGGGCTCAAATCATAAAGCATCAACTCACTTCCCCTTCCCCTGCCATTCCACCCTCATGTCCTGTTATTGCCCGCGAGTATGACACGTTCAACGGAAGGGAGATAAGCTTATCTTGCCCATTCCATGTTCCGCATGCTCAAATTGCAATGCCCCTGAACGCTGTGATGAGACTCACGTATTTCTTAGTCCCTGGTCTTCTGCGGTCACTCCTAGGCGGGCAGGCTTCCCAGCCGCTGGGGAGCTGGTGTTGTTTTGCCAGCACTTTAGTGGCTTTTACTTTGGAAGAACTCAGCACTAATCAGCTTCAAGGTCTCCCCTTCATGCCTTAATTCCTACACCTACTGTGATGCTGGGAAAGACAAATCAATGCCATTGATTTTAGCCCAACCAACCTTTGAAAGAGACAACCCCTCCTGGCCCACTGGCTGGGCGTTCCTCTGTTCTCGGGCAGTTGAATCCAGACGGATTCCCCTTTAATAAGCGTTAATGGCTTCCCCCTTCGGCCTTTGTTACTTATTTTCTTTCGTCAGTCAATCGGTCACCCAGACAGCTAGCAAGTCAGTCAGCCAATCAATAAGAAAGCCAGCCGGTCAGCTAGTCAGTCGTTTAGCCATTCAGCTAGTCAGCTAGTTAGTCGGCCTGCCAGTCAGTCAGTAAACCAGGTAGTAACCCATCCAGTCGGTCAGTCAGTCCGCCACCCAGTCAGTCAGTCAGTCAGTCAGTTAGTCAACCAGGTAGACAGCCACCCAGTTAGTCAACCAGTCAGTCAACCAGGTTGATAGACAGCAAGCCAGCCAGTCGGTCTGCCAGGTGATCAGTCTATCCTCCGTCGGTGTGGCTGCTCACGGCTCCTACCAGCCTGTCAGCTGAGTAGAGTCCCAGCATGCAGTATTGATGAGGCTGCTGTCCTGACCGCTTCATGCAACATGGATCAAGGGCAGCCCTAACCCGACCAGCCATCTATTCAATTATCCATTCACCCATTCACCCCTTCACCAAGCCATCCACCCATCAGTCTGTCCATCCATCCCTCCCTCTATTTATCCGTCTCTCCGTCCATC
>NC_136947.1:13564557-13569557 GCF_949987615.1 Pollachius pollachius | reverse complement strand
GTGTGTGTGTGTGTGTGTGTGTGTGTGTGTGTGTGTGTGTGTGTGTGTGTGCTTTTGACTGCATATTTCTGTGAGGGTTCATTGGAGGTTTTGCAGCAGATCGAGTCTCTACATGGTGGACTGATCCGTGAGGTCTGGTATAAGCTCTGGTCTCTACATGGTGGACGTATCCATGAGGTCTGGTATAAGCTCTGGTCTCTACATGGTGGACTGATCCGTGAGGTCTGGTATAAGCTCTGGTCTCTACATGGTGGACTGATCCGTGAGGTCTGGTATAAGCTCTGGTCTCTACATGGTGGACTGATCCGTGAGGTCTGGTATAAGCTCTGGTCTCTACATGGTGGACTGATCCGTGAGGTCTGGTATAAGCTCTGGTCTCTACATGGTGGACTGATCCGTGAGGTCTGGTATAAGCTCTGGTCTCTACATGGTGGACTGATCCGTGAGGTCTGGTATAAGCTCTGGTCTCTACATGGTGGACTGATGCATGAGGTCTGGTATAAGCTCTGGTCTCTACATGATGGACTGATCCATGAGGTCTGGTATAAGCTCTGGTCTCTACATGGTGGACTGATCCATGAGGTCTGGTATAAGCTCTGGTCTCTACATGGTGGACTGATCCATGAGGTCTGGTATAAGCTCTGATCTCTACATGGCGGACTGATCCATGAGGTCTGGTATAAGCTCTGGTCTCTACATGGCGGACTGATCCATGAGGTCTGGTATAAGCTCTGGTCTCTACATGGTGGACTGATCCATGAGGTCTGGTATAAGCTCTGGTCTCTACATGGTGGACTGATCCATGAGGTCTTGTAGCTCTGGTCTCTACATGGTGGACTGATCCATGAGGTCTTGTAGCTCTGGTCTCTACATGGTGGACTGATCCATGAGGTCTGGTATAAGCTCTGATCTCTACATGGTGGACTGATCCATGAGGTCTGGTATAAGCTCTGGTCTCTACATGGTGGACTGATCCATGAGGTCTGGTATAAGCTCTGGTCTCTACATGGTGGACTGATCCGTGAGGTCTGGTATAAGCTCTGGTCTCTACATGGTGGACTGATCCGTGAGGTCTGGTATAAGCTCTGGTCTCTACATGGTGGACTGATCCGTGAGGTCTGGTATAAGCTCTGGTCTCCACATGGTGGACTGATCCGTGAGGTCTGGTATAAGCTCTGGTCTCTACATGGTGGACTGATCCGTGAGGTCTGGTATAAGCTCTGGTCTCTACATGGTGGACTGATCCGTGAGGTCTGGTATAAGCTCTGGTCTCTACATGGTGGACTGATCCGTGAGGTCTGGTATAAGCTCTGGTCTCTACATGGTGGACTGATCCGTGAGGTCTGGTATAAGCTCTGGTCTCTACATGGTGGACTGATCCGTGAGGTCTGGTATAAGCTCTGGTCTCTACATGGTGGACTGATCCATGAGGTCTGGTATAAGCTCTGGTCTCTACATGGTGGACTGATGCATGAGGTCTGGTATAAGCTCTGGTCTCTACATGGTGGACTGATCCATGAGGTCTGGTATAAGCTCTGGTCTCTACATGATGGACTGATCCATGAGGTCTGGTATAAGCTCTGGTCTCTACATGGTGGACTGATCCATGAGGTCTGGTATAAGCTCTGGTCTCTACATGGTGGACTGATCCATGAGGTCTGGTATAAGCTCTGATCTCTACATGGCGGACTGATCCATGAGGTCTGGTATAAGCTCTGGTCTCTACATGGTGGACTGATCCATGAGGTGTGGTATAAGCTCTGGTCTCTACATGGTGGACTGATCCATGAGGTCTGGTATAAGCTCTGGTCTCTACATGGTGGACTGATCCATGAGGTCTTGTAGCTCTGGTCTCTACATGGTGGACTGATCCATGAGGTCTTGTAGCTCTGGTCTCTACATGGTGGACTGATCCATGAGGTCTGGTATAAGCTCTGATCTCTACATGGTGGACTGATCCATGAGGTCTGGTATAAGCTCTGGTCTCTACATGGTGGACTGATCCATGAGGTCTGGTATAAGCTCTGGTCTCTACATGGTGGACTGATCCATGAGGTCTGGTATAAGCTCTGGTCTCTAAATGGTGGACTAATCCATGAGGTCTGGTATAAGCTCTGGTCTCTACATGGTGGACTGATCCATGAGGTCTGGTATAAGCTTTGGTCTCTACATGGTGGACTGATCCATGAGGTCTGGTATAAGCTCTGGTCTCTACATGGTGGACTGATCCATGAGGTCTGGTATAAGCTCTGGTCTCTACATGGTGGACTGAACCATGAGGTCTGGTATAAGCTCTGGTCTCCACATGGTGGACTGATCCATGAGGTCTGGTATAAGCTCTGGTCTCTACATGGTGGACTGATCCATGAGGTCTGGTATAAGCTCTGGTCTCTACATGGTGGACTGATCCATGAGGTCTGGTATAAGCTCTGGTCTCTACATGGTGGACTGATCCATGAGGTCTGGTATAAGCTCTGGTCTCTACATGGTGGACTGATCCATGAGGTCTGGTATAAGCTCTGGTCTCTACATGGTGGACTGATCCATGAGGTCTTGTAGCTCTGGTCTCTACATGGTGGACTGATCCATGAGGTCTGGTATAAGTTCTGGTCTCTACATGGTGGACTGATCCATGAGGTCTGGTATAAGTTCTGGTCTCTTCATGGTGGACTGATCCATGAGGTCTTGCAGCTGCTCTGGTCTCTACATGGTGGACTGAGCCATGATTATTTTATGTCAAATTCAAATATTTATATTGAGAACCTAGGGTACACCCTACAGGCTTTGGAAATGTAGGCCAAGATACTCGCAGTACTCCTCTGTATATAGCCCCCTTTCTCTCTCCCCCTCTAAGCCTTACCTTTAGCCTTCTGTCTTCTCTTTCTCTCAATTTGTCTCTTCTCTCTTTCTTCCTCTTCCCCAAACTATGCGTCCATCTCTCTTCCGCCCTCTTTCTTTCTCACTTTCTCCCTCTCTTTTTGTCTTTTCTGTCTCCCTATAACCCCTTTCTTTCAGTCTATCCGTCTCTTCCTCTCTTCTTTTCCACTCGCATCCTTCCCCCTCTCCCTCCCTCTCTCGCCCGATGTGTAATAACTGTGTAATAACCTGGGCCAGATCACCACCTCCAACCCTCATTGCTATTTGATAACACATCACAACACAGAGAGACCTAATATAGTAACCACAGCCACGCTCAATCCCTGTGTGCTCGGAAGTCTTTTCGACCAATCACCGCCCTGGTTCCCGTAAGATCCCCGTGGGTGTGCTGACATTCTGTAGAATCGGCGTCTGACTTCACCGCAGAACGTTGAGGTGAAGCGTGTGTGGACATTAATAGACAGCGAGGCGTCGGCGCGTGAGCGTGTGTGTGTTTAGCTTCCGAACGCCGCGGCCGCTGCCAGCAGTGCTACGCTGCAGCAAGCTAATAAAGCAGAAAGGTTGGCTGGGATAATTTACTTCACTTTCATTTCTTTCTCTTCCCTTGTGGAATAACTCTTGGCTCTTTGAACTTTCTGGCTTTTGAGCAAATGTGAAAAACAAAATAATTTGTTGGGGGGATTTTTTGGGTCTGATACATGGACCATATTGAGTGCAATCATCAGTGTCTTTCAGGCTTGCGTTATATCTCACCATGGTACTGTAATAATAGAGAAAACAGAAGTTTGTCAAATGTAACATAGCGGCAGTATACTTACAGTTCACCCCTGGGAATTTCTACAGTAGGCTTATCATCCGCAAGACATCCCTATCCACTGCGGTTGGCAGATTGAAATGAATAGAGACAGTGGGGCTGTGGTGGGGACGTGGATGGGAACATCTGCTCGTAAGGGCATACGTTGATCAGCCAGCGCCTCCGTGAAACGCTCAATGTAATTAGTTTCATTCCGCAGGCTTCACACAAATGAATTTGTCGGGACGTTCTGCTAACAGCGAGCCGCAGTGCGTGAAGCAGCTGCTTTGATGACAAATGCTAATCGTTGATGAGTGCGAAGCATCAACACACCACATTTTAAAGTTGAAAGTTCACATGCATGCACGCACAATGCACACACGCACTCACATAGCATACACAGGACCCCTCCATCGTGCTAACCATTAACAATATTATCTTGAACACAGACAAACACACACACACACACACACACACACACACACACACACACACACACACACACACACACACACATGGCAGTAGTATAGAATATAGGTGTATTTTAGCCAGTATAGTAAAGTATAGTATGTAGGTACTAGAGGGGAACTGACATTCACTGTCACTAAACTGCGATTGCTGAAGGGCACGTCTGCCACACTTGAAAGCTACGGTGACATCATCTTTGTTCTTTTCCACTTTGTTGTCACATGACTGGTGTGTGTGTGTGTGTGTGTGTGTGTGTGTGTGTGTGTGTGTGCGGGGGTGTTTTAACGCTTGGTGTTTATGCGTTTGGTTGTCAATTGGACCAGTGATTCGTCAGCCCTGCTAGCATGCTTACATGTCTCCATCATGTGCAGACGGTTCAGCGGCCATGTTGTCAGCTATTGTCAGCAAAGGTGTCATGTACTTTCACTTTCACTTTCCTCTTCAGATGACAATCTTAAGAGATGCTCTTGAACAGTGTGTGCAGCATGTGTGTATATATATATGTATATATATATATATATATATATATATATATATATATATATCTTGCTTTTCGTCTGACTTTGTTTACTTCCATACTCTTGACCTCACAAGTTCAGCTTACATGTGTTTCGTGTGTTTGTGTGCGTCTGCCTGTGTGTGTGTGTGCTTGTGTGTGCATCCCTGCACGTGTGCTTGCCCTCGTGTGTCTAGCCAGGCCAGATGGCCTCTGAGATGTGTTTCCTCATGGGCATGTTGTCCTGCGGTGAGAGAGAGAGAGAGAGAGAGAGAGAGGGAGAGAGGGAGAGAGGGAGAGAGGGAGAGAGAGAGAGAGAGAGAGAGAGAGTACTGAAAAGCTCCCTGCTGAAATCCTCCGTTGTTG
>NC_136947.1:13469308-13564357 GCF_949987615.1 Pollachius pollachius | reverse complement strand
GGGTTCTGTTCGGCCCAGCTATGCCTTATGTTTATTCACTACCAGTGAATGGGGTCCTGTGTTGGGTTGAAATCAGTCCAGTGGTAACCTTCTACCCTTTAGAATGTATTTGTGTTTGTGTATGTGTCTTCTGTATTGTGGGGGACATAAGTCATCTAAATATCCTGCCTGTTAGGTTCGTGTGTGTGTGGCTTTGTTTGTGTGTGTTTGTGTGTCCACATCACCGTCTGGTCTTTGTTTGATTGCACTGTGGGGACATTTGTGCACACACATGTCAGTTGTCGTATTTGAGAGTACAGGCACGTGAGGACTGACCTCATCTGCCTCCCCCTGCCCCCACAAAACCAAACCAAATGCATAGCTTAACTTAGCTTAAAATCTGTGTTCCACTTACCAGCAGACAACCTTTATAATGAGAAAATACATGTTGACACACACGCACACACATGCACACACACAGAGGATTTGGAGCAGAGTTCAACACACACTCACACACATGCACACACATAAATACAGAGGATTGGGAGCAGAGTTCAACTCCAAATCACACACAACCACACGCACACACACACACATGGCAGCACACACAAAATAGGGATTTATCCAGATGTTTGTTTTTGGCCTTGGTAAACCCTGATGAGATTATTACTTTAGTCTGAGCGCATTACCATGCAGCGCCCAGCATTTATTAACCCTAACCCCAACTCGTTTGTGTTAACGAGTGTTAAACAACGGCTGATTAAGCACCTACAAGATGACCTGCTATAGGTGTGTGTCTTTGTGTGCGTTGTGTTGTAAACATATGTGTTTGTGTGATACACACAGATGATAGCATGTGTGGATTGATGAATTTGTTTGGGTTTTTTATGCGGTGTGGGTCATAGGCCGTTTTGGTGGTGCAACATCATCTCATTTGTGTCTATTTGTGTGCGTGTCAGTGTGCATTTGTTTGGCGGTGCGCGCGTGTAGGCATGAACACGTGGGGCCATGCACATTTGTGGGCGTGCACGTATGGGCCTGTACGTGTGCGGGAGTGCACGTGTGCCCATGTTTGGGCATTCACGTACGGGCCTGTATGTGTGTTGGAGTGCACGTGTGGGCGTGCACGTATGGGCATGTACGTGTTTTGGCGTGCACCTGTGTCGGGGAGTGGCAGGTGTTGACAGATGGCCTGCACTCGGGGAACAGGAGGAACTCGTAGGAAGACGAGAAGACGGGGGGGGGGGGTGAAAAAACATAGAGAAGGAGAGATGGAGAGAGATGGTGCAGAGAGAGACCAGGAGAGAGATATTGAGAGACTGAGTTTGATGGAGAGACAGAGAGAGGAAGGTGGAGCGAGAGAGTAGGTGGAGGTACGGAGAATGGAGAGAGAGAAAGGGGGAGAGATAGAAATAGAGAGTGGAAGCGGAGGTGAGAAAGATTAACATTACATTTTACAATTACATTTAGGGCATTTAGAGGACGCTATCCAAAGCGACTTACAAACATCAATTACACATTCACACACTGACGGCGGTGTCAATCATGCAAGGCGACAGCCAGCTTGTGGGGAGCAGTTAGGGTGAGGTGTCTCGCTCAGGGACGCCTCGACACACCGGTAGGAGGAGCCAGGGATCACACTAGCAACCTTCCGCTTAAAAGTCAACCCACTCTACCTCCTGTGCTACTTCTGCCCTAGAGGGGCGAAGACAAACAAAAAGATTAAATGAGAGTAGGGAGAAGGGAAGGGTCAGAGGGAGAAAGAGAGAGAGAAAAGGAGAGCGAGAGTCTGACAGAGAGTGGGTCACGCAGAGATGTATGTGGGAGATGTGGGTAGGGTGAGAGGGAAAGAAAGAAAGAAAGAAGGAAAGAAAGAAAGAAAGAAAGAAAGAAAGAAAGAAAGAAAGAAAGAAAGAAAGAAAGAAAGAAAGAGGGTAAGAGGGCGAGAGAGAGAAACCTGTCTGGTTTGAGGAGAGAGAGTGATGCAGAGACCTGATGTGAAGCCTACTTACTGTGTTCCTGCGCTCCCCCCGGGCCAGTCCGTCACTCTGCCAATCGATGTTCATTCTGTCTGCTAGTCTAACTACTTCCATAGTTTAGTTTCTCTGTCGCACCCCCTCCTTTTTATTCTCCCCCTCCTCCGCCCCCCCCTCCTTCTCCTGTTCCTCCTCCTCCTCTCCCTCCCCCCCCTACTCCTCCTCCGCCTCCTCTTCCTCCTCCACCCCTCCCCCTCATCCATCCCCTCTCCTCCTTCTCCTCCTCCTCCATCCCCCCTCCTCCTCTTCCTCCTCCTCCTCCACCCCACCCCCTCCTCATCCCCTCCTCTCTTCCAATCTTCCTCACCCCCCTGCTCTCCTGCCAGGAAGCTCTGCATGAACTTCCTGCTTCCACCGTCCAATCGTATCCCTCGTCGCTGCTTGAGAAGATGTGAATTTTTCAGGCGTGTCGCTCCCTGGAGGGTTTAAATATTCACCTTCCGGCGACTTAGATGTAGGGCATGAACACACACTGGCACACACAAACACACACACACACACACACACAAGCAGGCACACACAGGCCTCCAAGTGCACACATATGTGCGCACACGCAAAAGCTGGCAAATCTGTGGGTCCTTATCTGGATTCTATTTAGGTCACAAGCATTGCATTTTAATTCCGTTACCAGTGGTCAATATTTTATGATGTTATTGCGACTGGCATGGCCCGGCAAACGCTATGTGAATTGTAATCTAGAATTGAGAATTTGAATATACAATCTTAAATTGTCATCTAGCACTGAGAATTTGAATCTACAATCGAGAAGTACATTCCAAAATAAAGGATAAAAACCTAGAATCTGTCAACTAAATTTCTGCCCAAACCTTGATGCATTACAGTAGATCGATGGATAGAAATAGCTACCTCTTTATCATCTACATCTATTCATCATCTGCCCGAACCGTTATGCATGATGGCAGATTGATGGATATAAATAGTTACCTTTTAATCATCTACCTCTATTCATAAACACAATGAGCTATAGTAGTACATGAATCGTAAATAATGAGCTAATTAGGCACTAATTAGGCACTCACTGCAATGAGCACGAGAAAATGACTTCAGCATAGCCAATCACAAACGGTCCCCAGCATCACGACTCCCTGTTGGACGGTTCTATAGATAGCGTTGGCACTGCTTGACAGGCCGAAGCATTCCTCTATAGCCGACGTACCGCTTAGCCTCAGTGACGTGTTTACCTTCCTCCGACCCCACCTCCCCTGTCCCGCTAGCTAGTAGTGCGCCGCAACCAAGGTGTTTTTGGCTGTGCTAGCATCGCAAACCCTCCCTGCGCGCAACTCACTCTCATTATCGCCATTTAGAGTCTGAAATAATGGTTCCTCGTCAAACCACAAACTGGGAGATATGGGAACTTCCTGACGGCTCCCTCCTCCCTCCTCCCTCTCTCTCTTTCTCCATCTCTGTCTCTTCATATTTTGTCTCAATTTGTCCCACTTTCTGTGGGACAAGTTGCCTCTCCCCCAATCTGCATCTCTCTCCCCCTCTTTTAATCTTTCCGTCCGTCTTCCCTCTTTTTTGTCATTAAATCTGGTGGATCCACTGCCATGTCCTCCGCCTAAAACATAAATTGTGACTCGCTTTAGCTTCGCCGTCCTCCTGGAGCGATGTTTATAAAGATAGCATCAAAAAACTTTTTTTCGCCAGCATGATTGCGCTAAATGAAAGCATCATCAAAAGCCATCAAAGGGGAACACTTGAAAACAAGCTGTCCCTCTACTGGGCTAAGTCAACGGTCAAGAGCCAGCCAGAGCCTTGGCAATAACAACCAGAAACAGGACAGCTCAGGAATAACCAGACTCAATAAAGGGGAGTCATGGCCACACAGATTGTGACAAGCGACAGACGCTAAAGGACGGAGAGAGAGAGAGAGGGAGAAAGGGATATAGTCACAAACACTCAGAGATGGAGAGAGAGAGAGAGAGAGATGATGTGAATAGGAGAAAAAGCGAAAAAGATAAGAAGCAGTAAGAGAGACAGAGAGAGACAGGACAATACAGAGAAAGAGAGAGAGAGCGAGAGAGAGAAGGAAGACATGGCCAGTGACCTTTAAGCCAGGCATCTTGCTGGATGTCTGGGCAGTTTAATGAAGCCCTTAATGGGCCTGGCCCCACCGGGACAGCGCTAGCCATGGTGAAGTCAAGGGTGAGATACCGCGCTGTAGCTCTCAGTGGGACAAATTGGGTGGAGACTCAGGCTCCGTCGCCCCGCGTTGGTTCAGAAGGGTTTTGCTGCCCGTCCTGTTTTGACCTCTCCCCTATTGTCAGTACCGTTTCACAATGCTGTCATTAATGCTGTCAGTACCGTTATAGTACGCTGTCAGTAATGCTGTCGGTACTGTTACACAATGCCGTCAGTACCTTTACAGTTATATTGCCAGTACCATTACAATATGCTGTCAATACCATTACAATATGCTTTCAGTGCCATTATAATATGTTGTCAGTAGCATTACATTATGTTTAATACTTAAAATGATTTAATTAATTTCAGATGCATGTCATTAACGAGAAGGTAGGGCTATTTCTCATGAATGTCTGCAGATAGACTGTGGATATTGAGACTAAAACCTAGTACCTTTTGGCCGGTAGTATAGTATTCTAGGCATGAGAAGGGAATTCATTTAATTCTTTATGAATTAATCTAATCTTTTACTTTTCTGACCTCAGTGACCACTCAAAGTGCTTTACATTGTATGTGATTGTATTGATGTTTATTTCGATTTATTTTCCAATGTTATCATACTGTCCATAAAACCAAGAAGCATGTTCTTGTTGCTCCTTCCCCTTCCTCTCACCCTTCAGGAGATTGGATCCATCTTGACTCCACTTAACTTAATGAACTGTGTGGGTGGGTGTGTCTCTGCATGTGTGCATCTCTGTGGGAAGTGCATGGGTCTGTATCTGCGTGAACTTGTGTATGTGTCTGCTTGTGTGCATATGTGTGTGTATGTATGTGTGTGCGTCTGAATCTGCATCTGAGTATTCGTGTGTATTTATGTGTGTATGCATGTTTGTGTGCATGTGTGCATTCATGTTTGTGTGTGTGTTTAAGTGGACCTTAGGGTTAAGAGTTCAAGAGTCTTGTGGTGCTCGGAGCTGTTCTTGAGCCGGCTGGATCGTGTCCTGATGCTCCGATACTGTTGCAGAGTGAACAAGTCTTGCTAGGGTGGCTGTGGTCCCTGAGAATAGTCTGCTTTACTCCTCCATCTACGAGTGTAGAGGTCCTGTAGAGAGGGCTGATCAGACCTGGTGATGTGCTGTGCAGTTTTCACGACCCTTTGCAGAGCTTTGAGGTCGCTGTCATTGCAATTCCCATACCAGGCGGTGATGCAGCCAGTCAGGGTTTCCTGGAGTCCATACCAAACTTCTTCAGTCTGCGTAGGAAGAAGAGCCGTGTCTCTCTGCCTTAACAACAATGTCGGTGTGGTATGACGAGGAGAGGTCCTCGCTGATGTGGACCCCAAGGAACATGAAGCTACTGACTCTCTCCACTGCAGCCCCATCTATGTGGATGGGGGTATGGTCTCCTCTCTGCAGCTTCCTGTAGTCCACAATGAGCTCCTTAGTTTTGCTGACATTGAGATGGAGGTTGTTGCCATGGCACCATGTTGACAGGGGCCCTCACTTCCTCCCTGTAGGCTGTCTCATTGTTGTCATAGATCAGGCCGATGACAGCAAACATATTGATTGTATTTGAGCTGTGTGTGGCCACCCAGTCGTGCGTGAACAGCTATTACAGGAGGGGGCTGAGCATCTAGCCCTGTGGTGCTCCTGTACTGAGAGTCAGAATGGAGGAGGTGTTGTTGCCCATCCTCACAGCCTAGGGTCTGCCCGTCAGGAAGTCCAGTATCCTGCTGCATAGGGCTGTGTTAAGCCGTAGGTCCCTGAGCTTGGTGATAAGGTTAGAGGGCGCTATAGTGTTGAATGCTGAGCTAAAGTCAATGAATAGCATTCTCACATATGTGAGTTGGGAGAGGGCAGTGTGGAGGGTGAGGGCGATGGCATCGTCAGTAGATCTGTTTGGCCTGTAGGCGAACTGTAGAAGGTCCAGGGTGTCAGGCAGAGAAGAGGTGATATGGGTTTTGACTAGCCGCTCAAAGCACTTCTTGGTGACCGATTTGAGAGCTACGGGGCGGTAGTCATTTAAACAGAGGGCTTCTGTTTTCTTGGGTGTAGGAACAATGGTCGTTCTCTTGAAGCTTGTTGGAGCGACAGATTGTTGTAGGGATGTGTTTAAAAGCTGAGTGAATACATCCGCCGGCTGGTCTGCACACACCATGGCCCAATCCCAAAGTGAGCCCTGAGGACTAAGGACTAAGGACTCACAGACTTAATTGATCTCAGGTGCTAAGTGAGTGAGTGCGTGAGGCCACATGGGATAGGTATATATGGGATTGGGGCAGCACTTCACGAGAGCACATGTTACCTTGGCAACGTTTAATGCCAAAGATGCTGCTGACACTTGCCGGTTTGGGAATTCTCAGTTTTTTTTTTTTTTTTTTTTTTTTGTAAATGCAATGAAAACAATCGGCTACAGCAATTTATTGATATTAGAAAAAATATATTTTTACTTTTGAACACTACTTCAGTATAAAGGATGTATTGAAATAGGTGATTATTGGCCTACACATACTAATCATAAGTCAGAACGGGCTACATTTGGCTGAATTATAAAAGGTATAATTAGTCATATGAAGAGCCGTTTGGGAGCCAAAAGAGCCGGCTGTTGTTGGTGAGCTGATCCAAATGATCCGGCTCACTAAGAAAAGGCCGAAATTCTCATCTGGTCGCGCATTGACATTAACGTCGTCTTGTTGTTTACCTTCCTAATTTCCGGATTTCCCTATGGTCTCCGCGGTAAATATCACAACGCTTTGAATTGTGGGTAATTCCCTTAGGTGAAGTCTGCACTGATGAAGACTCACGGAAAGGGCTCGGTAAGTGTGGACTCAAACACTCACGTTTTTTGGTTTGACAATGGGACAGCCCTAAAGCCTAAATAAATTCGCGAGAATGCGCTGCTGAGTCCGTGAGTCCGGACATTGGGATTGGGCCCTTGAGTACTCGGGATGCCGTCTGGGCCTGGGGCCTCCTCTTAATATTTCCAGTGGACAGGGGTCCCGGTCCATTTGCATCCCCACGGCAGGGGTGTTATGCTCAAAGCGTGCATGAACATAACCCAGCTCATCTGGAAGAGTTACACCTCCTCAACATTGTTGATTTTTTCCCCTTGTACTACGTAATAGTCTTTAATCTTGTGTGTGTGTGTGTGTGTGTGTGTTCACTATAGGACCTGTCCGGGCTGCAGTGTGACGTGTGTGTGCTGGTGTTCTCGGTGACGGACAGGCGGAGCTTCCACCGCACGGCACAGCTCCGCCTCCTGCTGCGGGAGTCGCTGCCCACCACGCCCATCATCCTGGTGGGCAACAAGAGCGACCTGGTGCGCTGCAGAGAGATCAGCACCGAGGGTAGGCAGGGGCAGGGCCTCCACACACACACCTACACACACGCACACAGGCAAATGCACACACGTACGCACACACACATACACACATGCACGAGCACACACACAAATTCACAAACATGCATGAGCACACACATACACGCACATACATACATACACACGCACACAAATGCACACACACGTGCACAAGCACATATACGCAAGCAAACAAATCGCTACACACGTGTATGAGTACACACACACACACCTTAAGACATACAAACGCAAACAGTCACACAAACACACACACACAGTTCCATTATCACACACGCAAACATGTAGAGGTCTACACGTTCTTAGCATAGAAAAGAAATAGATGTACAAAAACTACACCAACACTCTCACACACACACACACGCACGCACACACACACACACACACACACACACACACACAGACAGACAGACAGACAGACAGACAGACAGACAGACAGACAGACAGACAGACAGACAGACAGACACACACATACACACACATACACACACACATCCACACACACAAACAGCACCATACAAATTGGGTGCATATAGAGACAGAAAAATATTCCCGCAAACATCAGACACATAGGTTCAAAGACACACTCCACTGATCTAGTTTAAAAATGGTCCTAACAGAGCAGACAAGAATTCCATTTAATTAGTTGTCTCTTAGTGCTATCCTTCACACCCACACATCAATGTGTGTGTGTATGTGTGTGTGTGTGTGTGTGCGTGTGTGTGTGTGTCTGACTTAGTGTGTGTTTGTGTATGTGTACGTGTGTGTGTGTGAGTTAGTGTGTGTGTGTGTGTGTGTGTGTGTGTGAGAGTTAGTGTGTGTGTGCGTTTGTGTGTGTGTGCTCTAAGCCTGAGGATGTGTGTCTGGGATTATTGAGTTTGTCTCTAAATTGGAGCATCTTTTGAGGTCGTCGTGTTTACGAGCATCGACACAACAACTCCTTAAATACCCTCATCGATGCAAAACCAAGATAAGCATCAACTATGTCCTGCTTTTCCACCACGCCCACATTTGCCCATACACACAAACACATATACATACACACACAACAGACACACATGTACCCACACACACTCACAGGCACACATACACACACACACACATATAGACACACACACAAGACACACACACACACACACACACACACACCCATACAAACAAATACATATACTTAGACAGACACACACACACTCACACACACACACACACACACACAAACACACACATATAGACACACACACACACACAAGACACACACACACACACACACACACACCCATACAAACAAATACATATACTTAGACAGACGCATACACACTCACACACACACACACACACACACACACACACACACTCATACCAATAACCAAAGAAACACAGTAGTTCCCCAGATGGCCCACGTCGATCGCACCAAATGGCGGTATGGCTCCACAATGTCCTCATCTCCTTTCATATCAACCGTATCTCCTGTCTGTCTGCATCAGGGGATTGTTATCGTCCTGATGTACTCTAGTGTACCTCTCCTCATCTACCCTCATATCAACCCTATCTCATGACTGTATGCATCAGGGGGTTGTTACCATTCTGCTGTACCCCTTCTCTCTCTATTGTGCTCTATTCTGTACTGTACCTGTTTGTACTCAACTCTATCTAAACTGTGTATCTGCTGTTCTGTATGGTACATATTCTGAACTCTATTATTCTCTACTGTTATATACTGTACCTCTACTCTAACTACCGTATTCAAATGTACCTCTATTGTACCTCTTCTGTACTCCACTGTACCTCTCCCGGTCTAAAGACCCCCCTACGTCCACGAGACGAGAACCCGGCAGCCTTCGTCCTCCATCAGCTCAGTCTCTCAACACGTGTACAATAAACCCAGGATGAATGGTTTTCCCAGACAAATCTTCATATAAAAGACGGTTGATTTAAGATGTGATTATGTAGAAGGGGAGGCACAGTAGGGAACAGTGAAAGCTCGTTAGGCCACATGGTTGCCACCACTACTTCATCTGGGATAAAAATACACCAGGATGTGTAGTGCACTGGGCAGTGGGCAAGGGTGTTTGATGCAAGCCGAAAACACTGTGGCTTCAATCCCCAATGTAGGTCTAACTGTAGGCTTCCTTGAGCAGGATTGCCATGTCCAACAACTTAGCCGCTCATTCCCGACATAGCCCTGAATAACATCAATGTGATCGTCCGCTAAATGAATAAATAGCAACCAAAACAAGTCTGTTCATTTTGTGTAAACACATTCTGTGAGTCCTGAGTGCATTGGTCTTGCGCTCCCCGGGGTATTCTAGGCACGCCTTGAACCAACCCCTTACTAAATCAGTATGGACCCCCCCCCCAGAGCTGGAGGAAGGGTTTTTGGAGGGGGCTGACTTCAGAGTTTGCTAAGCTCGATGGCTGGCCGCTCCCCCGCCGTGCAGATGCTGTGAGCCAGCTCCTGGTGGCTGAACAACAACATGCATTATTTACACCCGCAAACCCGGGGCTCCGAGCTCCTCTGTGTCCCTGTTTCGCAGAGGTCAGACCGCCGCGGTACGCTGGAGCTTTCTGCGTGTCACACCAGAGAAATAGACTGAGAATAAATAGGATTTCTTTTTGTTCTCTGTGGTAGACCTAAGAATTGTGTTGTTGAGAAAATCATGTCGGAGCATGTGGTGACGTATTTCTTACACGACCCTTCGTGTAGAACCTTTTGTTTCTTAAAACAAAAGGTTCTGGATCCCCGACTGTGGTGGAAGGTTGTGCGGTGTCGGCTTCTCCGTCTGTTCTTTTCAACTGGAAGTAAGCCTTTACAGATAAAAAATGGAAAAAAAAAAAAAACGAAAAGTACAGACTCCTAAAACAGTGAAAACTATAGATAGTCAAATAGTTTGAAGAGGGAAGGGAGCTGAGACGGAGTACAGTGAATCAAGCTCCGCAGCTTTACCGCTGTACCCCAGCTCTGCGGTGCAGCGATGCTACATTTGCATATGCAAACAATTTAGCGTCTCAGGGGCTCGGACTGCTCCCCGGGAAGGCTATAGGGTGACACCGCTCCGGGTACAGAGCCCAGCCTGCTCTGCCACTCTGTGGACACAGCACAGGGATCCGTCTCTCTGAGTCTCTGCTGCCCCATGCCTCTGTGTGAGTGTGTGTGTATATGAGTTTGTGTTTGTTTGTGTGTTTGTGTGTGTGTGTGTGTGTGTGTGTGTGTGTGTGTGGGTGGGTGTGTGCGTGCGTGTGTGCGTGCATGTGTGTTCTGGAAGATACCATGTCTCATGGTGGATTATCTCCCTCTGTCAGGGCGGCCCCCTCTTGTCAGTATCTTTCCCTCGCATGGATGGATTGATGCCTGTGTGTGTGTTGGTGTGTGTATGTGTGCATGTATGTGTGTACGCTAGTCCTATGTGTGTACAACAGATGTATGCCACATCGTGAAAGAAAAAATCCTTTGAATGCAGGAGAGCAATACACAACAATTGTGTACAAATGCATGCATAGACACACAGGCACACACACACACACACACACACCTAGGCACACAAACACACACACAGGCTAACACCCCCAACACACACACACCCACAGGAACACAGACCCACACAGGAACACACAAACACACACAGCTACAGGCATACACCAACACACAAACACACACAGACAGGAACACACAGGCCAGGTCTCCCTCGTCTGTGTGCTTGCTCTGCGTGTGGTAGGGCACGATAAGGAGGGGGCGAGGAACACAGAATGGACAGAGGAGCGATGGAGGGAGGGAAAAGAGAAATGTCAGGGGGTGCAGATAGAGTGGGTTTGGGTGTGTGTGATGTGTGTGTCTTTTGTCGGTATGTGCTTGTGTGTGTTACCTGCCCATGTGTTTATGTGTGTGTGAGGGCGTTGACCTGCCTGTGTGTGTGTGGCGTGTCTGTGTGTGTGTGTGTGTGTGTGTGAGTGTGTGTGTTAACCTGCCTGTTGTGCTTGTAGCTGGATGATACAGGGGTCAAAATATGTTGTTTTGGTTGAGCTTTGTTCTCCACCTCGGGGGCGGTTGTAGCGGTCGCCACATACGGCTGTTGTCCGCTCCGACGCTGGTCAGGACATTGGGAGTTCAGGCCAGGATTGTGTGTGTGTATGTGTGTGTTTTTGTGTGTCAGGGTGTGTGTCTGTGTGCCCTTTGTTTGTGTTTCTGTATGTCAGGGTTTGTGTGTGTGTGTTTGTGTGTGTGTGTGTGTGTGTTTGTGTGTGTGTGTGTGTGTGTGTGTGTAAAAGTGTGTGTGTGTGTGTAAAAGTGTGTGTGTGCGTGTAACGGGAACAGGAGGGGGTATGAAGAGGTTCAGTTGACCGATTGAAGGAAGGACATCGAGGGAGGAGAGGAGGTACGAGGAAGGAAGCGAAGAGGAAGAGAGGAGAGGAAAGGAGAGATGGAACGGAGAGAACAGAAGAGAAAAGTAGGGGGAGGACAGGTGAGGTGAGGAGATGAAATGAGAGGAGAGAAGAGAGGAGGAGAAAGGAGAGACGAGAAGGAGATATGAGGAGAGGCGGATAGGAAAGAAGAGGAGAGGGAAGGAGGGATCATACGAGAGGGAGGGTAAGAGGAGAAGGAGGGATGACACCAGAGGGAGGGAAAGAGGAGAAGGAGGGATGACACCAGAGGGAGGGAAAGAGGAGAAGGAGGGATGACACCAGAGGGAGGGAAAGAGGAGAATAGGAGATAGAAGGAGGGTTCATACAAGAGGGAGGGAAAGAGGAGAAGAGAGAGACGGAGAGATGATACCGGGGGAGGGAAAGAAGAGAAGAGGGAAGGAGGGATCATACCAGAGGGAGAGAGATATCTACCATACCTCTATTCAGCTTTTTCTCTCCTCATGGATCAGGAAGCAGCATGCGGTCAGCAGTATTGTAAAACCGCCGCACAGGGCGTGGATACGCCTATATTTACATGTCGATATATTTATATCTACGTCTCCCGCTTGTATCCGGCGCCATGTCTAACAGAGCGTTGCGCGTTACTGATCAGCATTTCGGGGGCAGGTGAGGGAGGAAGTGGACCCGCATGGACTTCCTGTCAGTAGTCCTGTCCACACAGAGGCGTCAGGGGTCATTGATGCATGGTAATGGTGTCCCCTCTGACACTTTTGTTTCCCACTTCTCATGGCTGCCCCCTCCCTCTCTATCTGGATCGCCCTCTCTCTGAGTCACTCGCCCGTCTTGTGTCGGGGTGTCTTGCTCTCCTTCGATTTCTCTCTCACTTAGTTGAAGTCTCTCGCCCGCTCATTCCCGGGGCCAAACACATATCACTGTCTGAGTGGGAGTGAGGGCCTGCTCTCAGAGTCTCACTCACTCACTCACTCACTCACTCTGTCTCTTTGTTTCTCTCACTCTCTCTCTTTCTCCCCTCTGTCACTCTCTCTCTCTTTCTCCCCTCTCTTGCTCTGTCACTCTCTCTCTCTCGCTCTCTCTCTCTCTCTCTCTCTGCTTGTTGATTTCTTATGCCCACTAGTCCTTGTCTCTTCGGTCATCTCACTCTCTCTCTATTGTCCCCTCTTTTCTCTCTCTTGTCCTCCCTCTCTTTTCCATGTTTGTGTCCTTCCATGCTCTCAAATGTCTATCTAAACTGTCTCTCTCTCTCTCCCTCTCTCCCTACCTCTCTCCCTCCATCGCCCCCTCCCTCCCACCTCCTGTCAGCCCCTGGTGTGTCAGGACCTCTGTACCTGCTGACTCCACAGCTTTCAGCGGCACCAGACATGTCCTCATCTCCTCCCCCTCCTCCTTTCACCCGTCTCCTCTCCTCGCTCTAGACTTGTCTAGTAGGGTTGACCTTGAAGTAAGACTAGACTTGTCTAGTAGGGTTGACCCAGGAGTGAGTCTAGACTAGTTTAGCATAAAAATAAAATCCAATTATAAATATATATATATAATCATTTTTTAATTATTCCTGAACCAAATACCTGCATTTGGCAGAAAGTATTTGGAATTTGTACTGAAACGATTAGAAAACTAGACCAATCAATTTTTGTCGTCTCCTACTCTTCTCCTTTCTTCTCTTCTCCTCTCCTTCTGTTCACCTTATCCTCTCTTCTCCCCACTTTGCTCTCCTTCTGTTCTATTTCTTCTATTCTCCTATTCTCCTCTCCTCTCTCCTTCTGGTCACTCTGTCTCCTCTCCCCACCTCATCTGTTCACTGTCTCCTCTCTTCTCCTCTCCTCCTTCTAGTCCTCTGACTCCTCTCTTCTCCTCTCCTTATCTGTTCACCTGTCTCCTCTCCTCTCTCCTTCTGGTCCCCTGTCTCCTCTCTTCTCCTCTCCTTATCTGTTCACCTGTCTCCTCTCCTCTCCTCTCTCCTTCTGGTCCCCTGTCTCCTCTCTTCTCCTCTCCTTATCTGTTCACCTGTCTCCTCTCCTCTCTCCTTCTGGTCCCCTGTCTCCTCTCTTCTCTCCTTATCTGTTCACCTGTCTCCTCTCCTCTCCTCTCTCCTTCTGGTCCCCTGTCTCCTCTCTTCTCCTCTCCTTATCTGTTCACCTGTCTCCTCTCTTCTCCTCTCCTCATCTTTTCCTCTGTCTCCTATCTTCTCCTCTCTCCTTCTGTTCATTTGCCTTCACTTCCCCTCTTCATCATCTCTTCTCCTCCACCAATCTTCTCCTCCCTCTGTTCTGATGCAGTTGAACTTCTCCACTTCTTCCACAGCCTATACAATCCAATGGACGAATGAATGAGGTGATGGATGAATGCATGAATGCGGAGTGATGGGGGATGGTGATGGGACATGGTGAAAGTGCTTCTGGTTCAGTTTTGCTGGTCTTGCCTCGTTAGATGATCCAAGCAGCTGCTTCCTTTCCGGTTGTGACCTCATGTCCACACTGGATTCAGGGACTCTTTTTATACACTGGACAATTGTAATAACAGTGTTTTTGGTCTTTCCGTCGCTACTAGAGAGAATAAAAAAAATAAATAAAATGTCCTGCTTGGCCTGACATGCTCTCAACATACTGTAGTATCATTTGTTGTGTGTTTGTTTGGCCTCCACCCTTCTGACCAGCTGGGTGGACAGTCTGTTCAGGACAAAATGTCCGCCCCACAGTGGCAGTTATTATTTTCCCTTATCCGGTGAAATCACAGTTAGGGGAAAAGAGCTTTTGCCATTTGGACCATCTGACAAGATTATAGCTTATACCTCACCCAGTGTGGACGCTCACCTTTAGCTTATCACTCTCTCTCTCTCTAACTCTCGCTCACTCTGTGTCTGCCTCTATCTCTCTGTCTGTCTCTCCCTCTGTGGTTGTCTCTCCCTGTCTCTGCATCTATTTTTAGATGGGGCAGGTCACCCAATATGTTAATCTCTGGTGTATTGTGAGGGAGTCCAGAGACTAGTGGCTATTTTCAGAACCTCTCATGACATTCTACATTCTACTCCTCCTCCTCCTCGCCCTACTCCTCTTCTCCTCCTCCTCTGCTTATTCTTGTCTTCTTCCTGTATCTGATAAGAAGATACTGATACAACATGCGCTTCTCATCTTCCTGCCGCTCCTTTTGCTCCCTCTCCCCCCTTTTTCTTGGGTTTTCTTCTTCCATTTTCTCCTACTCCTTTCACCTCTTCCCTCTCTCTCTCTTTTATCATTTTTCATATTCTTATTTTTTCTTCATCTCCTCCTCCTTCCTCTCTACCTCCTCCCCTCTTTCCCCATCCTCCCTGTTCTCTTCCTCCTCCCCCTATCCTCCTCTCGTGCCTGTCCTCTTCTCCGTCTCTCCTCCCCCACCTCTTCCTCTCTCCTCCTCCTTCTCTTGCGTCAGAGGAACGCGTTCAGCAGACTACCATGGCGGCGTTGAAACCCCACCTCCTTTGTCTCCCCAGAGGCCCACGCCAGCGCCATGATGTTCGACTGCCTCTACCTGGAGCTGTCCGCCTCCCTGGACCACGGCACCGGGGAGCTGCTGGAGAGCGTGGTGCGGGCCGCCCGGGGCGACTGCGTGGGCCCCGGCTGGACCGACGGGGACCCCGGCTCGGGCCGCAGGGAGAGCCTGACCAGCAAGGCCAAGCGCTTCCTGGCGGGCCTGGTGCCGCGCTCGTACGGCCGCGACCGCGACCGCGGCCGCTACCGCGAGATGAGCCGCCAGCGCGGCAGCAAGATCCTGCGGCAGAAATCGCGGTCGTGCCACGACCTGAGCGCCCTGTGACACGCCCCCCACAGTGTGTTCCTGTGGCGTGCAGGAACACACACCCACACACACACACGCACACACACACACACACACACACACACAATCACACACACACACACACAATTCATGCATATACTCATAGGCATGCATGTATATGTACATACATTAATACATACATGCATCAATGCATACGTACGTACTTACGTCAAACGTACATACATCCATGGCTTTGTATGCATAGTACACTCACACACACACGCATACAGGGGACCCACATACATATGTACGTATGCCTATTTTTGAACACGGCGAGTCATATACATCACACACACTGGACTAAGACCATGAGAGGAGGGGAGGACAGGGAGGGAGGGAGGGAGGGAGGGAGGAAAATGGATGAATCAGAGGGAGAAAGGGAGGACAGTTTGAGGGGGAGTAGGTGGGGAAGGAGGAGGGAGACGAGAAGAGATTCAAGAGCTGCAAGGGGAGAGAGAAAGAGAGAGAGAGAGAAACAGAAGAAATTGGTCCGAGCTGTGCTAAAAAAAGTCAAGTCCAAGTCCAGCAATTAGATAACAGCAGAAGGACAGAGAGGTACATTAATAGAGGGACAAAGAGAAGCCCAGTGGGAGCCGGGGTTCGCTAGAATAAGCCCTGATGCCATTTTCGATAAACTGCAGTCTGCTTGTTAGCCCTGATGATGTTAAATAGCGGGAGAATGGGAGCAGGAGGAGAGTCTCATCAAGCAGCTGAATGGACAGATTATGGGGACAAAATGGCAGCGACGGGGAATGAGAATCGGGAGAAACCAATTCACACGTGCACACACACCCCTGTGACTTGGATTATGGGGAGAGCTGATAGCCAGTAGTAGTTCTACGCTAGGTGTCTCTCTCTGTGATAGCAAGCTATTCCCCCGCTAGCACACAACTTAAGAGAATGAAGAGACGACAAACCTATTGACCCAAACAAAGACGCTTTTTGAGAGGTGCACTAAAGGCGGACCGGCAGTGCTGGCAGCGGCTAACTACCACAGCGAACCCGAACAGTTTTCGCAATTCACGACGCAACCCGTGATCAATTCTCATTTCACACTCACTGCGGTCAGACACAACATTTTAAAGACTGTTTTTCAGGAGATTCACCCCAAAAAAGAGGCTAGCATGTCACGGCTGACGGTCACGGCTGAACACTGCCCCCAACACAACACCCCCCACCCCCCACCAAACTCTCCCCCCTCCCCTGAGCACCTTCACCTGGGACTTGAAACGCGAGGTGCCGGATCGATGCCGCGTAGCACTGCTTTGTGAGCCTGCAATCGCAAGAAGATCCCTTTAAGTGAGAAAATATGGATTTTAGAGCGAGGTTTTAAAAAAGAAAAGAACGAAAACATGAAGCGCCATTAGGTAATGATTATATCAAACGGTTACGACCGGTTCAAACTGTCTTCGCCGACTGAAAACTGGACAAAACGTTGGACAATAATATTTACAAAACAAAACCTTAACTACCTGTGGCTGTTTCTTGTTTGTCTTATTCCCATTGGTTCGTTTGTTTTTCTTTGCTTTTACTTTTTTGGCTGACAATACCGTGTTAGGAGCGTTACTTTGTGAGGCCCAACTCAACGACACTAATACCGTTAAAGTAGGCTTGAGAACGTTTCGGAGGCTCATGTCTGACACACATCTGCGTCCGTCGCCGTTGACTGAGCACTCTCTTCTTTCCGAGGGGAAATAAATTAGTATTTTGACGTGGTTAACAGGTGTCTCGTCCTTGTTTTTCTTCCGTGGTCATGAATTGATGAATTCATGAATAAACGTGTTATTTTATCTTGTTACGGGGGTTATTACGCGATGACGAGTTGTTACTGGAAAGCGATGGAGCATAAGTGTTATTTGCGTATTCATTCGATTTTTTTTTACTTTGTTTAAAATGGTTAACTGTCTGTACCAATAACAAATTAACATATACATCAACAGACAATCCCCAAGGAGAAATAAACAGAATTCATGTTTATGCTTCTCTTTTTCTCGTTTCAATGCTACAACATTTCCCCTTCCAACTAGGTTTTAACCATGCCCTTATAAGGACTTAAGGGGGAGGGTATGTGTGCTCAAGTCAGGGTGTGTGAAGCCGTTTCAGACAAATGTGTGATAAAGGCTTCTATAAAGGTTACCATGAATAATCCTTACCTCTTAACATAGGAGGCTGGGTAGCTTAATCGTTTCCCAACTTACCAGCTCCTTGGTGACTTGTATCTGAATCCACTGTAGGTCAGTTTGGATAAAAGCCTCTGCTAAATGACTTAAGTATGAATCACTCGACATGCTTAAATGTAGTACTTAGCAGGGCTTGTCTTGGCTTTTTTGTGATACTGACCTGCCCTTGAGCTAGCTCCCGGGGGTCAGCCTCTTAAGACCAGCAGACAAAGAGGTTAATCATTACAGGTGCAAATACACCACCGCACATTTGATATGGAGAACGCAAAGACTGACGCAATAAAAAGAGACAGAGCGAGGGGAGGAGAGAGAGAGAGAGAAAGAGAGGGAGACAGAGAGCGAGAGATGGGGTTAGATAAACGCTTTGAGGAACGCCGGTTGCCTGGAGACGGTTGTCACGGAGACCGGGAGTCCCAGTGTTCTTTGGCTTCCCCATTGTCCTATATTTGTTTAGATATTTCCGAGATTGCAGGCTGTTGTTGAAGTGTTTTCCCACTCTTCCTGTCCATTTCTTCCTTTCTCCGGAGGTCCACTGGAGTCGACCCTGTTAGAGTGCAGGCGGGGGAGAGATGGAAATATTTTCAAAAATGACTCGCAACGAAAGGTGACACACAGGCAGTTATGGGGGGATTTCTTGTCAGTCAAATGATGGTTCTGACTTTTGGTGGGAATATTTGACCATTGCGTTGAACACAGCGAACGCTCTCCTGACGCTCAAGAAGTAGTCAGGGGGAGGCTCCATGGGAAATCAGACAATTCTATCAGGAATAAATAAACACAAATATGTATAAAATATATATTTGGATATGTGAAAATAGGGCAAATACCTTCTATGACTCAGGGGCTTCGTTTCTCTCACTACACAACCCAAAATAACGTTGTTTGGTTACACCCTTCTACAGCATGAAATTTAGATCAGTTCATTCATTTACTGAAAACATCAAGCAGCACTCTGGTCTAATGGCCTTGTGCAGGCTGTAGGATAGTTTCAATCATGTGATCGGAAGTTCCATGAAATAAGTTCAAAACCATCAGTGCGGTACCAGACATTCTAGAACTACCATTTGTTATCATTCCTGTTATAATGGTGAAGCCCACCAACATGGCAGCTCGGGATGTGTGTGACATTATGTAAAACCTTAAAAAAGACTGGATGAATAGAGTATGAATGAAGTAGGAATAAGACCGAGCCAATTAATAGTTTCTGAATACCAATGAGATACAGAAGTGATGAAAGGGACAGATGAAAAAAACGACACAATACGCCCGAAATAGGTGTTGGCTATAACCATATTTCCATTTTCAGTGATCAGTGTGCATAACTAATTAACTCCTTTACTATATTTCCACAGCAGGTGTTTGAATGTCTGTGTTTGTGTATGTGTGTGTTCAAGGTAATATTTTAAATAGTCTGCAGGGAGGACCACCCTAGCTGGTGTGTGTGTGTGTGTGTGTGTGTGTGTGTGTGTCTGTGTGTGTGTGTGTCTGTGTGTGTGGGTGTGTGTGTGTGTGTGTGTGTGTGTGTACTGACGTGGATGGCCCTAAAGCATGCTGCGACGATTCGTCGACGTTAAAGCGAGACTTCCATTCGATTCCCCCTGAGGAGTCTGGTTGTTACCTCCCCAAAAAGGTCACCGCCATCTCCCGTTCCGTATCTGCGGGGAACAGCAGACAAAAATATTCATATATTCGGAGAGAAATAATAGCAACCAATCCATAAAGAATCCGAAGCCAGACTCGCTTGAATATGACACAGCCGTTCAGCGGCAGGAAACCAGGCGTCGCTTTTGATTGGTTGATTGGTTGCCCTGTCGACCAGAGCGATAAGAGGTGTAGGTCAAAGCGATTACTGTGTGAACACCCCCGGAGTCATTTCCATGAAATTCTGCTAATGTGGATTAATAGCGTATCAAAGGACGACAGCTATGCCAGGTGTTCCGTGTGTGTGTGTGTGTGTGTGTGTGTGTGTGTGTGTGTGTGTGTGTGTGTGTGTGTGTGTGTGTGTGTGTGTGTGTGTCATGTATTACTATTTATATGCCAGTGTTTTGATTATTAAAGGTTGAATATAATAATCCCATTCAATAGGCTATTCTTCACGACGAGTATCATTGACCTTCCTCTCGAAGGGGAAAGCAATGAGATGAGAAAAAAAGTTTTTTCACAATGCAAATGCAAAGTAAGGATGAATGTCTGGGAACGTGTTGGATGTGTGCTGGTTCGAGGTAGGATTTCAAAATAAGCGTGTTTTCCTAGTCCAAACCTATAGATTTAAAACCATGATTAGAATTCAAAACTTGAAAAAAACTTTTAGTAAACATTTAATAAGTACAGGTAAGTAAAGTTATGAATTCTATGACCCTGTTAAAAACTCGGTGTAAAGAGTCTTTACGCAAGACTGCCCTCTAGAGGCCGGGTTAGGTTTGCAAAGGTGACGCATAGACGTGTTGAAATACCCACAGATAAAACAAGACACCCACCCATCAGTCGAATTAAACTGCTGTAAAATGCCGTCTTTGTGTTTTATAATATATATATATATATATATATATTTTAGGCTAAAGCATTAGGCTAAACACAAATTAAAATTGTAAAGGTTATTTAACCACAAAGGACTATCTATATATTTTTAACAACATGCTCTAAAATAACAACTGTCGTGACTCGTGACATTCACTGTTTGTATAATTTCGCCACACTGCATCTCTAGCCTCTTATTCAACAACATTCAATGGTTACTAGGGTGCTGTGGCTGGTTGATGAAGCGTTGCTAGGGTGCCTGCGTGGTTGCTGGGATGCTCGAGTGGGTTTCTGTGCCCTCAAATGAATAAACAATCCTGTGGGGAATAATATTTCTCAAATATTTTAAAATCCGTTTGGCATTTCCAAAAATAAAAATACAAGCAGGACTACCCCTTATCACATTTATAGCATTATAAATAATACTATTTCGTACATTATATTATTAATATATAATAATAATAATAATAATAATAATTATTATTATTATTATTATTATTACATACTTTCAGAGATCGCTTTGACATGACGTATCATTGCCTACGTCATCACTATGCGTCGGCAGAACGCTGTGCTTTGATTTCACACGTGAGTTGGGCTTGTTTTGGTGAGTTACGCTGGTTCATTTTCTTCAAATTGTGTTGATCTATTGAATTTATATTACGAATAGGGGTCACTTTTGGATGTTAAATAAAAGTTCGTCTCCGTATTGTTGCATGTCATACATTGCAGTGGAATTCACCATATTCTAGCTATGTGATCTTGTACTGTATCGTTACACCACTCTTCTCAACACATGCTGAAAGTAATCTAAAGATCGGTGATTATCAGTAAATTAGTCAATAGATACGTACACATATCGCTCAGTTTGCAGCGGACCGCCGCCTACTATGTTTTTGACTCGAATGATGGTTTTAAACTTAATCACAAAGAGGTTCACATGACAACTGTTTGAGAAGAGTCTCAAGATGCTGCAGAAAGAGGACAAGAAGCCGTGGGAGAAGAGAGGCAACAAGAGACAACATCCCTATGAAGATGGAGTTGGAGGAGACGACCAGAAGAAGAGCAGGCTCCAGGGTGCGGCGGAGCAAGGTGGAGCCGGGGACAAGGAGACGAAGCAGCGCAGTGGAGAGTGGAAGGGCCTAGACGCCCTGAGTGTGGGCTACTTCCGACGGGTTGGAGATAGACTCGGGCAGGCCTTTGAGGACGACGAAGAAAGAGGTGAGATGGTAGCTGAATTTTGTATAGAGTTTGATCGGAAACATTGTGGATGAATGCTCAATCTACATATATATTGGGGTTCCCTTGATCAATCATCGGTTGTCAAGTAAATTGTTTTGATCTCTGTAAATGCGATGTACCTAGACTGATATCAGAGGCGACAAGTCACAAAACAAACAGGATCAATTAATCAGCTTCATTCGAACCTGTTCCGGAAACTTGATAATTGCACTTAGTCAAGTATGTGTAACTTTCTTTCAAATTACGTTTTTTCAGTGAGATGTTCATCAACAAATTAATGATACAATACTAACCTTATTAACCACAGTAGAGGACATTCAAATGTGACAGTAGCAGAATAACAGTGTAAATCAAACGAGAAAACAACAAATTAAAATCCTTTTAATATATGTATTTGTTGTAGTCTTTGTAGTTACTTGCATTAAAGCGTTCCTCCCACATTTGTGCCTTAAACTACATCTAATGTGTTTTCATATAAAAATTGTACCCACTGTTAAACACAGGGGTGTTTAATAGTGGGTGACATACCCTCACTGTATCTCACCCACAGGGATGTTTGTGGAGAACGTGCTGGCAGAGGTGAAGGGCAAGGCTAAGGTGGTGGCCATGGACAAGACGGGTAGTGTCACTCTGCAGCAGCTCATGCCATTGGCCAGCCTGGACCAAGTGGGGGCGGTGCTAGCCGAGCTGTGGACAGGGAAGGAGGAGGAGTCGGCAGCTTACAAGGCAATGTCGTTTGACCGCTGTGCGGGTCATGTGGTGGAGAGTGCGCTCAGACAGATGTGTCGCTGGACAGGTGAGGTTATGTCCCTTCTGTCAGGTCATGCTGGATATTTGAATTTTTAGACGCTTTTATCCAAAGTGTCTGACAATCAATTAAGATGTGTCTCCCTCATGAGCAGGTAGGGGTTCGAACCAGTAACCCTTTGGCAGGGAGGCAGAGTCCCTAGGCGCTAGAGTTCTGATCGAGGCTGAGATGTTAAAGCAGACCCCTTTCTCTGTAGCGTTTTTTTTTGTTGGAGAAACTGGTCTAGGTTGGGTACTATTTGAGATGGATAGTTTCTTAGCTACTTCTAAGTTGTTAGACTCCCAGAAGTTCTTGGTTTGATTCCCAGTGCCCGCAGTCAACCTGCCTACCCATCCTTGTAGTTCCCCATACCTGCTCATTCATTTTTAACAACATGTACTCAATGTAATTGTGTTTTTTTTTAATTCAACACAAATCAAATGCGTGTCCGGTTGACGTCATCTTCCCATGCCTCTGCTCCAGACTCACCAGAAGAGGCTGAGGCCGGCGCCCTGGAGGGCCAAGTGTTACTGCTGAGCGCCGCCGTCAGGCAGGACCCCGTGGAGTTCATCCAGCACACGTACGGCTCGCACGCCGTCCGCACGCTGCTGCACGTGCTGGCGGGCTGCGTGCCCCCACCCCGCATCGACACGCGCCCAGGTACACGGTGTAGAAGTGGACCGTCCTGCTGCCCTGCGTAGGACGATGCTTAACCTTGACAGTCGTACGTCTGCGTAAACGTATGACTGCCGACCAGAGCCTCTGCGGTCATTACGCGTACCATCCAGAGCGTTCATGTTCCAATCCTTGGGTCATCGGTTTGGGCCCCCACTCTAAAGCTGTGTGGGGCCAAAGACCTGACCGGTGTGACACCCCTCTAGGTTTATGATGTGGTGCCAAGTGAATTGGCGTTACAAATGTTCAACAGTAACTGAATAATGGGAAATATCAGTCGGAATCGAAGGCCGCAACACGGGAACCACTTGGTGTTGTGTGTTTTCCTTCTGACCTGTGGTGCTCTGCCTCATGGGTGGCCGTCCCTCTCCTTCGACCCACCGGTGTGTCTTCAGAGCCCCGGGACAAGAACGTTTAAAAAAAGCCAATAAAAAATTTATAGATACTGTCAGGGAGTTTGTAGGGAGGAGATTGCGCCAGGGGAGGATTGCAGGGCAAGAGGATTAATAACTCATAACTCATAGCACAGAGAACCCACTTGCCTGGTTATTTTTTAATACGTTTCCTCCCTCGCGGCAGGAGCGAAAGGGAAGCCCGGCCCCCCGCAGCTCACAGACTTCGAGGCTCCCGTGTCGTTCTGGTACGAGTTCAAAAGTCTGACCGAGGAGCTTATGACCAACGTCAACGGTGAGTCCTGATTGGCCATGTTCCTTCTAGGTAGACAGAAGGAGAATAATAATTATGACGAAAAAATCATCAGCGGTGTAGTTTGTAGAATCGGTAGATGCCCAAAAATGTTAGATCCGTAGCCTGATAAATTTTTCAGGCTACGGCATTTTTTAATCCACATCTTATAACATATCATCGTCCCATGTGGCTGTTCATATATAAATGGGTGGCCTGCTGATGACATCATGACCTGATGGGTCTGATTGAGCCTACAGACGTGTCCTGAGTCTGTCTGTCTGTCTGCAGTGAGTGTGGCGGACACGGTGGCCAGTGTGGTGTTCCAGATCATGCTGACCGTGGCCCACAGGAAGCGACCCAAGCTCTGCAGGAAGCTCCTGGCGGGCATCACAGAGTACCTAGGCACCCGCAGCGCCGCACCGGGAACCAGGTGAGACCCGGGCCCATAGGAACTGGTTCATACGGCTTGCATACGATAATCCTCCTAGGGACATGGTTCTTTTTCATAGATCTGGTTTCTATCATACTTTTTTTTCCAACAGCTTCGATTTTATTAAAATCTATCACTGCACCGGCATATTAATGATTTTAGCTTCTACAACTTAAACTTAATCTTAGTTTGCGATGCACATAAACCCTCTTCCCCAGGGTTCAAGGAAAGATCTTTTTCTAGGTGACTCATTTGAATCCTGAACTGCCAACAATGACACACAACCGGCCTCGTATGTAGTGAACCTTATCTCCTCTTCTGCTACTCCCCCTCCTCCTCCTCCTCCTCCTGCAGCCCCCTGCTGGTGTTCCTGAAGGACCAGGCGTCCAGCCGCCTCCTGGAGGTGGTCTTCAAGCTCTCCTCCAAGGCCCTGCTGCGGCTGCTCTACAGGGACCACCTGCGGGGCCACCTGGTGGACCTGGCCCTCCACAAGATCGCCAACTTCCCTGTCCAGAGGCTGGTGGCGGCCTCGGCCAATCACAAAGTGGTAGGCATGATGATGTCATAGTGTGCCATGCGGCATGACAATGCCAGTGGTTGCATTCTTAGCATGGGTGGTCCCAGGTGGGAATCAAACCCCTCACCGTGGCGTTGTTAATGCCTTGCTGCACTGATTGAGCACAGAGGACGACCATTGTAGGTCATGCCTTTATATCCAATTTATTTTTCTTCTTCTACAGTTCTCAAAAGTGTTTGACGAGCTCAACGAGGGCCTGGAGCCCATCTTGGCTACGGGTCACATGGGGGTGATCGTCCAATTGGCCGACAGCTGTGCAGAGAGCGGGCAGAAGCAAGGCGAGCTGATGCAGCACCTCCTCAGTGTAAGCGTGTAGTACTAAAGTTAAGCATTTGTTTGGATAAGGCTTTTGTCTGCGCATTCTCGGGATGAGGTGACCAAATGACCTCACGCCCTCTTTGATTTCTGACCACAGTTTTGAGGTTAGTTTGCTATTCCACTCATTCACATTGAATTGAACGGTGTGTGGTTGTGATGTATTTCCTTCCTCTCCTTGCCCTCCCAACAGGCGTTTCACTGTGAGGAGCCCGCCACCAGACAGGCCTGCTGCCTCCCCCTCTTCCTCTCGCTCCTCACCCACGAGGTGTACTACGCCTCAGAGACAGCAGAGGGCGATCTTAAGAAAGAGGTACACCGCTGTAGCTGTCTCTCTCATTCCCCTCAGTCATCAGTGAAATAATCCATCAGCAGTGGCGGCTCTAGAGAAATAATACTAGGGGGCCCAAGGAGGGGCCAGTGTTTAAACAGAGGGGCACAAAAAAAAGGTTTAAAATTGTATTCAATGATTATGAACTTTATTTTACTTCAAAATCATCAAACATTTAATTTGTACAAGAGTTTATAACTTTACTTAAGTGTGTTCTTTGTCAAGGATATCTGCTAGTGTTGCATCAGTTTTAACAGCTCTTTGATAATCCCACCATGCTATCATCGCACACTAGTGTTGTTTAGACTTTGCACTAACTGAAAACCCTGCATCTCTCGTAGTTGCTTCTTTATTTCAGTTTCTAAATCCTGGTGTTCAATCAAAACAGTGTCTGGGCATCTAGTGTGCGAAAATGTCTACATGCATAGCAATATGTAGAGTCCATAACAACAGAATACTCAAGCCATGGATGAAGATTACACCTGTTTGGCCTGAAGCTCCGTCTTCTGTCCCCCTGTACTGGTACATCATTCTTGGACTTGCTGATATCTGTAGAAAGATCTACAGTAAACATAGAGCACAACTACAGCATGTATTTACTTATGCATGTATATCTGCATGTAGTGCAAGATGTAGGCGAAGTATGTGCTTATAAAAAGAAAGGTTAGAGCAATATCGGCACAAAAATTGAATTTACAGCAGAAAGCACCATTTTAAGGATACACAGTAGGCCTACTGCTTTGCAAACAGAAATAACCTTCATCACAAACCTGATAGCAGTACTTGATCCACATGGATCAACTTGCTGTACCTCCGGCTGGTTCTCTCTCTGTCTCTGTATGTTTTCTTCCTCCTCACCCTCTTCTTCATCCTTCTCACTCTGGAATTTCCCTCTCTGTGTCAGGGCCCTCACTTTCATCACATGCCTCCTCCGGCTCTTCCTGCTCCTCAGCTCTCTCAATACCTTGACTTGTTCCTCTCACTTTTTTGTTTACTTGGGCAAAAAGGGATGCTATGTTCTTTCCTCGTTTCATGATAGCTGCTATTAGAAGAAAAAGAATGTAGGGGCATGCATTACATTTCGTTGCATAATCATCCCTCCCTACTTAACACGGGCAGATAGCCTATTACTCTTTACTCAAATGTATTTGTTATCCTAATGCAACCGCCAAAACGAATGATGAATCATCAGTTAATTCATATCTTTATGCATCAGCCTTTTTAGTTTGCTTGTCGTTGACATTGGAATGGGACGACTTGATAACTTTAAACGTCTTTAATTCAGGCGTTATATTTATTTGATCATAAATCCCTTATTTATTTTTTTGTATCGATTTTTGCCTATGTTGGTACACCCGCTGTTGCATCTTAAGTTCCCTCGTGGGATGAATAAAGTAAATCCTTATCTTTCTCTCTCTCTCTCATTCTTTCTAGCTTGCTTTCTTCTTTATTCCTATCTCTTTCCTGCTGGTGTCTGCCCTGACCTGTTGGTTAACGTGTGTGTGTGTGTGTGCGCGTGTATGTGTCTGTGTGTGTCGTAACTAGGTCCCCCTGTCCTCCATCTGCTACCACGGTTCCCGGCTGGTGCAGGCGCTGGCCCGGTTCCAGGACCGCTCCCTGCTGATGAGCAGCCTGCGGGCTCTGGCCCCCACCGACCTCGCCACCCTCAGCTCCGACCCGGCCGGCAGCCACGTGATGCAGGCACTGATCACCGTGTCCAGCGACAAGGGGCGGGGCAAGATCCTACGCAGGATGGAGGTACGAGACCAGCCAAGTCCATCTATGGTCACGTCTTTGTCGCAAGCCATTCCCGCTCAGGGTTACATGTCTTTTATCGCCGGCCACGCCCACCTCGGGTCACATGTCCTTTACCATCAGCCACGACCTCTCTGGGTCATATGTCCTTTATTGCCGGCCACGCCCACCTAGGGGTACATGCCCTTTACCATCAGCCACGCCCACTCAGGGTCACATGGCCTTTATCATAAGCCACGCCCACTAAGGGTTACCTGTCCATTAGCACTAGCCACGCCCACTCAGGGTCCTTTATTGCTGGCCACGCCCACCTAGGGGTACATGCCCTTTACCATCAGCCACGCCCACTCAGGGTCACATGTCCTTTATCATCAGCCACGCCCACTCAGGGTTACCTGTCCATTAGCACTAGCCACGCCCACTCAGGGTAACCTGTCCTTTAGCACTAGCCACACCCACTCGGGGTTACCTGTCCATTAGCACTAGCCACGCCCACTCAGGGTTACCTGTCCATTAGCACTAGCCGCGCCCACTCGGGGTTACCTGTCCATTAGCACTAGCCACGCCCACTCGGGGTTACCTGTCCATTAGAACTAGCCACGCCCACTCTGGGTTACCTGTCCATTAGCACTAGCCACGCCCACTCAGGGTTACCTGTCCATTAGCACTAGCCACCCACACCACCACACAGTTACATTTCATCTCCAGCCACACCTACCTACGTTGTCATGTCCTTGATCATCAAACACAAACACCTACGCTTATATGGACTTTATTAGCGCCTGCCTCCTATGACCTTCCACATATTAAGTTCACGTTTCGCAATGAATGAACTGTATAGCCGTGGCTGGGCAGGAAACATTTCCTCATATGGGCGAGGCCTTGCATTGTTCAGAAAACTCGAGGGACTCTTAGTGACGCCCCTGCCAAATCCGGTTGGGGTAGGGTTGGATTGGGTAGCAATAGCAAGCAATAGCTTGTGGCTTAATATTACCTGTATATATATGATCAATTCTGAGTGATTGTGATTTCAATAATAATAATTTTTCAATAATAAAAAATTTCAATAATAACTATAATGTTGTAAAATCACATCCTATAACTGATATATTCTACAAAGAAGAAATGCTGTACCTCTTTGTTTACAATAATCTTACTATCGACCTTCAGAAAACCCCTCCAAGCCTGGCTAGCTATGGTTCTTCTAAAAGGCCCACCTTTTCACTGGGAGGGGCCAAATTGCACACACTGAGACTTAAACAATTGTGACAAAAGATAACATGAATGTCCAATGTCTATATTTTGATTCTCCCATTGGTACTACATTTGTGTTTGTATTTGATGCATCTTCTGCACCACAACCCGTTCCTGACGGCGATGTGTCATTTTCCCCAACTGGCCCTGCTGATCCAGGGCCAGTTTGTCCAGATCGCCTGCTCCAGGACCGGCAGTCGCCTGCTGGAGGCGGTCTGGAACAGCGCCTCGGTCAGCCAGCGGGAGAGCATCGCCACCGAGCTAGGTAATGCGCGCTCCCCTCCCCTTATTGAACACGCCACGCCCAATTACATTGATCAACAGAAGTTTTGTGGCGGACATCTGGTAGACACTTTTTTTTTTTTTGGGTGGGGCTATATTGCTGTTCAGCTTTCCGCTGTCTCCACTCGCTACATTCAGATTGGGGGGGGTGTAGTCAGAATGCAAGGTTGTCTTCACCTGGTAACCCATAAATGGCGATTTGGGTCCAACGTTTTGTTTTCCTCTTGGCTAGAATTGTAATTCTGCGTTTAGTTGCCGCTGTATGTATCGTGGTCGGTTTCTACACTGTTCATGGCATTTTTGGTTCTGAGATTTTGACCCTGAGCATGGTCTGCATAAAGTCACAGATTTGGTGCCATTCTGTGATTTTTATGAAGTGAAGATTTTGTTCAAATGAACATACAGTAATTTCAAACCTCCTCAAGTGATCTACCATTACCGAACCGCAAACTGGAAAAACAGTGTGGGTCTGACTTGACGGCTTCCTTGGGCTGTGCAAATGAAGAGGAGAGGAAATCAGATTTACATAGAAGTTTCATTTTCTACCATAGTTAGGAGTACATTACATAAATACATTGCTAGCTATTCTGTCTGGCATGAGTGAGAAGTGGTTAATTCGCTAGGTATTATTTAGGCTAGTTATTTTTACAAACCTAGCTATTGTTTCAGAACTAGTAGATATCTACATCATATATATATTCCGTTTGGGAGACAATATTATTCAAAGTATTATAGTGTCTTGGTGACTTAGGAGTGCATATATCTCTTAACATTCAAGTTAACACTTTGGTGTGTAAGCGACTCTGAATAGTAGTTAATATTATTATATTATGAACCTGGTTTGTTCTCTCTCTCTCTCTCTCTCTCTCTCTCTCTCTCTCTCTCTCTCTCCCCCTCCCTCCCTCTCATCCTCCCTCTCCCTCTCGTCCCAGCTCCGAGCGAGACCCGGCTGCGTTCGGACCAGTTTGCACGTCACGTGTGGTCCAATTTCGCCCTGTCCCACTTTGTGAGCCGCCGTCCACGCTGGAAGGAGATCCAGACAGGGGAGTCCAAGAAACGCAAACTTTTTAACGATATTATTGCTTAACGTGGACAATTCATGGGGATCGTGTGTATGTATGGATGGATGTTTATTTTTCCCAATAAATTTGAATTGCATAAATGTATACCTTTCTCTGGAATTATAATTGAATGTGTAGTCATTTAGCCAAGGGACATTTGATTCTCGTGGTCTTTTCCAGTGTATTTTGTTAATCGCTTGTATCATCGCTGTTCTGATTGACAGTAGTTCCTGATCATTAAAACGATCAGGAACTTAGTGGTTCAGTAAAACGGACTGGAACATGAATTGAACAAAGTGTTCCATCTCAAAGTGGTCATTTCAAGTCGGATTTCCTGTAAGCGCAGTGTTTCCCAACCTTGCTCGCCTGAAATGTGTTTGGGGTTACGTCGGATTCCTTACTCAAGCTATAAAGGGTTATTAGGCAATCATTGTTGTCACAAGCGTAAATGTCACTTGTACTTAACCAGACTGCCTAATGAGTCATCTCCATGAGCAGAGTACTACTGACCTCGTCCCTGTGAGATTGATATTGTAGGCAGATGAGAGGGTAAAAGAGGTTAGTAACACTGCAGGTTACACCTCTTGCCCACTGCATCCGTCCGTTGACGGAGCTCAATGACTTTGTATGGGGCGATCCCAAAATGCATTGTGGGTGCGTCCGTTCCGTCGGCTCCGTCTCTTGCGTTCAGAAGTTGAGAACATTTTAAATTTTCAGGCTGCAACGGATCCGTCAGCCAATCAGATCGTGGCTCCGTCGGCAAATACCACTCCCCCATCCGTCATACATGCCTTTCCGCCGTCCGTTGGCGGACGGATGCAGTGGGCAAGCTGCGTTAGTGGTAAGGGTCTTTGTTTCCCAGATGGAAGGTTCAGGGTTTGATGCCCCAATATCCGCAGTCTGTAGGCGCCCTTCAGCAAGATGCCCTCACCCCTACCTGCTCCTTAATGACCTGTCTCTGTACAGTCTAACCCCTACCTGCTCCTTAACGACCTGTCTCTGTATACCCTGTCTGACCCCTACCTGCTCCTTAATGACCAGTCTCTGTATTCACTGTCTTATCCGGCCCTACTCATTAATGACCTGTGTCTGTCTAACCCTCCTACAGGACCTGTCTTTCTACTCTCTAACCCCTACCTGCTCTTTGGTGACGTGTATCTGAATTCACTGTAAATCACTTTGGATAAAAGTGGTTATGTTGTTGAAAATAACGGTGCTTTTAAAGGTGTACAATATAGAGGAATCTAGTGGAACAGACTTGGCAGGAATGGAATATTATAGTCATGTACTTTTCAATTTGTCTATAATCCTATGAAAATAATAAATGACCTTAGATTGAGACTTTTATATCTACATAGGGAGCTCTCCAACAGATGCTATGATGTACCACCATGTTTCTACAGTAGCCTAGCATGGAAAAAAGACAGGGCCCCACTCCGCCCTGGAACCAATGTGCGTGTTGGGCAAGAATCATGAGTCATCTCCATGAGCAGAGTACTACTGACCTCGTCCCTGTGAGATTGATATTGTAGGCAGATGAGAGGGTAAGAATCAGTTTCCACTGGATGGATGTGGTGACATCTAGAATTCTCTGTAAATTCACTTAGAGGTACGGCCCATTGTTGCCAGCAGATGACCTAATCACTCATTTCATCATAGCTGTTGTGAAGCTGTTTGAGTGACTTGCGACCTAGATGATTAGAGGATGTTCGCAATTTAAGAAAATTATTACGAATGAGGAAACAATCATGAAAAGGATTACCATATTGTGATTCAGAATATTATTCTGTCCCCTCACTTACTTAAGAAAACGACTTTAAAACCAATATCTTCAGAAAAAAAATATTTCAGCCTTGTGACCAACTAAAAAAGTCCCATATCCCCATCACATTAAGAGAAGTGAAGGTTCACATGAGTTGAAAAGGACAAATTTGAATAACTTTCACATTTAACTTTTTTTGTAGACTATTTTCAATAGCATACTTATTGCCCTTGATTGGCAAACTAACCAAAAAGAGGCCTTTATTTATCAGCCTAGTTGTGCTTTTGCATTCGTCTCTACAAGTCAATTGTAGGGCACAGCACAAGAAAGGCAGACTTTGCCCTCAAGGTGCGCATGGGGGCCCACTGTTGTCGAGTATACCGCTCTAGTGATGAAAGGTAACTGTCGTCCTGACTCCATCTGTTTCCACTGCCTTCCCGTCATGGAAAACGGAGCTGAAACATTGTGATATGTCACTCTCTCACTCTCTCACTCCTCTCTCTCTTTCTCTTGTTTTGCGTCGGTGTTGCTGCTGCCCCATACAATGTAGTTATTTAGTCATTCCCGGGTGTACACAGACGTATGCATGCCGCACCCAAACCTTGAGTTCGCACTGGAGGATATCAATAAAAGGCGTGAGTAACCACGGCCACCGGGGTTGGTTGGGCGAGGGGGGAAAGAGAGAGACAGGGGTGTGTCGCTTTTAAAAAAGGATCGCGTACATTCCAGGGTTGGTACGAGTATATATACGATCTGAACAGCAAGCGTGCATTTGAACACCTCCCGTTATTCCAGTCGCTGTCACCGGTCCGCCGAGCAACAAGAAACCTACTCAAGAACATACTCTATAAGTAAGGTTTTATTCTTTATTCATAACGAAAAACATTTATCCAAAACCAATGTATAACGTTTTCTTAATAGCCTCAGCCTTTGTGTGCATAGTTTGTTGAGAGTTTGCAGAACTTTGAAGCGAGTTTGTGCTGACCGAGTCTTAACTTGATATTAACGACATGGCCAAATCTCATTAGGAACGTGAAACTTGACTTGGAGAACAACAACGGGCTCATTAAGTGTTGGTCTACTTTGTTTTTCATAACGCTGTCATCTCATCTTTAGTGTTGGAATTGTTGTCCATAAAACGCGCTCTGGTTTGAGAATGTTTGCACGCGTTCCAGACACTCGTAAACTTTTTTTTAGAACATATTTGATCCTCGCCCGCTGCTACTTGACATGCAATCACAGAAAGTTATTCTAAAGTGTATAGGTTGCTCATAAATTTGAACTTAGAATGCACGAATAAAATCATAGTCCTTTAAATTAAAACCGTTATATTGTAGCAGTATCTTATTAATAATTAATAATAATACCCTTAATATGGAATATTATTATATAGGCCTATATATTTTTTACTTATCTGATCCGATTAAGGGCCAATTATTTATATATGTGTTATAAAGTAGGCCTATAATTCTTGACGCTTAATCTTCTCATAATAAATGTTAATTCTAATTACTTTAATCATCATATTTCCAATAGTGAGTTTAGGAGCCACCAAGGCCCGTTAAGGTGCCTACGGGTAACATTCATATCACGTCGTCTCAGCAGACATTCCGTCCCTGCTGTCGCCATGCCAACACGAAGTTAGAGCGGAACAATGCGCTCTAGTTCGCTTATAATGAAAACATGTTGTGAGCACATTGCGAGAAACGGAGGCGCAAGTGTATCAGGAATGAATTCGATTTTTTCACTGGTCTTTTAGTCTGTTACATGCTATGTCTTGTAGGCCTCTTGCCGTCTGTCTGGTCCGTTCTGAACTGTTGCCATAGTGATCCATCAAAGCCAGGTTTATTGACGCCTCAAAGGACGGGGAGCGATGTAGAGGTTTAGTTTTCGCGACGTTGAGACGTTATTCGGCGTCTTTTCATTTTTGTTTTTCTTGGAATAATTCCCTGTTATTAAGAAGGTGTTTATTTATTTAAAAATAATTGGTGTGCGGGGCGTGACGCATTCAACAGATCTAGAGTTTGGCCAAATATTTGAGAGATGTCGTAATGTAGGAGGGCGATCTTATCTGACCAGCCGTTTCATTGAATTGATTCTGCGAGATTCCTCTCTTTTCACCTCTGTCTTCACTCTATATCTCTGGGTCGTTGTTTTTTCTCTCCTTATCTGTCTTTCTCTCTACATCTGTCTTTCTCTCTAAAATTGTCTTTCTCTCTATCTGTCTTTCTCTCTATCTCTGTCTTTCTCTCTACATCTCTGTCTTTCTCTCTATCTTTCTTTCTCTCTATATCCGTCTTTCTCTCTATCTCTGTCTTTCTTTCGTCATATCTCTCTTTATCTCTCCCTTTATTTCTCTATTTCTCTCTTTGTCTATATTTGCCTTTTCCTAACGGTATGAAGTAATTTCTTTTGACACACACATACACATACACACACACCATATCGGCTGCCATCTGGCCTGTTTTGTGATCAGGTCAGATCACTCCATTTGATCGCTCTCTCCTCTATCCAATCAATGTCGTAAATGTTCACATCCATGATCCAAATCTCTCTCCTCCAATCATCTTCATCAGAGTGTATCAGAGCTGTTTCTAACCACTCTTACTCATTGCATGAAATAGATGAGTTCATTAAATAAAACAAGATATTCGTTATTATAGAGAGGGGAACGCAATTATCTTAACCCTTCGAGAAATGTGTGTGTGTGTGTGTGTGTGTGTGTGTCCACGTGTCCAAGCATAGTGTATCTGCGTCAGCCTCTGCATAGTGTGTATGTGCCGCTGCATAGTGTGTGTTTTTGTGTGGATGTGTGTCTTTATGCATTTGTTTGAGTCTATGCCTGTGTGTCTGTGCTGGATTTTCTGTCTCTTCATGTGTGTGTGTGTGTGTGTGTGTGTGTGTGTGTGTGTGTTTCTGCATGTGTGGCAAACACACACACACACACACACACACACACATGCTACAGCAGAATGTAGATCCCTTGCCCTTTCAACCTCTCAACCATCATAACCTCCCAGGCCGTACTGGGAGGTGGCAGTGGTGGGTGGTACTAGGTAATGGTGCTGCTGAGCAAGGCATCCATGCTGTTCTAATCCCAGGCTTGGGCATCCAACACACCTGCCCATGGCAGTGGCCAGCCCGTGACAACCCACCCTCTTGTCTTTTGAGGAACCCACCAGAGCGATGAGCGGCATCTGCGCGTGTTACAGATCCTTCTGTATGTGCATGTGTTTCACACGCTCGCACACACACACACACACACATACACACACACGTACGTGAGTGTGTGTTTTTACGTAGCCTCTGGTTCTATTTTATTGACTGGCTGTGGGTAATTAGAGTATCAGATTAAGTTGTGTTTTACTAGAAACCAACAAAACAAAATGAGGTCCCTGGGGTGGTGTGTGTGTGTGTGTGTGTGCGTGTGTGTGTGTGTGTGTGTGGAGAGGCAGTGTGTGTATCTTGAGGCTGTTTATGAGATGCATCTGTGTACATACTCCACTAGCAGGGTTTTTTTATCTGTACGGAGAGGAGAGAGAAGAGACAGAGGGTGGGAGGGGGAGGCGAGAGAGGGGAACTTTTTCTGCTTGTAAACAGCGTTGGGCATTTGACCTTTGACCCTGAGTCCCATGGTGGGAGTTATACGGACGAGTGAAAGGGCGCCGTTCGTTGGTTCCTTTGCTTCATTTCGTCATCTGCGATCCTTCTTCCACTTGATTTGAGGAAAATACATACTAGCCTAGTCATGTTTGGTTGATCCGCAGAGTGTTTGAGGTGTGGAGGGACACACACACACACACACACACACACACACACACACACACACACACACACACACACAGTAAAACATACACACACACACACACACACACACATACACACATACACACAGGTAGTCATGCATCTCTGCACATAAATTCTTGCCTGCATGCAAATCTCCATGTGCACTCTCCCCTCTCTCATTTCTCCCCCCCCCTCTCTCCCTCTTCCTCTCTGTCGGTCCCTCTCTTTTTCTCTCTGTAACAGCTGGGGTGGGTAGATTGTTTGCAGCTGTTAGTATATCACACAAAGTGCGTTGGCTTTGCTTTGGAAAAATATAGCTGAGAAATGCCCAGAGTTTTGGAAAAGTTGAGAGAGAGGCAGGAATGCAGTAATTGTCGGAAATTGTAAAACGAAAATAAGAAAGGTTGTTGGCGTTGGAAAACAAAAGTGGAGAGACGCAATCAAAAGTTGGATAGTTACTGTTAAATAAATAAATACATGCATGAGTCATGTAATGCATGTTTGGTGCAGTGGGGGTTGGGTTGACATGTGACACACTGTGTTTGAACCGTGTCGTGTACGCACTTAAAGCTCATGAGAACCATCAGCCGAGACATATCCTTCACTCTCCTCCCCTTTTCCTCTCTCCTCTTTGTCCCTCCTGACTTCTCGTCTCCTGACCGCTCCACTGCTGTTCACGTCTCCTCCTCTCCTCTCCTCTCCTCTCCTCCACTCCCTTATATTCTCCTCTTCAACTCCTTTCCTTTCCTTTCCTCTTCTCTCCTCCTGTGATTCCATTTATCGCAGCCTCTTGATCTCCTTAACCATCTCCTCTTCCTCCTTTTTCCCAGAATGCCCAACGAACGTCCGTCGGTGAGGGGCGTGTCTGGAGTGGGCCGGTACGCCGGTGCGGCTCCGCCCACCCGGGTGCAGGTGTCAATCAATCCCAATGACGGCAGCAAGAAGGAAGAGGTGGAAGAGGGGGGATGTCGCAGCTGGTTCCGGAAGATGTGCCCATGCTGCTGCCAGCCCCAAGCCAGCAACTCTTATGATGTCACCGATAAGGTCGAGGTGGTCCCCATTACGCCCGCTGCCGACAAGGACCCGCCCAAGTTCCTTCCCCTGACCAATGGAAACGAGATGGAGGGTGAGATAGCCGAGCCGTTCATGATGAATCCTTCTTTGTTATATAATTCTCTATCAACTTTATTGGCCAAAAATGGAGCCAGCCATTTATAATCATTACGAGACTTATATTTATAAAAATAACCATAATATCACTTATTTAAGAGAGCATTTGGGTGTTTATGCAGCAGAAATGTCATGCTTCTGCTTTTTTTCATGTCATTACCATTTCATTTTTGTTATCTTTTAATCATTTTTTACACATGATTTCTTCCTTTGTATAGATATGATATTGATATTTGATATTCCTTTGTATATATTCCTAAATTTCTCTGCTGAGATGAATAAAGTATATCTTATCTTATCTTTATAGCACTATGAAAGTACTTTAACTGAATGAATAAACTTTCCTTGAATAACTAGTAAAAGTATGATTATGATAAATATTGTCATTTAATCACATTCATTCAAAGGACCTTCAGGTTGTGATAGGTTGTAATAACAACCCCCCTCCCTCCTCTCTCTCCCTCTCCCCCCTCCCCTGGCTCCACCAGAGGTGAAGCTGTGTGTGCGGGCGGTGGACCTGCTGAGCTCTCAGTCGGGTCAGAACCGCACGGAGCACCACACCGACGCCTTCCACGGGGACGAGCTGGTCCTGCGGCGAGGCCAGGCCTTCCAGATCCAGCTGGAGCTGAGCCGGCCCTACAACCGGGACACGGACAGCATGCACCTGGACCTCAAGACAGGTAGGATCTAATCGATTTAGACCGGGCAACACCCAAGAAGTCCTTTGTGGACAAACGTGTTTGTCACTGAAGCTTCCGTTGGTTTAGACCAGTGGGGTCACCGTGGAGACGGGGAAATACGATCAAAACATATCACGCCTTTTCTGAATCATCACACGCAATGTTCCCAATGCCGTCATCTGCTGAGATTTCATCGTCTGCGCCGATATTTTGCAACTTGCAAAATATCTGAGGTGCAGGAAATGCCGCAGAAGATGGCGAGGTCCGCGTTTGTTTGTTTTCTCTGCATTCACGTAATTTTTGTTCTGACTGGCTCTGGATTTCGATCCACAATGCCTCCCTGTAATGACAGAGACATTAATGGGCAGGAAGCCTCACTCAGCCCTGTCTCATCCTTGATGACCTGTGTCTCATAAAACACCAGGCCGCCTGCTAAATGAAAATACCAATAAGATATAACACGCAATGTACTAAAAACACCAAAATGCAACGAGTTACAAGTGATAAATATGGCTGTCACCCAAGCCCAACCCCAAGCTACACTCGGGGTGTGCTGTGCCAGATCATATTGCATTGAGACGGTTACGTGTGTAAGAGAGACAGATAAAGAGGCCGAGGCGTGTTTATGGGAGTGTTTAGGATATAATAAGGAGGTGACTCACGCGCAATTTCTGACACTCTGAAGTGTTTTGATAAGGAATTAAAGGCGACTATGAAGGCACAGTGAAACTAAACAGGAAAGCATTTTATTTATTGGATCGTAATCTCACACACACACACACACACACACACACACACACACACACACACACACATTCAACCGAACCGCACTCACATTTCAACGACCCTCAACTCAACCCAGTGTTAATACAAATCATTTGACAGCAGACCTTACCTCCTCTCCTACTATCCCCTCCTGCCCCTGCGCCTGATCTTCCTCCTCCCCCTCTTCCACCGTCTCCTCCTGCTCCTCCTTCCCCTGCTGCTCCTTGACCTCCTTCACCTGCTCCTTTTCATCCTCCTTCTCCTCCTCCACCTCCGTCACCTGCTCCTCCTCCCCCTCCTCCACCGCCTTCACCCACCCCTCTTCCTCTACCACCTCCGCCTCTTCTTGTGGCTTCACTGGCCTCACAATGACACTACATCCATGGGAGAGCATTCCATGCTGGAGACACACCCACACACACGAGAGTTTGTTGGGAAGGTCCCAATCCAGGAAGGGAATGGGAGGAAGCGGGAAAAAAATGAAAACAATCAGCAAGCCAAAACATTCCAAAGAGGGAAATATAAATGTCTGTTTAAGTGTGTGCGGAAATCGCTTGCAAAACCGAGTGTCGTACATATGTTATTGTTAGTTGTTATTGCTATTGTTATTCCAGCCAATAGGAAGGATTTACGGTGAGGGAAGCTATGTGTTAGTGGTTAGGGTGTTTGACTCCAAGCCCGAAAGGTTCTGGCTTCGAATCCCAATGTACGTTTTGCAATTCAATCATTGATGACAAGGACCCATGGACCCAAGAACAGTCGATGATAGTTTCCCAAGTCTTTGGGAAAGGAGACTTTTTTTTCTATTCCAAGTATTGAGTGGTGAGAGAGGAAGGGAGGGGGAGATCTCAACCGAACAATGCTGTCTCTCTCTAACCCCGTAACCTTGACGACAATCGGCCGCCAGCACCACTGCAGGATGCTGCAGCCCAAATAAATACTTCTGCACGAAAATATCCGGATCCCTTTACTTCTTATTTTTTGGGGAGCTGAGTACGAACCTCCTCCCTGCTGAGGTATGCTGACGGACATTTCTATCTCTTCACCTCTCCAAACCAAACAACATCTGCATTTACTCACATGCAACCCCCTGCTCCACATCTGGCCAAAGGCTGTTTACTGGTATGTCAGAATAGATAAAGGTTCTTCCAGCTCAATGCTTTCAATGTGTCTGTGGTCCGCAGCTCAGCAGTTTATCTAGCAAATCGGCTCAGAGAAGAGTCTTGTTTATCAATGCCGTTGGATATGGGTTGCTGTTCGATTTTCAATTGTAGTAATTATGAAATTCTGTATCTATGAAGGACAGTGCCAGTGGAATTATGGATTTCCCGCTCCCTGCCACATGATTACAGTCCTTATCTTTGTTCTTCTACGTAACTGTTTTGGCCGGGTATGTGTTGGCAACAATCAGCTGTCAACAACACTGCATTCAGCATTGTATCATATCATATTTTCTAAATGGATCCTAATGTAACTCCGTCAAAACACAGTACACCATATAAATCAACCAGCAACTAAAACTACACAAGATCACAGTCATCCTCCCTCCTATTCTTCATCCATGGACGTTCACATCCATGGTTCGGGATCAACAATCCAAACACGGCCTTTCTCTACCCACAATGCCAGTCAAATGGTTTCACTACCAACAATAAGGAAATGTGTTTCCTAGTTCTTCAAATGAATGTAGAAAATATGAAAAAAATACATATAAACAAACTATCAAAAAAAACAATACTAAATGCGTAACAAGTCACCCGTTCTCTTTCAGGTCCTCTGCCCATCGTGTCCAAGGGCACCCACATCATCGTGCCGTTGGTGGACGATCTAGAGGACGACCAGTGGGAAGCCAAGATCGTGGAGCAGAACGGCAACACGGTGAAGCTGTCGGTCAACTCCACCCCCAAGGCGGTGGTGGGCGTGTACGCGCTCTCCGTCACCACTTGCTCAGCCAAGGGCGGTGACGTCACCGTCCACGAGGCCGGCAAGAAGGTGGTGATGCTGTTCAACCCCTGGTGTGAAGGTAACGCATCATCCAGTCCCCTTACATGAATTGTTGAGTGGGCCAAGGGGCCAATTCCTGCTTTACCAGATTCTTCTAACCCTAACCCTATTTTTTCACCGAAAACCGTTTTCAGACTTTTATTTTATGTCTGAAGAACGTTTTGGCTCGCCTTGTTTCCCTATAATTGGTTTATCTGTTGGTGGGGCTGACAGACAAGATGAATAACTATGCAACGGGAACGGAAACAAATGTGTTGTACTGACGCCAGAAACAAAAGGTCAAACAATCACACACACACAAACACACACACACACACATGCAGACAGAGGGAGATTCTCTTGGCTACATGATGGATAGCGACAAGTTGCAAGTGAGTTTAATTCTTCCCACTCATGTGTTACTTCAAAAAGTTACTTTGGCACTACCCTTGGGATCCGATTAAACAAACATTCCAGTTGTTTACTCTCTCGTTCTCATCCCTCTTCAACTCTAGAACTTTGTCCTGGTCGATGATATAGGAGTCAGAGGGGGCTTCAGCTGTTGATTATTAGCTCTGCTCTTTTGTCAGTTGGTATGCGGTCGTTTAAAGTTTAAAGTAAAAAATTTAAACTATTTCCAAATAATTATTAATTCAACCGCTTAGGTTGTTAACAAAGAAAAACCAGAGCGGTGGTTAGAGGCTTGCGAAACCGAAAAACAAAGAGTGTGTCTTGGGTTATGTGCTGTTGTTGGCTGTGTGCCCAATGTGCTGTCTCGCTTGCTTGCTCTCTCTCCATCTCTCTTTCCCTTTCCCCTCTATCGCTTTCTCTCTCTCTCCTTTCCTTCCTCCCTCACTCAATCATTATTTTCATGCTCATAAAAGTAAAAAAAACACAGAATTCCACATTTATTGTGTGAATCATCATGGGTCTTGCACATGGCCATCTTGCAGCTGTGACTCTCTTATCTTTCTCTCTAGATCTGCTTCACTCTCTCTGCTCTAGAAATTCTCTCTCTCTCTTCTTCGCTTTCTTACTTACTCCCTCTCTGTTGTTTGAGACCTCCACCCATCCTTCCCTTCGTCTCTCCCTTATCCATACGTCTGTCTTCTGTTTTACATCATGCTTCACTCACACACCCACGCCCATACATACACACACGCACACATTCAAATGCACACACCCGTGCACATACACATGCGCACACACACACATGCACCTACACACACACGCGCACATAAACACACACACGCACACGCACATACACACACGTGCGCAAACACACGCGGTATACACAGAAGCGCACACACAAACACACATGCACACACCCACATACACACAAGCACGTACCCACAAGCACACACGTAATTCCAGAGCTGTACTGTGAAATAACTCCAGATTCTCTGTACCTTCCTCTGCCGTCTCTGAACATATCCTACTCCTCGCCCCTCTCTCTATGGCACCTCCTTCCTCCTCCACCCCTATATCGAAAGCTCCTCCGTCTCCTCCTTCCTCCTCCACCCCGCTCTTGGTCAACATTTTGCTCCTTCCTCTCTCCCTCTCTCCCTCACTCTCCCCCCAGCCTCCCTTCCTCCCCTCTCTCTCGCTCCACAGCTCCCTGTCTCCTCCTCCTGCTCCTCTCTCCCCTCTCCCTCACTCTCCCCCCAGCCTCCCTTCCTCCCCTCTCTCTCGCTCCACAGCTCCCTGTGTCTCCTCCTCCTGCTCCTCTCTCCCCTCTCCCTCACTCTCCCCCAGCCTCCCTTCCTCCCCTCTCTCTCGCTCCACAGCTCCCTGTGTCTCCTCCTCCTGCTCCTCTCTCCCCTCTCCCTCACTCTCCCCCAGCCTCCCTTCCTCCCCTCTCTCTCGCTCCACAGCTCCCTGTGTCTCCTCCTCCTGCTCCTCTCTCCCCTCTCCCTCACTCTCCCCCAGCCTCTCTTCCTCCCCTCTCTCTCGCTCCACAGCTCCCTGTGTCTCCTCCTCCTGCTCCTCTCTCCCCTCTCCCTCACTCTCCCCCAGCCTCCCTTCCTCCCCTCTCTCTCGCTCCACAGCTCCCTGTGTCTCCTCCTCCTGCTCCTCTCTCCCTAGCGTCTCTTTCTCCTCTGTCCTGTTCATCTCGAACGCGCCTTAGCTTTCCTTTTCTTCTTTTTGCCCTCGCTCACTCTTCTGTGAAACCCCCAGCACACACACACACACACACACACACACACACACACACACACACACACACACACACACACACACACACACACACACACACACACACACACACACACACACACACCTTCAACCCTGCAGTGCTGTACTTTAATCCAACTTTCCCTTTGTTGTTTTGCTCCTCTTCCTCGGCTACCCTCCCTCTTACACTCACCCTCCTTCCTCCTCGTCTCCCCACTTTTCTCCTCTCCTCCTCTCCTCTCCCCCCTTTCTGCCAAATTCCCTTGGCTGCCTCTCACTGGTAATCACAGCCTTGTGCAAACAAAACGCAGAGAGAGAGCATGCATATTGGGCTGAAGCCAACAGCAGCACATAACGAAAGACACTTTTTCTGTTTTTATCTTCTCCAAAACTATGAGCACGACATTAGGTTTGCTTCCTAAAAACTGAGGAGGCAAAAGCGTTATTTTTTCTATGTGTAAATCAAATATGTCTGAAATAATTTTGCAAAAGAACAGAGAGAGAGTTTGAGAGAGAGAGAGAGAGAGAGTTAGAGAGAGAGAGAGAGAGAGAGAGAGAGAGAGAGAGAGAGAGAGAGAGAGAGAGAGAGAGAGAGAGAGAGAGAGAGAGAGAGAGAGAGAGAGAGAGAGAGAGAGAGAGAGAGAGAGAGAGAGAGAGAGAGACTTAGACTCCTTGGGGGCCATCTGGGGGATGGCCCCCAACATTAAAACAGCTACAGTGCTTTGTGAAGGGAGGTGGAGGAGAGCAAAGAGGCTGTGTGTGTGTGTGTGTGTGTGTGTGTGTGTGTGTGTGTGTGTGTGTGTGTGTGTGTGTGTGAAGAAGTCAAGAAGTAGGAGCCAAAGAGTTGTCGCCACTTTAGTGAGTCGGAAAACTCTTTTTTTTAATAAAACTTGCGGTTCAAATCCAGTGACACAAGTCCAACATGGGTGGGGCTGACCACCCAGAGTACGCATCATTTCCTGTCTCTCTAGTAAAGTTTGGGGCCACCTCTTATAGCACCATGCTGTCATTGTGTTTCTCCAGCGCTTCCTGGCCCCGGGGGCCACTTTCACTTCTTCTGTGAGAAGGAAATCCACATTCCTGTTCTATTGAATTGCAGCGGCCAGGGTCATGAACTCACTGTCACTTTAATTAGGGGCCGTATGGGGCCGTTAGGGGCCTTAAAGGTATAATTAGATGAAAGATGTTTGGATACATAAAGATGGGACAGAATTATGGATCGATAAAGATGAAGAATGCTTATGAAAAGATTTGGTAATGATTTGTTTTGTTATTAATGGTGAATTATTATTTTTGCTAGTTTGTTAATAAGGGCCTCACTTTTGCTCACGTGTCTGTCAGCCAGCCAAGATGAAACATTGATCTTCAGGTTCAATTCCATAATGTATATTTGTTTGTGGATCTGTGCAGATGACTCAGTGTTCCTGGACGACGATGACGAGAGGAACGAGTATGTTCTCAACGACACCGGGAGGATCTACTATGGAACCGAGAAACAGATCGGCGCCCGGACCTGGAACTTTGGACAGGTGCGACCGCCGTCCAAGAAGTGCTTTGGTCGCCCGTGCACGTCCGCTCTTTTGGCTTGGATGTGGACTCTCTGCCTACTCAACTAAAGAGTTGTTGTAATGAGTCTTATTAACAGGAAGAGTGAATTCATATCATAAGGAATTCCCTGGAGAGGATTTTTCTGAGGTGCAGTCATTTTTTCCTGTTAAAAGGTTATTAAGCTGTTATTAAGGTTATTAAGCTGTGTGTTCCACTAGAGTCTAGTGGAACACACAGAGGAACGGCTTAGAGTTAGTTAGTACTAGAGTTAGTTACTAAGCTGTTTCTCTGTGTGTTCTACTAGAGCTAGTTATTAAGCTGTTCCTGTGTGTTGTTCTGTGTAGTTCCAGGAGGGTATTCTGGAGGCGTGTCTGTTCTTGCTGGAGAAGAGTGAGATCGCCCCCGCTGGCCGCTGGGACCCAATCAACGTGGTGCGGGTCATCTCCGCCATGGTGAGGCTGCTACTCTTCCACATACACTTCCTCACATTCCTTTTTGTGCATCGCACACAGACAGCGAACCAATCAAACGCTCTCATCACCCTCCATCCGCATCCATCCATCCTTTAGTGACATCACTTGGTTTTGTGACCTCACTCCCTGTCTCCTCCCCCTCCCCCAGATCAATGCGCAGGACGACTACGGCGTTCTGATCGGGAACTGGAGCGGGGACTACAGCGACGGGACGAGTCCCGCGGCGTGGAGCAGCAGCGTGGACATCCTGAAGCAGTACCACGAGGCCGACGGGACGCCCGTGGCCTACGGACAGTGCTGGGTCTTCTCTGGGGTCACCACCACAGGTGTGTGTGTCGTCTGTCCCACTACATGACTGTGTGTGCGTGGGTGTGGGTGTGGGTCGGTGTGTGTAGGGGTGTGTGTGTGTGTGGGGGGGGGGGGGTATGGGTTTCCTAGGACTGAAACAGAGCGTTCCCTAGGACTGAAACCTGAGAAATCCCAGGGCCAAAATTGCATGCACGCTGCACCAGCATTACAACCCAGGGTATTTCATACAAGTCACTAGCATAGATGTAGAACTTTAGATTATAAAGCCAATGCTAGCCTGAGAGTTCCTGAACTCTTACTGGCCAATCTCAGGCCGGCTAGCTAGCTGAACTTGGCATATAGCACAGTGGCCCCTGATAGAAGTTAGCCAAAGCTCTTATCAAAATACCACTCCTCTGCATTCCTGGCATCACTGCTAGGGACCGATCGACTGACGCAAGCCGTCGTGTGGCCGGCTTTCACTGAGCCGAGGGCGATGCAAGTTCCATGCAAGCCTTGTCGAAGGTGGCGTTGGTAACATGTGCGCGTGTGTGTGTGTGTGTAACAGAAAGTGTGACAGGGTTCTTCCTCACTTCGAATAAGCCTTGATCACGCTGTCACTGCCGATCACGATGGCTGTGGTCCGTTGGCTTCGTGATAAGAGACCTTAAGTATTCCAATCAAGGGGTCGCTGGTTCCCCCACTAGAGTGCATACATTTTTTAGCATGGAATGCCGCCCCAGTAGGAATTGAACCCCATAACACCAGGCGCTGTTAATGCCCTGCTGTACCAGGAAGCCAGGAATCGAGTGAAGGTCTAACATTTCTCATTTTGCACGTTTTGGCCGAAGTGAAGTTTTGGATGCATGTCACTAAACAGAGGGGGCTTGCAGACTTGCGGTCCAATGACTGCAGACATTTGGGTGCAAACCCAGAACCCAGACCCATTTGAGAACCTATGCCTTCATCTCTCTCTCTCCCCCCACAGTGCTCCGGTGCCTGGGGATCCCGGCCCGCAGCGTGACCAACTTCCAGTCGGCCCACGACACCGACGTGTCCCTTACCACCGATGTCTACCTGGACGAGGACATGGAGCCCATCGGCTTCCTCAACAAAGACTCTGTGTGGTAAGAGCCTCTCTTACCGTCTCTCTTGTGGTAAGAGCCTCTCTTACTGTCTCTCTGTGTGGTAAGAGACTCTCTTACCGTCTCTCTTGTGGTAAGAGCCTCTCTTACCGTCTCTCTGTTTGGTAAGAGCCTCTCTTACCGTCTCTCTGTGTGGTAAGAGACTCTATTACCGTCTCTCTTGTGGTAAGAGCCTCTCTTACGTCTCTCTGTGTGGTAAGAGCCTCTCTTACCGTCTCTCTTGTGGTAAGAGCCTCTCTTACCGTCTCTCTGTGTGGCAAGAGCCTCTCTTACCGTCTCTCTTGTGGTAATAGCCTCTCTTACCGTCTGTCTTGTGGTAAGAGACTCTATTACTGTCTCTCTTGTGGTAAGAGCCTCTCTTACCGTCTCTCTGTGTGGTAAGAGACTCTATTACCGTCTCTCTTGTGGTAAGAGCCTCTCTTACGTCTCTCTGTGTGGTAAGAGCCTCTCTTACCGTCTCTCTGTGTGGCAAGAGCCTCTCTTACCGTCTCTCTTGTGGTAAGAGACTCTATTACCGTCTCTCTTGTGGTAAGAGCCTCTCTTACCGTCTCTCTGTGTGGTAAGAGACTCTATTACCGTCTCTCTTGTAGTAAGAACCTCTCTTACGTCTCTCTGTGTGGTAAGAGCCTCTCTTACCGTCTCTCTGTGTGGCAAGAGCCTCTCTTACCGTCTCTCTTGTGGTAAGAGCCTCTCTTACCGTCTGTCTTGTGGTAAGAGCCTCTATTACCGTCTCTCTTGTGGTAAGAGCCTCTCTTACGGTCTCTCTTGTGGTGAGTGTCTCTCTTGGGCACGGCAAATGCTCTGGGCGTCGCCACCGGCCAACAACCAGAGCAAGAGGTCTGCTGCAAGAGTTGTCCGCTTGGGGAACAAGTGTTATTCAACATCGGAGCGGGTTCACTCCTGTTTTCAGTACGATCCGTTTGAATGTGTCCATGTGGAGTCCTTGATACAACAGCGTATAAAGAAAAATACATTGACTGTAAAGAAGGATATCTATAGATATCATTCGCTGTAAAGAATTCAATTCAATACATTCCCATAACAACCTAACACAATCTTAGTACAAAAACAACAGCCGTGACTCACGATGTGTATCATCCATTGGATGACATAATCAGACGCCAACGTTACTCCGCCCATGCCCCCTTCCAGAGTTTGTGGGCCCCTGGCCTACAGCTACTCCTAGAGAACCCACCATCCCGGCCCCCTCTCTGAGATGTCATGTGAGGGTGCCTCCCACTGACCCCGAGGAATCCCGGGCACTCAGAATGTCCTGTATATTTAGATCCCCCCCCCTGCCCAGCCCCCACCCACCCGGGGGGGTTTAAAAAGCCGGCGCTCTGTCACGCCACGTGTTCTGATACAGCCCAGCACGGCTGATCAACGTCAGGGTGGCGGGCTGCTTGTCATCTGACCCAGCTGGGGGGAGGCCCGCTCTGCCTGGTGGAGGTTTCATTATGTTTTCAATTGAAAGATCGTAATGAACTCATCCACCTGGGGGAGGATGGGTGTCGTCGCGCATGTGGAATGCATTTGCCGTTTTTCTACATTTTTAAACTATCAACACATCAGTCAGACATCGTCAGTACACATCTGGTTTCGAATGACACGAAAAACACGTTATTGCGCGTCACGTTTTTTTGTCATGCGTGTCACTCTTCCTCCATGACAACGTGACACGGTGGATGTCACGCATCCTGCCTACGTCGTGACGCAACCACAGCACCACTGTCCGTGACGTGTGGTACGACGTGACCCCACAGGAACTTCCACGTTTGGAACGACTGCTGGATGGCGCGCCCCGACCTGCCCCCGGGACACGGCGGCTGGCAGGCCGTGGACTCCACCCCCCAGGAGACAAGCCAGGGCACCTTCCGCTGCGGCCCTGCCTCCATCAACGCCATCCGCGCCGGAAAGGTCTTCCTCAAGTACGACACGCCCTTCGTCTTCGCCGAGGTGAGTGCAATGGACACGCAACGCTCAACGCGTTCCCCTTTCATCCGTTTACGTTCGATTGACTGTTTGGTCGTTCAGCAGGGGAGGCTTTCATCTAAAACGTATTATTTAAAAGTAACTTCACAGGGAATTCAGATTAGGGGGGTAATGGTTGAAGTCTTTATTTTCATATTATATAAACCTGGAATAATCCTGAAATGAATAAAGAAACATAGTGATGAGCAAACATCTGCCTCCACCTTAATCCTGTATCCCCCTGATTCAGTGCTGGAGCTGCAGAGAAACACCCAACATTGTAACCACAGTAGAAGGCTCCGGCCTACAGAGCAGTGTGGGCCGTACGGCCCCCAGTCTTCTCACCGTTCTCCCCCTCCCCCACCAGGTGAACAGCGATAAGATCTACTGGCAGAGGAACCTGGACGGGACCTTCGCCCAGATCTACAGCGAGAAGAAGGCGGTGGGCCACTGCATCAGCACCAAGGCGGTGGGCTCCGACGAGAGGGCCGACGTCACTAAGCTCTACAAGCACAGCGAAGGTACTGCCAAGTTCACCACCAGCTCAGGGCCAGCTCAGGGGATTCTGCTTGGGTTAGTGCCACTTAAAGTCTGCCCATGTGGGACCTCTTGCCCCCCTGGCCGCTCCTGGTAGGAGGCATCACTCTCCTGGGTTCCTTCTCAAGGTTTCTGCCCCTCTTGGGGTGCTGGGGAGTCCTCACTTGCCCTTTAACCTTCTCTTTCCAGTAAGGGGTCAAAACCTCTCCTCCATATCTCAAATATTTCTCCTCCATACCTCGTCTATTTCTCCGGCATAGCTCTATTTGTCCTCCAAATCTCCTCTATTACTTCTCCATATTTCCTCTAGTTCTTAATTTTTTAGAGAAGTACCAAAGTTTGACCCGTCTCTCCCCTCCCTCCCTCCCCTCCCTCCCTCCCTCCCTCCCTCCCTCCCTCCCTCCCTCCCCCAGATACGGAAGAGGAGCGCATCTCCGTGGAGACGGCCAGTCGCTACGGCAGCAAGCCCGACACGTACTCCGCGGCCTTGGCCGAGGACGTGAAGGTGGAGGTGACAATGGACGGAGAGGGGCCCCACATGGGGGCCGACGCCCACCTGAGCATCACGGTGAAGAACCTGAGCTCCTCGCCGCGCTCCACCGTGCTGCACAGCCAGGCGGCCGTCATGTACTACACGGGCGTGCTGAAGGGCACCGTGAAGAAGGAGACGCTGACCATCCAACTGCTGGCAGATGAAGGTGAGCGCTGGTGATGGGGATGATGGTGGTGGGGTTGTTGGGGGTTATGATGATGGTGGGGGTGGTGATGGTGATGGGGATGATGGTGGTGGGGGTTATGATGATGGTGGGGATGGTGATGGGGATGATGGTGGTGGGGTTGGTGGGGGTTATGATGGTGGGGGTGGTGATGGTGATGGGGATGATGGTGGTGGGGTTGGTGGGGGTTATGATGGTGGGGGTGGTGATGGTGATGGGGATGATGGTGGTGGGGTTGGTGGGGGTTATGATGGTGGGGGTGGTGATGGTGATGGGGATGATGGTGGTGGGGTTGGTGGGGGTTATGATGGTGGGGGTGGTGATGGTGATGGGGATGATGGTGGTGGGGTTGGTGGGGGTTATGATGGTGGGGGTGGTGATGGGGATGGCGGTGGTGAAGGGGATACTGGTGGTGGTTGTGTGGTGGTGATAATGCTGATGGTGATGATGGGGGTGGTGTTGATGATAATGGTGATAGTAGTGATGGTGGTGATGGTGGTGAGGATTGGGGTGGTGGTGATGATGATGATGGGGGTGGTGGTGGGGATGATGACGATGGTGGTGGTGTTAAACGGACAGGAAATGACAGGACTAACGTACTAAGGGCTCTGCGTGGTACCCAACAGAGAAGACCATCGACTGGGTGCTGCCCTACCAGCTGTACCAGGACCAGCTGGTGGACCAGGCCGCCATGATGCTCACCCTGTCAGGCCGGGTCTCTGAGACCCAGCAGGTCCTGGCCCACCAGACCACCTTCCGACTGCGCACCCCTGATCTGGAAGTCAAGGTAGGCCCCTCCGAAGAGCATGGAGTGTAGCATGGTGTGTGACGTAGCATGATGTTAGCTGTTAGCACGGATTTGCTGTTCAGATGACTTCATGTGCGTATTCTTTCAACATGTAGCAAGACACTGAAAGATCAATGTCCGGTGTTGTGTTTGACTAACTGGTTATGTGTTGTGCTGACTGGTTCTGAGTATGCCTGACTGGGTGTGTGTCCAACTGACTAACTGGTTTGTGTCTGACTGTTCCTGTGTCTGACTGACTGGTTGTGTGTCTGGCTGGTCCTGTGTCTGACTGACTGGTTGTGTGTCTGGCTGGTCCTGTGTCTGACTGACTGGTTGTGTGTCTGACTGGTCCTGTGTCTGACTGACTGTTTGTGTGTCTACAGCCCCTGGGAGACGCGCAGGTGGGTAAGGAGATGTCTGCTAAGATCAGCTTCACCAACCCGCTGCCCCGGACCCTTCAGGGGGTTGTCTTCAGGGTGGAGGGCCTGGGCCTGCAGAAGGGCCACAAGGTGGTGGTGGGGTAAGAAGATTCTTTATAATCGCACACACACACACACACACACACACACACACACACACACATATATACATACATACGTTACATACACATACATACATACATACATGCACATATACATGCACACACACACACACACACACACACACATTCACATTCACATTCTGGTTCCTCTCTAACTTTCCCCTCCCGGTCAATGTTTTGTGATACCTTCCCTGACCTCTCACCTTCCCTCTCCTGCGTCTCCCCCCCCCCCCCCCCCCCCCCCCCCTCTCCTCTCTTCTCCTCCTGCAGGGATGTGAGCGCCAACTCCACGGTGAGGGTGACGGAGCACTTCACGCCCACCCAGCCGGGCCTCAAGAAGCTGGTGGTGTCCCTGGACTGTAAGCAGATGAGCCAGGTCCACGGGGTGGCAGACATCCTGGTCCTGGAGGCCTGAGGCCCAGGAAGGTGACCCTCCATCCTCCACATGCAGCCCGGCCCACCAACCCGCCCACCCATCACCGCTGGGTGGGCCAAGCACTGAAAGGATCACGGTCATCAAGTCAGCCCCATGGCATGGTGGATTATCCGATACACAGATTTGAACAATTTAGTCGTCCATAGGGGATTTTATCCCTCCTGACATGGAGAGGGGAATCAAACCCATCACTTTTTGGGGCTGGGAGGTGAACACCTGAGCCACTATACCCTCTGACAGTTGACATCCTCACGGAGTGTGTGGGCTGGAAGATGGCTTTTATCTGATGAGACGCGACGTCATTCAGATACAGGCCAGGTGAGAACAAGAAGGGGTTAAGCTGTGCATATGGGCTGATCACGCATCCATTTTGGATGCATGACATGATGAAACCATCAGTATTATTATCATTTTGTAACATGGCCATTGTATTTAATTTTCTATTGTCCCACACTTTATTCGTGGGACAAAAACTGTACACATAAGTTTATATAGAACATGATACGCGTCTAGGAATAAACCCTAATAAGGAAGTGAACGCTAAAGTAGCATTTATAACTTTGAAGTCACACAGAAACTTGTGCCTATGTATATAGTGTGTTATCTACGTCACTTCGGTGACACACATGCACTGATTTTGCTATTACTTAAGCTAAGCTGAGTAAGGAAACAATGGTTACCTACAATGTGCCTTACACAGCTCACCTGAAGGACAAGCCCTTAGCCAAATAACAAATACATTACTATTCTTGTTTTTGTATTATTTTATTACTATTACATTTTATTTCTGTTTTTTGCCGTCCAAATTGAGTGTAATATGAGGTGGTATTTGCGTAAGAACGACCGGTTTAGATACCGTAAAATCAAGACTAACGTGGTGCTATGCCACCTGATTGTGACAGTTTTTATGTTGAACAGCGACGTCAGTATTATGTTATAACTCGCTCTAATCTGTTTGCTCATTGTAAATCACTTCTACTGTTTGTACAGCTCGGTCATCTACCAAGACAGGCATGAACACTTCCCTTACCCCCCCTGTCCCTGTCCCCACCAAGAAGGGCATGAAAACCTCCCTTACCCTCACCCCCCCCCCCCCCCCCCTTCCTGCTTTTCAGCCTCTAAAAACAAATGTGAAAAGAATAAATATATTTTTAATAATACATCACCGTATTTATCCAACTAAATTGTGTTTTACTGTTGTTTTTTACTTATTGTGACACTAATAAAGACAAATACAGTAAAACGATGGGCAACCATGTTATTATTGAAGGTGTGGAAGGTAGAATGAGCTCAGAGGTAGGAGCAGAGGGGGAAACATTTACTTACCTGTAACTTTTCCCCTCATACTGAAAGAAGCCATTAATCGACAGTATTACATAAGTTCAACCTCATTTAACTTATCTTGAGAGAAAAAAGAATGCCCTGGTTGGGGTAGCTGTTCGAAATAAGATAAATAATGTTTTACTGGCCTCTAGTGGCCAAACAGGAGCATTTGATATATTTGCCGTTTTAACGTTGTTCTAACGCAGTGGTTCTCAAACTGGTACGCGATGCGCTTTTTAGTGTTGCGCAGAGGAATCAACAAAACAATAATTAATGGTTCAAAAACACTTAGTTCGTGGAGAACTGTAGAAAATAGTGACAGTGAACAGATTACAGGTGGTATGTGTGGTGATTTTCTTAGAAATGAACATGATCCATGTTCATTTCTAATTCATTAACCATGACACCCTCGCATGTCAAACGTCATTTTATGACCGAACACGCAGCCTTCCCATTAGTCTTATCATTTCAGAATAATAATTAAAGGGGATATATTATACCACCAGGTGTGAGTGTGATTAGCCATTACAAGCCGTTTTGAAAATGTGCAGCCTCTGACATTGCAGGTTCAGGTGGGCGTGTCCACCTAGATGTGTGCTGGATAGATCAGTCCACCAGCCTACCCAGTGGACTGTAGCAAACGTTGCTTATCTATCCGTCATACATCTGTGGACACGCCCACCTGTGTTGTCAGTGGTAATATGCTAATATGTCCCCTTTAAGCTTTTCTAAAAAAAGTTTGTTGGTATACAATTGTTAAATGTGCCTCCTGGCTGAGCTGTGCGTAGCTGAATAGGGCTGCAGGCCTACGCTATTGTATTTTGTTATATTTTATAACATCGTTCATAATTGTGGTACCTGGGGAGACAAATACGCAGGATAAAAAGTTTGAGAAACAATGTTCTCAAATGGATAAACAAAATAAATATTCTTCTTCTTCTTATGCCTTGACTTATAGGCTGTCGACAAAGGATCTCCAGAGAACTCGGTCGCTGGCTTTCTTTTCTATCTGTGACCAGGTGCATCCCATCTTTTTTATTACTGTCTGGAACTCCCTCTGCGAGGTGTTTCTAGGCCGACCTCTCTTTCTCTTCCCCCGGGGGTTACACGTCAGAGCCTGTCTGGTGGTATTCGACATTGGTTTACAAAGGGTATGCCCAATCCATCTCCATCTTCTTTGTCCAATTTTGTCTCTAGTGTTTGCTTTGTCCTCGTCCATTGGCCTTCATTGGTGATCTTCCCAATGGATTTTCAGAATTCTTCTCATGCATCCGTTTATGAAGGTTTGTACTTAGCTAGTTGTAGAATTTATTGTTCTCCACGTCCCGGCTCCATAGAACAGGACTGATTTCACATTTGAGTTGAAGATTCGTACTTTTGTTTGTTGTTGTACCTCCTTTGAGCACCATATATTCAGTTGTACAAATGCCTTTCCTATTCTAGAGCTGATGTCTGCATCTGACCCTCCCTCTTTGTTGATGATGCTCCCCAAGTAGGAAAAAGACTCCACTTCAAGTGTTATTGGCTTATTGTTATTGGTCGTCTTCTCTTGTATCTGATGGTGATTGTGTGAAAGTAGTGCCAAGTCATCTGCGAAATCCAGGTCTTCTAGTTGTGTCCATAATGTCAACTGGATTCCATTCCTTCCTTCAGTTGCAGTTTTCATTACCAAGTCAATGACTATGAGAAACAGGAATGGGGATAACAGGCAGCCTGTCTAACCCCCGTCTTGATTGCAAGCTGGTTAGTGAGTTGTCCCTCATGTATAACTCTACATGTCATTCCCTCGTAGCTGCTTTTAATCATGTTCACTAGTTTAGTGGGCACTCCATGATTTCTCAATAGTTTCCAGACAGTCTCTCTGTGCATCAGGGGCGAGGCTAGCCCATTTTTAGGGGTGCTGAAGCACCCCTAAAAAGGGGCTCAGCACCCCTAAAACTTGGGAGTAAGAAATGTTATTCTAAAAATTATATTTGTTCGTCTTTGAAATTGTTAAATAATGTCCAAAACATAAAATCTTTTGAGTTAGTTGAACCAATGTTAAAATTATGAAGTTATTTTTCAATAGAAATATTTTTTGTTTTTGTGTGAAAAAAGGGTGGGTGGTGTGGCAGTGGGGCTCATTGAGTGCTCAGCACCTCTAAAGCTCTGACCCTAGAATCGCCCCTGCTGTGCATGCTATCGAAAGCTTTTTCGTAGTCAACAAAGTTGATATACAATGGGGAGTCCCACTCTTAGATTTGTTCAATGATTATACGAAGGGTGGCAATCTGGTCGACGCATGACAGTTTTTTTCCTAAATCCTGCTTGTTGGTCTCTTAGTTGTTGGTTCACTATGTCTTGCATTCCATCCAGTATTATTCTATTTAGCAACTTCCCCGGTACCGAGAGTAGTGTGATCCCTCTATAGTTGGCACAATTTCCAAGGTCACCTTTCCTTGGGATCTTGTTGATAAAGCCCTCTTTCCAGTCTGGTGACAGTTTTTTCTTCATCCCATACCTTTCTGAAGAGTGGATATAGCATTTATACGGTAGTGTTCGAGTCAGCCTTTAATGTTTCTGCTGGAATATTATCTTGCCTGCTGCTTTGCCACTCTTTAGTTTCTGTACTGCTGTCCGAATCTCATCTCTGCTAGGTGTGTCACAGCTGATGGGGAGGTGGTTTTCTGCTGGTTGGATACCCGGAGGGTTTGCTGGTGGGGGCCTGTTAAGCAGCTCTTCAAAGTATTCCGCCCATTGATTAAGTTGGCCCTCCTTTGTCTTGATAGTGTTGCTTTCTTTATCTTTAACTGGTCTTTCTGGCTTGATGTATTTGCCTGACAGCTTTCTGGTAGTGTCATATAGATTTTTCAGTTTCTTGCTGCTTCTTCCGCCTCCTCTGCTAGTTTGTTGATGTATTTCAGCTTGTCGAACTTGATGCCTTTCTTTTTCTCTTATTTGTTCTTCCCTTAGCAAGTTCACGTTGTATTTATTTCAGTTTTCCATGTGCGCTGTCCTGTTCTTCTTTAGTTTGAGTTTTAGTCTGGCCATTAACAGGTCCATTTCACTCTCACATCCTGTTGTGTTCTCCTGAACTTCTTGTTAATGCAGATGTGATCTATTTGGTTTACCGTAACATGATCCGGCAATACCCATGTTGCCTTATGTATGTTCTTGTGGGGAAATATACCCTCTAATGACGAGTTTGTTTGATGCACAGATATCAAGAAGGTTCCCTCCATTGTCGTTTATTTCTCCCAGTCCGTGTCTTCCCATCACTTCTTCATATCCGATGTTGTCTTTTCCTATCTTTGCGTTCAAGTCCCCTATAAGGAGGGTCATATCTTTCTGAGTATTTGCCCAAGATGTTCTGTAGTCTGTCGTAGAACTCATCTTTTGTTTCCTATTAATGGTTGGGTGGTGCGTAGCATTGTATTACATTCATGCTTATATTCTCTTTTGTTCTGAAAGACGCTGTAATGATTCTTGGTCCATGGGCTTCCCCCCCTATCAGTGCTCTCTGTGCTGATTGGGATAGCATGAGAGCAGCGCCTTCAGTATGTGGGTCATTTTCCTCTTCATGGCCTGAATATAGTAGCATTTCTCAGCTCATGAGCCTTTTCTGACCAGCTTGTGTCCATCTTGCCTCACTAATTCCCAATAGTACCAGGTTGTAATTTCTCATCTCTGCTGCTATTTCAGCTACTTTTCCTGCCTGGTACATAGTCCTTATATTCCAGGTTCCATTGGTAATGTTTCTCCTGGTTGAAAGAAGGGTTGTCGGTCTTTAGGCTTCCACCACTCAACGTCATGGGTCTTCGGGTTGAAGAACCAGAGGTTAGAGTTATTTTTGTTTCCTTGTCGTTGTTTGTGTTACATCTTGTTTTTTCCGGGGTGGGGTTGTTAACCCCTCGCCCGACCCCCAATCTGGAGGGCCAGTGTGCTGTTTATCGTCTGGCCTCACCTCTGGAACCTGCCCGGCTTGGTTGAACCTGCCGGGGGGGGGGGGGGGGGTTAAACCCCACCGGTATAGCCTCCAGAATCTTAGGGGCACACAAGGCTCCCCACCACATCAAGGTAACAGTACGAGGGGAGGAAAATAAATATTGCCGAAAGAGTAAATCACATAATTTTATTATTGATTAAAAAGAAAATGTCACAATATAAAATACAATACACAAAAACAGCAAGTGTGCAGAGGTATATGTGAAATGGAGGCCATGGAAGTGTAGAACTTCTGTTACCAGATTCAGACGGTGTTTAGTGTATTAAAAATAAACATTGGCGTTTGTATTCAAATATCTCAGAAAAAGGCAGAACACTTCTACCCGTTCAAGCCACATCACGGAACATACACACAGGCTTATTCATCATAAATAAAAGGCATTTAGCAGAAACAGTACAATATTTTGTATATCCTCAGATAGTTGATAACAAAAACCAAAGTGAATGCAATTTATAAACTTCTATAGAGCTGAAATCTAGTGCCGGTATGCACTAGTATGTGACCAGGTGTTACCCAATCGTGCACTTTATGTACGCAGAGCTTATGTTTTTCGGCCCACCCAGTAGGCAAACACACACGCTCAGTCGACAGAGTTGCATATTTCTTCAACCATATTATTGAAGATCTCTGGCTGGTCGTTGTTGACATGGTGAGAGGCGTCCTTGATTAGCTAGAGAGAATGACAGAGACAGACAAGGCGAGACGGTTAGAGCAGTAAATACACCGCATTAAACATGACGTCTTATCTATTCAAATCTTCTGACACTCTCTCTCACACACACACACACACACACACACACACACACACACACACACACACACACACACACACACACACACACACACACACACACACACACACCTCCACCCGGGTGTAGGCCTGGCCCCTGATGCGGGCGGCCTGGTGGCCTGAGGAGCTGGTCATCCAGGAGCGGTCCCCGTACAGCATGCTGATGGGGAGGGATGCCGGCAGCTGGTCCACCCGCTGCAGCATGGGCCTCTTGGCCCAGGCCAGGGACTCCATCATGGCCCAGTACCCAGTCTCGCCGCTGCAGCATTCCCGCGGGGATAGGAAGGAGGAGGAGGAGGAGGAGCAGGGAGGGGTGGTGGTGGATGGAGGTGAGTCTTATTTGTTGCTATACCGTACATTTGTTTTACATATTGAATGCTTATATCCATATTAAAATCCCAACATGTTCTGTCTGAGATTAATTTAGAAATAGATATATTTTAATCTAAATAAAGTATATAAAGGGATGCAAACTCTTGCGACAACGTTGGAAGGGGTCAGGGACAAACACCGTCAACCCAACAAGGTGGGGCATCGTGACCTAGTTACAGGGTGTTGATTTATTAACAGAAGGCGCACATCGTGTGACCCTTAGAAATGGTTACATTCTGCCTTAGTGTGACAAAGGTGAGCGGCCGGGGGTCACCTGGGCGTCTGTGCGTTGCAGTGGTAGATGTAGTTGGTCATGGTGTCGTCGTCAAACAGATCCTCAAACTTAAGCTTGAAGTCGTGCCGGAACCTGGTTACCAGCCCCGGGCCTGGAGAAGCAGACAGGGGACACGGTGAAACCACGGTTGTAGCTACTACAGGCTAACACAGGCTACCACATACTACCCTGCGTTATGGAGGTATACGATACGCCTTGGAGGGCTTACATATGCTAAGACATTCTGCGATACACTCCGACATGCTACTCCATGTTAAGCATGCTACGGTACGCTACGGTGCGGCGGGTCATTCTACACCTTGCTGCTAATGCTGTGATATGCGACAACGTGCTAAAAGGACCACGACAAGCCCTATCCTACACGTGGTAGCCCGATTTGTGTCTCTCACCCCAGGGGCCCGCTGCCCGTATGACCGCCAGGGGGTTGAAGAAGCCCAGCACGGACACCACCGCCTTGACCCAGAGAGGCAGGGTGGGCCTCTTCACCGCCTCCGTCCCCTCGGCCTCAGCCGCCACAGGCTGGTTCCGGTCGGGGAAGCCCCACGGGTCCACCAGGATCAGGTGCTTCACCCTGAAACACCCAAACATGTTGGTTTATTTATTAGAAGCACACATTTTACAGGTCCAACACAGATATTAGAACACCCTTAATAAAGAGAACAGCTGGGATGACTGGTACGGGGTACCAGTCGGCACAGTCCCACGGGATACCCTGAAAGAAGTCGGATTGTACCAACCGATATTGTGACTCGTCCGTCACAAAGATCTTGTTGCGGACACTCCGACTCGTGAAAAGCCTTGTTATTGGCTGGACTCGACCACAACACCTGATGGGTCAAATAGGACCCCTTTAAAACGGGCCGTTACCTGGCTGGATAGCGGATGGCGTAGGACGTGGCCAGGTACCCCCCCAGGCTGTGGCCCAGCAGGATCATGTCCTCGAGGCCCAGGCTCTGCCTCCACTGCTCTATGGAGCTGACGAAGATGTCCTCGGCCTGCGCCGCGTCGCTGGGGAAGGCCGGCCGGGAGCTGCGGCCGAAGCCCAGCAGGTCGAAGGCGTGGAGGGGCCGCGAATGACTCAGCCGGTCCAGGTTCTTTACCCACAGGCCCACCCCCGCGCCGAACCCATGGACCATCACCAGGGGGGTCTTAGTGGGGGCTGCAGAAGACCGAGACAAGGAGGATCAAAGAGCGATTCAGTCATTGGCAGATTTACACTTAGTCAAATTTGAATGTGTCAATGTAAAATAAACGAATGAGCTATTGTGTTCTTTGTCATCCAAAGCAACTAACAATGAAATAAATGTGTCATTAAGGAGCAGGCGGGGGTACGGCTTGCCTCGGTTGCCTACAATTAGTCTGCTGGTGTTGGGGTTCGAACCCAGAACATCCTAACCCCTAGACTTTCCTTCCCCGTTTTTCATGCTAATCGGTGGCCGTTTTCACCCAAAGTATTTTACAGCACTGAGTTGCAAACCCTTGTAGCATGGATGGCCGCACGGCGGAGTTGAACCCCTAACATGTTGCGCTATATAGGCCCAAAGCAGAGCCATAGCACACTTCTGCTTAAACTTTCATAAAAGAGAAATGTTCATTAGAAAAATGTAGGAAGTAGGCAGCATTCAACAAAGCAAACGTTGCATGCCAATTATAAGAAAAAAATCGTCCCTGGCTCTCTCACAATAGTATAACTAATAATACAACCAGCCATACACGGTCAAAGAGTCAGCACTGATTTCTCAAACCAACCTCTTCAATAACTAATAAAGACCGGAAGGTAGGCAGAAGTTGAGGACATCTGTGTATAATGTTCATATAATAAGAATATCACACCTTGCTGTTTGGGTTTGGGAGCCGATTTGTTGGTCACAGTGAGGGTCCATATTCGCTCCTGGTTGGGAAGAGTCACATACCTCGCCCACATGTCGTTTTGAACACCTGTAAAAAGCAGAACATTGTGTAATAACCGAGGCATTAATTAAATCTGGTCGAGAGAAACTGATTCAACTGCTTACGGGTGAGGATCTTGGCCTCTGCGCTCTTCAGGATAGCCGCGGAGGTCGGGCGCCACGACGGCCACCAGCCCCATATCGAACTCGGCCTGTGAAGCATTTCGACACGGAATGCAGTTTCAGGACACCGATGTCAGGTAAACGAACTCTGGACAATATACACGATTCTATGGATGTTGTGACAGCTGCACACTGCAAGGTGCATTTCTTTGCTAAGTTTTGGAGACGAGGTGTATCCCTACAGCGTTAAAGGACATACATGACTCCCCTTGTGGTTTTAAATACCCAGCTGTATGATACAGCTGGCTATTTAAAACCACAAGGGAGTCAATTAAAAGTCAACCATGCCGTGTAAAACTGCCGAGATAACTCGCCAACTACTTGTCACAGCCATTGAAGAAGGACGAAACTCATATAAATACAAACATACATCTATATAATCTAAATCTAATACATACAGATAACTGTCCGATATTAACAGTAGAAGCGTTTCCTACACTAAAACGCATATGTTTAGATTGTATCTAACTTATTGTGAAGGGCTTGCAGTACACCTGGAAGCTGGGATGACACGAAAGCCACTGCTTAAAGTCCATCTTACTCAGAGTCGTCTTGAAGAGTCGCTGTGGAGGTGGCCGGATCCATCGAAAGACATGAACAATATCTCTCTCTTAAACTGTTATATACTATCAAATAATGTGCCAAGACATTCCCCCAAATACCGAACCAGCAGCCTTGTGTTTCGTCACTTGTTTAATCAGTCAGTCAGCTGACTGAGACGGGGAGAAGGTGGACTATATAAGCAGTCCACGCAGGTCGGAACGTATACTCTGTACCACGGACGGCACGAATCCGGAGTCGGATCGTATTCTCGGTGACACCAGCACGAACTTCCGCTCTCTCGGACACGTCATTCATTCGCGGAAGGAATACTCCGTGCAAAAACCCTGTGGTGGCATTGTTTCTTGTCAATTAGTCCACAAAGCCCACTCGAAAACATGTCCAACTCGGTGGTATCAGTGATCTCCCGGTTCCTGGAGGAATACAAGACCACTACACCAAACAAGCTGAAAGTAGTGGACGCATATCTGCTTTACATTCTGCTCACGGGGGCTCTACAGTTCCTGTATTGCCTGCTTGTGGGAACCTTCCCCTTCAATAGCTTCTTATCGGGCTTCATCTCGTGTGTCGGCTCGTTCATTCTCGCAGGTAAATAATGTATTCTGAGTAAACCTGTCTCTTTTGTATGTGCATAGGATTGACGCGAACTTGGAAGTCGTGCATGGTCGACCTACGCTTCTTGATGCGAGGACTTGCTAGGACGTGTCGTCCCTAGTACCTTGGCTAACCTGACACGAAGCTTTCCATGGTATTCATAATTTAGCGCAAAACCGTTGAATTGGTTGTACCTAAGTGTTGTTCCAGCATTAGTCTATGTATGATATATATCATACATCAACACTTAATCCACATATCTCGATTGCGATGCTGGACCACGTTCTGGCACGTTCTAGCGTATATAATCATACTGTGCATAATTGAATGTCATAAACAATTTAATAAATAACACAAATCTGATATATTACACTGTAGAATGCATTATCAGATAACATAGAACCAAACCACATCATAACAAGAACCAAACATGCATGTAACTTTTCAAACCATCATCACCCCGATTCCACGTAGACAGTCTTCCTCACTCATTTCTAGCTTTAGCAAATTCAATTCAAGTGGGCGAAACAAAAGTGAACAACGCTTTTTAGCAGACATGGATTTTCTAAGTTGCTGTTGTGTAGAAACAATGTTAAAGCTTTTGTGAATAGACACGTTTCATCAAATGTGGCACAAAACTAAAATGTTTGTCTTTCTGTTGTTTGTTTCAGTGTGCCTTCGTATCCAGATCAACCCAACAAACAAGGGCGAGTTCCAGTCGGTCTCTCCGGAGAGGGCCTTCGCTGACTTCTTGTTTGCTCACACCGTCCTCCATCTTGTCGTGATGAATTTCATCGGTTGATACCCTTCTGAACCCACCCCTCCTGTCTTAACATTGCAGGTATGTCCATGCCCCCTTTTAGGGGGCATGTTTGATAAGATTACTGTACAGAGGAACGCCCTATAGGAGCGCTGTTGAGGAATTTTCATAAACAACCAAGATGGCTGCCGCTGATGTGTCCCACATTTCGTTGCTCTGATTGGTTGAAGGTCCAATTGTGGCCAATTGGACCTTCAACCTTCAGCCAGCGTCTTTGGTCTGCGGCTGTTGATAAAACCTTTTTGGAAAACTAAAATCAAATCAAAGATGAGCGGGTCCAGGCTGATACGGATATGGGAACTAGTCTGCCAATGTCAGGCTAGGTACACTCGTAGGGCAGAGGGAACCATAGTGTGTTGAACATAAAAAGTCAGTATTGGAATCAAATGTGAGTTATCAGACACTCTGCTGCCAACTTACTGTTTAAATTGGGAAGACTAAAAAAAAAATTGAAGTGCTTTAAAAAAGTACTGGATATATATGAAATGTATGTGTGAGCCATTACAAGACATTTCAAAATATGCCCTATCCTGTGACAAAATGAAGTCCACTTAGATGTATGATAGATAGGTCAGTCAAACAGCCTACCTAGTGGACTTTACCAACTGGTAGCTTTATCTATCCGTCATCTAGGTGAACAATCCCAATTGTGATGTCACAGGGAAGGGCGTGTTTTTTAAATGGCTTGTCACAATCACACCTTGTGGTCAAATAGTTGCCTTTTATTACAGCAGAAACATTTGCATCAACCATATTTTCATGGTACAGTAGCTCAAGGTTTCAGATTAATTATTAGACTTATACTGCTGGGAAAATGTTCATGAAAATGATGTTCAAAGTTGATCTTACCTAGGCTTGTGGCAGGTTAAGAGTGTTTAGGGTATTTGACTCTTGGCTGAACATGTGTAGGTGTCCCTGAGCACGATGTCTTACCCCCCGTAAAAAAGCTTGTGCTAAATGATTCCATAGTAAATGGCTTGTTCATTATGGTTCACCAACTACAGTTCTTGTTCATTCTGACCAATTCCTGTTTTGTGTTTTTCTCTTAGAATTACAAAGAAGATGACCCCCTGAGGCCCAAAATGTCAATTTCCACCACCACAGAGTCCGGCGCAATTTGGAAAGTTTATGGTCCGACACACTGTTCTGTTGCTAAACGTTTGCCCTTCTTTTTTTTGTTACTTCTCAATTTGTAAATCATTACGTTTTGCACTTAATCAAACAGAAATAAAAAAACACCAAACATATCTTTTGTGTATTTTTAAAGTCGAATTAAAAAAGGTGGTTATAATGGGTTCATTATCTAAACGGGAGTTTAAAGCCACACTACTGGATATTGCACCCTGTCTACCACTAGGTGGTACACTGAGACAATTGGAAGGTCTTGATGGATACATTTATCGTGCTGCACCCAAAAATTGGATGTTTAAATCCTAGATGGAAACAAACATGGTCTGACTTGTTGGTTATTTTCGTCTTCCGATCTGAACATACATGTTGGGGTGTAGTGCAATTCCAAGTATAGATCATGAGCAAACGCTAAACCCTATCCTAAATGAGGTGTGTGTGTAGAAGACAAGAACCCGTTACATGTCAATTTTTTTGTACTTGTGCAACTCATTGTGTAAGGCAGGACTTTGTCCTGGGATAAGTTTCTCAATGGCTAGAGAACCAGATGGTGATAACTGTGGAAGTGACCGACTCAACCCTCACGTTTAGGTCATGTTATACAGTTTATGTTCTGGTACTTGAGGGTTATGTTCTGGTATGATTCTACAGTTCAAATCTGCCTTAGTGTTTTCAACTTTTGAGACTAAAATACTCTGAATAGCTAGATTACTTTGGGGTAAGTAGACAACACACATTTTACTCTTGGGCTCAACTAGTTTTCCTCTTCGTCTTGGCCATTAAGAGGTGCATTTTTACATTCCCATCGTGGAATTGATCTAAGCTAAATGTATAGTCATTAACTCATGCTAACAATTCCAAATTAGTTGGAGTCAACTACTTGACTCCATCCCAAAACCCCCAAAATTATTCAGCACCTAAACCGTTAATTTCTTTTGGCAACATCTGGGTCCCAATTGTGGTCACGTGACCACCACCAAGCAGCGTTGGGACCCTTGGTCAGAACAGAGGGCACCACAGCACACCATGCCACAGCTGCTCCCCGCCGTGTTCCTGCTATTGGCAAGCATCCCAGGTACTCGTTGTTCGACTACGTTTATTGTAACCTTATTGGTAACGTGTTTGGTTAATAGGTTGCTAATGGTAGCTAAATGTTCTTCTAGTTCCTCCTTGGATGTCCTCCTTGGATTGTGTTTTTTTCTTTTTGTAAGTTTGAAAACATTGTGTTCGCATTTGGAGAGAAGAAAAATAAGATCATATTTTTATAATATGCTTACTCTGCTATATATTTTTCAGACTTTAATGAATTTTTGTTATACTGGAATCTTTATATATGTTTAGTTTCATGATTAATTTCATTACACATAGGCTAAATTAAATAATAAAATCATATTACATTATCATTTGTACGCTGTTTATGCTAACCTATATAAGTGTCTTACTTTAACTTAGGTTTAATTTCTTCACCCTAATGGTCATCCATGTTGGAAGTGTGGAGGGAGAAGTGAAAGTTTGTCCGAGTTCCGTTTGATGTGAAGGAAACACCATATATAGAGCCTTCTTCTCAAAGCCCTGGTTTTCCTTTTCATATATATATATTACAAATAAGATAATATCCATGTCAAGAAATAATTTAGCATATGGTGAAGAGACTTGGTTCGCTGATAGTATCTTACAGCCTTTTACAGCTGGTATTATTATGCGTTTTGGGCAATTGAATATGAATCGGATATCGCCAACACGCATATAGGCCTGCACACCTTTTATTTAAACCTGGTGTTAGAAATAACACCTAACCCTAACGCGTCCTGATTGATCCAGATCCAGATAGTTATCCAGATATCAACGATAATCTTTCGCACGTCAGTTCCAAGCTAGAGAAAAAGTTCGGTTATTAAAAGTTTAAGAACTGCTGATGATTGTTGATGTTCTTAATGATGAAATGCCTAACCCCTTATTTACAAATAGTAGTAGATACTGGACACTATACCATATTGGTCTTTTTTTAACAACGCAGCCTAACGCATGCTGATACTTTAATTATTTATGCTTGCGTTTTTGGTGAGCAGGGGCGCACTGTTGCATGCTGATTTTCCAAATGTTGATGATTCAAGTCAAAGGAATGATGCTGTCGAGTATGAGTCAAAAGAGGAGGAAACTGCGTTCATTTCCCATCCCCAATACAACGCTATCGGCTATGTTCTTATTGCTGAGTCGGGTGCATTTCCATTTGTGTTGGATATGGCCAATTTATGTGCTTTCAAAGATCCAATAACAAGGTTAATTTAAAGCCTGGATTTGTATGCGCTGTGGCAGGACATAAGTAATTGGTTAGTGTTTTGACTGGACTCCTTAATGGCGGTCTCCGGATTCACTGTCTCCCCCTACCTGCTCCTTAATGGCCTGTACTGTCTAACCCCTACCTGCTCCGCAATTACCTTTCTCTGTAACCACTCCCCAACCCCTACCTGCTCATTAATGACCTGTCACTGTATCCACTGTCTTACCCCTACCTTCTCCTTAATGAAAGTTTCCTATTCACTGTCTAACCCCTACCTGCTCCTTAATGACCTGTCTCTGTATTCACTGTCTAACCCCTACCTGCTCCTTAACGACCTGTCTCTGTACTGTCTAACCCCTACCTGCTCCTTAACGACCTGTCTCTGTACTGTCTAACCCCTACCTGTTCCTTAATAACCTGACTCTGTACTGTCTAACCCCTACCTGCTCCTTAATGACCTGTCTCTGTACTGTCTAACCCCTACCTGCTCCTTATTGACCTGTCTCTGTATTCACTGTCTAACCCCTAACTAGCCACTGACCCTAAACCCCTGACCCCTCTCCCACCCAGCCGCCCGGTCCGGGGTGACCACCGTGTCTGAGCTGACCGCCCTGGAGGGCCGCTCCATTGCCGCCCCCTGCCACTACGACCCCGCCCTGGCTGCCCACGTCAAGTACTGGTGCTGGGGCATCTTCAAGGACATGTGCACCATGGTGGCCCGCACGGACACGGCCCCCTCGGACCCCAGGGTGAGCATCGTGGACGACCCCGCCCAGCAGGTGTTCACGGTGACCATGGCCGACCTGACCCAGGACCAGGCCGGCTGGTACCACTGCGGCGCCGAGGAGGGGGGGATATGGAGCAAGGACCCCTCGGCCGCTGTCTACCTCAGCGTGGTTCACGGTGGGTGGGGGCTCGGGGAGAGGGCGGGGTCTTCTTGGCGGGCGTGGGGGTGTGTGGTTGGCCATCGTAGCGGAGAGGGGTGCTGGTTCTTAGGGGTCGGCCTAGCTCAGGAGGTATTGGTGTTGGCAGGTTGGCTTGTAACTGGAAGGTTGCTAGTTCGATCCCCGGCTCCTCCTAGCTGGGTATTGAGGTGTCCCTGATCCAGACACCCAACCCTTACTGCTCCCGACTCCCGTCGCCTCGCATGGTTGACTCCGCCATCAGTGTTTGTATGTGTGCATTAACCGTTGAAGGTCGATTTTGATAAAAGCGTCTGCTAAATGCCTTAAATGTAAATGTCAAATGTTTAGAGGACAGCTGAATGACGTTGGGACGCACACACTTGCTATATCACAAACCTAAACTAAAGGGGATAAAGAACTCTTCTTGTTTCTGATTTCTGTAGCTACTCTGCCCTCGGCCCAGCGGCATACGTCTCTGATATGTCGTTGTCTTTCGTGGTGGGGACGCACTTAGTCCAACCATGCACTTGGCTAGCTCCCACCCATAGAACCAATAAACGTGTCATTTCCCATTCTGTAGCTGTGGCCAGTGTCTAGTTTGATCTTCTTCTTTTTCTTTTACTTGGTCGTGCGGCACTTTTAGTAGCATTTTAGTAGTTGCTCCAGTATCGATTGTATGCCTGGATAATTCAACACCTCACCTATGGTAAAAGAGTCTGCCCAAGTGACTTAGTGTGGGTAGCTTTCTCTCCACCCTGTTGTACCTGCTGATCCCACATGATCCCTGATCCACTTATTCCCCGAGCTGCTTGTTAATGTTTAACTGTATTGATTTTTTTTTCTCGATTTTTTTTATGGATCGTTTTATTCCTTTGCGTGTTTGATTAGGCATGTCTGTGGTGAACAGCAGGCTGGATGGAGAGGAGGGGGGAAGCGTCGCGGTGGACTGTCTCTACAGTAAGAGATACAGGTATCTCATCCACTCGTTCAATCACTGCACCTTCTCAAACTCCATATGTCTGTGGTTCTTAACCTTTCGTATCCGGTGAACCCCTTGGTTTTTCTTGTTCTGAAAATGTTTGGGACCCAAACGTCTCTCATTTTTCTGTGTCTACCTCCACACGCATCGTTTTTCATCGTTTATCTCCCGGTAATATCCAGGGAATGTGTGCTCACTGCAGCGCATCAAGTGATTAGTAGTAGTTTGTTTGTGGTTGTGAATCATTAGGCAGGTTTTTTCAGTGTACGCTAGAGCTTTTATGAGAAGTCATTTTTTGACACTGATCATTATTATCGAAGTCGGTCCCTGACCCTATGATAGAATCACCCCTCCATACGCGAGACACATGATGCAGCATCCAGAACATGGAGGAAACACAATCTCAGCAAATAGTTTGGAGAGTAATGAGTGTAAATCCGCCTACTCAATGCACGAGTGAATACGAATATTACCCACCGAAGGTCGACCTCTGTCCAAAATGGTCTGTTGCAGAGGGGAAAGTGAAATTCTGGCAGTGGTTTTCACCGGTTCCTCTTCACTCAAGCATCACAGAAACAGATTTCTATCATTAGCTTCACTGGTTTTCATTTTAATAAGCAAAACCCAGATGGCTGATGGGAAATCCTGGCATGCCAGGCAGTAGCTACCAGGGAGGGGTCAATTCATCTGTGCTCTTCATGTCTTAAAATAAGCTCTACGGCGGTGGCTTGGCAGTGTGGCTACCATGTCGGCGTTACATATTGACCCTAGTGGACCTTGCTATAGATCCTTCCCTCGCTCTCTTTCAATCAGTCTTCACTTAGAGGAAAGTGTCCATGAGTGCACATGACCTCACACGTCCAGTTTGACATTAGGGAAAAACCCAAAGCCCCCTCCTGCTCCTTAAGGACATCAATCTGAATGGCCGGTTCATCTCTTTGGATTAAAGTGGAGAGGTTACGCCTCTCCACTGTCCCGTCAATAGAGACTCAAAACAACAAAGACACATTAAATTAATGAATCAAATACAGTTCCAATTTGAAGAGAAAGGACTCTACCGTCCTGAACAGATGAACATGCCTTTAAATCAATGAAGAAACACATTAATGAGTGGTCTTTTTCACTTCTTATGTTACCACTACTAGTATTGCTATTACATGAATGCTACTTATTTAATCAGATGAGACTCCTTGAAAGTAAAATCTGTTTTTCATGAGCGACTTGGCCAAAAACTAGCATCAAACCACACATCAGGGTTTCAGAGAGACAACACGACAAAGGACACGCTTACAGGATTTATATTTATGCACCCCCCCCAGCCATAGCCCCTAGATGGCAAGAAAGAACTCCCTTGATCAGAATGGAAAATCGAAGACTGACTTCTTTGTTTTAACGGTGACATATTATACCACCAGGTGTGAGTGTGATTAGCCATTAGCACGCCAACTTGTGATGTCAGAAGAGGCAGACTTTCAAAACGGATTGTAATGGCGAATCACTCTCACACCTGGTGGTATAATATGTCACCTTTAAGGGTTACGTCGGCCCTTCTCATGCATCTCCACCTCTTTTCTCCATCAGAGACATAAAGAAGAGCTGGTGCCGCAGTGGGGACCCAGGCTCCTGCCAGTACACGGGGCCCGAAGGCCGCTTCGACAGCCCCTCGGTGACCATCGCTGACGACCGGGTCGGGGCCTTCACCGTCACCCTCAGCAACCTGCGGAGGGCGGACGCCGGCTGGTACTGGTGTGGCGTCGAAACGCAGAAGACCGCCATCCAAGTCCTGGTCACGCCTCGCCCCTCAACTAGTAGGTTATTTAAAAATATTTGAAAGGGAAAGCATTTGTTTTATCGCCTGGGGATTGGGTTTCCGATAAAAGGATTTTACCTCACACCATGTGAGATGATAATAAGCCATTGCAAAACTGTTAATAGTTAAAACACTGACTCCTGGTGGCTACCTGAACAATCAAAAGGACACTAGGGCGGCAGTGGGACTTGCACAGGTGCCGACAACCAGTGTTGGGAACGTTACTTTAAAAAAGTAATTAGTTATAGTTACTCACTACTTGTTCCAAAAAGTAACTGAGTTAGTAACTGAATTGCTCTATAATAAAAGTAACTAGTTACCAGGGAAAGTAACTATTTGCGTTACTGTAAAAAAAGAAACTTGCTATAGGCCTATGTCAAAGAATTTGGATTTTTCTGAGCAGTTTTCACTTGGCCTTAATGTGTTAAATGGTTGAACTGCCCATTCAAGGCCCTGAAATACTTCCAAGTGAATTTGAATTTGCTTGGTTGTAAAGGCTGTGGAACATCTGCCGAATACTACAGAAAATGCCAACTTTTCATCGGATTTCTCCGGACTCGCCATTTCTGCTGCTTCATCAAATTTGTTCAAATATTCAATTCATTCATCAAATATTTTAAAGGGCTGTTCTTCTTTCATTTATTTATTTCAGACTTTGGTTCGGGTCTTTTTACATCACAATCAAGTGCAAATAGGACAATAACACCACATGCTGCCTCATCTCCAAACAAACATCACAAAAACCAGAACAAACCTAGAACACGCAATAAAGGGAAGGTAATTGACGAATGAAACAAATTTTTTCATGACTGTGCTTATATGACTGTGGCTTTAGAAAAGCGGATTGAAACACCTCTCTTCTAGCCACTTGTGACATCACGCGTGGGAGTGTCCACCCACTCATGCAAAATTGTAAAGGTTTTACATGGGTGTCACACATCTGATGGTAAAATTGGGGCAATTTTAAACCATCGCTGGCGGCAAGGATGAAAATAAGGATGCTAAAAGGATATTGTTATGCTGCGGGGAACTAATCAAGTCATGCCTGCGTGTCGGTATGGTCAGTGGGCATCGGAGGAAGAAGAGTGTAGATGGGGGGCTTACGTTAAGTTTCTACGGAGACTACAATTTCTGCCACTTCTTCACCGTCTGCAGCACCAGTTCCGGTGTCCTCGACCCCGGCTGTGGCTCGTTCCCCGGTGCACATCTCCTTGGACTCCCAGGAGGCCCACAGGTAACGTATGAATTAATAACATTACATTTATTTAGCTGATTTACAGTAAGTGCGTTCCACAATGAAGCCATAACCCAAAAAGTGCAAGAATAATTCAAATAAATCACATTATTCAAATAAGCATACTGCTACATAAGTGCTACAATATCTACATTTAGGTCTGCCTGTCTGTACAGTGACGCTGTAAAAGGTATTTAAAGTTGTGAAGGGTTTGATGCTCTGCCTTGGTCGCCATGGCAGCAGCGAGAGCTTCCGCACTAGCACTAGCACTAGCAGTAGCAGTAGCACTAGTGGTTTCGCCCGCTGACCTTCGCATGCCACATAATGAGCGAGCTCTTCCTCTCCCCCTTCTTCTTCTTAGTGTCTCGTCTCGCAATTTCAGAGGTCCTTCACACATCTCCTCCCTCTCGCTCTTGAAAGCCCTTAACTGCCGAGAGCAATTTCTCGCAGGCCGGACAGGCTGTGGTGTACTGAAACACGTGTCTCTAGGGGATTCTGAGGGCTTGGGACTGGAGAGCAGGACTGTTCTTGTAACTGTTGGCAGACAGAAGCCGATGTCAACAAGGTCAGGCGGTGTCCTCCAGCCGCGGCACCTTGACCCTCTGATGCAGCACTTACTAATCACAGAGTCTACACGCTAACGCACGCGCCCGGAACACGCACACATATGCACACACACACACACACACCGAAGTTCACTCCAATGTTATAGAGAGCAACAGCCTTTCGCAGAGTGTGTAGTAGGTTGCATTTTGTTACGTAACTTCTTGAGTTGTGTGTTTGTGTGTAAATGTTGAGTGTGGTGTAGAAGACTGTAATGTCAGTTGATCCATTGTGATTTATTATCTGTTTCTGTGTGTGTATGTTGGTTGTGTGTGTGTGTGTGTGTGTGTGTGTGCGTGTTCCAGGCATGTCTTGGGGGCAGTAGTGGTGTTGGCGACCTTCACGCTCATCGTTGGCATGGTCTTATTCGCCAGAAAGATCTGGCGACAGCGCAGTAAGACATCATGCAATTTAAACACACAACAATTTAAACACACAAGTCTGTGGTTGTGTTCTCTCACGCCGTACACCTAATCTAATATTGTAACCTAGTCTGGCAACATTCAACATAATGGACCCAAACGTGTCCATCGTTGCCCGTGTTGTTGCAGCAGTGCTCGTGGAGAAACGCTGACGCAGGAATGTTCCCTGTCTATTCTAGAGAGAGAGCACCGACGGAGACAGGCCGAGGAGCTGAAAGCAAGACTCAGTGTAAGTTATTTGGTTTGCATCCTCAGTGATTTTTTGTAGCGATTCAGATTTTTGAGCAACAGTAGTGATTTTTAGAGTCAGTAGTGATTTGTTTCACTGCAGTTTTGATTTTTGTTACTTTTTTGAGTTATGGTAATGATTTGTTTTGATACAGGTTCGATTTTTGCATTATTGTACAGTTTTGTTTTGGCAATGGTGATTTTTTTCTGAACAGTTGTCCTTGAATAACAGTAGTGATATATTCTTACATTTGTGTTTTTGACTAACAGCTATTCTTTTACCCTTATGTTTCCCTTAGTTGTGCCATGAAGACATAGATGAAGCTTCTATAATCTTCCTCAACAGTGTTTCACAGAAGATGGATATCTTCGGTACAGAATAATAAAATAAGAGGCCTTTATTTTTCATAATTTTCAAGTAATCAGGTTTTAATTATTTTGGCGTAATCTATTTAACATATTATTGTGTATTGTTTATTTGTGTTATTTTCCATGTTGTCAATGTCATTTTTTTGCTTTCATTAAAAACATCTAAAGTCAGTTATTTCCGTCACACCTTTCTTCTCATACTTACTTTTCAAAGTACAATTTTACAATTCCAAATCTTCTTCGGTAGTGATTCACACCGCACGGTGTCTTCCCCCATGCTGCCTCACTTCCTCTCAGTGTAATTGCCATCCCTCATTTATGTTCTTCTTATGCAATTATTTGTTAATGGCGCAGGAACACCCATAGAGTACTAAAGTGTGACGTCAAGTTTTCATAGCAACCGATTTTCGGTTGCACACAAACCAAATTAACAAGGGGAAGTCCTATGCCACACGAACGTTTTTTATAGAAAATGAACGATTTGCTTTACCAGTGATGTTATTGAAAATAGATTGTCGCTAGTTCGATCCCCAGCTCCTCCTAGCTGATTGTTGATGTGTCCCTGAGCAAGACACTTAACCCTAACTGCTCCTGAGGAGCAGGGTGTCGCCTTGCATGGTTGACTCTGCCGTCGTTGTGTCAATGTGTATATTAACCGATGTAAGTCGCTTTGGATAAAAGCGTCTGCTAAATGCCCTAATTGTAATTGTAATTGTAATTGTCTTCATATAAAAAAAAAAACTAAAGTAACGTCGTCGAGCTTTTCTTTTTAATACCCAAGGGGAATACATGAAAGCCTCGACATGTTTCGATTGGTAGTGATTTTCACCTTGAAATTTCGTTATTATTTTCATTTTGAAAGAAACAACACATGGCAGAAATGGAAAACGCCATCTCTCGTTCGGTATACACATGATAGTTGAACGCAAATAAAATATCTGACTTTGGTCCCCAACTCTATACCTCTTACAGACGTTTGCCAGTGAGGAGACCCGGGTTTATGTATTTCTTAGAATGGAGGTTTTGTGGATTGTTTTTTCGGTTTTGTTTGTAACTTTCAACAACATCTAATGGAACATAGGTAGCAAGGTGGGATATTCCGTTTCCATTTGCGTCTCTTTTGAAAGGAATTTAAAATGGCCACTAGGTGGAGACCAACACTTTTTGTTGACGGCTACTAGTCTGATGTCTATTATTGTAGACTGCAGTGGGCACACTGCCGCTTCTGATTCTGGTGTGTTCGTGCATGGGTGTGCGTTTGTACGCCAATGTTGTGTACAAGTTTAAGTGTGTAAACGTACCCAAGTGTGGTACACCACACGAAACAAGCTTTGTTTTTAATCTCCTGTTCAGCCCACATGTACATGTGCAGTGTTGCATTGTATTAAAGCAGATTGATAAAGTTCGTATTTCTATGCAGGTCGCCAACTGCAGGCAAATTAATTAAAAGGAGAAAATGAGCAGAAGTGAGATACAGACGTTCTCAGTCACTTAATCTCCAGACGGAAGCCGTGGAGGATGAACCGTTGTGTTGGAGGCTCTGCGTTGCTTGACTTCGATTGCAATTACACATTTTGATTACATTTTGTCCGTGCTGCGTGCTGCAGCTACTTTCTTTTTTTTGGTAATAATAGAGCCTACATTAATTATTTTGGATTTGGAGGTAGTCAGTTAATACAAATAAATATGCGTTGCCTGCCTCAGTGAGGAGGTGAGAGTGAAGGACAGCCAAAGAAAGGCAAAATGACCCACTTCGGCTAATGGCCGCGGCACACTCACACACTCATGAGAAGGCCTTGGTGTCTGCAAAGAAACGGGTGGATAAAGCAATAGGTGAGGAAAGAGGTTGAGAGGGGCGAGTGAAGGCTGAGAGGAATGGGTGCATTAGGGCCAGAGATGAGGATGAGTATATGGTTCTACTGAAACCACAGCAGCACTGATATCATAAAACAAGACACGGTAATGTGCATTCCAATCCAAACAAAAAGAACCCCCACCCCCCCCGACAGAAGAGACGACAAGATAATACATTATTGATCCCAGATGGGGACCATCAGGAACAGAAACAACTTTGGTAACACCATGGCTGCCACTGTGTCTGGCACCATGAATAAAACATCCTCAGACGCCCGCTCCATGCGGGCCCAGATGCAGTGGTCAAGGGCGGGGACGGAGCCAGATTAATTCAGAGGGTGTGAAGGCAGCTTGGTCCGTGCGCGGTACAGTGGGCTCCTCCACAGTGAGATGAAACGAGGGTCCATATGGCGCTGTGATGTTCACCCACCACTGTAGGATCCACCGTGACATTAGCTGGAAGGCGCCGTAATGGCGGGAACGGATTGTTGGCGGTCACAATGGCCGTGGAACGGGTGGGTGCAGGGTTGGGGTTGGGGGGAGGGGGGGGTTGGTTAATTTATCTTCCAAGGAACAGTGGTGGCATTGCAAAGAGGCCTTCCTCCTCTCATTAAACATACACACAGACACCATCAAACCGCTGTCTCTCTTAATGCATTGAAAAGGCGATGGGGTAGAGCCCACTGAGCGGCGGATGGGATTGGAACAGCCAGCCCTACAAGTGGATTGGTCTTTACACTTTTCCCTTTGAAAAAAAAAAAGGTAGAGGCAAAAGTTGTCTGGGAGTTTTCCTGGGGGAATTTATTTTTCTCTCCACATAAATTACTTGTTTGGTCTTTTGAAGCCGGATAACTGGGTAACTCTGCGTGCCTAGAATTCCAACCGCTGGCTATTAACCGGACAAGCGTGTGTGTGTGCACGCGTGTGTGTACGTGTGTGTTTGTGTGCGTGCGGGCCTGAGCGCCAGTGGTTGTTCGAAATTGAAACAATCACTACATTGGTCAACTGCGTCACAAAATGTTGTTTGTGAGAGCGGCCTCTGTTTTGAGTGAGGCTTTCGACAGACCTTAAATTGTTCTTCTGCAGTTAGCTGGAGCGACGCAACAAGGACTCCACTGCTGCTCATACTACTGTATACCTGATCCCACAGCACTTCATCCTCATTGGCCTACTGTACAGCACACAGGAAAACAATACATAAGTGAGGCTAAGTGACTCTCCGTCTTAGCATAGTGGCGCGTGGCCAATTTCATCACTAATCGCAAAGAAAACTTTAACATCCCCCCCCCCCGAATCAACAGAAAAAAGGAGCTATCGCAAGCCATTTTTTAAAATAAATTGCCCCTCTGTAGTTCTTCCCCTGCTCCATTTCTGTTCCGTTTCTCGCAGCGGTCGTCATTACCGTTAAACCTTGATTCACCTCACCATGCAGGAAGCCTGATTATCCGCGAGAACCACAAAGGAGAAGGAGCTGGAATGAGCCCTCCAGTGCGTCTAAATAAAACATAATTTACACCCACCACGACGGTGTGGAATTAATATTTTAAATTACCCCTGCTTACGCTGTTGTCATTTCATATTCTAATGTCATGAATAAAGGATAGTCCGTTTCATTAATTCGGAAATGTGATTATATTACATGTATGGCTTTACATCTAATTCATGTATATATATATATATATATATATATAATCTGCATTCAAACAGGTCAATTATACTGGGTCTAAATTCGACTTTCATGTGCCGAGGCCGGCGTATATTCCTGCAGTCCGCCTGAAAGGGGCCTGGAGTGAAACTCTGTCCCCACCGATGGTTTTCAAATTAAACTGCTGCTCCTCTCTCCGCACATCCTCCGCCTCCGTCCGACTTCCCTGTCAGTCAAACATCCCCGGTGAGTGGTGAGGGAGTACAGGCGGTGAGCAGGGGCCTCTTATTCAATCTGGAGGCAATCATTGGCTGGAGCCACGGCACGGGTGTGGTCCTTGTTTGGCACAGAAGGAGTCGAACTACAAACTACTTGAAAAAATGTCTCCTTCAGAGGACTTTTTTTGACGATTCGACGTCGGCATCCACATTAAAAGATGAGCCTTATGAAGCAACATTGGCTGAAGTTAGTTTCTCCCCGGTTTGAATCTGGAACTCTTTATATTTATACATGCCACCATTGTGTTGACCCTGACTTGACCCTGATTGGGGTCAATGATAGTCCGATGGTGTGCATTATCTTTCCCCTCTGCCTTTCGACAGTCTGGAATGCATGCGCTACAAATCCAACATTTTAAGGGTTAGGGTTAGGGTTAGTTAACGGTCATAAACTAACGCAAAAAAATCGAAATGACCGATTGCAGCCGATTAGGTCCATAAAAACACCATAACTTTATAGATCAAAGTTACTAATATCAAACCTGGGTTGGTCACAGTGTAATAAGGGGATTCAACCCCTCCATGGTGACATCCTCCAGTAACAGGACACCCAGTGGTGGTTTATTCCTCACACAGAGTATGGTGTAGCTCATTATCCTGAGCCAAATGCTGCAAAGTTCTCTTTACTTCTCTTTACTTGTGTTATGTTGAAGTTGCTCTCTCGAGGGTCAGCTGGCCGACCTAGCAAAACGTTTTGAATTAAATGTTGGTTGCATTTTTGACTTCCTCCCACATTGCCATGTGGCTGCAGACAGACAGGGAAACAAGTAACCAATTAAAAGTGGAATGACTAACACCTAACAATGTAGCTGGGTGTAGTGCTGAGCGCTTCTCCGACCCATGGCGCCTATGAGCAAGACATTCATCAGTATCCAGGCCGGGGTTTCATTAATACAGAACAAAGCTTCTTAACACAATTCAGGAAACATGGCTATTCTTCCCTTAACAAACCTGTACATTCCAAAATCTAAACTCTTGTTAGATGTATGTATTGATTTTATGTCTTCGGGTCTCCTCCCATTGCATAATCAGGGGCGAACAATATTTAGAGGCATATTTTCCGAATTATTCAATAGGGCAGGGAGAAACAGAGAGGTTAATATGATGCGTGTTAACCTACATCAACAAAAAAGCCACAAGAAGCCCAATTCATGATGGATGTACGGGACAAGGGGGGTCAATACATAATCACAACGTGCCGCCGATCTAATGACCTCACGTTCTGTTTTTTCGTCTTCAGGCAAGCATAGAACCAAGAATTGGGATTTTAACATTATCATAAAAACGGACATGGACATTTGGGCCCTAGTGCTCTGTCTGTGAGGATATATGTGGGTGGAATAAATTGGTGCGCAATTGGTTTTGTTTCCCAAAAAAAACGAACAATGCAGTACAGTTAAAATTGGACTGGGTGCGTTGAACTCAAGGGTGACCCAAGCCAGCAGTGGCAAGGAGAATCCAATCAAAAAGAGTCCAACTTTGCTCTGCGGGTCTCGCTACAGAGGATAAAGGCCCTAACCTCAAGAATTGGAGAAGTGATTTCTGGACCGTGCTCTGGTTATGAGTGCCAAATTCCATTAAGATCTCAACCGTTATTTTGGCAGCCATTGTCCATAGGAACAAGAAGGACTACAATGAGAACATGGTACAGAGTATACAATTCTACTGTGTATACTGACAGCGAGCGCAGTTCCACTTCAGCAAATAAGAGAAGGGATATGATTGTAATATACCCTGGAAGCACACTATTCTGCATCTTTATTAATTTATCTAAGGACCAACAGATGTTCGACTGATTTGTTCTGTCTCAGGCTATCCTGTCCCCGGTTTTCACGAAACAAATTTGATTTCCCAGAAACCTTTTTTGAATTATATATGAGGCCGGGGTATTAGCTATTTATGTGTAAATGTATTTCTCGCCCAGGAAGCAGGTTGACTCACTAAAGACGCGTTGTGCACCTAACGAACGCTGCGCTGGGGACTCCCAGCCAAACAGTGGGCCTGGCCATGCTACCATGGCCATGGCTTTTTTTGGTTAATTCCTCTGCATGAAAATAGTTAACGGATATTTCTCAGGAAATGCATACCAACGGCTGGGCTGTGATCTAGGAGTCCTGCAGCTTTAGCAGCAGTAACCCTGCAATCATTTGAGTTTCCCATATAGGACACAATGTTGTTTTTTCATTCATGAAAAAGGGCACTCCGGCTGGAGAGTGTTAAAGCTTGAAGTTGACTGGGTCCTTTCTCTGTAGAGTAAATACAGTTCTTGCCATGTTTCATTCTGGCATCTTGGTTTGCTCCTGTACCACCACAGACTTCCATATGAGGTATCCAAGCACGATATCATGTACCCTTTCTGGATACTTATATATACTGGCTAGAGAACTCTGGTTGCATGACATTAAAGTTGTGGGTTCCGAGCATGTTGGGGCATCAAGCATGTGTTTATGTTATTAAGCATGGTTCATCTTAGGGTGTTTAAAAAGCTAGATTCATTCACATTTTTTTTTATTTTATATTTTGTATTCAATTTCACGTTATCTTTCTGTTGTATAGCATTGCGGGCCACCTAATTACATGGATATGAAGTATGTCCACATCATATATCCAATCAGCAAAACAGTTATGTGCTTCAAAAGTTCAAAGCCTTCCGCTCGGAAAGACTTCCCGCGGACAGCGATGCAGAAGAATGGAGACCATTACAGTTTGACTGAAGCGTGACAGCCGGCCAGAGCTCAAGATGTCCTGGAAGCAAGCGAACGCCTTGGCGGGGAAGGCAGCGGAGACGCCGGCTGTATTCCCACTCATCTCTCTCTATAGTTAACGTTGGTAAACAGAAGGGGAAAGCCAAGGTCTGGTGTAAGTCGTAGCCATTTGCTACACCGTGCCGCGCTTTCTGAATGGATTTTTCGTCTGCCCTCGCATAGTAAGTTATTTTGCCATGAAGGTCGGACTTGTGCCCCTTTGTGGTTTCTTGGCCTGTTTTTTACGTTGTGGTAAATACACGTTATTTTATTCGATGAATCTTGTGAAACAACCTTTTTCTGCTTCAAGGACTCAAGTTAGGCCTGTCTGTGGCTTTAAATCTGTGAATCCGTTTCTGAGACAGAAAACCATTCCTGACGATTCATGACCAAAAAGTTTATATTAATAGGATTGTATTCATCACCTAATTAGCATAAGCTGCCAGTGTGAAACCATTTATCCAGACTTTCTGAACGATGCACTGCAAGTAGATAGCCGATGTATTGTGGCAAAAGGCTGCCTATTGAAAATTCACAGCAGCAAAACCAGACAAAATTGTTTTACGTTTTATGTTTTATGTTTTCTTTTTGAGGGCCAGAGGTTGAAATGGAAAAACAATCATCTTTGTTTCGGAAGAGTGGTTTACCACACAGTGGAAATGAAACAAAGTTATCTCGCTCAGTACTCCAGACCTTGTTTACGTAGCCTGGGCTGGGTTTGTCTGTGGGCACCGGCTTCAGATGGAGGAACAGGAGGACGATGTGTGCAGGCAGCAGTACTGTAACCCTAACCGTAAGCCTAAATAAATCACAACAACTTGAAACCAAAACAACAGTGTAGCCGATTGTATTGAGAGCACACTGTAAGTTAGACAAGAGCACAAGGAGGAAGAGAATCTCTATCACATCCTTTATTAATAAGCCGGTAAAAATAAAGCAGTACAAATAGACCAAAAGAAAAGAGAATAACCTTGCAGCCATTGAGTGCATTTTTAATCAGTCGTGTGATCTATATAAAGATAGATATGTATATAGATGTTCAAATGAAGGCTTATTCATTAGTATTCATTAGCACATCTGTTCCATGTGTATCCATCACTCCCCCATTAAAATTCCAGCCAACAGGTAGGCTTTATGATGTTATTGCTAGGCAACAGCAGGGCAAACTAGCACCACACTGGAATCTACTCCGGGGCCTCCGAGCTCCTGAGCCCGCGAGTTGCCGGGGACAACGGATCGGCCCCAAAAGAAAATCAATGTTGCCTAAATAAACTGAGACGGCCCTCACACCTTCTGGAGTACAGACGGCTCAGTCCGTGAGCCAGGTCTACATGTTCATACCTGCTGTCAACGCTGAACTATCATCAGGCCCCCACTGGCTCCTTACTTTACACCCAAACACCCCAGATGAGAAAAGGGCATGTGCATGCTTGTGTGCATGTTCGTGTGTGCGTGTGTGTGTGCGTGCGTGCGAGCGTGTTCCACATTCAGCCAATGCAATAAAGACAATAGGAGTTTTAACAAGGGCATATTGATTCCCGTTGTGAATCTTTTATATTCACGCGGATAGTACGTCCTAAATTCGCTCCGTCCAAAGGGATTTGGAGTGAATATAGATACAGGTGATGTAGCGAGTAGGTAGACGCTCAAAAAGACGGCTAGGGGAAGGCTGTGTAACATTGGGGCTCGAAGCTGCGTATCTTTTTGTCTGGGAGTCGTTACCCCTCGGACCCCAATGTAATACCCGCATGATTTAACGGTAACCTGACATTAACGGAATTGGAAAGCACAATTAGTGGTTGAGCCGATTGAATCACGGCGGCATTAAGGAGCCTCACTTTCACTAAAGCTATCCCGTTCAACCTTCTGTTAATGACGTTCATGACGCCAACAAAATGTCTGTAGTGCAGTCGGTGATTGAAAAGGACAACTCTTAATTGAAATGTTTAAATAATGAGTGGACTACATTAGCAATTTAATTGTTACTCAAGTTATTCTATTAAACCGTAATGATCACTGGAACAACAAAGTGTCTATTCTGCTGTCGGTTATTGGAACGGACATGCCATGACGGAAATGTTTAAGCCATGAGCAGATGAAATTAAAATTTATTGCGTTACTGGAGTTATCCCATTAAGCCGTTTACGTTTTATATTAAAACAAGCAAATGTCTCTTCTGTCGGGTGCTGTTGGAGAATGCTATTGCGTTAGCGGTGAGTGAGGGGTCTGAATGCCACGCTGTCCTTTAGTGGCTACTTTTCTTTAACCTGTGGATTATAAATACATTTCTTCTGCCCCCACCCAAACACAATATTCCCAGAAATGCTTTCCATGCCTGGAAAGCAGGATTTTTTGAATGCAGGTGTTACCTATAGACCAAACAGCCCTTGAAAAATCTGTTTATCTCCCTGCTGAGTTGAGTAGCGGTGTGAGCATTGTTGACATTATCAGATTTATTTTTCTGTTTATTTTCAATATGTTGTTGGTCGGCTGCCAGATATTCTGGCCAGCGCAATGCTTGGAGGCTAACTTAATTATCTTCCTGCAAGGCACGGTTATATACGGCAGTTTATCCCCATTGGTTTAGTCAGGTAGCACTTTAATTTTTTTTATGTCTTAAATAATGAAACGCTTCTTTCTGACTTGATTTATTATTCCCACAAAAATGCAAAAATATTATTATCCCCAGTCCTTTCCGTCTTAGACAGCTAGTTTCTTATCATTCCCTCTGTTAGGGGAACATTGCGATCTCGCCGAGCTAGCTAGCTCAATGCTTATTTCCTCTTAATGGCTCACCATCAAAAGCGTCATAGTGAATAGTTGAAAATGAACAAAATGATGTTCTGCACCACAACACAATTTTTTTTATTTCATAACTCCTAACAGTAATTAAACTGTTGTCCTTGAGATCCATTGTGAACGGAGGCTTGTTATGCTATATTATGTTGTTTACTCCGTGTTCGTGACCCACCGGCGTTCAATTTCAAACGGCTTCCCGGTAATTCTGAATAATGCCAGGAGAACTATGACACCACTCTATAAGCTCTCTGTGTGCACTTCAGAGGGCCTCCTAGGAAATCGGGGGGGGAAAAAAAAGGTTTTTGTATTCTTTTTGTGATATTCAAACTCGTAGGAAAGAAAGGACCACTGTGAATGGTGAATTGCATGAATCATTCATCCGCGAGATTTTTCATGTCTGACCTCATAGAGAATCTCATTCCCGTATATCGAGCCCGGCCCAGCAAATCGAAAAGGAAAAGTGGCTGGAGAAGAAAAGGAAGGGGAAATTGGAGGGGAAAGAATAACAACGTATGCAGGGTGCGATTTGTGAAAAAACCAGAGGGGGGGATAATTTTGAGAAACATTTTAAAATGTTTCAAAATGAAGACGGACCCTGTGTATTTTGGTTGTTAATTATTACGATGTAATGGTGAAAATACTTTGGGTGGGGGGGATAATTTTTATCCCCACCGAGGATAAAAATAATTCAGCAGAGGTAGGACGTGTAAACCAGAGGGGTGGATAATCCCCACCATCCCCACCGGCAAATCGCACCCTGAACGTATGTATTCATTGTCCGTAAATGAGATCCAACAGGTCGCTCTCTCTCTTTCCCTCTGTGTCTCTCTACCTGCTCCCTCCCTCTCTTTTCTCATGCCCTTGGTCCAACCCTTTTGACGGGATCAAAGACAGACTTCAATATGAGGGAGACACACAGACGTAGAGAGCAGGACAGATCCAAGTGTGCCTACGCCTCAGCCACTGATGTGTTCCGAAGATTTGTTCAAGCTTCATGGCTTTGCTTTACGGCAGGAATCTTTTTGTAATTTTTTCATCAAAAGCTTAAGGTTGATAGTTGATAATGTGGATAACGAAGACTTGATTCCTTCTGTTTCTTTTCGTTATTATACGATTGGTTGCCTTCTCTCTTCTTGTTAAACCCTGTAAATGTTGCTGTGGGGCATTAAGTAACACAACAGCGGCATTTTTGGTTCGATCACCTTTAAACTAGTTGTTTGTAGAATGCACTTCCATGGCCACCTCGCCATGGGATGCCAATATCAACTTTATCTGTATAGCCCTTTGTGTGGAGTGTGTGGATGATGGCCGGTTTAAGCAGCCTCAGCTGGCCCCAGTCAGACTGATAGGACTCTGGGGCTGGGGGAGGATGCAAACCTGTTACACATTGAGCAATCAGTTTGCACTGGTCAAAGCAGCCATCAGCCGTCTTCCAACACCACCACCCTTTGTCCTTTCTTTGTCTGGAGAGGCCCCACAGTGTAACAAGGACAATGCTAGACACCACCTGGGTGACTTTACCTGGCCTCCTCCAGACAAGGACGCCGGAGGTTGACGTTGGAAGACAGATTTATTGTTAGAGTTTGTAGACAATGATACATGACCTGGTGCTCCATGTTGCCATGCAGGAGATCTCTGCCTGACTGTGTGTGTGCTAATGGCTGGTTTAACCAGTTGCACATTGATTAGTAAATGCAAAACAGGTGCGCAGCCTCACCCAGCCCCAGGGTCCATAAGTCTCCCTCGGGCCAGGTGAGGCTGCTTAAACCAGCCATCACATACACTCCTACACCCTTAATCCCAGTGCCAGCCTCATAGGGCTTCACAGGCCACATTATACCAGACCTCGCTGACCCTCTGCCGTCTGAAGGGCAAAGGAAAACCTCCCAGGAGGAAAGAATCCACGAGTAGGAACACGGAAGAGGGGTCATCCTCCAATGAGTACAAAAATACTCACGATTCACAAGCATGAAGGTTGAATTTACAGATCATTCATCACTTTTTATCAGATCATTCGTTAGTCTTAGCTGTACAGTGATGGCATTGAAAGGAATCAGTACAAAGAATTTATTGTTTTCATGGAGACCGGTTTGTTACTGTGTAATTATTTGAGAAGGTACCCTCGGTTTCCTCCCTCCTTACTGAGGTGTAATTAAGTGGTAAATTGCTGCGGTAATACCCAGGTAATTAGTTCCAGCCAGTGAGCCAGCTGCATGGGTTTGTAGGGCAACAGGGAAGTTAGCTTCACCACGGGGGGGCCCTCCACAGACGTAGACTCTCTAGAGTTGCTTGACTAAATGCTGATTCGATCCCCTGACGGGCTTCTCTTCGGAAGAATACAACATGGTTATGAGTCACGCAGTCCTTTTGCCGGCTGCTTACTGCTGTCTCCTGCATGTTGTGGCTGCCACATCTGTTTGTCTGACCGCATGTTGTCCGCCGCTTTGGTCCTGCTGTCATGTTGCTTGGTGCCTCTGTCGGCCAGCTACCCTGCTGATGCTACTGTGCTCATGTGAATGTGTGTCGGGAGTCTACGTCTGATACGGGGGGCCTCGATGTTTTTGGACCTTTGTTGCGTCCGTGTGCCATTTATGTCATGCTTACTGTAATCGTAAGTAAGTAGTGCGTCTGTTGGAAATGGTCGGACGTGTGCTGCGTGTCTTTTCATTTTCAGTGTTGTTTTAGCCCCTAACCCCGTCCCCTCGTTAGGCCTTGACTTTTGCCAGGCCGCCGTTATAATTATGAAGTGGTTCTTCTTAAGATAAATAAATAAAATCAAGTGGAAACAGGTGGACGTCACCACGAGCCAGCCTCTTACCTGGAGAGACGAGGTCGCCTCACTTATCACTAATAACCCACCCCCGATAACCTGCATTTACATATGTTCAGTCAGAGTCTGCCTCTTTCTAGCATGGCTCTGTCTCTCTCTCTCATATATTTTATTTTAATGTACAACTTTTTTGATAAAACAAGTCCTTTTACCCTCAAATTACAGCCCCAATTTCAGCGTAATGCACCATGCCATCAGTCGTATTATGATAATAATTTCTGGTTTGCATGCTTTTGAATGACTAACCCCGAGGCGGCCAGGACGGGAGTTGGACAAACAGCAGAGTGCACTCAGTTTGCATTTAATAAGCATGTTGACTCCCAAGATTCAGCGCATTAGACAGCAGGCACAAGGTTGGCCAAATTACTACTTACTCCGTGGAAAATACACAGGAGTCCAGGTAACCAATGACAACCATTGTGAACAGTGAAAAGCGTTTGATCAAACAAGACAAAAAAAAGGCCTTTTGTGGGCTTGAAAGGACACAGTGTGACACTACAATCATAATGGCACTGGATGGAGCAAAAAAGCAATTTTCGTCAAATATTTCACCTTTCAGTGGCTGAGACATATAGGCTGCAGAGTTCTAGGTAAGGTTGCCTACGGCAGAGCGGTTTGCCACCGCCGCGGGCTATATGATGGGAGAGAGACAACCGCTCTGTGAGCTTTCCTGGTGCTCGGCATATTGCTTTGCGCTCGTCAATGATTTGACAGTGTTTGGCGAGAGGATTCTATCACTGAGGCATTTTTCCCTTTGGGGAGAAGACAGTGAATATCGAGCCTCAATAGAAAGATAAGATATCTTCAAATAAGCTTGATCAAAATGTGTATTCTTTTGTGCCTATTTCTTATTTGTGGCAAGTTTTAACAGTTTTGACACGTAAAACAAACTAAAACGAATCAAAGAAAATGGGCCAACGTCCAATATTCTTTTTCTGGGCCAAAACGATGTGACAATATAATAAATAATAAATGGCAGCTGACAAATGTGTTTAGCTAGAAACAGGATATTCAACTGTCATCTTCAAAAAATGATATGAGTAAAATATAGACATTGCAGATGTACTTGAATCATATACTCGGGGCCAAATTCACCATTTGAACAACGGGGCAAGTGCCCAGGGGCCAAGGTTGCTTGGGGCAAATGCCCAGGGCAAAGGCCAAATTAGTTTGTTAGATCTCATTTTACGTTTAACTTGCTCTTGCTCACTGTGCCTACCCACAGTACGACAGACTGCGAGCAGAGATACCCAAAAATTTGGCCGGATCAACTTCAACTTGACGTTGACACGTGACTTTGTCGAAAATCACGAAGCACTAAATAAAACTATGCAAAATGGAGAAGCTGGTTGGACAGTTGGGACCGCTAACAAAATACTCTTACTGTGTATCATAAGTTGTCCTTATTAAAAAGCACTTGATAACTGCCTTATTAAAAAGCACTTGATAACTGTTGAAGCATTGAATAGTAAGGCCTTCAGTATGCCTCTGTATGGAGTTATATAACAAAGGCTAAGTTCATGAACATTTCATCATAATGTATCATTAAAATGCACGTGCCTCCATGTGCTCAGCACTGATGATGTCCACAAAATTGTGAGGGTGAGGAGGGCTCTTGAATGTAGGTGTCCAGGGCCTCAGTGAATTGTTAATGCGGCCCTGCGCATACCTTAAACCTCAGTAGGTAGGCAGAATGTTGCCATGGGATCACAGGAGACAAGGTTAGGCTCACATCATGTCACATGCATACGTTTGTTCTTTGGAGAATGTAACATTGCTCAAAAGTGGATGCAAATGATGTGCCACAGTGCAAAAGTGCAATATTCACAGGAATTCTTCTGAAAACAAGTCTCGGTTGTTTTCAGTTGCTGACGTATCTACCACAAGTGTTTATGCTCACATTGTGTGTTAACGCCTGATATAACATCTGCATCTGTCATTATCTAAAAGATCACTGCTGCTGGGAAATTATTTCCACTTGCATCTCACACTTGACTCCTCGTTTCCCCGTTGCAACGTCCTGAAAGCAGGGGCCACAATCACAAACAAAATTGTGCCAGTCTGTTTTAAAATACAATTTATTAGTTGAAGACGGTAGACGGAAAACATGTAATTATCAGAAGCGGACTGTTACCGGGGTCATTTTCCACACACAGAACACCAGATTTAGGCGGACACAGAAATACATTTTGACTGCGGCGATGTCATTAAAAAAAGGGAGACGGAAAGCACTATAAAAACAGTAAACAGGAATGATTGAAACTCACAATGACCCGCGCTCGCTGCGGTCATAACGCAGCCGGCTGTTCACACATCCAACGCCTACTCGCGCTTATGGAACGATGACAAAGCTTGCGATTCAACGCCGTCCAAATGCATAGCCGTAAGAAAGACGACACCAAGTAAAAATAATTATAATGAAACAATTTTAAAAACAGTTGAGCACATACACAAAGATACACAAGGTCAAAAAACAATACCTCACGTAACAAAACTGGATTTACAACCCTAAACCCGTTCTCAGTAGTTCTCACTCTTTTACAGTGGCTTTGGCTTTTTCTGAGGATCCTGATCAAATCAAAGTATTTCCGTTTTCCCATCCGCTTCATAATTGTTCAATGTCTTCACTAGTCTTTACTTGTGCCTTCACAGTATACTGTATCATTAAAACCAAAATCCTTAAAAACTTACTCTACTTACCCTGCTGTACACAAGTCTGTCAACCCTGCTGTTCACAAGTCTTTCAACACAATGTACATAAGTCTGACAACACTGCTGTACATCAGTCTGTCAATACAATGTACATCTTTCTGCACTGCTTAACATACATCAATTTATAGCACATACGTTTTTCAGCATGATGTACACGAATCCGTCAACCTAATGTACGTACAGTACCATAAAAAACCCAGGGGGTTCAACTGGAAGTCGGCATCAGTGTAACTTGTTCTTGCCTTTTTTTGTCGTCACGAAACACGAGTCAAAAACAATCAATGTACAACAACAATCCTAATTCTGGAGTGCAAGTGGTGCACTAACACCATTGTTCTCCTTCCGAGATTAAGCTCATTATTTATACATTTTTTTGGATGCAACGCTCCAGAGCACCTTGCACTGATGATTACGGCAGCGTTTCCCAGCCGAATTGAAAAGTTTATCGGAACACTCGCTAGACGCAAAAAAGCCGATGTCTCTGGGGGCAGCTGAGCGCTCATGGCGCCTCAGCAGTGGATCTCGTAGGCCACCTGCGACCCAAACAGCAGACTCTGTCCCAGGAACAGTCCTTCAGGGTCCAGCGTCGGGGGCCCCTCTCCGCCCTCCGCCGGGTTCCTCCGGGGCCCCATGACCATGCCCGAGCGGCTCAGCGTCTGCACCATCTCGTGGTCCAGCAGCGCGTCCTTCATGCTGCCCTGCTGGCAATACCCGCCCACCATTGGGCACGCCCCGGCCCTGGGGCCCAGTACGGGCCGGGCGTGGTTCAGGACGTACATCTCGTGGCCCTGGTTGTCCCGGTACTCCTCCAGCTGGGAGAAGGTGGTGGGCCCGTCGGAGTAGTCATTGACGTAGAGGATGCTCTCCTCCTTGCTGGTGCAGTAGGACCCCCGCTCTTCCTTGCGGCGCTGGCGGTGCCGCGTGTAGATCATGACCAGGAGCAGCAGGGCGGTGAGCGCCAGCAGGGAGATCCCCATGGCGATGGCGGTCTGCGTGGCGGCGCCCAGCGCGTTGAAGTCCATGCTGTCCTGCTCGTACAGGGGCTCCTGGCTGACGTCCAGCACCTCCGGGTGGAAGTAGGAGGAGCTGCCGGATGACGAGGAGGAGGAGGAGGACGGAGGGTGGGCATGGAGGCGGGGCCAGTACTGGGACGGCGAGGAGGAGGAGGACATGTTGACCGCCAGATGGAAGCTCACCCTGGCCACGCCCCCCGGGTTCCAGGCCTCGCACTCGTAGCGGCCGGCGTGGGCCACTGTCACGTTGCTGAGGAACAGCATGCCGCTGCCCGTGTCGGGGTCGAAGCTGTCCCGCTCGCCGCCCTCCTCCACGCCACGCACCAGCCCGCCCACGCCGCCGCTCCCCATCGCCGCCTTGTCAGACCCTAGAGGAGAGGCAGGAGGGGGAGGAGGAGACGGGGACGCGGTGGCGGGGCCCACGGGCCCCGGGACGAAGAGCTCCCCGTCGGGGCCCAGCTCCTGCACCAGGCCCCGCGGGGACATCTGCGTGCGGCCGTGGGAGGACTTCCTCCAGGTGACCTGGGGCTGGGGGTAACCCGACGCCTGGCAGGACACGCGGAGGCTCTCCCCCAGGCGCACGGTGAGGTGGCTGGGCTCCAGCTGCACCACGGGGGGGATGCACACCAGGCTGTTGGGGGCCACCTCCACCAGGCTGAGGTGGGACAGGCGGGGGGGCTCGGCGCACATCAGCCGGCGCTGCTCGGCGGAGCTCAGCAGGCGCTGGCCCTCCTCGCTGATCCAGGTCCGCAGCCAGCCCAGCGCGCAGTCACACCGCCACGGGTTCTCTGTCGGAGGAGAACAACCCGCCATTTGACTTTGTGATAAGACGAGAGAAAATATTGGGTCAGTTTCCTCTGCCTTTGGTGGGGTTCAGAATAGCTATTCATTTGTACTGAACTTATACTGCACAAAACTGTAAAAGTATTTTTTGACCTTCTGTCGGTGCTTAAGTTGCCATAGATATCTGTGGCCTATTTTAGAATCTGACCTCAAACAGATTTTTTTGGCTTTCCTTCTGCAGTGCAGCCGCATGCTTTGAATTGAGTGTAAGTTGGTGGCAGTACAAGACATCTGTGAAGGAAAAATAATCACTGCTTTGGAGTCGTGGGGAGTATGGTTGATTGGAGAGCCAACCAACCCCTTTCAAGGGTGGAGATGTGTTTGTGCGGCGTGGCATTAGAGAGCAATGGCTGAAACACATTAAGGAAATCGGTGGACCAAGGGTCTCCGGGCTTTAGTGCCTTCTGATTGGTACCCGGGTCAGTTGCATTGGTTGATTGGTTGCAAATTGTTCCACTAAAGGTTGGTTGATCACCAGAGTATGCCTATAGATAGGGGAGGTAATGGGCCACTAATTAGCTGTCCTCAGAGCTTCAGGGCTTACTGGCTCTAATGAGTATGTTGTAGTTGAAAGGGGCCATTCCAGCATGAAAACGGGTTCATGTAAGAGCTTCGGAAGTGCTCTAGAAGTGTACAGTGCCCTCGTATAATTGTGGGTGTTTTATTTTTTTCCCAAACAATAAACGCATTGCGGTGCAGGAAGAAGAAAGCGGGCGTTGTGCGTGTGAGTAAAAAATATTTAATGTCTTACCAACTAAAAAGATTTCTGGTGTATTGCACAAGCCCGACCAATCATTTATAGACCCGAAAGAAAGTTCCCAACACCCAAAACTATTTTTAATATTTTGAAACAGATACGTGGATAGGAAGATAGACGGATGGGAAGATGGATTAAAAGAGCCATTTTAGATGGATAAAAGGTTGATGGATGGGGGGGTTGACGGATTGAAGACGAATGGCCGGATAGAGATGTTGATGGATAACAGGAAGACCGAGGGTGAGTGGACGAACAAACGGCAGACAGAATGACAGACGCGTGCGACGGCTTAAGCGTCTGCCCCTGTGCGAGGACAGGGCTCACCTGTGACCCGCAGCACCTGCAGGCTGACCAGGGCCTTCAGCGAGGAGGGCCCCAGGGTGCGCAGGTGGTTCCGGCTGAGGTCCAGCAGGGCCAGGGAGGTCAGGCCGGACAGGGCCTGGTCCCCCAGCAGCTCGATGCTGTTGTCCTGCAGATGGAGCTCCTGTAGGCGCTGTGGGGGGGAGGCAAGGAGGAGAAGGAGAACACAAGGAGGGAAAATGTAGTCCAGAAAAAGGATTTAAATACTATGGGGTCGTTTGTGTGGATGATTCTTCTATCAAAGCGACTTGACAGTTTTTAAGATGCACGTTATGAAGGCAGATGTGGGGAGCGCTCAGGCATCTGGCTCAAGGATGGCTATAGGTAGGCTGGGAATTGAACCCGGAACCTTCCAAGGAGTCCTAGCTTCCTAACCTATCGGCTGTCCTTGCCGAAACCTTGGTGGATTGACCCTGCCGAAACATGGATGAATTTACTGGAAGGTGTCCATCCTCGTAACTCATAAATCAGGGCGGGAGGGAGTTAAAAACCCTGTGGTCGTAAATCTGCCGATGACATTTTGATACGTGGGGGGGGGTAGTGGGGTGAGGCGCCGAGCTAAATGGCACGCGACAGTAAAGGCCATGATGGTAGAACTGAACGATTGCAGTTTTGCAGGCATTCTCGCTTCACGGCCATTTTGGCCTCAAGTGGTCCAATCGTGGTATTTCCGGTTGGGACCCCCTGCCGTGTGTTTGTAGGGAACGGCGCCATTACAGCCGGCACGACGCCTCATTACCCTGTTGCCTGGCAGCCTCTCTCACAGCCTCATTGCCGGTCTCTCAGGCGGGGTTGGGTTCTCCCTTTTCAAGCCACTGACGTGTCCTCACGCGCCTTTAAAAAACATGCAGTAACTCATACCCCTACATGTTCATGCGTCACCCCCCCCCCCACCACACACACACACACACACACACACGTCACCGCCATGAGCCAACTGGGCTTCGTGTACCTTCTGGAGCTCGTGGCTAAAGGATGGATGGATGCATAGCGATATAAGCATTGCTGTGCAAGGGCGGGTTTGGGCGGTTTGACTCCCAGCCAAACGGCTCTGGGTCTCAGTCCCCCCCTCCCCCAGGGACTAACTCTCAGAAGCGTGTACAGAGGTGGTGTGTACTGACGTGCAGGCCCCTGAAGATGTGGTCCTGCAGCCGGGTAATCTGGTTGCTGGCCAGGTACAGGATGCGCAGGTGGTCCAGGCCCCGGAAGACGTCGGCCGTCACCAGGTGGATGAGGTTCCCGTTCAGGGCCAGCTCCAGCAGCTCCCCCTGGCTGAGGAAGGCCCCCGGCTCCAGGGCCGAGATGCTGTTGTTCTGCAGGTAGAGGTAGTGCAGGACCCCCAGACGGGACAGGTCCGGGAGCCGGATCTGGACCACGGCGTTGTCCTGGAGGAAGAAGGTCTGGAGGGGGCGGGAGGGAGCGGAGTATGACTGGAGTCGTAATAATGATAGTAACACCTTGAATGGGCCGTTCAGGGATCTCGATGTGGCTTTATAGTGCAGAAAAACAATACAAAAAAACGAACATAATTGTTCAAACAAACAGTAGAGTAGGTTGGACATGGGGACACTTTATACTGTCACCGACAGCAGGAGCAGAGGGGGGAGAACTGACAAGTGGAAATGCAAATGTGTTTTTAACTGAGTACAGGCTAATTTGAACAGATGGGGTTTTGAAAAGAGGTTTCAAGGCAGTGAAAGAGTCTGAGAGCGGCAGAATGCAGAAGCACTCAGGGTGCTGGGGGGTCGACCCAGGGGTGGTGTGTGCGTGTGTGTGTGTGTGTGTGTGTGTGTGCGTGTGTGTGGTAGCTTAGTGTATTGGTTAGTCACAGGAGTACTCCACTTATTAACCTTTTAAATAAGGGGAACAGATCTGTGGGTAGTCGCCGTCCCCTGACCGCTGTGTAGGAAGGAATCAAAGTGGGCCAGTGTACTCTGTGTATTTGACCCCCTCCCAAAGGGTACCATGTTAAAACCCCAATGTCCTTAAAACCTCATCCCTCGCTGTGCGTCGATGACATGACCGACAACATGTCGCTGTTGCTTCCATCAGGCGAGTCTTTGCTTATCAAGCGTTGTGCAAATTCTAGCATTTAGCTGAGGCTTTTATCATCCTGCAGGCTGACAGCCGCTGTGAGATACATCGGTAAGGACCAGATGGGGCGGATCGCAGATTATGTGGAAGCCTACAGGTAGACGGGCCCCCTACGCCTGAACAACAAACCCACAAAGCGTGACTCACCTCTTCACACCAACAACAGCATGAACACCCTCCTTTGGTTTTAATTGAAGCCACTCAAACTCATACTCGATTTAAGTGCTTTGGTTCAAAGCCATCCCGAAGACGAGGGCCTGAATTTGAATGGACCCGGAGAGAGGTCTAATCAAAGCCTTTCAACGACGTGGTGGGTGGGAGTGGGCCATGAAACAGGTTTATTTGCCGGTAGTTCTGCTAACTCTGCTGCTGCAAGAGCCCAGCGTGTTGTGTGAGGAGAGGCGAGCTGAGCAGAGAGTCCTGTGAGTAATGGGAGGAAGCACCTGTGACACGGCGTGGTTTAATCCATAATTCATGGAAGTCCACCTGATTGGTGAAACACCCTTCCTCTCCCCCCCCCAATAAGTGGGAAGCTTGGAGCACGATGAGGATCGATGCGATTGGCTGAATCAAACAGGGGGGGTGGGGGGGGCGGAGGTTAATGGAGACGTTTATGCCGGACACGCTCCTCATTAATATTCATGAGCTGCGGTAATCTGAGGTGGCCCAACCCCGAGAGCAAAAAGAAAAGAAGCCATAGATCTCTCTCTCTCTCTCTCTCTCTCTCTCTCTCTCTCTCTCTCTCTCTCTCTCTCTCTCCCTGAGAGAGAGAGAGAGAGCAGGAGCAGTGGGATGCCAATTTCCAGCTAACAAACGACGCCATGCGGTGTGCCCTGATGCTTGCCACCCGCGGCACAAAACCAAAACCCATCCCTCCAGACTGATTAACCCTGATGGGAGCGGCCGCTGATGAGGACGGCCCGCCACGGCGTAGTAGTTAGTGTGCTGTCGCCCCCCGCCAGACACAAAGGTAATGGCGTCCACAGCCTACCCTGTGAAGGTCTTGAGCTGGGATGGAGATGCCTTCACTGTGCCTCCACTAACCTGCTCAGCAATAGCACAGCAATTACAACACACTGTGAGTGTGGTCTTTGGTGCGTTGTCATCAACTCACAACGCTGCACATTCGCACTAAAAGTGAATCAACCAAATACAAGCAGCGACCACGAGAAACAACCAATCCATAGACTGATGTGTGTGACTGAATTCGTAGCGAGTCTGTTCGGATAATAAAACACTCATCTCATTCATCTACTGAACGACCAAAACGGGAATGGTAGTGAAAAAAAAAGTGGACGGATGTTGTTGGTCTAATCCGGAGGTGGGGGCGGGGCGGGGGGAGGGGTCCACTGACCTGCGTGGCGGTCGGGACCCCCTGGGGGATCTCCTTCAGCCCCAGCGAGCCGCACTCCACGGTGAGGCTGTAGCAGCGGCAGCGGGACGGGCAGGCCCGGCCCGCCGGCGGCACCACCAGCAGGGTCAGCAGCGTCAGGGCCGTCCCCGCGGGCCCCCAGGGGACCATGGCCGCGGACCGGGTGGGCAGATGACGGTGCACGCGCCCTCGGTGAGCGACCGGCTTGACAGCACCTGGGCAAGAGAGGGAGGGAGCGGGGAGAGACACAGGCGTCATGCATCAAAGCCAAGCCAACCATTTTGGCCTCTGGCGAGACAGAGAACACTTCTCCCCCCGCCAACGCCCCCCCCCACCCGCTCCGCACGCCTTGATGAATGTCTTAATCCACGGCGGTGACTGACAGGTGCGGGCGGCTGCCTGGCGGATGACGGGAGGAGAATGGATGAGGAGGGGGGCTGAGGTGTGTGTGGTGGGAAGGTGGTGGGCGGGTGGGGGGTGTTGGGGGGGTTGGAGGGGTTGGGCTCTTCTCCGAGGGCCCCCCGTTCAGATGTGAGCTTTTTTTTTTTAGGCACACCGCAAAGGCCCCCAATTTTATGGCTTAATTAATTACTCAGTGCAATAAAAGATGTTCCGGTTGCCTCAAGGACCTCATGCTCTTTCTTTGCCACTTCAGTGCCGCCGTGTGTGCACACACGCGCACGTTCTCTCTTCATCTCGATTTCATAGCAAGCATGCACACAAGTGCAAGTATGAGGACGCACACACACACACACACACACACACACACACACACACACACACAAACACATTTATTCATTGAAGCTCTCTGTTACAACCAAAACACACACAGACACACACACACAGACACACACACACACACACACACACACAAACACACACACATTAATTAATTGAAGCTCTCTGTTACACACACACACACACTCACACATACACACGCACACACACACACACACACACACACACACACACACACATACACAAACCCGCTCACTTTCTCCCTTCCTCTCTATTTCATAGCATACCTCTGTTAACAAGCACATAGTTAAGCATATTCACATGTGCAAGGACATAGATGCACACAGACGCACACAACAATCATGCACCCTCAAACACAACCTAGGGCCCTCCCTGACACACATTCACACACCAAGTGTGTACCAGGTAGGTGGTAGGCAGGCATGCACACACACACACACACACACGCAGGAGACAGGCTGCCACACACACACACACACACACACACACACACACACACAGGCACACACGTGCGCGCAGGAGACAGGCTGCCACACACACACACCCCCACACACACACGCGCACACACACACACGCAGGATACAGGCTGCACACATGCTGAGGGAGAAGTGACACCTCAACTCCTGACCCCTAATCAGCTCCCCTTGGGGACCAGGGTACGATCCAGCACTAATCTCAAGAGCAGAAAGCCCTGAATGTTCCCTGCACCACCCTGCAATCTCTTTCCTTTGATATGGCTCTGCCGCCGCCGCAGACGACACCAACCCAGTCACCCATGCATCTAATTATGTCCCCGGCCCACCCGCCAGGTATTTACTGTTCCACGCCGCTTCCCAGAATGAGTTCACCAAAGCCGGGCGGTATTACTTCGGTGCGACACTAAGACGTCTGCGGTTCCCCCTGGACGCTCACGTAATTTAAGGTATACGGTGGGCCCGGCGGACCGTGGAGTCGAGATGGGGACGGAATGCCATTCCGAGGCCTGTCTCTCTGATTCAATAGCAGACTCTTTTAGATATTTCCCACGGACTCTATTGCATTCCGGCATCCTGTTTGGTTTGTGTTCCGTCAAGGTGTGCAGTGAGACGCAGAAACATAATTGATCCAATCAAAATGCCGCTCTGTTGGGGAACGGTCGATGCTTGAAAATGTTCCGACTATCGACCTCTGACCGGGACATGTTTATTTATCCATGGATCGGATAGAAAATATTAGTGTTTTTTTCGGTTCTTCAAAATCAAATTCCAGCCGCATCTCGTTGCATTGATTGCATTCCGAAACACCAATGCCGCCGATCAATGCCTGTGTTAATGTGTATTATTTGTAATTATAGGAACATATTTCAGAAGGTCGTAGGGATTCATTATTATATTTCCAGCTCACGGATCAGGCGGTTATTCCAGTTCAGCTCGGAGAACCCCTTTGTGGGGGGCTACAGCATTGAAATGAACAGCAGAATGAGAAGGGATTGTACAGATGTTTTAATAGAGAGGGACATTGATTAGGATAATTGTTTTTGGGAGAATATAATGTGGCCGACACAAGCAGCTCAATTATCCTCAGTCAAGGCAAACAAGCCGTTTCAACCAGCAAAGCGAAGGTCCGGCTCCAAACAGACACTAGGCGTGAAGAAAAACCGG
>NC_136947.1:13447352-13464852 GCF_949987615.1 Pollachius pollachius | reverse complement strand
CTAGAAAAATGTCTGTATAATGGAGACTAATGAGTCATATTTGCATCCATGATGGATGCAACACTTTCAGATAGACACCCGTGGAGATGTTCACACAACGAAGGGGTGAGGGAAGCAGCCAGTAAAGTACTGCGTTGTTTTTTTTTAGAGAAGCTAATTTCCCTTTTAAATGTGTCGAATGAAAAATGAAAAAGATTAAAAAGAGGAACGATTTCCATATAGATGCCGGAACAAGGAGATGGGTGGCAATTACTTACACAACTTCTCTTCTGGTAATGACAAAAAGGTGTGGTGCGTGTGCCGGAGGGGGAGGGGGGGGGATGATGCTGTAACTAGAAGACACCGTTACCCATAAACCACCGTGATCTGAAGCACATGCGTTGTTGCACGCTATTTAATCACACGAGCCGCCGGTGGAGACACAGCACTACGATGGGTTGGTGGTAGCATGCGGTCGGAGTCGGAGGAGGCGCTGGCAGCCTAGCCTAGCCTGTAGCCTCGGGGGCTGTTTGTAGCACTAATCGCCATGGGGGATTGTGGGACGGGGGCGATCAGAGAGTATTATGTTATTAGTGAGCCCTTGTATACCGCCGCAAGGATGCACACACACACCCACGCACAGGCGCACACACACACACACACACACACGCACACATACACACACACGCGTCTGGGCCATTCACACATACATACATAACCATACACACACACACACACACACACACACACACACATACACACAGACACAGACAAAAACACACAGAGCACATGAGGCTGTCATGCAGCACACATATGGATGGATGTAGACAGGCAGACACACACACACGCACACACACACACACACACTTGCAGACACAGACACACAAATCTCTCGAGCTCACTCACACACAAAGTGGGACAGGGCTGTTATACACAGACGGACGGATGGATGGAAACATTCACACACAAACACCACGCATACACACACACGGCTGTCAACGGAGAGACAGATGCAGACAGACACACACACACACACAAATACACAAACACACACACGAACAGAAACACACACACACACTCATGCAAATACACATACACGAACATCACACGTACACACACGGTTGTCGTACACAAACAGACAGGTGCAGACAGGCACGCACCGCCACACGTCTGTCATACTCAGACAGACAGACAGACAGATGCAGACAGCCACGTACACAAACTCATCCAAACAAACACCCAGAAATCTCTCACACACAAAGTGGGACAAGGCTGAGACGCACACACACACACACACACACACACACACACACACACACACACACACACACACACACACACACACTCACACACACACACACACACACACACACACACACACACACACACACACACACACACACACACACACACACACGCCCAGAGTGAGCCAGGCGTTGCTATCGCGTGTTCCTGCTGCCTTAGCCATCTCGCTGTGACAGCTGTCTGTTATTCAGGGGCTGCGGGGGTGGATTATATAGAGGAGCTGCTCTGGAGAGAGAGAGCCATCACTGGTGCACAAACACCAAGACATCTCTCTGAACGCCGGCAAAGAGCTATGGCCGACCGGGGACTTCCCTGGCCACACACACACACACACGCACGCACACACCATGATCCTCCACAAATAGGGCAGTCGGCTGTAAATATCAGGAGGCGTCAGAGAAACACACGCAAACCCATACACACACAAACACACGCACCCACACATGCCTGCAATCACACACACACACACACACACACACAATCGCTCACACATGCAACCTCACATGCACAAAAACAAACACACAACAACAGACAGCATAGACCTGATGAGCAGCAGAGTGCCCCCACCTCATGGCTATTCATTTGCGATTTCCTCTGAACTCCATTACTATTGCAGACGGGCGAGGTGGCTCTGGTCCCACGATCGATACTCTTCCATTAAGGTGATGAACGGCCTGTTTTCCCCTCCTCCTCCTGCTCCTCCTCCTCCTGCCACACCTCCTCTCCCACCTCCACCTCCTGTTGTCAGCTACATCAAAACGGGGCGTGGCCAGGCTTTTTGTCAACCACACAAACAACATTGTGGGGATGACACTCACCTGTTTTCTGGGAGATTTTGCCAGATCATTTTTATTGATTGATTTTTATCGAGAGATATAATTAGAAAAATAGCCATCAATTCTCATCAATAAGAAAAAGGTATATATCTAGTATATATTTTCCTTTTTATGATACCACCAGAGGTAAAAACAAAAGCAGCATCTGCCAAAACAGATGCGACTGGCGACTGGCATAGGAATTTAACCTTCCAAAGAAATTCCCTGTGCTCCCTTACATTATTGTTGTAGTTTGTGGACAGTTTTTCTGGAATGCAAGATTTGCAATTTATTGCTGTGGCGATATATATATATATACATATTACACTTTTTCAACCACCTCGCTTAAACCTGCACTATGTGACGTTTCCCATCAGCAACCTGTAACAGCTTGAGTTGTAGCCACAGTTAAAGCTTCATCATTTTCAGACAGTTACTGTCTTGCCAAAAGTGCACCAGAACAATTTATACATCACAATTCCCTGGATGGATATATTTTTCCTTTAGAAACTTTCTTTTCTTTTTTCCCTTAAAGAGTAAAAAGTTGCCAATAAGTTAAATAGTGCAGGTTTAAATGTGTAAAGCTTGAATTCATGGATTCATTTGTTTGTTTACTAATCCTTTAATGTGCCTGATCATTCACATAAGTACTTCCATACCTCATGTCCCAAGATAGGATGACAGTATTTATCCCAGGCGTGAGATGTGGGTTTCACAGTACAGGAGGTAAAGAAAAGGTTCCCACTTTCCATTGTTATTCAACGGTCATCTTCAAAAAACATGAACAAGAAAGTTGCCCAAATCAGCCGGTGTGTGTGGTCTAAAGACTCTGTAGTGGAGCCCTTCGTCCCTCCTCTTCCTCCCCTGGGCCAGGTGGGAGGTGTGGAAGACCTACCATCAGCTTGTTAGTCTTGCGTATCGATCCAACCGCCGAGAAAAATGAAAGAGCGGAGCGAGTATGTTTTCTTTTTTGTCCTTGGAGACGTTGTTTGTTCGCCGTGTTGTTGACAATGTTCAACGAGATGTCGGGTCACCCTTGGGTGCATTGGTGTTGTTCAGTGACCAGCCGTTACCAGAGACTCAAGTGTTGAGGACACATCAGGACTCAGCCAATAAGGACGCCTTCACAGACGCTCACTAATGAACCTTAAAGTTATTATTCAAGATACTGCTAATTTAATTATAGACCTACATAAAACAATATGTCTGCCAGCCTATATGTACACACAAATGCTCACTTGTGTTCATCAATGAAATCTACAACGCACGTGCCTAACTCATGTCAAAGTTAAAATAAATAATACATAACCTGCACTGCGCAGAGATGAGACAGCTGCTTAGTCAATATTTAATACTGCAATGATTCCATAAAAATACAAACAATGGCATAGCAGGCGTACAGATGGACTCTGAAACATTCAACATGACACCGCAAACCCTCCGGCGATTTGCAAGCTCCAGTGCACAAGTGCGTGGGCGTGACAGATAAATATTGCACAGTTTTGCTCGTGGCAAAGGGCACGACCAATTGTAAGAAATAGGTCTAGTTCATGCCAGGGGCGCTTCACTCCTGAATAACACTACTCTGACACAGAACAGATGTCAGCAATGCGGCTGGCTGACAGTTGAATTACCCAACATTGTTCTGTTGTGTTAGATTATTCTGGATTCAGGATGGACCCAAAGTGTTGTAGTGATTCAGCCTGGGATTTATTTCAACAGGGTCAAATGGGGTCAACGGCCCCAAGCACAGGGCACTAAACCTAAGGTCCAATGTTTTAGTATGTTGTTCCGAATGTAACAGTGAATAGTGATTAAAATGTATTATAACTACATCTACAGCTACATCTGCATCTACTGTACAACTACATCTAGCAATGAGACAGACAACTGTAATGCCAGAAGTATCCAACTAATGGATTACATTAAGATATGACAGTGACAGATTCCGGTTGTGTGTTACATTTATGACTAAATACATCCCTCTAAGGATTACATTCACGCATTGCAGTAACAGATAACTTTATTATCTGGTATTTGTATTACATGAATGTTATTGTGATCCTATGCTTATGTTCCTTTTGTTTCATATTATGGGCAAACCATTTGGCGGTACTAAATCACAAACCGTTTTCATCGAAACAAAATGGAGTCTATCTTCTCATCAAAGTATGAGGTGGACGGGAGGATGGTGCATGCCAGATCGGGGGTCACCTCTTCCACGGAATGGAACAATGGTCTCTCACACACAAACACACCCACACACAAACACAGACACACAGACACACACACACACACACACACACACACACACACACACACACACACCCAAACACACACACACAATCACAGACATACACACACACCCAAACACATACACACACACAATCACAGACATACACACACACACCCAAACACATACACACACATACACCCACCCACACACAAACACATACACACACACACACACAATCACACATACTCAGGCCAAAAATTGCTTTCTGTCAACAGTTTCGTGTCAGAAGTGCAACACTCCAATCATGAAAAATAAAAACGAGCCCACAGCTAGTCCACCAGACCAAGGTTACACTACCCTATCCAAAGTTCTCACCATTAAAAAACACCACATAGTCGTAGGTTTAACACGCACACACACACACACACACACACACACACACACACACACACACACACACACACACGCACACACGAGCACCTGTCCAGTCATGACACTTTATGTGAAATATTACCACGCTTGATATACGTGTGGAGCGTATGCAAATCTTTCTCACAGTAGCCATTGAGATATGAGCTCGTGAGCAGTAATGTCGTGGCTGCGATCAGTCACTCGACTTGCCTCATTCGTAGCTGCCCGACTTTCCGCGCCACCCCACACCTGAGCGACCACCTGTAGTCGCGCGGCACCTCCTCATTTGCATGCGAATTACCCGCGATAAGAAAATGAGAAAAAAGAGAAACCCTGCAAGCTGCTAACATCAAATGTTGAACAAATAATTGCAGCGGTTTAGATTCCATAGGATAACGGGCATGCAACGATTCAACTTGAGCAATCTAATACCCCTGCCAAAGGGATAGACTGGGAACATAGAAGCTAGAAATCATGAAAGAGCAACTACTAATACCGGAATAATTATAGATTAGATCGATTATGTTATGTTATGTTATGTTATGATATATAATATGAACCATCTGTAAGGTTGACATATGAGGGAGGTAACCAGTGGCGGTTCCAGACAGTTTTGATGAGGTGTCCAACATAGACCAGCTGTTCTGTAAAGATGTAGGAATTTAATCTGAGGACATATTGGGTACATACTGATCTAGAAAACACTACTGATGTACAATATAGAATAGGCTCACAATAATACAGTCAGCTTCATCAAACATTTATAGCTATATCGTTATTAAACTAACCCTATTAACCACACTAAGTCTAATACTAAACCTAACCCTGACAACACTTAGTCTATTGCTAAACCTAACCCTATTAAAAACACTAACCTGATAACTAACACTTACCTTATTAGTAGAACTAAGCCTATTACTCTATCCTTAACTCCTAACCCTATCACTAACACTGACTATATTAACAACACATTACTAACACTAAGAATAACCCTAGCTACATCACTTACCCTTACACTAATACCCGTAACCCTAGCCTAATTACTAACCCTTACCCTCCTACTCACCCTACTTACCCTTACCCTGAAGCCAAACTCTGACCTTGAAACCAAACCCTAACCCTTAAACTAACACAACCCCTTATACTAACATTAGGCCTATAAGCCTACCATCCCTAACTCGTAGCCCTATATCTTTAACGCCTAACCTTTATACTAACACTAACTTATTAGCCTACCAGTCTACCCTTATACTAATGTAGGCCTATTAGCCTAACTCATAACCCTATTACTAACATTAAGCCTACCTATCCTTAACTCCTCACCCTTATTCTAACATTAAGCCTATGAGCCTGCTGATAGTAACATTAAGCCCATTAAGCCTATTAGCCTAGCCTTAAGCCTATTAGCCCACTATGCTTAACGCCTAACCCTCCAGCCCTTACATTTGGATGCTAGAGAAATGGGGCTTTGTTCCCAGGTACGTGTTAAAAGGTGAATTTGCTGTTTGATGTTCATCCTAGGTTGGGCTGATGGTCTCTCTGAGATGTTGTTTAAGCAGGATAACAAATGAGGCAGTTTGCCCCCCCCCCCCCCCCCCCCCCCCCCCCCCCCCCCCACACACACACACACACACACACTTACAAGCTAGACTCAACCCAAACTGAAAGATAATTCAAAGGAACCAAACTAGGAAGATGATGAGGTCTGTGTGTATATGTAATATGTACGCCTTCGAGATTATACTGCATTCTATATGTATAGAGAGACATACTGACCGACAGGCAAGATGGACAGATGCAAATACTGGCTGGCTAGATAAATAAAGCCTGCTTCTTATCGCTCCCTAGCTCTCTCTCTATCTCTGTCTGTCTGTCTCTCCGTTTGTCCGTCCATATCCATATCTATCCTTCAAAACTGAAAGAGGTCATGTGCTGCAGTCTTCCAAAATGTGAGAGTTGTATTTTGTGGTTACCGATGACCAGCATACTAAAGACTGACACTATGTGCATGTATTCATTACTTATCGGAGGCTGGCTAACAATGCATCAACCTGCTCTGTCATTGGTGCGACTATGAAATTTATCTTCTCATTGTATATTGTAAACAATGCTGCCCTCTTCTGGCTCGACCTGGTATTGAGGAATTGTAGCCTTGACAACGCTTCATGCATATTTTAGAACATTTGTCAGACACAATTTTGTTACATTGATCAGATGATCTCTTTGTTGTCAAATTCAAAGGACTAAATCCGACTCGGGTTTTGTATTGTCATTGAATATTGTTATGCAGTTATAATTATAACATAATAACATAGTAACATCCTGTACTTTAAAGCAAACATGAATCCAATGAAACCAATGAGTCTGACGAATCTGTTGAGTTCGATAAAGCCAGGAGTACGATGTATCTGTTGAAAGCAATGGCCGAGATGAACTCTATTATGTTTGGTCAAACCCAGAGGAGGCAGATACATTTTAAAATATGTCACCAATGCAGCCAATTCCTTTTACAACCAATGAGTAGGTAGACACAATTCAATCAATGAGGCAGAACGGATGAAACACTGCTCCTTTCTGATCAACAAGTTAACTATATAAGAGTTTAGATTTCTGCCGAAGTAAATGAATACCGAAACCCAGGGGCGTAGGAATGAGTTTAACATTGGGGGGGACACATATCGGAAACCTGACAGATCCGGTATAATTTTTAGGTGGGACAAATGCGCCTGTCTCCGATATTGGAGGGGACACGTCCACTCCTCCCCCCCCGGTTCCTACGCCCTTGCCGAAACCGATGAATTTCACAATTTGTGGAAATGATCCTATCAATGAAATGGAAAATAATAGGATGAACAGATGAACCCTATGGAATCAAAGAGCCTGCGCCAAACATTTGGCCGTACACTGCAAATTGACGAAAGTCATTTGTAACTATAATCCTTAAAGGTAATCCTTAATAGCAATCTGCTACTGTATTAGAAATATCATCGCTGAAAGTAATCTGTTTATTCAATATGCACATTAATGAACGTTTATTGTAATCCCTAAAAATATTCGCATTATATTCTCTAAAAGTTAATACAATCCCTTGCCTTAATATTATAATAATCACCAAAAAATTAATGTTACTCAAATCCCACAATCTGTTAATGTAATATATGACTGTAATCCTTTATTTTAACCCCTTAAAGTATCCTTAAAAGTAATCCATTGCTATAATCCCTAAAAGTTACTTGAAACTATAAAGTAGTATTCCGTCAAAATAATCCTACTGTTACTGTGATTGTGAAGCTTTCTGTTACTGTCAACTATAGATGGAATTTAACTGTTCTATGTATACAAGTTCAAAAACATAAATGATGCTTAAAATCTTGACGATAGAATATGTAGTTTTCTTTCTCTGTTCTTTTAGTACAAAACATTTTTTTTTCTTAAAGGTAGACTGTGTTCATTAGCAGACAAAAGACTCGGCTAGCCTCGACGGGTTAGAAACATGAGGACAGCTACGCGCTAACACTACCGCCGCTCTACGTGTACGTTCTACGTGCACGCTCAGCAGCGGCTGCTAGTATACTACTCACACACTCCTGATTGGGCTTTACACAGGTCTGTCAAATGTATTGCAGAAAGTCCTGATGCAAGACTGATGTTCTTACTCTGTTGCTATGGTTTCCACATCTATTGTGAAAGAACAAAATGTTAAAGACTAAATAATTAAACCACACGATGAAGCTGCTGTAGGAACAGAAACACCACCACATACTGATCTTTAAAATAGATTTTATTTGCCATTTTGTAATTGAACATTTTACGATATACAGCTGACAGGACTAAGACATTTCAATGGATTTTGGCCCTAAAAGGTTGAACACACTGTTAGACGGATAGACAAGAGGATAGATGGATAGATTTGAAGATAGATAGATATGATAGAATGTCACAGGGCTGTGTTCTCTTTTGTGCTTTTATTTCCCCTCTTCTTGTGAAGGCTTTCACATCGGCAGAGCAATGACAGCAGTATTCAGCCAACAGTGTTTGTGTTTCAGACCACTGAAAAAAGGCATAATTGACATGACATATATATCTATTTATAGATATATAGATATCTATATATAGATATGAAAGTACATTAGACATTTAGCATGTATGAGAAGTAGTAGTAGTACGAAATTCAAGGTTGTTTCTGCAATTGTCAGAGAATTGCAGCAAATCACAAACAAATTATCAAAACAAAACAAAATAATCACAGTTTCATTTGAAAAATTCTTTCAAAGTTGCACCATGCCTCAAAACCTTGCAGTAGCACATTTCAACAACCAAAATACTTTCTAGTCATCTATCCGGGCTGAAAGGTAGAGCGCTTCAGTAGTGTTTCTGTGTTTTCGGGGAAATAACTAAATAAATCTCTCCCCTCTAAAATTGCACATTGTTTGACAATCTCACTAATTGGATCAACATATTGATTTTATCCATGCCAGCAATGACCAAGCAATCCAAAAAGTAGCCACTAGAATTTTTAAGTTGGAATCAGACACTTCAACCTCTAAAGATCATCTCTAACCTCACCTCCTTAAATCACTGAAACCCCGGAATTGGTAAACTGCTCTTGGGTCTAGCATCTGCAAGATGGGAAGATAGCACGCTGTAGCTTCTTAAACTGTGAAAACAAGGTAGGATTCACCAAATTGTGAAACTATTCGAGGAACAACCAATGATGTCAATACCAATGAGGATCCCATGTGTCAGTTGGCACCACACTGTGTAAAATGCTTTCAAGAACTGTTAAAAAGAATGGCCTTTATTTGCCACTAAAATGCCATTCGTCTTGACCAAACTAGCTGTAAAAACCTCCTGCAATCCCCAAGTGCTTCAAGTTTGGATCAAAAGCATCGTGTTTGGCAATACGTTTGATATCAGCCGGCTTCGTCTTGCGCTATTTAACTTTTCTATGTATACAAGTTCAAAAACATAAATGATGCTTAAAATCTTGACGATAGAATATGTAGTTTTCTTTCTCTTTTCTTTTAGTACAAAACATTTTTTTTCTTAAAGGTAGACTGTGTTCATTAGCAGACAAAAGACTCGGCTAGCCTCGACGGGTTAGAAACATGAGGACAGCTACGCGCTAACACTAAGGCCGCTCTACGTGTGCGTTCTACGTGCACGCTCAGCAGCGGCCGCTAGTACACTACTTGGGAGTAAACACGATATGCACAACATTACCTAAATTACACCTACGAGAAAATAACAAAGCAGTCAATGAAGAACCAAACAAATGATCACAACCTCCCGTAAATAACACCTACCCTGCCTCCCCCCCTCAAAATAAAAACAAAGATAAACCTTACACCTACACACATCAGCCCGATTATTATCATTATAATTATGTTTTTTACATTACTGTACAAAAGAGCAGGAAGAGTGGTAGGGCTGGCGGAGATGGCATAGGGTGTGATATAGACACACAAAATGGCGGCAGTAGGGCTCGCAGCATACAGAAATTAAACAGAAGACCGTCATGAATTGAACGGTGGCCATCAGTTGAATCAACGCGCTGTCTCACTTCTTATATACTGTGAAGTCATAGTTGTTTTCACTTGCGTAAAATATTTTCATTGGAAGGTGAAAAATGAAGGCCAACTGACAAGATTCCATCATCATGCCAAAGTGAGTCTAGGCGTACACTGTTCCCATCAGTTAATTAATGTGTACAATAAGTTAACTTTAATTTAGCTACCTCATTATGAAATCTTTCAAGTAGTCTTTTATGTTCGGACAGAGAGATGAACCAAAAAGGTAAGTAAAATGAACTGTTTTTTTCACCATCTAGGGGTTGTGGTGAGGTCCCTTTAACCTCCCATCCAGGTGGGAAGATCAAATGGTCAGACAACATGAAAGCTAGCATTAGCACAAGATATCTATTCCAAGGATAAAGAGTCTTTGCAAACTATTCCCCCTACGTCGGCAATATCCAAGGACATTTTAAAGACATGAAATGGTCTTTACAATGTCCAGTGTGTTATTTAATGTGAAGTTTCCTCAAGTAAAAACGGTTTTATTATCATTCAGGCGATATTTGTAGTACCTATTGCTTTCTTAGGAAGTAGATCAGGCCCCAATGATGTTGCCATTGGTCGATATTGTTAGGCCCGCCCACTAGACCATGGTGATGCATCACAAAACCTGGTCTGTTTAAAGGTGTGTTCAACCAAAACCAAAGCAAATTTTTGGCTTTGATTGACTTTGAATACATACAAAACGAAGGCAGAGAAACAAATAGATGTAAATTTTTCAGCGCAAACAACGTGGTTCACTCAAATCCTACTCATGCGAAATGACGCAAATTCGCCTCATTCGTTCAAATTGAAATATTTTAACTTTGACGGTTGAATTTCCCTTGATTCTGAATCCCTCACACAAGAAAAGTTAGAATATTTGCTTTGCTTTTGGTGTGAACGCACCTTTAGAGGAGTAACTGTGATTTTTTTTTTAATGTAAAATATGTAACAGAAATTAGCTCTTGTAATTCTTTTGGCACGATTTGTGGAATGGATGTATAATATGATCTAATATGAGATATGTGCTAACAAGGTAAGAAAAAGGTACATATAATTCAATCTCTTCTTTAATAATGAAAAAGAAAACCTGGTTAGAAAAAATGTGTGCTCATCATCATGGTCATCATTATCAAGCCTGTCATCTTAACACAGACCATTTAGCCTTAGTTTGTGCTATTGTGCCTCGCTAACCTGAGTACCATATCCATACCACCTGGTGGACTGCTAGAGCAACTGCATCTTCTCCGCCAGAAAATCAAACCCATGTTGAGATAAAGTGTTAAAAATGCGAACAGAGTAATTAAGGGAATTGTATAACTTCCTTTGCTGTTTTATCAAAACGCAAACACTCGCTAAGTGCTTGGCGGTCCAGTCATGGCGCCGGGTTTAACGTACTGTAGATGCCAACGCGATGGTCTTTCTCACCCTTCCCACCGACATGCCCTTCTTCACTATCCAACGGCTTTCACTGCTGCCCTATCACAGCCTCCCACAAAGAGGCAAGGAACCAATAACAAGAGCAATGGTAAACATTAAGATTACATTATGATCCTGTAGCGTCTTTACCAAATAAACATGTTTTCTTCTTTAGAATTATGTACTATGTTACTTTACAATAAGAAGAGGTAATAAGACACGTCTATCAATAGAACAACTCTATACAACTACATTAAAACTACTAACATTCAGTTAAGATGACTATTGCTTTCACAATGGTTTATATGACTCTTCATTTTAGAAACAAGTGGCATCTTTAAAAAAAAAATGGCAACAAACCGCTGTCCCCTCTTATCTTAATTAAATCATTGAATCACAACAAACTGGCTCAGAGATTACACAAAAAAAACATGATGTTTTTTTTTAAAATACATTAAAATGTTTCACTGTGACTGCGGTGATTCCATAAAAAGCTACGAAGGACGCAAATTCTAACCCACGCACCGCTCTATGGCACCCATACATACATGTCCATGCATGCTTAACACGTGTTTTGGTAACATGCCATAACTGCGTCAATTGCGACATCTCATCAGAGAAAGCGAGAGAGAAAGCTGAGACACGAGAAAGTCTCTGAGGGACGGACCCCCGAAGAATCCTCCTGTTGAGATTAAAGACCAACTCCTCTACAGCCTAACAAGTTTGAGATGCTACGACTGAAAATCAGCATTTCCTTCGGGAAAAATGCCTCGGAAGACCTTAATAATGATGATGGCACTTTATTTTCCTTTTATTTTTGCGACACACTGAAAAGTGACTCACTTATTTCGTGCTTTGTGTGTTTTTTTTGCTTATATATGCGCTTGCTCATGCATACCAAGATGTGTTCATTAATTAATTAAATAACGTGATACTGAAATATTGAATCTTTAAAATTCATTATGATGCGAGTCAGCCAATCGCGGCACCAGTGTTATCTCCATGGAAGTAGTAGACATGAAACCAGAGAGCTAGTAGGACCCTGAGAATATCTATTGGGTTCTCTTGTGCTTCGGCAAGAATGACCAATCAAAACAAAGCATGGTATGTGTGTGTGTGTGTGTGGGTGTGCTTGTGCTAGGTTAGAAGACCTTGTGTATGCAAAAAAGAAGACGGCACAGAAGATTGCCGCACTTGGACCATTATCGTATGCTTCTGTGCCTGGTAATGACTCGATAAGGGTAGCAGCTTTACAGTAAACAGTCAAACCATCCTCACACTCCCTGGGGAAATTGAGCTTTGTGAGGACCCTCAATGTTAGCAAGCCATTCATTGTGCTTGTGCAATACTTGTGATCGGCCTAAAAGTAAAAGAGGTCTTGTCCTTAGTGGAGCTCGACTTTGAGGTCATTGTATTATACGATAGCTTTAACAACAATTCTGATCATTGTTTGTGTGTTTGTGTGTGTGTGTGTGTATGTGTGTGTGTGTGTCCTCATAAAGCAGGTCCTCAGAATGTCATGGTTGATCGTAACCAGCAGAACATGCTCGAGGACGGTCTAACCCACAAGAGATGTTTACTTGACATCTGAGTGTCGGCATGCGGAGCGATTCCCCCCATGGGAGGACCACACGACAGTGTGTCCCGCTATGCTAGCTTTTTGAACCCGCAGGGGACAGTGGTTGGTGATATGGGCTCGATGGTCATTTGAATGAGAGGGTGTGGCCATCGGTACCACCCTCAGAATCGATTCTGCATACGAGGACGTTGGGTTGGGGGGAGGGGGTGTTTGTAAAAAAGATGGAAAGTAAAGAAAAAAAATGAACGCCATTATTAAATGATGCGAAACAAAACAAACAATAACACCTCTATGTTCCCTATCCGAAAAAAAATCATCTGTGATTCCTATTCTTTTGTTTTGTTTCTTCTCCTTATTTGCTCTAGAGTCGACACTCACACACAGAGACGGAAGAGGTTAGGTCAGAAATAATAAGCCCCTACAATATGTAAGGATCTCCAGTGGGTGGGACCTCCCCCACATTGCATTGTGGGAAAGTAAGGGATGAGGGTGGTGCTTGTGGGTGGACTGAGGAGATAGGATGGGGGGAGGAATAACGACAGGGTGGGGGAAGAGGAGGAGGCAGACAGGTGTGTCGCCTTCTATGGGTGGGGGGGCGGTACTGCAGCGTCTACGCCACGGCGGGGTTGGGGGTGTTTTGCGTGGCGGTGGAGCCGTTGCTGCCCTGCTGGATGGTCAGACAGACGTCCTCCTTCCTCTCCCGCGCCTCCTCCTCCTCCTTCAGCTCCTCCTTCTCCTTCGTCTCCTCCTTCTCCTTGAGGGGCAGCACCTCCAGGCCGTCCTCGGCGCCGGACACCATGGGGGCGTAGCGGCCGACCCGGTGCTCCCTCAGGGCGGGGCCCCACTTGGGGTCTGCCTTGCACGCGTTCCTTAACCGCTGGGGAGGGGGGAGGGAAGAGAGGGCGGGGGAGAGAGGGAGAGAGGGCGGGAGGGGGGAGGGAAGAGAGGGCGGGAGGGGGGAGGGAAGAGAGGGTGGGAGGGGGGAGGGAGGAGAGGGTGGGAGGGGGGAGGGAAGAGAGGGCGGGGGAGAGAGGGAGGAGAGGGTGGGAGGGGGGAGGGAAGAGAGGGTGGGAGTGGTAGTGGGGGGGGAGAGGGTGGGAGGAGAGGGTGGGAGGGGGGAGGGAAGAGAGGGTGGGAGGGGTAGTGGGGGGAGACAGAGAGGTTGGGGAGAGAGAGGAGGAGATAGATAAGAGGGGGAGAGAGTGAGGGGAAGGGAGAAGAGAGGGTGGTGGATAGAGTGGGGAGGGAGAGGGGTGGACAGAGAGATAAAGATGGTTTCAATGTGTGGACTTGAACATATATGTTGGAAGGCACCGACTATTATCTATAATGTTATATTAGGTGCCTCATAAGATAAATGCTTGAAGTGGAAATACTACAATGTCACTGTTGCATAACATCCCATTTACCACCATCTGATGATGACGATAGAGAAACAGGCTGTGTTGAAGATAACCTTCACGGTCTTGGTGATCCTAACGCGTCGAGATTACAGCTGTGACATGAAGGAAACGCTAAACTGATGATGCTGAGGAACACCTTTCCGCATTCACCTGTCCTTCATCTGTCCCCCACTTCTGTATACATCTATCCTTTACATCTGTATACATCTATATACACCTTTCCTTTACATCTGTAGGCATCTGTCCTTTACATCTGTCGAAATCAGTCCTCCAAATCTATAGACATCTGTCCTTTACATCTGTCGAAATCAGTCCTCCAAATCTAAAGACATCTGTCCTTTACATCTGTGGACACCTGTCCTCCAAATCTATAGACATCTGTCCTTTACATCTGTATACATCTATATACATCTGTTCTTTACATCTGTGGACACCTGTTGTTACCCACAAGGGTAACATTTATCAGGCCAATCTCCTCCACTGTAAGCGATGGGTCAGGAGGTTCCTACCTCTCTGAATGTGGTCCCGGGGGACCTGGAGATCCTGTAGAGAGCGTAGATGGGTATGCAGACCACCGAGGACATGGCCATGCAGAAGCCGATGCCCAGGGACCAGCCGGGGTACACATAGTCGTTGTAGGTGATGGGCTTGTACTGGATCACCGTGAAGATGAGGATGAACTGGGGAGAGGGGGAGGAAGAGCGTCTTTTATACTTTGTCCGACTCTCACAAGACAACACAAGACTCAACACAAGACTTTTTTTACAAACTTGATAACATTTATTTTGTGGTCAATCCACTTTTGATTGCATGCTTGGATTGTTGTTAGCCGGGTGACTCAGGTTCAAACGGAAAGCCTGAGTACTGTATCCCAACGTAATCCTCCCATCGGAAGTTTCCCAGTGCAGTGTTGTTTGCAAACGTATCGGTTGTTTGTCATTTGTACAGACAAAATAAAGCAAAAAGCTAACTAAAGCAACAGCAATATATGTTTGCTTAGACTGAGTTCCTCGGTTGGTTTGGCACAAACAACTTAGCTTTCTAATAGCAATGTGTGTTTGTGTGAGTGCCTGCGTGTGTGTTTGTGTGTAGACCACTCACTGAGATGATGAGGGGGGAGATGAATCTCCAGCAGATCCTGAAGAAGAGCGGTGGGGGGAATCCCAGCATCATCTCCACATCTTTGAAGTAGTTCCTGTGGCCTGCACACCACAACACAAACAGACATACACACAACACACACCACCAACATAGCACCCAAACACACGCACAACATCAACCGACAAACCACACACAACATAAACCACACATAAAGCAGACAAACACATAACAAAGTATTAAAGGTAGAGAGTCCATTTGTTTGAGTTTGAAAACAAAAAAGTCTCTCATATAAAAAAAAATCATTGGCCAATGTAACGTTCTGAAGAGAGTTGTCAGGCGTTATAGACACACATGGCATAGAACAAGTTACTTGTTCAGTGAATCAGATTTCAAGCACGATGCCTCAACCACAACCATAATAGACGACTAGTAGTTTACTAAAAGCGGAATGGTGTTCCTCACCGTAGATGTACATGACACAGATGCACATGATGCAGGAGATGAGGACCAGGGAGAAGCTAGCAGCGTAGTTGTCCATAAGCAGCAGCCAGTAGATTCCGGCCTGAGAACACAATGCAACCATGGTGGTGAACTCAAAATGAGGCCTTGGGAGAAGACTTTGTTTTAAATTCTTCAATCCTACCTTTAGCTAAGGCACACACACTTCTGCATATGTAAACACTGGCATCTCTTCAATTATACGCTTGTAGCTTGGCATATGCAACCATGGTTTGGACATGATGGGTGTCGAACCTGCAACCTTCCAGTGAATCTGACCTGAATGGCTTCTCTTTTAAAGTGAATTGCTCTCATTTCTGTGGCGCTTCAGAAGGGAGAAATACTATGAGTGGGTTGGTAACTCATGTATCTTTAATTAATGCTTTAGTTCTTTTTTTCAATTGTTAAGCTTGGTTTGTCTGTCTGTCCTCACATTAAGTCAGATCTCTACAGTTCCTACAGTCATTTCCTTTTTTAAATGTTTGTATTCATGTCTAACTCCTTCCAGTTGTGTTGTGTGAATTGTGTTGCATTGCTGGGTCATCTGCTTGTATTCTACCTATGCTGAGCACTTTGTAAAACCTGTTCAAAAGGCGGACTACCGTTATTATATTATTATCTACCTGTGTGGTCAGAGGAACTCCCAGACAGAACCCTATGATGGCCACGCCCAGGGTGACAATGGGTTTGTTCTTGATGATCCAGTCTGTCCCGATCTCGTCAACGATGGCCGTCGTCAGCGTCTCCAGCAGGCAGAACTACAAGTACGGCAAACCAAGCGAGTCAAAACAGAACTACAGTACGGTAAACACATGGAGTCAAAACAGAACTACAGTACGGTAAACACATGGAGTCAAAACAGAACTACAGTACGGTAAACACATGGAGTCAACACTTAACTACAAGTACAGCAAACACATGAAGTCAGAACAGTACGGTACAAGTACAGTTAAAGTACGGTAAAAACCTTTGCCAAAAATGAAAAAGTGTATTCAAATACAATATGAATCCCTGCAGGGAAATTCCATTCCAAATCACTATGGCCTCTCTTACAATATATTATGTTCATTTATTTCTTGGCATGGTTTCAGTGGGAATCAAAGCTCTAACTCTTGCTAGTGTTAATGCCATACTCTACCGGTCGGACGAGACTGGACCACTAAATCATATTGTCTGAAACTAAAAACCAGTTGTTTTCC
>NC_136947.1:13274852-13442352 GCF_949987615.1 Pollachius pollachius | reverse complement strand
TTCCTTTATCATTTTGTATCTCTGCTTTGACTCTATTGACTTGCAAGTGACTTTGAATCAAGGTATTTGCCAAATGAAGCAGTGCATACTCTTCTAGACTAGTATCTGAATTCACAAGTAAATGCTTAATGACCATATATGTAGAGGGAACATCCTGTTCCTGCTACCACAGTACCAAAAGGGATACATTGGTCTTTTAATTCCAGCAGTGTTTCCACAGTGCTAGTCTAACAAATCAGCAGAACTCAAAACTAGGTGACCCCGATGCTTCACTTTCTGTCGCTTCATATTTGTTTCGACCAATCATGCTGCTTGAGGCGGGGATCTGTAAGGGCGTAATTGGCCAACATCGAACACAAACTCGGCCAGCCCTAGAAGTCATCTTTTCCCGGGAAGGACAAGCTAAAACATCCTGTCCCGGACACCAACGTTGTGAGAAAAAGGGTCTGTGAAGTTTTTAATCCAACAGCGTGACGCCTGCTTACTGTAGAAACACTTATTAAAACCCCCTTCTCAAAGCGCAAATTAGATATTCTACTCTTCGGAGGAATAGCTCCGTAACGAAACAGGAAACAAGCCGTAACTTCGGCCCTTTTGGTTCTTGGTTTCCAGCCAAGGCTCTCTGTCGTCCCCCCCCCAAGAGGTTTTGCTGTAACATAGTAGGACTGCTGGATCCAAAGTTCTGCTGTAACATAGCAGGACTGCTGGACCCCAGATCACCACATTTCAAACAGAGACAGGGGGGACGACGATATTGGGGGGAATGGTCTCTTACTTCCAGTACTCCTCGCTGGGGCTGGTACGCTTGGTGCGGTTGACCACCGCGCTGACCCCCTCCACGGCGACGGCGGCCAGCCCGCTGGTGGCGTTGGCGAAGGTGCGGTTGGCGGCGTCCATCACGCCCACGCAGGCGGGCGTGTTCCAGGGGTTGTTGCAGTACGTCCACGGCAGCACGTCCGTCATGGACATGAAGAAGTAGTAGAAGGCGATGCAGATCACCACGTTGTAGTAGATGCCGATGTAGGTGGACACCACCATCATGCCGTAGCCCACGCCTAGAGGGGGGAGGCAGGGGGAGAGAGAGAGAGAGAGAGAGCGAGAGAGAGGGGGGAGATCAGATAAGGGTGGGGATTGGCGGAGGTTGGAGAAATAGGGGAGAGGGAAAAAGAGGCAGGGTAAGAGTGAGGGAGAATAGAGGTGAGTAATGCATTGGGAATATCAGGAGCTAAACAAGGAGAAAAAAGTGTGCTGATCGATGGGTTGATTAATGAATTGCATTTTGGTTCGTGGGACGTTTTGCTTGCCTGTTGGCAAACTCGGCGAAGCAATTACAAATGCTGCTTTAAAATCGAATTTAGCAGACACGCCTGCAAACTGGAGACGTTATGCCGCTTGTCTGGACCAGGTGGCTCAGGCAGAAGGCGTTTTTAATCTCAATAAGACCAACGGGGTTAAACACGGGTTCGATAAATAAAGAACCGAGGCCGAAGCAAACGATCCCAGAGCAGTGGCGGGGACGGGGGGTGTTGGGGCGTGTTGATGCGCTGCGATGACCTCGATGGGTGCAGTGAGGGAGATACGCATTCATGCCCACCAGGGATTCCTTCAAAGAGCAGCGCTAACGTGGGAACACAGAGCCAGGCCATCTGTGGCCCTCGTGTGCACAGGAACGAGCGAACCAAAGAAGGGAACCAGAGGCGGCGGAATTCGGAGCCGGGCGCGGCCAGGGGGAATCTGATCTGGAAACGGTCTGTTGAGCCCAAAACGCTTAGTGTGTAATTCACCATTGTTGTCTGTACTTTACCGCGAGTGTGCCGCTACAAGGGGAAATGTTCAGATGAGTTTCTTCAAATCAAGTTAACATTGTGTCGTTTGGCAGATGCTTTTATCCAAAGGGACGCATCGTACATACGTACGCATCCGGAACGAAGCCCGTTGGATGTCTAGGCTGAAGGCCATCCCTAAAGTGCACCAGGCATTAACTTACGTGGGCTGTTTTGTCGCTTTGACACTTTAGTTGCATTCAGAGCATTGTGCGTGTGATGGTACGTGTTTGGGATTTCTGCGGCGTCGTGCTCTGCTCTCCCATTGTAGCCCTTCACTAGGCCCCGGCAGAAGAAGAAAGAGTTGCCGTGTTTTGTGATTGCTACAGCTGTGCTGCGCTCTGCTTTGTTACTTCAGACAGATGCTTGGGCAGCACTTTCACTTTGCACTCTGTTTATTATTGCAACAGATGTGTGAAGAAGTAAATTCTTTAATTTAGAAAACATAATAGGGTAACATTTTGCGATAAGGGTACATTAAATCCATTAATTATCATTAGTTAATGCAGTTAACTAATGATTATTTATTATACAGCATAGGGGTAAGGATAAGGGTTGGGCTGAGGGTTAGTGTTTAGGTTAGTTGGTTAAGGATAACCCTAACCCTATCAAATAATCTATACGAGTACCATAGATAATTTGTTAACTTTTAAATAACTGAGTTTAATGCTTATTACTACATTAGCCAGCGTTAATGAATGGTTAGTGAATGTATCCTTATTGTAATGTATTAACATAATAAGGTAATTCATTTTTTCTTCCACCACCAATCGCCCACCCACCCCGAGCCACTGCTAACAACTCGACCACCTCCACCTACCACCCACCCAGCCATCCATCCATCCATCCATCCCCAACCTCGGCCGCCTCCGGGCGGGAACTGACCTTTAAACATGGGGCTGATCTTCCAGACCCCCAGGCAGCCCTGGCTGGCAAACTGTCCGAAGGAGAGCTCCAGGAAGAAGAGAGGGATGCCACAGAACACCAGCATTATGAAGTAGGGCAGCATGAAGGCACCTGGAGAGAGAGAGGGAAAGAGAGGGAACAAGAGAAGGGAATGAGAGAGAGAGAGAGAGAGAGAGAGAGAGAGAGAGAGAGAGAGAGAGAGAGAGAGAGAGAGAGAGGGAAAGAGACAGAGGGAAAGAGAGGGAACAAGAGAAGGGAATGAGAGAGAGAGAGAGAGAGAGAGAGAGAGAGAGCATTAGAGAAAGAGATGGAGAGATGGTGGAGAAGTATAGGGGGAGGGAGAGGCAGGGAGGGCAGTAGAAGGGAAGAGAGGGGGGGGGGGGGCAGGCGGGAGGTAGAGGGGACGGGGGGAGAGTGGGACGGGGTGGGCAGGTAGACAGAGGGGGAGAGGCAGAGATGGAGGAAAGAGACAGAGGGATTGGGATAGAGATAGGGAGGGGGAGAGGGAAGGGGGTGTTAGAGAGAGAGAGGGAGACGTAGAGCGAGAAAGGGGTAGAGGGGAATGCAAGAGAGAGATGGGGGAGGGGGCAATATACAGAAAGAGAGACAGAGAGAGAAAGTGAATAATTTGTACTGAGGGAGTGTGCCTTGTCATGACATTTGAGCAAATCTTGCATAGTCCCCCTCCCAACGTATTTATATGTCAGCCATCCATTATTCTCAGGAACATCAACAACAGCCATTCTGGGTATACCATGACCCTTTGACCGCTCCTGTTTTGATCCAGAACTCTTTTAACACCGAGCCACCGATAAGCGTCTGCAGAACATCAAAACACTGAGGTCGATTTCATCACGATCACCCTCCTCACCACCGCCACCTTTTGGCTTTACCGCCCTGTCCGACAAAAAAACGTAATACCTTAAGCGACCAAATCTTTTTCGGAAAATCATTGATTTCTGCTGCGAACGTGTCTACACCAATGCATTCATTACTCAGTTCGATCAGACATTTTGACTGATCGGCAGATAATTCGGACTAGTGAACGACAGACAAGGGGAATGGTTTGATCACACATGTCGGCAATCTAGCCTGTAGGCTCATACATTTGACAGTCTGCTCCAGCGAACATTATGACATAATTTACGAGCACGTAATTTACATGCTCGTAAATTACGCCAAATTTACAAGCACGTAAACATTGAACATAGATTATTATTATAATCCTAGTCCCCTTGCGGCCATATTAGTTGGTTGGTCAGGTAAAGTTTTAAAATCCTTGGGGCCAAATAAAATTTATCAAGTTACCCACCGTAAGCTGTTAACTAACCAAAATGGCTACAAACTGGTTGAATAAAGTGAATTTCTGTTATATACTGATAATTTGAAACGTGCGTGAATTTATTAGCGTTGACTTTTTTGCACTTGGGGGAAAAATGGTGGCAAACTCCAGTGGATTGGGCAGGGAGGCGGGGGGGTCCTACCTCCTCCATTGCGGTAGCAGAGGTAAGGGAAGCGCCAGACGTTGCCCAGGCCCACGGCGTAGCCCACGCTGGTGAGAACAAACTCAATCTGGTTCCCCCAGTTCCCTCGCCGCGAGTTCTCATCCTGCTTTGCCGGTTCCCCCGGAACCGCTCCGTTCTGTGGGGGGGAGAGGGAAAGGGAGAGATAGAGAGAGACAAAGAGAGAGAGAGAGAGAGACCTTTAGAATAATCCCTCATCATATTTTGATTGACAGTTTTTAATGAACACTAAAACACAAACACTGTACATTATGTGTGGCATGTGTAGAGAGGGAGAGAGACCGAGGCAGATGTAGAGAGAGATGTGTTTAAATAAGAGTCTGTGTAAACCGAGGAGCTGCACTGTACGGTTATTGATAGTCTAGTGGCAAGGGGGCTCGACCCGCAGCTGAAAGGGTGCCGGGCTCGATACCCGACGTGTCTCCAGGCATCTTGGAGAAAGTCTTTCCTGCTCATTAAGGACATGGCTGGGTATTCACCGCCGGTCAGAAGCCGCTAATAAACGTCTCCATAGTAAATCGTAACATAGCGGACATGCTACCTCAAATCGATGGGCATTCCCACATCCATACGGGAGCACCGGAGTACAAAAACAATTGTGCGTAAAGATGGGCAGGGATAAAACTTTACGAAGCATGGAAAAGTGGCATTCAGCGATAAAGGACAATGAGACAGAACATATCATCGCCGTAAAAAACGGGAAAACCACTGGGAGAGAGGTGATATCCCCGGGACGGGAAGGGAATAGATAAATAAAACCACCGCGACGTGGGAGACAGATCCTGCATTGATCCTGGAGCATTCGCGGCCCGGCCCGATCGATCTCAGCATCGACCCGAGCCCTATCGGTCAACTGGAACGCTGCTGTGGTCTACTTCGCATCCGATCAATAGACGGAGACAAGGAATAGGAAAAGAAACAGACACAAAAATAAGTAGAATTCAAATCAATCTTTGGTCAACTCGGGGTGTTGGGATGACGGACGACAGGCGGATGTTTAAAACATTTAACGTCTTAGGGATCGACTTGAACCGGAAACACCAGCAGCCCTACCGCTGGTGGACCGGGCCGCTGGTACTTCCCCTGCGAGCAGGGAGACGGGTATCGAAGCGAGGGGACAGAGTGCGGCCGAGCGGGCGGGGGTGATTGGATGGTCACAGAGGTCGGCGTGGATCGATGCAGGGGGGGCGATGTCATCAGCATAAATCTGTGGAGCGCTGCGACCGCGCTACGCCCGTCTCCGGGAAACCCATCACCAGAATCCCCACACCCCCCAGAACCACCGCCGGGAAAAACCGAACCCCGCCCTTAAAAAGGAGTTGGTGGTTGACTGAGCCCCGAGTAATGCTGACAGTGCACCTGCGCTCCATCATGCAATGCACTTTGGGGGATGATTTTTCCTGACTCAAAGCCGAAAGGTACTTGATTGAATCCCCAATGTTCTCCGGCCTAACCCGTGGACGTCCATGAGCGAAATCCTCTAGCCAATACCCTTACCCAAGCATCAACCTGCACCTTAACGACGTCACTGTAAATCATCTTGGATAAATGTGTCTGCTTAATGAACAGTGAATAGCGGTTACCCAACATACTCAATATACGCAACAGCCTTTAACAGCTTTATCTACCCCACGAAATGTCACTCCAATAAAACACACTCGATTTGAAAAGAGTATACGTGAGGGATTCAACGTCCGACCGCCTTTTGCAGCCACTCCTACATCTGGTCCTTTTTCGGCCACCCTCGTCTTTTCTGCACTTTTTCCTGATGGTTCTGCTCTTCCAGCTCGCTGAGTCCATCGCATCACTCGCTCGCTTCATGCCTCGTCTGCTCGTATACAGAAACACACACGTAACGCCCCGGCGCTGGGCTGCACAATGCGTTATCTCCCTCGCTCGCTCTCTCTCTTCCTCCCATTTACCACCGGGCTATCTTGCCCATTCAGGTTGCCATGCTAACGATTCTACGGATCACTTATTTATATGTTTCACGTGAATTGGAAAAAGAAAGTGACGGAACAATTTTCTTCCCCCGGCTTTTCTCAAATTATTTGAAACTGTTGTTGAGAGGACACAGGCGTGTGAATGCACAAACTGTTCACTGACATCGCCATGCGTGGCGCCGTGCACGTGAGAGGTCATCACACGAGAGCAGACGCCGGCCAACATGGGATGCTGTCATCTTGATTTCAAGTTCTCATTTACCTCCTTCTCCTCCGCCGTTCACTCCGTCTGCCGTAGTCAGATGGTACAAAACCTCCCTCACCAATCTGTGTGTGTGTGTGTGTTTGTGTGTGTGTGTGTGTTTGTCTGTAAATCATGCAATGCCCTTTTACTACTACTGCTAATTGGGAGCAACATGTAGTAGGAAAGGTAAATAAGTATGGGAACTCAGACGGGTGTGTGTGTGTGTTTGTGTGTGTGTGTGTGTGTGTGTGTGTGTGTGTGTGTGCTGTTGCTATATTCTGGTGCTCATTGCAATATTTGTTTACTTTTGCAAAAAATGTGAATGAACATCAACAAAAACATAACACATAAATCAAAGCCACTCAACCAGAGTTTATCGAGAACATTAACAATTGATCCGGAGTGACCCCGGAACATAAACACTGATCCACAGTGACTCCAGAACATTAACACTGATCCAGAGTGACTCCTTAACATAAACACTGATCCACATTGACTCCAGAACATTAACACTGATCCAGAGTCAGTACAGAACATAAACACTGATCCAGAGTCATTACAGAACATAAACACTGATCCACAGTGACTCCAGAACATCAACACTGATCCAGCGTGACTCCAGAACATAAACACTGATCCAGAGTCAGTACAGAACATTAACACTGATCCACAGTGAGTCCAGAACATCAACACTGATCCAGTGTGACTCCAGAACATAAACACTGATCCGCAGTGACTCCAGAACATAAACACTGATCCAGGGTGACTCCAGAACATCAACACTGATCCACAGTGAGTCCAGAACATCAACACTGATCCACAGTGACTCCAGAACATAAACACTGATCCACAGTGAGTCCAGAACATCAACACTGATCCACAGTGACTCCAGAACATCAACACTGATCCACAGTGAGTCAAGAACAGCTGCTCGAGTTCCCCCTGACTGCGCGGTCAAAGCCTCTGAGCCCAGCTGGGCCCACAACAGTCTGGAGAGAGCAGGGTAAAGAGCTGTTTGTTGGACCCCACTTGGTGCTCGGGGGATGGAGAGGGGAAGGGCGGGCTATGGGCCGCAGATGTGGTCATGATGACTCGGAGAAACACAGAGTTTGTTTGTATGAACAGTGCAAATGTATTTTTGTGTCTGACATGTGTATGTCTGTGTGTGTGGGATGGAGGAGGTGTCTATTTTGGTGTGTGTGGCTGTGTAGGCTTGCATGTGTGTCTGTCAGTGTGTGTCTGTCGATGTGGGTGTGGGAACATCATCCCAGCATGCAGTGGATCATATTGTCTTTGGCTTAACAGTAAGTGCCCAGAGAGTACAGCTGTGTGCGTGTGGATGATATACGAAAGGAGCCACAGACACACACATCTGGTCTACAGGACAGGTGGATCAGCAGACAGAGAGGCCAAATGTCACCGCCCGGGCAGGGTGTCATGAGGACTAGTGAAACTCAGTCAGGTTTGAGTGCAAGTGTTCAGGGTCTGACTGCAGGATTGTCTCCGAACAATCACATACAAGTCAAGAGAATCTGGAATGATGACACAGATCTCAGATGTCTTCCTAGATATCAGACAGACGACAAGACACACAAAAGGAGACGGAGCAGGACAGAGAGGAATGGAGAGAGCGAGAGAGAGAGCATAGAGAAATAACAATAGACAAAGAAGTAAAGAGGTAGAGCGAGAGAGAGGTAGTGAGGAAGTACGAGGGAGAACGAGATGGAGAGAGGAAGAGAGATGGCACGAGAGAGGGAAAGAGAGTGAGAAAGGAAGGGCAACAGGGAGGTAGAGGGAGAGCGGTAGGGAGTAAGGAAAGGAAGAGAAGGACTGGTCAAGGTTGTCTTGCTTGATCAAGGCGGATGATCTCTCTCTCCCTCTCGGTGTTCCAGCCTGTCGTGTTATCTCCCAGCGGCCCTACGGTCACTCAGTCAGACAGACGTTATTCCCTCCCTCCTCCCCTCAGCCTCTCCCTCACTCCCGCCTCCCTGTCACTCCCATCTGTGCCTTACGTAAGAACAGACATGCACCTCTCTAACTCTCATCTACTTTACCCGACTAACTTCTCTCTCTCTTTCTCTCTCTCCTGATTCAGTGTTTCTACTTCTCAATGAACTCCATCCCTAATGTGGAAACTTTATAATCACATAAGTGAAGCCATGCTGATCGTTTCACAGCAAACAAAACTCAACATATCTGCGGCCTACCTGCAGGCTTCTTCCAGCAAGATGCACCCAGCCCTCCACAGCCCCGGCCTTAAGGAAATAATGTCTGCGTGGGAGTTTGGATGAAAGCATCTACTGAACGCCCGGCAGCAAAATAACTGGACGACCAAGAGTGCTGTAGATAGGGCTCCTCCCTGCTAAACAAAGGACTACTGCTGAGTGTTACCAGACACCAACCTGTCCGGACCTGTCAGGATGGCTATCCTGAGCGTATGGACATTCATGATGAAGTCAGGAGAATTAAATCTCGCCGGTTCAGCACTCGGAGCCAGTCCAAGTGTCCCTGAGCAGGTCGTTGGGAGTCGTACCCGTGAATTACAGGTGAACTCGATCAACTTCGCTTTTAAACTCTAAATCATGGATCTCAACGAATGCTCTCATTCAGGACCTATTGGAGTTCACAAGTGAAGCCAAACACAGACACATGCACATGCACACAAACACACACACACAAACACTTGAGGCTTTTTCCACAGCTGAAAGTGAAAAAATATAAAAGGACATGGATGAGCAGGTAAGGGTTAGGGGGCATCTCTCTAAAGAAAGCCTGCAGGTAATCTGTGTGCATTGGTTGTAACTTTTATACTCTTGCGATTTACATACACACACACACACACACACACACACACACACACACACATCAACACGCCAACACACACAACACAACGTATCAACAAAAGATGTGTGGGGGGAAATGCCAATGTTTAAACTTAATGAGCCGATAAAACCGAGTTTTGACAAGGAGGTGCCTGTTAGCAATTAGTCATCCAAACCAAAGCTCCCTCCCTCCCTCCAGTTCCCATCCCTATCATACACACCGTGTGGGCCCGGAGGCACAGCCACGGCGGCGCACTTTATGAACACACTGTGGTCAGTTTGCCAGGCATCAGCATTGCAGTTTCTGGTGCTTTAAAGAGACTACACCCTTGACTTGGTTTACATGGGTTCAAGCCTGGTTAAAAACCCTTGATCTAACTTGATCTTATGAACCTCTGCACAGGATTACGTCTACAACATTCATCTACAGCTCAAACATTTGAACATGTTTGCGTCACGTTTGAGTCATTTGAGATGACTAACGCGAATCATTTAAACCACACCGAGATAATCAATCTTGGGTCAACTCGGGGTGTTGGGATGACGGACGAAAACTCCTAATTGCTGATTAAGTATGAGCCATATGAGGCTAGTCATTGTCTCCTTGGGTCAAGCCCTCAAGGAATTCAAACAGGCCAGTTCTTTAAATCCTGCCCATTAAAACCGACAGCCTGACACCTGACTCCTTGACATTTGTCAGCGATAGCCAGTGGAGGATGGGCGAGAGACACAAATCTCAATGGACAGACAGAGTGAGAGACTCTGTGGTGCAAGAGCCTGGCCAGGTCAGGTTTCACGGAGGGGAGACATATGTTCAAGTACCGGCGGGGGTTAAAGTTCGAACTGAGGATCGCCTCACACAACACCCATGGTTTCTCTGACAGCCTCGTCCGACACGTCTGAGAAATGCATCTCAAATTGTCCACGTTCCCGGTATAGGTGATAATGAGAGTGAGGCATAGTTTGAGAGGGAGAGCAGACATAGCAGGGAGGTACTGGAGTCCAGTGGCACTCTCCTCTTTTCTGATGAAGGGAGTCTTGTTCAGGTCTGGGTCAATGGGCGAATTGTGGATAACATTGTAGAGAGTTATATTTTAGCTAGATTGTTAACAATTCTAGTACAGGTTTGTTTATATTTATTATTATAGATATTTTGGTTTTTGCAGTGAAGTAAACAAGGACGGATTATAACCTTGATAGACAAAATGTTTATTTTTTGCAGTAAACAAGGTCCCAAATGTGCTTGTTTGGATTTATATAATAATGGCAGTTGGTTGTCTATTGAAGACCTTGTATCGGCAGACGGACGGCATGTACAATCTCAGCCTTCAGGTATCCAACCCGCATGAAGGCCAAAACTAACCGGCTTTCAGATGAAAAAATCCTCTGAGTTCCACTCTCCATCATCGACCACCTTCTATGCTCTAAACACATACGAATGAACAACCAAATACAACCCACTATGTCCGCACGCCGCGTAACGCCGTTGTCATGGAACCTCTCTACAACCAGACTTTTGTTTTGTTTTTATCCCGGCTAAATGGCTGTTTAAAAAAAATATATAGATAGTTTGAACCGAGCCGTTTCTGTGCACCTAAAACCGAACTATCTTTGTACTGTGTTGTAATTCTCAGATTACACTTACATTAAACATAATAATAATAATAATATCATCCCTGCACTGAGCAGACTTTTCTACCACACCAAACGGCAACAGGGAAAGGAAAGGGGTGCCAGTTCCTTAAGGCGGCACACGTAATCGCCACTCCTCCTATACGAAGAGTTTAGTCAACACAACGGGACTGTTAGCAAACAACAAAAAGCACCCTCGCCCGGACCCCCACCCCAACACCACGGATACAGCCCCTCCGCGCCCCCGACCTCAAAGCGGCCTCTTTATTGGTGGGATGTGAGGTGAGAGTAATGGGCCCTTAAGACGTTGGCCCCCCTCCCTCCCTCACGCATCAACCTGCTGCTGCAAAGGGGCACACACACCATTACCACACACACACACACACACACACACACACACACACACACACACACACAAACACACTCTCACCATTACAACACACACAGACACACACAACACACACAGACACACACACCATTACCGCGCACACAAATTCACATCAGTACCCCACCATACAATTTATTCGATGATAGTGTTTGAAATGACACAACTCAGAAAGACAGCGAGAGAGAGAGAGAGAACGGGCAGTAAAGGCTGTCCGGAAGCTGGTTGTCACAGGCCTAAAGTTACATCACCCCTCCCCCAAATGGCGTGAGCAGGACGGTCCGTCAACTCACTCAGAGGAGAATGTAAAAGTCAATCGAACAAAGACTGGATGGGTTTCACCCGGTGTGATTTAGCCCTGGCCGTGTTCAGTGTATGGGTCAGGGCGTAGCGTTAATCAGTTGGGGGACAGTCCGGGTGTAGGTTAGTCCGAGAGGCAGCTGGCTAAACCACTAAACATGTCAGAAACCCTAGGGGGAAAACAAGCTAGTTGTCTGAGACTAATTTAGTACTGGAGTGAAAGGCAGAAAAGCCCCCCCAAAAAAAATACAAATCAAGAAGTACACATTGGCCAAGCGTTGAACTGCTGAAAACAACAACAACAACATCATTCTTAACATATCTATCTATTGGACATCACAGCTAGCGCATTTATTTAGCGCTAGCTAAAATGTTTTTATAAAGCGTTGGTGTGAATCTTTTTGGCATTGATAGCAGTCTGAGCATTGAAACTTGTGTTTTTGAGCATGGTGAAAAGGTGTAGCCTATAGTTGACGGACAGAGCTATGCCTTTTGCTCTGGTGTCTTTAGCGCTGTCTATCAAAAGCTATGTTAAACCTCAAAGGGCGGAGGTGGGTCACATAACAGACACCACTCTAGTTCAAGCCTCCTGCTCCTGGTCAAACTGCCAGGCTAGTAGCTTGGCAGTTTGACCCCCAGCCATAAGGTACTGGGTTTGATCCCCGAAGGTCCTCAGCGTCACCTATCAGCCACCCTTGAGCAAAACATCCCAACGTGTTGGTAAAATTACACACCGAATTCAGTCTATAAGTTCAAGTAAGTGTGCTATTTTTTTTTCGGAACTATTTTATCTATGTTATAATACCAACAACAAAAACATATAGCTAATTTGTGTTCTCTCCAACTCTGACTTTGTGCAGCTTTTGTATGATTCGAAAGTCTGCAAACATTGAGATGAGCTAATGTAAAGGGTGATTCAAGTCGTCCACCAAGAAGATGCATTGTAAGGGTCTTCAGCAGCCTTATCCACCTACCTTCCCAGTAGACATCATGTTGAGGACGACTGGTCAGTGGAGGGCCACACAGATAGCGCTTCTAAGTGTGAAGCTTCCTTCTAACTTCATGTGTGGTGGGAAGGGGGCGTGGCCAAGGGTGAGGCAGAATGTGTGTGTGTGCATGCGTTTCTGTGTGGGAAGACGGGCGTAGGAACGATGATTAACATGGAGGCCTTGGGTCAGACCCCTGTCCTGGACAGAGGATCAATGGATTGATTAAACAGGATTAATATCTTACTACACAAAAGATGTTGGATGATTCATTCCAGAAGTCATGGCATGAACATGTTTGGTTTGAGAACCAAAGTTCTAAACAGTAACTGACTATGGTTATAATTAATGATGACCCACGCAAACACACATCCCTCCCACACACATACACGACAAAAATATAAATTGATGACAAAATCCATGTTTTCTTGGGGAATTTACAATCGTTCTCCGTCTGTGTGTGTGAGACATCCTTGCACAGTGACATTTTCCATAGATAACAAAGTTACTATTATCACAAGATGTGTCTGTTATGGTTTACTGTCCATTGTGTGTAAGATTTGGCTGACGAAAATAAAACAAATAACGAAATTCCCAGGATAATCTCCCCGTCCGACCGTGAAGGTGGCATCCCAAAGCGTGGGATTACGTTGGCGAGAAAGAGAGAGAAAGAGTGAGTGCAGTGATGGAAACGAGAGAGAGAGAGAGAGAGGAGTGCAAAAAGACTCAGCACAAGAGGTAGATGAATAATGAGACAATAGAGAAACGCGAGGCATAGCTATATATAAAAACGACAACAGTGCAAACTTGCAGGCACGATTACAAAGGGAGATGGAGATAAAACGTTTTAATAATAAATGTATTTATCCAGACAGGAAATTTGGTTGTCAGTGAACAAGAATAATAATTAAAAAGATACAAAAAAGGACAACAAAAATACAAAGATAAAAGAGTACAAATAGGCAAAACAAATACAGGACTTCCGTAGCGACCACAGAATCGGTTGCTATGACATTCCTGTTGTACTAACATATAGATTAGGACTGTCACAGCAACTGGTTCTACTGTTGTGACGACAGTCCTGATGTATAACCACATAGATCAGGACTGTCAAGAGTCATAGTCAGAATTGGTTGCGAGGGCCGGACGACAGGTGTGGCTTTGGCCCCGCCCCCCAGCCCCCCTCCTCTCTACTCGCTCACCCTCTCGGCTTAACGAGTTTATTTAATTAGAGCCTCGTGGTTGTCTAGTGATGCGGGAGACTGGCCTGCGGAGGATCTGTTGGCCGACGCAAGCTGTTCACCTGCCCCAAACACACACACACACACACACACACACACACACACACTAACACAGACACACACACAAAGATATAAACGCACAAACAGGCATACAGACAGACAGACAGACACACATACGCACACACACACAGAGGCATAATGGTGCAGTATTAGTAGTCATCATTGGTTACTCTACCGGTTACAGGACTACGTTTGGAGCTTGTGCTAAGAGTTTCAGAAGAGACAAGATGATTACAATTCAGATTATATGTTTCGGTTGTCCTCATGCAACCTACAAGTCACTCTGCTATCTGGTACAGGATAACGATCAGAGGTAGAACGCAGTGTAGGATGAAGGAGAAAAGGAGAGGGAAAGACACTTAGGCAAGAAGATATACTTGGAGAGAAAAATTCACACAAATGTGCATGTGCGCCTGCGCGCGTGTGCGTGCGTGTCGTCTGGATTGGAACTAGTAATGCGCGATATAAACGATATACGATATAAACGATACAAAAATGGCCTACGATAGAGATTTTAATTCTATCGCTCTATCGCGATAATGCATGTTGATGACGCAAAATACAATGTTTAATTCTTGGTTTGGTGCAATTCCTTTTCACATTGCAATTTTCGCAACAGTGCCAGAATTCGTCAACAAACCTGCATGTGTGCAAAGAACGTTAACCCATTTGTACCGGCTGCTGTGCGGCGCAACATTGTATCTAGTAGATACAATGTTGCTCCGCGCAGCCGGTACAAATGGGTTAATGGTAAACACGCATTGATGCGCAATCCGGTCTTAAAGGTAAACACGCACAGATGCGTGATCCGGTCTGAATAGATTAAATCATTGGACAAAAAGGTCTGTAAAGCGTTAAAGAAAAGGGGGGGGGGGGGGTTAGCACCGGTGAAAGTAAACAACCATGGATATCCAGCGTGATATACATTGATCTGCGGACTGGTCCAACTCCTTCTCCCTCATCCTGACTCGGAATGTGTTAAATGCATCGGCATTTTTAAGTTATGTTTTCCAGCATACTTTTTACTTGCTTTTGTCGGACCGTCGGGTGGTGGCTCAACATGGAGCAAAGAGGAGACGGAATGTCTTTTGGATATCGGACCCAAATATCCAAAAGACGTTCCGTCTCCTCTTTGCTCCATGTTGAGCAACGTCTCCGAGACCACCTCTCCGGCTGGGTCAACCTCCTTTTGATGGTTAAAAATATCACGTAATCGACAAGAATCTTAACAATCAATGATCGATCATCAATTAATCATGCCCATCCCTAATTGTCAGTACAGTGTCTGTTCCTTATCTAGAAAGACACCCGTTTTTCCTGTTCTCTGCATCTTGGGTGGCATTTAAGAACCAAGGACTTAAACTAAGTGTAGTGCCTTTTAGAATGGTTTGCACTAAAGGAAAGGAACCCAATACTAATTTTATTTATCTGCAACATTATGTTGTATGATTACAGTGTTTCACAATAAATGTTCTCGAAATGACATACTATATTTCTCTTTTTTTAAAATACATTTAGCAGTTTGGCTTTACTTAGGGTCTATGTAACCTGTTCTGAAACGGTTATTTTATGATTTTATATTGTGATATATATATCGTTATCGCAAGAGGCTGCAATGTATATCGCAATATGGATTTTAGGCCATATCGCCCATCTCTAATTGGAACCAGAATTGACTTAATTGGGACCGTTCATCAGTTCAGATTGGAAAGAAGGAGCAAATTGTGTGGCCACACCGCTCTGACGTTTAACACATCACTATCTATTCCTCTCTCCCTCCCCCCAACCCCCAATTACATTCTCTCCCTTTTGCTCTCTCTATCCTCTCTTTTTCTCTATTCATTGTCCAGCTCCCCCCCCCCCCCCCCCCCCCCATATCCTGCTCCCTCAAAGGTGCTGTCCTGAAGATCTACATGCTCTCACTCTCGTTCCTGTAAATCTTGTTTTTGGCTTAGAGGAGTCCTGTTCCTCCAAAGTTTGGATACTTTAGATGTGTGATTCACACTCGTTAAACGGCAGCATGTGCATACATGCAAAAACTGTTTTATCACCGGCATCTAAAACGATTAAGACTTCAAAAATGAATCTTGCCTCATGAATGCTTCTTTTGAAAATTGTGTCTTCTGCTCACTACATCCCTGTAGAGAGGTCCGTCTTCATAAGACAAGCATGCCAAGATGGACACACACACGCGCACGCGTACACGCACACACACACAAGCGCTCTCTTGATGATAATTGTCAGCTCTCTCCACCACGAGCGAGGCTGCTGTTCTAGGCTTGCAGTTAACTTCTCTTCTCCCTTTTGTTGGCTCCAACACGGAGCAGTTCAAATGACGATATAAAGTACACTTAAATAAAATGTTGCTACATTTGCTTCTACATATGCCATTCCTCCCCTCTGGCTAACTTATTTGGTATCTACAATCCCCTAGCACCCCCTAGTACCCCAAAAGTAACTCCCAGTAGGCTCTGTGTGAGGAGCTTTGCATTAAATGGCATCCTCTCCCCGTGGCCCAGAAGCTACGGAGGAAGATAGCAGCGTTTTGGTCGATTCCTCCTTCACACAGCACGGTCTGTCTGCCTTCCTGCCCTTACACACAGTGGCCCGGTCGCTCGGCCTCCCATTGAGCAATTCTAAGCAGTGTGGTGAATGGGGAAGCAGGCCAGTCAGGACAGTGCACGGTCTGCACAAAGACAGGCGCCATGCCCCTGCTTGTCCATATCTGTCCGTCTATGGAGGATGAATTGCTCGTTGATAGTCATAGGCTCACGAAAGTAACAAGGTATCGCTACGCGGACATGGATCGGCAAACTCACTGAAATGCGTTTCGGATAGATACTTAACCCGAGCCACTACCATGTAATGATTGTAGTCCCCGATCACAAGTTTGTTTCATGAATTGAAATACATCCATTTATTACTTGCAACTTTGTACAAAGACCTGGTGATGGCTAATAGAATTCCCCGTGACAATCCCCTCGCCTTGTTGTAGGTGACTAATTATGGGATGGATACATCAGAACAAACTATATTTATGGCACGCCTTTCTTCCAGAACAGCGATACCGAGAGGTAAAAATAACAGTAAACATACACTTGGTGAGTCAACCACCCTCAACGAATAGCCAAAGGAAAGACTGCATGACAGCAAGTAATTACAACATCAACGATTTCTTTTTTTAGAACAGCCCCGGAACCAGGAGTCCCACGGTGTTGTCATCCATCTCTGAAACGAGACCAAGTCTGGGTCTCGTGGTGTTGAATGGCGTGGAGGGCCGCCGTGACCCCTGACCCAGAGTCAATGACTCCCAGAGATTTCTCTTTCAGCGGCCTGCCATATTTAGCCCCCCCCCCCCGTGCCAGACATTCAGAGGAACAGACCCCCCTCATGGGAGAAAGGAATCGCTAGTTGCCCCCAGAGTGCCACCCCCCTTACCCCCAAAAATAATAGAAATCCAATAGAAGTACAAATCCACATGGCACGCGGACTAATGGAAACAGGGATGTTAAATAACGCCTTTATGTAGACGATAATGAAAGTCATTATGTCACATTGTTACTAATTAATGATCTTTTGGATGGAGACACAGAAATAGGCACACTTACATATGTTTGGAGGAGTGGAGAGACAGAACGCCATTTGGCATCGGTGTGTTTCGGTCGATCAGTTTTACTGATACTATTCTAAATGTCAGAACAACATTTCTAAGGCCTTTCATGGTTTCCTCTCTTACCAGATGGTGATGCAACGCTTTGGTGGTGCCGCTCAAGAATAAATACTCTCCATTTGTGTCATCCCCAGGGGACGACAGTACCATGACCCATGACAGTAACACAACACTAATTATGGGGTGATGTTTGTGGCACTTACATCCTTTCTGAGGATGATACAAATATACTGTGGTGCTTGATAAAGTTTTGCCACTCTTTTCATTGAATCACTTCAGATGTTTTTTTGATTCAGATATTGTCATTCCACTTTTTGTTGCCACGTTTCTAGAGTCGGCCATCACAAGTCATAACTCAAAAGCTCATTGGGTGTAATCATTCTCATTTGTTTTTCTCCCTTTATACACAATGTCACTTGTACTGTATGCAGATCATATACGTCAGTCGTCAGTCAGTCAGTCAGTCCATCCATTCATCCATCTACCCATTCGTCCCTCCACTGGTCCCTTCACCAATCATCTACCCATTCATCCATCCATCCACCCCTCCACCCCTCCACTGATCTGCCCACCAATCATCTACCCATCCATCCGTCCCTCACCCCTCCACCCGGTTCACAAGGGGCCAGGCTCGCTGTGTGCAGCTGTAGAGCAGCTGTGAGCCTGGAAGCTGCTTAACTTGGTGAAGTGGCATCGACCGGAGCCTGGAGGTACTACAGAGAGACAGAGGGGGCACACACACACACACACACACACACACACACACACTCTCTCGCCTTCCCCATCATCCTGTTTGACGTGCCCTTGGAGCAGAAAGTAAACAGCGCTACTTTGCATTTCCGCTCTAGAAACTACGCTGCACTGACACACCTGCACCCAGATGACACGATGCATGTGTCTGTATGTGTGTGTAATTGCATCCCTGCGTGTGTGCACATTTGTGTGTGTCAACGCTGCAGCCTTGGTTTATGTGGTGACACATAAGCAGACTATTTCTCCTTGTCTAGTAAGCATGTGGAGTTTAAACCCTACAGTAAGTGTTGGAATGTATCCTTGTCCGGATATTCAAATTGTAGCATCATACATTAGTGAGTAATCCAGTTTACCGTTAAGTATGGCTTTCATCCAAGGCGGCTGGATTCAGAGAAAGGTCAGGTCTGGGAGGATGCACGGGTGAGGGGTCTCGAGATCTCATGAATGCATTCAGTTAGGTTTTGGAAATTGGATCCCAGTCACTACCCTGTCCCTTACCATACGATGACTTATTATTGAGCAAACTGAAAAATCTTACCAAAAATACTTTGATATGATTAGAATATACTGCTTGGAATGGCATCAAATAAAATACAACAAAGCTAAAACGAAAGTCCACCAGACAAGACTAGCTTAGTTTTCCCACAGACTCAAACAAACTACACACGGGCATAAAAAGTGCCCCCATTTGTGGTTTTCTTTTCTCTATCACTATTTATAAAAGCACTCCGTTCTCATCTTTACAAAAATGAGACTAGTCACAGCCAATGAGGTCAAAACGAGATTGTCACGGCCCATCAGAGGACATCATTGAACGAACCACCAGATCCTTACGAGCACCTTATTACTCCAATGATCAGCGAGCGTGCATTAAACGCTCGCTGATGACATCGTAATGTTCTGTCGACAGGGGGGTCTGTCCACCGGGAAGCGGACCCATGAGACCCAGGGAGGGACTTAGATGGGTAGGGGGCTCCTGATTAAAGCAGGACTGGTTCTGATGGGAGTCACTAGATATTCTTGCGTTAAAGTGAAGCACATCAGCACAGCACGTTTCAAATTGTCCTAATGGCTTTGCTGAAAAAACCTCTCAGGGTGTTCAAATTGAAAAGGCGTGGAAGGCCGCGGGACACTTTGTGCTGCGTGGTCGTGATTGTCTCGGTCCTCCTATTCCAAAGTGAGCCTGAACCTGTCGAGGACAGACGGGTTCCAACCTTCTTCCTCGCCAAACGACTTTGAGTTCAAAACCTTTTCTGTTTTTATTAGGCTTTCATCATCAAAGATTTTAAAGTCCTTCGACCGAAACAACCTTTGCCAATAACAATTTTGTAAGGTTCCCTTCTTATGCATCCAGAGACATCAGAACATTTAAAAAACATCAACACATTTAAAAAAAGAAATGAGCAAAAAAATAGGCAAAGTTGTGTTTGAATGCCATAGAGATGGGGTTTTAGAGGAGAGAATTATAGATATAGACGTCATCATAGCGATAGCAATAGGGAGAGGAGAGAGCCATAGAGATAGACATCACATATACAGCAATAGGGAGGAGATAGAGCCATAGCTATATAGATGCTATAAAGATATCAATAGGGAGGAGAGGTTGCCATAGAGATAGTGGCCATAGCAGTTGATGATATCGATAGGGTAGTGCAGCCGACCGGACTAGAGTGTGTGAGATTCAAAGACGGGGCCGACAGGCTCCTAACACCGATGGATGGAAAGTGTGTCACAACTGGCAAGTGCTCACCCATAGCAATGCATGAGTGCAGAGGTGTGTGACTCAAACTAGCGAATTAACACTCAAATCAACAGCCAGGGCTCAGCTGAGATGGGCCTGAAGCGAGCGCGGGATCCGGGTTCACTGAGCCGCTCTACAGGAATGTCTTGCACACATTTTACCAAATTAAAATCATTGATCAAATGAATGAATGAATGAATGAACACTCTTTATTTTATTGATGTGTTTAATTCACTTAAATCAAAGCAGTTTAATTCAATTAATTAATTCACACTATTTTGGCTGTGGTAACATAACGTTACCACAACAAAATTTTCGGTTTACACATTTATTTTCAATCACATTTTTTATGCATGTAATTGCAGGAATGCAGGAAGATTACGTGAAATGCAAAATACCTGGAACCCAAAATCCTATGAGGATGCATTTCTTCTAACCTGTGTGTGTGTAAGTGTGCATGCGTGCGTTTGTGTGTGTGTGTGCACAGGACAGAACTAAGGCAAGCCGGCCCAGGCTTTGACAGTAGCAGACGGAAACAGGAGACAAGACTTTGGCAGAGCAAAAATAGACAGCTGCAAGGACCCCCCAACACACACACACACACACACACAAATCGTGCACAGGGCTACAAACGGACACAAGCAGGATTTTTTTCATTCTCTGTTGTAACTCTAACGGAAGTTAAGTGGAAGTTAAGTGTATAACGTAACGGAAGTTAAGTGTATAACTTCAAACCATTCGCACGTTTTGGAACGAGTCGAAACGAAAAAACGATGGAGCGCATTATTCAATTAGAAAGTGTGCGTGAGAGACCGAGTGTGTGTGTATGCAAAAGGTGCTGGGGCCATAAATATCGGACCCCGCTTTTTTTCCTGGACACTTCTTCTCCGATCCGTCATTGGCTTTTCACACACACGGCCCCACTCGCCCCGTTTCCTTCCCAGCGCACCCGGTCTCCGTGCGGCTCGGCCCACCGGCCTTCCCACTGCAATTACTCCTGACAAAACTTTTCAGGGGCTCCACACGTGGACGGGTTTTTAAAGAGCTGCGCGCCCCCCACTGCCCCCAAACCTCCGCCCCCACCCCAACATGGCGCGGGAGCTGGAGGAGGAGGGGGCGGGGGGGTATTGAGTCGTCAGAGACCCCCTTGAATGATGGCCGAAAAATAAGGCGGCGGAAACAATGGAATGGTTTTGGTGAATTCAATTCTTTCGGGGCGCTGCACGGTCGCCAGGGCAGCTCCGCGGAAAGGCACAAACAATTGTTGCTTTAATTACCCACCCCCCCCCCCCCCGAAAAACACACACACAAACTCTCACACACACACACACTCACACACACATGCAATTGCATACACTCACTTAAAGAAGGGGGAAAAAAGCGTTGCTAACTACTTCCGAATGATGATCTGAAAGGCATACATGTGAATGGAACTAAAGAGTAAGACTCAACTGTTACCAATATACTTTCTACACCCTCCCAGCCGAGCAAATCTTTTCCCAATTAAGTGTCCCTCCACCCCCGTGGAACGAAAGCAAAAATAACACAATAAAAACAGAGAAATACTCTGCTATGCCACACATCCAACGCCAGATCCACAAACTCGGTGTGGGTGAAACAGCAGAGCGACAAAAAACGACAGCAACCCCAACAAAGAAACAACAATAGCACAACAGCACCTAAGCTTTCCTCCATCGCGGCTGGAAAAAAAACAACAACAAACAACAAGGAAACCAGCACGGCAACCGCTGTGGCACTGACCTGGTCGGCTGCAGACTGGACATTGGTGCTGGACGCGGCCATGTTTCAGATGCTGTGACCCTGCTTGTGCAAGCCTCCAACGCAGGCTTCCCCTCATTCACACCTTGTCTCTCGCTCTCTCCAGCACAGCGGAGCAAAGGGACGATGGGGGGTGTGTGGGGGGGGAAGTGGATGTGGAGGGCGGGCAGTGGGGGGGGGGGGGGGGGAGGGGGGAGGAGGAGGAAGAAGAAGAGGAGGTGGGGGGGGAGGGGTCTGTGTCGAAAAAAAAAGGAAAAAAGAAAAAGTACACCCTCCCTTTTGCCCCGGCTTGATTAATGCCTGAATTACTCTCACCTCATTTAATCTAATGCCGCTCTGCTTCCTCTCGCCTCCCTCCCCTCCGTACCCCCCCCCCCCTCATTCGGCATGGTCGCCTGCTCCATCCCTCCACCTCCCCCTCCCTCTCCTCCTCCGCTTCCTGCTGTCCCACTCCCTGCGTTCTCGCTAGCCATCTCTCCCTTTCCTCACTTTTTTTTTTAAATTCCTCCCCCTGCCCCCTCCTCCCACCGTCTCTCTCTATCTCTCTCTCCCTCTCTCTCTCTCCCTCCCTCTCACTCGCCCTCCCTCCCTCCCTGTCCCCTTCCAAGTTGTATTTCACCGTTTTTTAAGAAAGTGCATCCCACCGCCCCATTGGCTGCGAGGGGAACCACAATCTCTCTCCGCGGCTGCGATGAATAGCTCCTTGTCACTCCAGGACATAGGCAGAATACAGAGCGAGAGAGAGAGAGAGAGAGAGAGAGAGAGAGGTGTGTGTGGAGAGAGAGGGGGGACGGGGGAGAAAGGGGGAGGATCGAGGGGCTCAACTTCTACTTAAACCTCCCGAAGTAATGGTGATGGTGGAGGAGGGGAGGGGGGATGTGGGTGTTGGATAGTTGTGTGATCCAAGTTCTCTCTCTCACCCTCAAAATCTCTCTCCCAAGCTATTCTTTGTCTCTCTACCTCTCCCTCTCTCTCCGCACAGCAAAAAAGAAAAAGTGCATGTGCCTTTCACTGTGCCTTTCTCTCTCTCTCTCTCTCTCTCTCTCTCTCTCTCTCTCTCTCTCTCTCTCTCTCTCTCTCTCACTAGGTCTCTCTCTCATTTCTTTCGTTTGTTTTCAGTGGAGCTGCTGAAACTTCACGGACCACCAACAAGTTTCTCTTTCAGTTGAACTTGACTCTTCCAAATCCTCGTCCCCCCCTGTCCCCCCCTGTCCCCCCTCCACCCCATCCCCCCTCTCTCCCCCGTCTCCCTGACTCCCCCGATGGCTTTCGCAATGTCGCATCACACCCAAGGGGGGAGGGCTGCAGTACAGTCCTGAAACTCTGCACAGCCGGTGTGATTCTGTCCTCTCTCTCGTGTGTGTGTGTGTGTGTGTGTGTGTGTGTGTGTGTGTGTGTGTGTGTGTGTGTGTGTGTGTGTGTGTGTGTGTGTTGTCTCCTTCGCTAGTCTCTCTGTTTTGGGTCTCATGAAGAAAGACTGTTTGGATTCCTCTGAAATCTAATAACCCACATATACACACACCTAGCACCCACCTCATTGGTGTCCCTGTATCGATGGTATACAGCTTTTAAGACACAAACCAGATGGGAGGAGGGGAGGGAGGAGGAGAGGGGAAAGAAGGGAGGGAGAGAGAGAGAGAGAGAGAGGAAAGGGGAGACTATTTAAGGGAGAGAAGAAGAGGAAGTGAGGGAGAAAAGGGAGAGAGAAAGGGAGCGAAAGGGAGGAAGGAAAAGGGAGAAGAATTAAGGGAGAGAAGAAGAGGAAGTGAGGGAGAAAAGGGAGAGGAAGGGAGACAAAAGAAGGGTGAGAGAAAGGAAAGTGCATCACAATAGGAGAGGGTGTGTGAATAAGCTATAAACAAAATTCAATTAAAAAACACCGGTCACACGGTAGATGTACACAACTATGAGGAGACAGAGGAGAGGGTGGCCATGCCTTTACCTCCGCATCGCTAACCCTAGCGAGCTTACTAGCTAGCGCCCCCGTCTCCCACTTGACAGACAACTGGCTTGATGCCTAATGGCTTCTTGATGGCGCTGCTTGAGTGGTAGACACCCCCCTCCCCAGACACCCCCTTACCCTCAGAAGAGTTTTAAACTACGAGACGGACAAGCCGGACAGGATGCGATTCATTTGTCTGTCAAGTGTCGAGGGGCGACAAACACTGGGGGGTCTCACGGTGACCTCCGTTGGAGTTGCTCCCATCACCGTCTCCTTTCACTGTCGGCGAAGAGGAGGTGTCTGCGCCGCGGAGGGCCACTACTGGACCACCATACAGAATAATAGTAGTTAAAGTGAAAGAGACCCTCCCGGGTGTTGTGATTGCGTCTTATAAAACGACAGATGACAGCGCCATTGAAATACTGATGAGGGAGTGGATTCTGCGGTAGAGTGAGGGGACATGTGCTTCCGGTCGCTGGCGTCCATTTAAGATGGGCTCTCATTTTGTTGTGATCCAAGACGAGTTTGTTCTTTGTCTCCTCCTGTGGGAAATGGTGCTAGATCATCATTTTGGGGATGTAAAGTTAGTGTTTCTTCGCTACGCACCAGAAAGCATGGCAGGAAACAACAGACTGTACATCACAGTCGAAAGCCGAACTAAGTGTGGAGTGTAGTGCGAAGGCTCTGTTATGGTTCCAAGTCGACGCAACGCAAGGGGGATTACGGACCCATCCTTGCGGACCCTCCTTGTGTCCACGGCAAAACATCGCGAAAATCGTGGCCACTTAAAAAATGCGGGAGGCCTTGGCAAACCGCCTCGGGCAAAACAACATTGTGTGCCTGGGGGCTGCGTGCGCAATTGGGCGGTCAAACGTGATTAACCGGGAATAAAAATGGATGGAAGAGATGTCGAGCTCTGGCCTTTGCTACGCTACTTGGTGAGGACAGGGGGAAAAGCCCATAAAAAGGAGGAGGTCTTGGGTTCATGACATAAAAAAAGAGAAAAATATAAGAAAAACTTAGAATAAGGAAACGGTATGGTTTAAAATCATTAAAACCCCCCAAAAAAACAGTTAAAGTAGTAAAGTCTGTAAAGTCCACCATTAGTCCATTAGTCCTCCGCGCTTTCTGCTGAAAAGTTATAAAGAAAATATTTTTGCTTTTATGCAAAGTTCAGCGTAATGAATGTAGAATCAAAGTTCGTACCAGTTAAGCGTTTAACCTTGCAATTCTGTTTTAATGAACGAACGAACTGCAGATCACCATCTTACCCTTTACTACGGCGACAGCATTGAAGCATAGTTCTTCAGTTGACACTAATTATCAAGTGATGTACACGGTTTTAAGACACACCTCCCTCTCACTCTCTCTCCCTGCTGTAAAAGCTCTCTCTCTCACTATCTGGGTGGTGGGGAAAGGTTTCATCGGGGACCCTTCCCGAACAAACAAGAGGTTTTCACGGTCCTGATTCAGGGCTGAGTATGGCGAGGGGGGGCTCTCGAGGGAACCTGTGTAGGGGCCAGGCCATTGTAGGGGCCCCAGTCAGGGTGGATGTCTGCTGGGGCTCCTATTCATCTGACACACAGGGCCTGCAGATATGCCGGCCCTGTGTTTGTGTGTGTGTGTGTGTGTGTGTGTGTGTGTGTTTGCGTGCGTGCATGCGTGCGTGTTTCATATCGTAGCTATCAAAGCCAAAACAACAAGAATGAAGAGGGCTCATTCAATTAGATTGAATTTATCACTGGAACAAACAGAGCGCCAGAGCAGAGGGTAAGGCAGAGAGAGATAGCAGAGAGCAGGGGAGATAGAGAGAGGGGAGGAAAGGGTAAGAGAGAGAGAGAGAGAGATCAGCGCTTCCCTAAAGGCATTCTCATTAACTTCAGACATATTGCCAATACTCATTACAGCAAATGATGGCAGAATCCGGATTTCATCTTAAATTACACCCATGAATGTATCCACAGAAGCCCAACTGATCGAGACTCATATAGCAGGATACGACGGAATTTGACTGCTCAACAACCTGTAAGGGAATGAAATCAAACGTATCTCTGTCCAGACTTTAATACAGAGTAATATTCATATAGACCTTTGTCAAGATGAGTTAAAATGGCAAATTTGCACCTACATGTCAGCAATGACAGAACCTTTTAATCGCGTTGAGCTCTTTGGTTAGCTATTTCACAAACATGACTCTGTGTCTCCTTCTTTAAATAAAACATATTCTGCTAATATATTCCCATACATAGATTAACTCTACAATAACTGCTAACTGTGGGCTGGATGTTCGTGAAGCTGCCAGCTTGTCAATGCAGCGAGCAAGCAGCGAGTGGGCTACTGATCGTTTCATTACTAGGATGTAGCTAGCTGACAAGACAGTACAGCGGCGGGCTGGAATTGGCAGCGTTGCCATGGCGATTACATAAGAACACGGGCGGTGTCAGTGGGTGACCGCAAACTTGACGCGGCAGATTCCTGTCAGAAATATATTTTAATATAACATGTTGTAGAACCATAGACATTTTTAACCCCAAACTATTTTGAGGAAGAACCAAAATAAGAAAAGCTAGCATTGGGACTAGTGTCTCATAAAAGTTATTATTTTTCATTTCATTATAAGCAATCTTCAGTTATTAGAAAGGTCAATCATTTATAGTTTCAAGAATATAGCATTATTTTCTTTGTACATGTTTTTTGATCTTTTAAAATATTTCTAATTGCTGTAACTTTCCTGGAACCCCCTCATTTCCCATTTCCATTTCATATGGGATTGATTAATTACATCTCATCTCATTACTTCCATCTCGATTTCTGTACGCAATTAACTTAATTATACATTGGCTCTGGTTGAGTTTGCTTGGCTGTGATGTAATGCGATGTCTGGCTTTGATTTCAAGTCTTTGAGCTCCCTGTCTGTCTCTCTCTCAGGAGAGAGATGATGGGCAAAAAAATCAGAGAGGGACACAAAAAAGAGAACGAATTATGATAGAATGAACTCTGACAGGGTGATAGAAATTAAAGGGAGGATGGCGGCAAGGGTGTTCGACTCCCAGCTGAAAGGAACTGGGTTCAATCCCCAAACGTCCACGGACCACCGTCACACATGTGCATTACTCTTGCAGTATTGACATCCATTTATAAATCCCCTGTAAGTGGCTGTGGATAAAAGCATCAGCTAAACAACTGAACAGTCAACAGCCATGGACGAATGAAGAGAAGTTTGCCATGCAGTTCAAGGTGCCAGCAGGGTTCCATGGGGAGCAGAGGAAGGCTAAAAACAGTTTGAGGACAGCAGGGCGACGTTTGGCCTGCGGTACAAACGGAGAGAACGTTTTGGGGAGAAATCTGGTCAGTTGAAAAGGTAACCATCTGGTTGACTCCTCACACAGCCAGAGAAATAGACAGAGACAGAGAGGAGACAGACGGAGAAAGAGAGGAAGAGAGACAGAGAAAGCGAGAGATGGACATAGAGAGAGACGGAGAGAGAGAGACGGAGAAAGGGAGAGAGAGAGACGAAGAAAGAGACAGAGAAAGAAAGACGGAGAAAGAGAGACGGGGAAAGAGAGACGGGGAAAGAGAGAAAGAGAGAAAGAGAAACAGAGAGACGGAGAGAGGAGGCAGCCAGACGTAGAGAGAGAAGACAGAGATAGAGAGAAAGAGAGTAAGAAACCAAGTAAGGACCAGAACATAAAATATGTCAAAAGGTTAAAGAGGGTTGTGGAGAGAGATAGAGAGCGAAGGAAATGGATAAATAAAAAGGGAGGAATTAGCAAAGATAAAATAAAATATCAAGGGAGGAAAAGAAACCCAACGTCATAGAGGGCGAGAAAGTGAGAAACAAAACGGGAGGGCAGGGTCGTGAGACGGCGAGAGCCAGGAGTGAGTGTCACTCATCATGACTATGACAGGTCGACCTGAGCTGCTCAGGGGCCAAATAGGGTCAAGTAAGGACATTCTGGACACTAGGGGCCAGAGACCTGAAGCCCCCAGACAGAAAATAAGTGACAGAGAGAGAGAAAGAGAGAGAGAGAGAGAGAGTGAGAGAGAGAGAGGCCGACCGAACGAGGGAGAGACAGAGAAAAGGAATAAAGCTAGTAAAAAAATAGTGAGCCACAGAGATGTTTCAAACGCTTGGGTAATCGTCAAGTTACACACACACACACACGCTCGCACGCACGCTCGCTCGCACGCCCGCCCGCCCGCACGCCCGCACGCACGCACGCACGCACGCACGCACACACCTTACGTATTGGCTGCAGGGGCCCCAGCTGTCTGCCCTGTATAAATAGCGTGAGGCTTCAACCCCCCCCTATTCACCCCTCACCCCCTGGGGGAGAGAGCGACGACCTCACTTGAGAGAGGGGGGAGGGGGGAGGGTCATGGCGACACATTGGGCCGGAAAAAGTACACAAAATATTCCTTTTATTTATTTTCCAACACACATATGGGGCCCCAGATGCCATGATGCCATGTGACGGACACATGCACGTGTCACCGGACGCAAGCACAACGGAGAGGAAGAAATGATGATGATGTTGATGATGAAGGTGATGATGTTGGTGATGAGGATGATGGCGGTGATCGAGTATAATCGACCCAACAGACTTTGATCAACCGAGATAATCCACCTCGGTTGTGATGTATGTGATTTGTGTCATTGAGTTTAGGGTGAAGGCATTTGATTTGTGCTGATTCGGTAAAGGCAATTTCTTTGTTAACGTGGAAATTCCTAATCATGATGACGTCATGACAAAACCAAGATCTATATCTAAAGTAGCTTATGGATATCGGCAATGGACTAAATATGTAATAATATGGTACGTATGTAAATACATGGTGGAGGAAATGGTATTGTGGGACGTCAATCTTTCTTGAACATTAAAAAAAGCATTTCTAACGTGAGAGTTAAACATAAGATGATGAGCCCTTTCTGCCGCCATTAATTAAGTCATCTGAATCTAATCAAAGTAGGACACATCTTACTTTGTGTATCTAAGCATGTTGAGGATGATGAAGATGAAGGAGAGAGTAAGCGAGCTATTGATTGAGTAAGGGAGAGAGAAATAAGAGTGATAAATAACGCATGGGGCGGTTTGTGGCTAAGTGAAAGGAGATCCTGAGAAGCACAGACCCCCCCTCGTCCCAGGCCTATAGCTGCTTTTCAACACACACACACACAGACTCTGTAGTGTGCCCTGTAGTCTTTGAAATGATGGACAGAGGTAAGGGCATTGTATCGCCGTAACAACAGGCCTCCTAAATCTCTCTGTTGCGTGTTAGTGTTTTTTGATCTTCAACTGTTTCCAAATCAGTTCACCTCAAAAGGCCCTTTCACCCCATATGTAGCTGTGTGTGTCTGTCTGTCTGTCTGTCTGTCTGTCTGTCTATCTGTCTGTCTGTGTCTAGAGTTCTCCTTTCCATTTCGTTCAGAGAAAGGGACAATGGACATAATACCTAAAAATCAAGAGAGAACTCGAGAGGAAGAATGAAAGAAAAATAGGATGGAAGAAATTAAGGAAAATAAAGAAAGAAAGAAAGAAAGAAAGAAAGAAAGAAAGAAAGAAAGAAAGAAAGAAAGAAAGAAAGAAAGAAAGAGAGAAAGAAAGAAAGAAAGAAAGAAAGAAAGAAAGAAAGAAAGAAAGAAAGAAAAGAGATTGATGGAGTGGAACCTGTTGTTTGTTCTGTGTGTTTGTCCGTGCGTCCGTCACAACCTTTTACTTGGAAACAAGCTTCTACTGAGGTCAGTGTTCAAGGCCCTGGCAGGGGAGGCCTTGGTGGAGGCCTGGGTGGAGGCGGGTGGAGGTGTGAGTAGAGCTGTGGGTGGAGGCGGGTGGAGGTGTGAGTAGAGCTGTGGGTGGAGGCGTGGGTGGAGGCGAAGGGGTGAGTGGAGCTGTGGGTGGAGGCGTGGATTGAGGCGAAGGGGTCAGTGGAGCCATAGGCCGAGGCCTGGGTGGAGGTGCGGGTGGAGGCATGGAATGAGGCAAGGGTGGAGGTGTGAGTGGAGCCATGGATATAGGCCTGAGTGGAGGTGTGGATGAAGGCCCAAATTGCGATTTGGGTGACGGCATGGATGAAAGCAAAGGTCGAGGTGTGGACGACAACAAGTCTATGGGGCGCCAGCAGCCAATGCGGAAGAAGAGATAGTGAATGTGAATTAGAATGCATGTATGGCTTCTGGATGTCCTTTGACCCCGCCCCCGTTTAAGGGCAACGCTCCCTCTGATGTCTGCCAACCGCTCCGGGTCAGTGGTCAGAAGCCTCCCAGCCCACCCGCCCCCCCTGTCTCTCTCCCTCTGTTGAGACCCCGCATCCCTCCCTCCCCCCGGCCAGCGGCAATCGGCACAGTTACAGAGTACCACTGAACTCTACTGGCAATATGTTCCTTACATAAGCACACCACACACACACACACACACACACACACACACACACACAGAGAAAAAGAGAGAAAGTGCTCCCTTCCACTGATTGACCGCAAATCATGAACCACGGACAGATGGCTGAACATAAATGATAACAACATCACTTAGTGGTTGAAAGGCTTCAACAGGAACAGATGATCTTAAGCCAAACATTCCCAACCCATGTCATGCGGCGAAAAGCAGACAAAGGGAACTTGCACACACACAACCACACACACACACACACACACACACACACACAGGCACCCACACACACACAAACACACACACACACACACACACAGCACACACTCAAACTCACTGAACGTCTAAAAAAGGTCCATGGGGTTGGGCCCCATCCTATTTCTGGGCCTAAATTTGACAACCAAGGGCTCAAAACAAATCACAATTAGTCCATGATGCTCTAACATTGTGTTTGTATGTGTTTGTCGGTGTAAATTATGTTAATGGTAATAATTGTTTCTATGGATGCATTGACGTTTAGATATGTTTGGTTTCGCACACAAACACACACAAACACACCCCAACCACACACAAACACACACACACACACACACACACACACACACACACACACACACACACACACACACGCCCGCCCCCCCCCCCCACACAGACCCACACTCTGGGGTCACAGCAGCTTAAGAACCTCACATTCCTGAATAACAAGGAACCCCCACTGGAACACCTTTCGTTCTCCCAGTTTCATGTCTGGAACCTTGTGTGTTCTGCGGCAGTTAAGGAATCACTACCCTATCGTAGCAAAAACAATTAGGTAAAATTATACTGGTGGTAGTGGTGGAGACAGGCAAGGCACTGCTTTGAAATGGATATTTTAGAGTTGGGAGTTGCATCATGGGGTAGTTTTAGTTTCAGGAGACTTGAGATAGAAAATGATGGAAGTGACCAGGCCTGGAAATGGCTGGTAGGGATTGTTGTGTAGCACCACCACTTTGGGATAAGAGTTTATGATATGAGATTAAAAAAAGATGCTCACACTGACTCCAGTAAAAAGTAAAGTATAAAAGAAAAATATATATATTTTCTCCACTATTTTGCCCGGTTGTGTGGGGACAAAGGGGGGAGGGGGCCCAGGACTCCTGGGTCTTTAGAGGTGGACAAAAGACTGCGGTGAGTCTCCAGAACTATGGACCAGTTGGTCCCCTCCCCTTCCTGGGTCCTCCTTACCCCCCCCCTCCCCCCCCCCGGGCCCTTCCCCAGTAATGGACCATGAAGTCCTCGACCGGACACGAATTGAGACGGGGCGCAGTGCGGTTTATACACTCACAGTAAATAAACCTGAGAGAGAGAGAGAGAGAGAGAGAGAGAGAGAGAGAGAGAGAGAGAGAGAGAGAGAGACAAGGAGAGAGAGAGAGAGAGAGAGAGAGAGAGAGAGAGACAGAGAGAGAGAGAGAGAGAGAGAGAGAGGGAGAGAGAGACAAGGAGAGACAGAGAGAGAGAGAGAGAGCGGCTGTGTGGCCGGGTGAAGGAGCAAAGCGCTCGTGCCGGGTGGCCAACGCGACGCTCTCTCCCTCAGCACTAAAGGCCGACCGGCGACCCACTCTGGAGGAGGCAGGGGAGATTGAGGAGCGGGTCGGCGGGAGGGGGCGGGGGGGCGCGTTTCAATGCCGTCAAACAGCAACAAATAAAGTTGGGGCAGAATAAAGAGGGCAGCCATGCCCTGGCAGCGGCTGACCGTCAGCCCGGGGGCCCCCGGATGCACCCGGCTCCTGCTTTTTGGCTTGTTGTGGATATTTATCACCTGGGTGCTGTCCGCCCGGACCATCTGGACCCGTGGGTGGGGGGGGACGGAAGGGGTGGAGGAGGCCATTTTGGAAGAGAGCGCCACTAAACACATGGTCGTAATTTTTAAGCAAAGCGAGAGAAAGAGAGAGAGGAAGAGTGAGAGAGAATGGGTTAGAATGGGATTTCCTCAGGGTTGAACAAATTGCAACAGAAGTGCACCTCAACTGATTTTGTATCCTCAATATGTCCGAAGTAAGGGAAAAAAAACCCAGAAGATTCCCAATAGGGGAAAGTTTAGAAAAAGACCAAACTATATCCTATTCATTCGCCTATTCATTATTTTTCTCACGCGAATAGGCAAAATAAATTAACCTTCAGTTATCAGCATGAAAATTACTGAGTTGATTACTTACATCAACACAAACAAAAAATGTATTACAAGTTTTTTGAAACAATGGGCCCCGGCCCGTTGTGGTATGCCGGATCCGACCACGGGCCGGATTCCCGCCCCGTGGTCGCCTCCTGTCGCTCTCTACTGTCCTATCTGATTAAAGGCATAAAACGCCCGAAACAATTCTTACAAAAAGAATAATACAAATAAATACCATAACAGATCTTAACATCGGGTAAAGCCCGATGAAAATGTCTTGTAGAATCTTGCTTACATCTTAGAGTACAACAAATGTCCCCATAAGGTGCAGAAATTCAGTCATTCATTATATTGTCAATTGTCAACTGTCAACCCAACTGTCAATCAACTCTCATTAAGCTGTCAGGTAAGAAAGATTTCCTTTTGTTACAACTCCTACATGGATAATTTAACCTACATTAATAAAACATACCTGGTGATAAAATAAATTGATTGGGATCATCTGGATGTGTGTTGAGCTTTCATACAACTATTATTGGTGAAAAGATGTCAAGTTTAGGATTGGTGAATATTTTCACGACAGTTATGTTAGCTAGCTAAGGTAGCAGCAGCAAACTTGACTTGAATTACTCTCATGGCACTGCAATGCCTACGATAACCCATGCATCCATATTTTACTGAATGATAGTATTTGCCTGTTATAAGTGTGATGAATAGAATATGGCCCCATATATCGTCATAAGGGGCCAAGTTAGCTTCCCTTTTTCTGCCTTGCACGCCCAGAGAATTTGGCCCGCCAATGAAACAATGAGCTACGACCGTGCGAGGGCCACGTGTGTGTGTGTGTGTGTGTGTGTGTGTGTGTGTGTGTGTGTGTGTGTGTGTGTGTGTGTGTGTACACACACTGTAACGCTAGTGTTGTACAATTCTTTGTTATTTAGATAACCGTTCTGCTGTTGGTGTTATGGCGCATAACACGTCGGACTCTCTGACGTCTCTGATATTTCCACAAGACTCGTAGTGGGGGTTATCTCAGCCATGGTTGAGAAGGAATTGGGGGAAAGGAACTTTGGCTTTGTAGCTTATTCATGCAAATTAGCACATACGTAATTAGATTATGCCCCGTTTGCCCATGTTAACAAACAATTAAAAAATAACTTGTAATACATTTTTTGTTTGACTTGATGTAAGTAATCAACTCAGTAATTTTCATGGTGATATCTCAAGGTTAATTTATTTTCCTATTAGCGTGAGAAAAATAATGAATAGGTATATGAATAGGGTATATTTGGGTATTTTCCCTTACTCAGGACTTTTTGGGTCTTTTTTTCCTTACTCAGGACATATTGAGGTTACAAAATCAGTTGAGTTTGCTTCTGTTGTAATTTGTTCAACCTTTTTTCATAAAATGATTGGACTACTTTGTCTTCGTTGTCAGTGCAAGCCACGGCTGACATCACCGTCCCTGACCAAGACGACAGCCCCACCGGACACACACACCCGCACATGAAAGCCCCCCTCTGTGTGTGTGTGTGTGTGTGTGTGTGTGTGTGTGTGTGTGTGTGTGTGTGTGTGTGTGTTTGTGTGTGCGCCAAATAATCGTGTTATTGGGGCTGTTTGCGTGGAAGATGTTTATTAACTAAACGTATACCCTGTTAACATGAAGTACTTTAAATGCTGAAGACAAAATATTTTTTTGCTTTGAGTAGAATGATAATAAAGACATTTACTTTGAATAGAATGGTAATGGGGGACTTTTACTTTGAGTAGAATGCTAATGAGGACGTTAACTTTGACTACAATAGTAATAGGACAGAATTGAGATGGAAGTATATCATTTCTAGCACGTGCTGTTAAAAAATCATAACAATCCTTAAACTACTAAGCAACAAGCCATGTGAGAGAGAGAGAAATCTAGAGAAATCTTGTCACCTAAAGCTAACTCTATCTTAATTGACATATTAATCAAATCGGAATAGATTTGTAAGCTGATTTGGAAATCATGCTTACTAACACTGTTTGAATCTGGTTGAAAAGTCTGGCTGACAGCAGGCTTTGACAACCAAGCCCTCATCTTACCCCTAACAAACACATGCACACAAACACATAAACAAACATGTACACACAGACAGACACAACCTACACAACAGGCCTTCAGGACAGAAAAAACAATTATCCTCCATTATCTTTGCCTTTTTGTTTAGTCACGTCTCACCGACAACAGATCCCTGCTGTAACATTGAAAGTCCAGGAACGAACACCCTTGTGCAAAGAAACAGGATTTCTTTAGTTCTTTTGCCCTAACCCAGGATAGCAATGCCTAGCAAAGCCAGCTTCAATCTCACAAGCATACCACTGCTTTTGCCTCAAGATACATGTCTGGCATGAGTCATCAGTCAGCCAATCGGTGATCCTGAGCGAGTGATTTAGAAGATGACATAATCAGAAAGTGCCGTTTATGAAATTTCTACAATGGATTCCTTGATAAAATAATAGTTAGACTGCTTTGTACATATGTTTCATGTGAATGCAAGAGGTTTATATTTAAAAGTCAATGGTTGCGGTAACGTTCACCAGTGGGGAATAGTTCGGATGTATGGCACTCTGGATCTGACTGGCTGAAGCTCATCCTGCAGAGTAAGGTTGACTGACAGCGCCCCTCAATAAACACTGTGGACTGCAGCATATAGTCTGGCCATGCAAGGCTAGCCATAACCCCTACCTGCTGCTAAATGATGTCTCTAAATTCACTGTTGTAACTGTTTAAAAGTGAATCACTGCTCATTACTACTACACTACTGTTTGGACAGAAGGTGAGTGCTTGATAAATAAATAGTAGTACATAGCGGCTAATCAGTTAGTGCAGGTTCATAATTTGAAATGCGACTTTGCGCGACATTTTGTTTTAAGACATTTTTATGGTTCATATGGTTAGTATGCACATCACCTCAAAGTCAACTTCAAGTGAAGTACAACGCAAGTTAAGGCAAGTTAAGTCAAGGGAGTGAATGAATCTACATAACTCGTTTACTCCACACAAAAGGAAGGGGTTGCTTTAGGAATACTAACTAACACAGTGTGTGTGTGTGTGTGTGTGTGTGTGTGTGTGTGTGTGTGTGTGTGTGTGTGTGTGTGTGTGTGTGTGTGTGTGTGTGTGTGTGTTTTTGCATACACACACTGGCACAATCAGAGAACGTGCAAATGATACAAAAACCCATCGCTCAAAAGGCACAGCGCATCTCCGTTAAAAATCAATATACTGCTCACTTTGAACCCAAGGGGGCAAACAGGGACTGTGGACCCTGAGGTGCTCCCTCTATCCAGAACCCGGACTACCTGGATCTGTGTCAACCTGTCCTGGGGGGGGGATGTTGACTCGACCTAAAGAACCCCCCCTTACATTTAAGTAGAAAACGCAGTGTACCAACAGGTGGATACAAACACACACACACACACTGGCGGCACAATCTTTATATAACTTTTCCCTCCAACTTCTGAAGGTCATGTCCCTCCACCAACCATCTCTGGCCAGTCTAGAGGCCACCTGCCTGGGACCCAGTCGTGGGAGCAGAGCAGCCCCCCAGGCCAGATAGGGACGTGTACTTATAGTGGGGGTGCATTGACACAGTTCATTGTTCATGACAAACGTGTGCACATTAGAAGGTGTGCAGAGCAGGAAAGAAAGATATTCATGTGTCATGTGTGTCTGTGTGTGTGTGTGTGTGTGTGTGTGTGTGTGTGTGTGTGTGTGTGTGTGTGTGTGTGTGTAAAAACTCACCACTATCCCGGGGAGCTGTTTCTCGGTCATCCTAAGGGGCTGTGGTAGAGAGACCTCAACTGCAAACAAAGCCTCAACGTCTCTCTCTCCTTTGCTGCAATTCGCTGTCACTCGCCCGCTGTCTCTCTATGGAATCACAGCGTGAGGTCGGTCTGGAAGAGGCTAGCAAAGTGTCTTCTCTCTTGCTCTCTCTCTCTCTCTCCCTCTGCAGTCTGCGACTACCTCTCTCTTCCACTGGCTGGAAGGGTCTGGGCGTTGCAGCTGGGGAGGCAATGCTGTGTCGGTGTGTTAAGCCTGTCCTGATCCACAAACTTTTCTACACTGTGAAAGGGACATGTGACAGTAGAAAAGAGCGGGAGGAGGTGTCGCTGTGGGTGAAGGGAGGGAGAGGAGGGAGGGAGGGAGGGAGGGAGGGAGGGACAGAATGGGTGAGGGGAAGGAAAATACATTTTTAAGTTAGATTCTCCATAGGCCATGATCAAAGCAATTCCCAGTATGACGCAGATCCTGGTTATTTCTGACATTTTATAAGGCAAAAATACATTTTCTTATCAGCCAGAGTATCCACAGACCATGATGGTGTATCATGTTCATGTTGCGACATAAGTTCTGATGACATTCTACAATGTGGTTGAAGGAGGCAGAAAGTGCGCGTGAAGTTGACAGATTAGCAGGTTGCAACAAAGCCTCCTTCATGACAATGTGTTGCTTTGTATGGAGAAGAGATTAACTGTTAGGGTAACAGTTAGCCTGGCCCTGGACTGTGCACACTGAGTTAAAGCCGGTCTGGGTGGGTGGAGCATACAAACTGAGAGACAGAGAGAGCAAGAGCGAAAGCGAGAGCTAGAGAGAGAGAGAGACACACAGACAGACAGTTTTTTCTTGTCCTTGTGGGGGCTTGGGTCAGGGGGGTGTCATAAATATTTGGTCTGTTAAGCCCTTTGAGACTGTAATGGTGATTAAGGGCTATACAAATAAAATTGAATTGATTGAATTGACAGAGAGAGCGAGAGAACACGTTGACATGCAGTGGGGAAGTGCCCCTCTTCTAACCTTTTTTATAACAGTTGAAGCCGGGTTTTTGAAACCCTTTTTAACCCCAACCAGAGACCCGGGGTTGCCCAACGTAGGAGCTCTCTGCCCTATATCCGATATCTTTCAAACATAATGCGCATCAAATTCTAACATGTCTATTTATGTGTAAACATTGAACACAATGTTGCTTTTGTATAGGTGTTTAATGGTGGGTGAGTGGGTGTAACAAAAAAACCTTTGAACTAGGTTTGGTCCATGGACCACACAAAACCCTGGTTACCGTAGTGGCATGTCAATTCAGAAAATATATGCTAATGGTTCACAGCTGTTGAAGTTGGAGCAGGCAATTTGTAAGAAGCTAGATTTTTAAAGGTATTCAATCGAAAGAGTCCCACCCATCCCTTCAGGCCACTTCCCTCCAAGCCACAACATCTCTCTCTCTCTCTTTTGCTGCAACTCGCTGTCATTCACCTACCGGCTCTCTATGGAATCACAGCGTGAGGTTGGTCTGGAAGAGGCTCCCTCCAAGCCACTTCCCCAAAACGTGTGCCTAGCTAGCTAGCTTTAGCAACAGATCTGTGGGGTAAACTACGAACTTCGCTGAACATACACAGGCTTTCTTGGGAAAACCTGGCTCGACCGAGACGCAACTCACCTTTACAAACTGGATAGATCAAGCATTCTATATAAATGCGTATAAGTGAAAAGATTCTGCATATTGTCTATAAAATAACTATGCCAAATGCAGAATTGTTCACCATTAATTCCAATAGAGTGATGAGGATCTCAAAATGCATAAGCAACGTCCAACCTGCCTTATTCTATAATTTAGGGAATTCACTTTAAATACACCCTATGCAAGGGCGTAGGAACCGGGGGGGACGGAGGGGACGTGTCCCCTCCAATATCGGAGACAGGCGCATTTGTCCCACCTAAAAATTATACCGGATCTGTCAGGTTTCCGATATGTGTCCCCCCCAATGTTAAACTCATTCCTACGCCCCTGACCCTATGTAAGAAATGCATCGCATATGTTTTCAACCGCTGAGAGGTAGCGCCGGTGGCGTACTGGATTAGTATAAGGGCGCACTCACACTAGGCCATCTGTACCGTGCCCAAGTCCGTTTCACACCTGTACCGTGCTCAAGTCTAGATCGTTTGGCTAGTGTGAGCACGCCAACCGTACTCAAGTCCACTTGCATTCCGTGGCCTGAGCACACTTGGGAGGTGTGCTCAGGCCACAGTACAGATGCTAATGAGCCGACACGCGCACACGCACGGCTACGCAACCTGAGCTGGATGAAGTATAGTCCATGCGACCCTTCTTTGCCATTAAACAATAAACATGACGGCAAGCGGTTCACGTTGGTGCGATAGTGAAGTTGAGTTTTTGATTTAAAAAAACCTGTTTGTCACGGCGCGGGCTTTCTTGATTCACTGGAGAAGGCGGGGCTGCGCACAGAGTCTAGACCAGTGGTTTTCAAAGTAAGGCGCGCCCGAGTTCTTCAGGGGGGGCGCGACGTGAGAAAAAAATAAACCAGAAAAAGTAACAGAAAAAACAGACACAGCGCGTCTTCACAGCGAAGACGCGCTGTGTTCAAAATCGTTCCCTATTCACTCACTCGCTATATAGTGTTTATGATATAGTGCACTATATAGGGAACGAACAAACGAGAATTCGGACACTACGCTGAACATTTCTAAACGTCATTTGCGTCAGTAAATGCGCCGGGTATTTGTGTGACGCAGACAGATGCGCCCACATCATGTAAACAAACCGGGCACCCACGAGGAAAACTGGAGGTTGTATTGATGTTGAATGTTACATTTCCTTGATCAAGTTTTTTTTAAATAAATTTTGAATGTTATATTTTCTATGTTAAATCCAAAATAAATTGTTGACATTTCTAAACGAAAGCCGTAGACTCCATCATTAAATGTATACGTTTTCGTTATTATTCAGCTTCTTCACCGGAAAAACACGACCGCATTGCATTGTGGTATACGGGAGTAACGTGTAGGGAACATCGTATGTTCACTCAAATTTTGGGTATTTTAAGTCTACTTTATAGTGCGTGAAATGTACCACTGAGAATTCGAAGACCAGAACAAAATGGCGAGCACCCTATATAGTGCACTATATCCGTGATGGGGAACGATTTTGAACACAGCTACGCAAACTCATTGCTCCCACTAAAGTTGAGCTGAGCTAAAAAGGAGGCTAAACCGGCAGTTTATAGATTAAGATGTTCAAAAGTATTTCAAAAACGTTAAGCAAAAACATGCTTAGATAAAGATGTTAAAATGTGTTAAGAAATGTGTTTAAAAACGCACAAAGATGTTTACAATGTTTCAAAAATATGTTTAAAATGTTTAAAAAAATATATGATCAAAGATGTTTAAAATGTGTAACATATGATCAGAGATGTTTAAAATATGATCAGATGTTTAAAATGTGTAAAATAATTAAAAGATCTTTCAAAACAGGGATTTAGAACATTTTATTTGGGGGGGGGCTCAGCTGAAATTTGTTCTCTGAGGGGGGGCTCACTCTCTCATACTTTGAAAACCCCTGGTCTAGACCTCTTTAGAATAATTTGCACACTCCCGAATGATTTAGACAAGGACGATCAAATAGAGAATACCCTCTGATGAGAACCTGTATCTCTCATCAGGAATATTCTCAGGCAATGCCAAGGGATTGGTCCCGAAAGAGCCTCTGTCGGAGAGACCCCTGTACGATACGGCCTCCGAGGTCCGTGGGAACACCCAGTAATGGTGACGCCATTGTCAAAGGAGGGGCTAGGAAGCTACGCACGCCAATCTAACCCGATAGAATTAGCTGAATACCTGCTCCTGACCAGGTTTGGTTAAGAACATAAGTCATCATGGTGAAACAGTGACGCTAAAAGGGATCGACGCTCATGTCCCAGCTAACCCAGGCTTTGAGCGCAACATACCGCGCTAACCCACTAATCAAGGTTCGTATTACAGGCCACTGGTGGAAGACTGGTCATGCATAATGAGAGCACCGGGCAGAGAATATGCAGGTAGCTGGGTAGGTAGCTAGAAAAACAGGTCGGCCAGCCAATAATTTCTTTCAGGCCAAATTAAATTATTTGACTGTATTTTTTTGTCCTCTTTTGTTTGAGTTTGATTTACTGATTGCTGGCGGGTTGATAAGAGAATTTCAATCAATACGTCAAAACCAGCTTCTAAAATAAATTGCCTACCTTAGCCTGAAGGAAAACCCTGTTTACCCGCAGAGCGAGAGAGAGAGGAGGCAAAGAGTATGCATGTTTTTCCTACCAGTGAGATTAAAACACCTCAAGGCCAAATTACTTCAAGTGTTGGTTTACTGCTGCATCAGTAATCATGTGAAGACCCACATGGCTAAATTCAAGAGACCTGCACCGTCTTTTTAGTAGTACCTTTTTGGAATAATGAATGTTGAATTGTGTTTTTATCACACAGTGTGACTGTTTAGTCTGAAAGCCTTGAGTTAACCAAAGTCCAGCTCCTTTCCCTTGGATCTTGAATGGAGGATGAGCCAGAGACCATGCCCATTGGAAAATGGAGGGCGGGAAGTGAACTTAGGCCGCTGATTGGTGTAGAGGTACATGTTTGTCCTCCCCGACCCCCAACCCCTTGCTAAACTCCCCTCGGGAGAACTTCATTAGTTAATGTTTACATCTATCGGCCAAATAAAGTTAATTGCTGATTTTACCACCAATTGAACATTGACTTTTGGTGGGGAAATGTTTTTCTTGCAGTGGTTCTTGTGCAGTATAAATTTACTCTGCGGTGAGGTGTGTAGATGAGTGTTATCAGTACTGTATGTATAGATTTGGACTGTCCATCTGGTGAGTGCTGATACTATTGTCTCCACCCCCCTCAACATGTGAACGCTGATAAATAAGCAAAGCTATGGAAATATGAGTAGAGATAATGAGGGTGGAGGCGATACCAAGCGGAGGGCACAATGTTATTGTTTTTCAACTGCAATGGCCATCTTCAAACAGTGGTTTGGTGTTCATGCAAGATTGCAAAAAAAGTGTTTTTTGCACAACTTTTTGTTGGTAGACAATTAGTATGTAATGCTAACGCACACATGCATTATCGCAACATGAGCAACGCATGCATAGTAAATACAACAGAGTTCTCTGTCTCTACTCCCGTCTAGTATAGCCTTCTTCGAATCAAGTAATCGATTACATCTACCTCTGGCATGCCACTCATCACTTCCCTGATTCACGTTTTATCTCCACACTTCATACTCATTAAATTTCCCTTGCGTAAGAATGCTGTGTTGACGTTTTGCACAATAAAAATCAAGTTAAATTGGCTGATTAATGGAGTGATTGAAGATTAAAAAAACGACAACAGAAAATGAAGTTTTTGTCTTGTTTGGACATCGGTGTTGGTCCGGCTAGGAGGCCATGGCCCACTTTGTGCTCCACAGAAGCTGGTCTCTGTTTCCCAGGTGTGCGCTACGATAACCCTCCCAGAAAGCCAGGGCACCGACATATTTGGTAACCGCTAGATAAGATAGTGTGTACACCTAACCCTAACCTAGAGACTTGTTAGGACTTAGCGTTTCAGTGTCAAATGTGTTTAAATAGCCCTGAATCCCAGTGAGTCTCAAACGGCAACGTATGATGCCACCATATCTCCCCCAAGCCCAAAGTTGAGAAGGATCATGGAAGAAGGATCCTCCTTTAATGTAATGGGTATTGGATGGGCACACATTAAGTAAGCAAAACATTTTGTTAAAGCTTTAAACAAAACAGAAGACAGATTAGAAAACTGAAGCTGAAACAATGCCCGGTGGCTAAAGTAAACTACAGCCAGGCCCGATGTTTCGTGGTTTCTGTCAATGGATGGAAAAAACATTATTTGGCTGCCTTTCATGCTTCTCTTTCAAAAACAAAAACATACTTTCTGGCCATGCCTTTTCAGCATGTTTTGCTAATGAACAGTCTTGTTTATGGCAGCCTAAGTGTAAATGTGCTGTGTATGTGGTTAACAGCATGAAGCCAGCATCCAATTGCTCTAATCACCGAGCGGCCAACTTGGCTCTAGAACCAAGCGTTTAGAACCAAGATGGCTGCTAGTGAATAAGGCCTGTAAACACCATGAGGTGGACCTTGCTGTGGAATTCAAAGTGGAAGAAAACATGAGTCCAAATATAGAGAACAAATAAGCAACTTGAACAATCGTGGAGCAATGACAAACTATAACTTCTAGATGGCGATGGTAACCAGGTAAATAACATCTGTTTTGGCCATTAATCATCAGTATGTTCGCTCCGCATTATATTTTGTACCTCACTCAAACTATCTCAAATGGTCTTTACAAATTCTAAAATAGTCCTTTAAGAGTTGTGAAGAGACCGTAGACTAAGCCAGGCCAAACCAAGTCAAGAAATGGCGTCAGGGGAAAGGCTTTGAACTGAGTGGAGTGGGATGACAGTAATTGTAATTGAGTTACATAACATGGCAATACATTTATACAGTACCATTAAGGGTCCGACATTCAGCCAAAGAGTTGTGGGGGTTTGGAGGACACTTTAGACACTATGTTTACACTTAGGTTCTGCGTTTACTAACTTTTATCCATGTCTTATTACTTTCCTGTACTTCTCATACACAAACATGTGTGATTAAATCTGGGATGAAGAAGACCCATGGGCTGTTTCCTTCAAACCATGCATCTCATCATTGCAACACACACACACACACACACACACACACACACACACACACACACACACACACACACACACACACACACACACCTCAACCGTTCACTACATTCCAGATGTTCAGCAGACCAGTAGCCATTGAGCAGTCATGTTGGATTAACGTGGACAGGACTATGTTGTACCCAAACAACAGAGATTCATACAGACACACGTTGGCATGAAAGGTGACCAACTGACAAAACGGCTTAAATCAGACTTAATCTGCAGAAATACACTGGGGAACAAAAATCCTTTAAACATAAGGCTTACTTATTCCTCCTTAAAATGGGGGAGATCCTTTTGGTGAAATAAAAAGGGAGCAAAACTATGTTCAAAGAGTCTTATATTTTTGTGTTTATGCCATTCCTAGACAGAATGTTAGATTTGAGCGGGCCCAACTTTGGGACTGTTAGAGCCTTCAACACTAACTGCACAAGTAAGAAAAAGTTAATTGACAAAACAACATGGCCGCCAACGCCCCACAATGGTTCAAACTAATTTAATGAGCCAAAAGGTGGGGTTAATTTCAGCCAATCATCAACAAACTTGGTGTAGTTAAAGGCACATAGGTCAAGATTAATTATTTAAAGTTTATTTCAATTGGGCCATAGGGGGGCGCTATAGCAATCAACGATCATATTTCCTGAGCCCTTTGATCTACGATCATGATACTTTGTCGACATTTGTCTACAAATGTTTCTTAAGGAACCCAACATCTGCAATAACATAGCCGCTCGATAGCTAAATCGGTCCAATCTTCTCTAGGTGCCAAAACGCGGGTTAACTTAATGCAATCATCACCAAACTTGGTTTACCTTCAGAAACCTATTTCAAGATTAACCAGGATAGATCTTGTTCATCGAAATAGGACCACAGTGGGCGCTACAGCCATAAATTTAACTTTGAAGAAGCATAACAAATTTTGACGTCTGGTCATGAAAGTTTGAACGCGTATCACCAGACTAGAGCTGAGGCTATTCCAAAGGAAACAACCCAGGCGTTCCTGCAGAAAATTTGCTAGTTAAGGTGGTGGTGGTGGGGGTGGGTGGGTTTTGATTATTTTATACTTTTGTATAATATTCACAAAAACAGTTGTTGTTAAGCGGCAGGCCTGGTTTGCTTAGGCGGCCACCTAAGCTGTTATGTGCAGCGGGAAACCCTGCATCTGTATAAAAACCAAAATGGTCTGTATTAAGTTTGGCCCCCGATTAATGCGACTTGCGACTTTAATTGCAAATGTGTTCCTCGCCTTTTTCAAACATTGCTAAAAAGATGTATAAATATTTGTCACAGGTATGGTTTTGCAACCAAGTAAAGTAAATACCTGTCACAAAGTCGCCTTGAGCTGTTACCATGGTAAAACGCATGACCTTAACTTGTATTCCTTACTTGTTTCTTCCTCTTCCAAGTAAATGTTTGCCTACTATACTCATTATGCATCAAATACTAATAATAATTTCAAGTTTGGTCATGCCATATCTTCAAGTATAGAAATACATTTTCTTTGCCACACTATTTAAATTAATCTTGCACAGTGTTGTGCAAGATTTCACTGCACTGACATTGTGGTATAACTGCAGTGGTGAGATACTGAGTACCTTTAGATAAAAAGGGTAATTTCCCTTTATAACACTTCCTAATTCGCCTTTTGTGTGAATCCAAGACAGTTTTAAGGTTTCTTGCATCAATATTTAGATATCGCCCCCCCCCCCCCCCATTATAAAACCCATTGCGCAACATACCTGCAGATAATAACATTAGGTGTAGCAATAGTGTTGTATTACTGCTAGCTAGAGAAACCCCAAATGTCTGAGGACTAAGGAGATTTAGTGGATATGAATACAGATTTAGAAAGAAATGGGAATCCATAAATCAATCAATGTGAACTGCGACACACAGTTGGATCGGAAATATGCAAAACTTCCCCACACCTCACCCTCGCCCCGGTTTCTGTTTACCTAGCGTCAGGATTATTTGGCTCATTTCATTGTGGCTGTTATACAATGTTTAATAGATGATTATTTTATTTTTGTATTCACGTTTTGAACAGAGGTACCGGTTTTCCACCCACAACCTGCTGGAAAGGGCGCCGCAGCTAGACTTAAGAAAAGTCATTGAATATATTTTTTGTATAATCTCCTTATGCTCCTCAACACTATATCTGTTGACCATAGTGTTTGACATTGGTTAGGGACACAGGCATCATAAAGTTAATCTGAAGCTAAATGTTTTGCTTATCATTTCACAAAATCGAAATAGGCAAAACTTTCCGTCGCCGAAAGCCAACAAGTGATGCAGCTGTGACGTGGTTTCCATGGAGATGAAAGCATGAACAGGGAGAAATGCCACTGCCTTTTTCTTTTCATTATTGGGGTGGCTGCGCTTTCAAGGGGGCAAAGACCCTGTTGTTTTTTTTAAAACACTGTTCCTTTTGATTGTTCTCTTTTCGCCGGTTGTAAATAAAATCTCTTCAGAGCCAAATGTATGTCGTGGCTAGCACCTGCAGGCCAGGAAAGAAAATGTGTTGATAGAAAGATGTTGAATGAGTCAGTGTGCACCCAGAGACAGGAGAGAAATTCTCTCGAGGAAAGAATACAATTGTCTGCATATCTATTCGGGCTTCGGTTTTGTTTTTCCTTTGAGTTACTTTCATTCTCTTCCAAAAACATTATGTGTGATTTTCTGCCTTTGGGGTAATATGAAAACTAATATAAATCCCTAACGGGATTCTCAAAGGAGGCCTACGAGGTTGGAAGTACAGCAGCTCTGAATTCAAATCCAATCTTACTTAAAAAAAAATAACCCTTTTAAAAAGATGAAAAGTATAAGTTATCAGAAAAGTCTGTGTCACACAGATTGTTTTAAAACTGCAACCAACGGTTTGGGCAACGGTGTTGACCACTGAACCTTGATATTGGTCTGTTCCGGGTCAGGATGGAGGATTAGTGTGGCGGGCCATACCATTGTGTGGTTAGACTCATCATGAAAACATAGATACATAGATACAAGTGGATGGCTCCACCCACCAACGTGCCAGCCATGTAGGCAATTTGATTTGGGGTTCCGCAGGTTCGATTCCCTGCCCGGGGTCCAATGCCATTAGATGATCCAATTCCCTCTCTCTCTCTGAACCCAATTCTGTCTGTCTTCTTTAGCCCATAAGGAAACGGTGTTCAAGGGGCCAGAGAAGGTACCGCCCTGTCCATAAAACCTAAAATTGCATTTTATTACAACAAATAAAGATGTAAATGCAAATGCATTTGGCCAATTTTTTTTGTTTGTTTTTCTACGTATACATTCAAATAGTTATTGCTTTATCTCCAATGCGTACGAGGGATAGGCCTACACATTCCGCCTTGTGACAAAAGCCACCACCAGCAACTGGGAGCCAATACAAAGCAATACGCATGTCTAAATACGCATAAAACATTTATAGACTTATAACAGGTGGGGGGCAGAGAGAGACAGAGAGAGGGAGAGGCAGAGAACTGATAGTAAATATGGTTTGAATTCCCCATTCCTGGCTGCCACACACTCTGGCTGTCGGTCAGGGTGGCTCCTGAACGATTGGGAAGGAGGAGTGTGTGTGAACACGTCCGCGGACAACGCCACTCCACAGGCCAGGGCCGAGTGGTGACGTCACCGTTTCCACGCCAACGGCCCCCACCGGAAGGCTTTTGTCCACGTTAATAACATGACCCCGTAGGGCGCTGCCTACTTTGGCCCATGACCGCAATTTGAGGTCGGGAAATTCTTGCCACCCCACGTTCTTCCATCCTTGTGGACCTGCTGCCCCCTCACAAACATCACGTTAACCCCGTCCCCCATCTGTCCTTGATATGAATGGCACCGCTGAGGGAATAACTAGCAGTAGCTTGTGGCTACGGGGGTCATCATTCAGTCGTCAGTGGGTTCTGTTTTGCATGAAAAAATACTTTATAAAATGTAGTGCCGAATACCTAAAAGGTATAAGCACAGATTCACCCACAGCCCCTTTAAAACAGGAGACCCTAGCTGGGGTTCTTCTCACAAATAGGGGTTTGTGGAAACATATGGTTTTATGACAAAGAAAGTATTGGTTCATATTGGATTCCAGGTCAGAAAGTCACAGCCCAACATGTCTACTGGTGCAGATAGGGGTCGGATCCAAGTTGGATCTGGAAAAAGAAGGTTGTTTCCCGTGAAGTCGGAGAACTGAGTTGAAGCGGCAACCTCACTACACTGTGTGTGCGCGTGTGTGTGTGTATGTGTATGTGTATGTGTGTGTGTGTGTGTATGTGTTTCTCATTGTCTTATAATTACCCCATTCATTCATATCGCCAGACTCTAGTACCTATTAACGCTATTAGTTTTGACAGGTTGTCAGAGTTAGACCACAGATTGGAGCATATTCCACAAAGGCGGTTCAATACGTGTGGAAACACGTGGTTTTACACCGACGGTACTACCTCGGGTTAGACAAATGAGCCTGAGCTTAGTGGAGACTATAAAACTTCATAAAAATGGTTTATATATAACAAAGTGATAGCACGGCAGTGGAGCTGAACACAGTGCTGCACGTATACACGTACACGCAAGAATAGACTTCATTATTTAAATATAACCAGCGGCAAATCTAAACATTGGCAGAAGGCGACTGCATCATACAATATACTATTTGTTTGATTTCTACTCCTATTACACTAACCATTTAGTCAGATTAATTCAGATATAGATACATTTATTATTAGGTGTTATGCCATGGTGATTGTGTTGTTTCATTTCAATAAAAAGGTACATAGTTATGGATAAGCCACACTTCAGCTTGTGAAAGTGAAAAAAATGTATCCTAGTATAAGACCGTCCATATGGCATCATTCGGCCCCAGAGACCCTTCCAATGCGTTGAGAAACACTGACCCCAAATGGCGGTTTTATGTAACAACATCCATTCGAAAGAGCCGTTATTTTCTCAATAGTTGAGCAACCATGATACATGCATCTACTTCGAAGTTTCCCCTGCTGACCTGAAATAGTCATCAATGAATATTTCGGTAGTATTTTACGACATCAGACAGGGAGCTCATGCTTTTGGCCCCTGTCCAAAAAGACAGCGCGCAAATGAACTATCGCCTACTTCTGTAATGGATTAATGACTTCCTCGTAGCCGCCTCTCCAATCCTTTATTCAACATCCTCTTAAAAAAAAGGTTGACCAAGTCAGCGCGGTGAAGGCGACGTCAACCAGCGGGCGTGTCGTGTGTGTGAAAGAGCCGGCTGTTGGCGGATAAGGAGCAGGGGCAACTCCTTGGTCCGCCGTCGCTCACGCATGGCGGCCCTCTGTTGACACAGCCTATTTCTGCCCCGGCTCCTCAAATAGGGCTTTTGAGTTTACAATGCAACGGGCCACAGCAGGGTAAATGTTCCCGTTTCATGGTGAAGCATAAAAATAGCTTACTTGTTTATTTGCAAGATCAGATTCCTACTGCTCATAAAGATTTTCGAGCGTCTCATGAACGTCAAAACAGAGGGTATAATTAATTATAATAATAATTATAAATTGATCATTATCAATACAGACATCATAAATATGAGTAGGCCTACTCCCCAGTAGTAGGCCTACTCCACGTTATTTTTTGTACATCTTCCCAGCAACCCCATACGTCCTCCCCCATCACATCACGGAAGCCACAATACACCGGGCGGGGGGGCTGCCACGTGTTTCCTTAGTGGGGTACCCTCCATGAGGATCTGGATACTCTTCAGAACATGACGTTTCCGCCCCCAGTTCAGCTTTATGACAGCCTAGTAACGCACACACACACACACACACACACACACACACACACACACACACACACACACACACACACACACACACACACACACACACACACCAAACGAGTGTAAACTAGGCTGATGTTTATCTTTACGTATCATTTTACCAACGCCTGTTCCATTTCACGATAATCCGGCTGATTCACTCGATCGGATTTAGAAATGGCATGTTTTTCCGAATAAAAAGGTAAAACGTAAACGTAGGACACATCTCGGGGTGTTGCACGTTTGTCCCGTGAATAATTCAAATAGAGGGTACCACTGGTTTATGCAGTTACCACAACACCAGTGACCTGAACATACAGCTTTCTCAAAGAGTGGATCTTACCAGGGTACGACGCTGGAGTTGTGCCTGTGGCTGGCAGGTAACGCTGGCGTCTGTTCACAGGTTTTATAGTTAACTGACTTATTGGGTGCCCAAAGTTGCATCACTTCATCCTTCCCTCAATGTGTTGAGTCAAACTGAGGCCAGCCCCTCCCATTCACAAAACACTCCTTTTTTCAACACCAAGTAATCATTTTAATAAATTGGCTCCTCCCCTGGTTGCACCGCCGGGCTTTATAAACGAACCCGTTGATTCCGAGGTAGATGTGTGTGTTTAGTCGAGTTCAAAACTTTTTGCATTGCAAGCCAAACATGTGTTGTGATAGCAAAAAATAGCTTTTAAGGTTTAAGAATTATCATTTTTGTTGGAAATGCAAAAAGTTTTGCACTGCACAAGACACATCTACCTTCATAGATCCTCTGCCAACGAGGAACTGAATACAGGGGTTGGTATAGTCCCCGTTTGAACAGCGCCACACGCTACAGCAGTTCTCAACTAACAATCAAAATGTTATTCTTAAAATGAGTTAAAATGTGTGCCTCTGCCAGCACTGACAATCCCAATAACAACCCCCTGCGTGTACAACTATTCAGAAAAACAACGCGATAGTACCCAGTTAGAACTCCTTCCGTCTGTACCACAAGCCATACGTGGTAATGGATGAACGGCTTATCGAACATGCATGCACACACTTGTCGACACAACATAGATGTAAACGCCAATTAGCCAACAACCGAACATCTGCACACATGTAGCGTGGAAACACGTCTCCCCGTCCCCCTTTGTTGCGAAAGCACATTGCAGTAGCAGCAGCGACCTCGCAGGACATGGGGAGAGGGCTTTGTACCGTTTTTTTTAATCGATTTGGATGGACCACGCGACCGTGCAGCCAGATGCAGAGGCTACAAAGGGTTATTTATTGCATATAGAGTGCAGGCAAGACATGTGACACAACCACACGAAATCATTTCTAAATCTCGCAGTTACAACATTCAGCGCAAAACATAGGTGCAGAGCCCAGGCAACACAGTAGACACAGTAGTATACAGGTGTGGTACGCGAACCTCTACATGCAGCCACAGATCGATAGATACAGACAGAGACGAGCAGAGTCAGGGTGAAAGCAGCGATGGATGGACATGCTTGGAATGGGCTTTACGATGCGAATGAAGCCTTTTGTAGTTTTTTTTTCATGTTAAGGTTATTTATTTTTACCTTTTTTTGAGGGAGACTGTCAGGCACGTTAGAGGGGCTGCGAAGAGAGGAGAATTGTGCATGCGCGGCGCGGTCACGCACACTAGCCAGGAGCTGAGGGAACAATAATAAACTGTTAACCCATTCACAAAATGTCCCAATTAACTCTGCAGATTCGAAGCAAACGTTTGGAAGTTATTCATAGGCCTACAAGAAAGTTGAAATATCCGGGTTGCTACATCTGATATCGAACCCATTGAGAAAAGAAAGCCATTGATAGTCATATAGATAATTTATCTATAGCCCACTTTAGAACTTCTTTCAAAATAGGCTATTCCTATTCCCAGCCACGTTAAAGCTCACTTTTATGAAGGAGGGTTTGCAAGTGTTTATATTTTTCTACCGAAATAGTTGGGCAGATAACTCTTATCTGCCAATGTGCACCCCTATTGACAGATTGTGGCCATGGTGACAGAGGCAGCTCCATTGATTAAAGGCTGTTTGCAGACTATAGGGTAGGTGGGATGTGTTAGATATGGATTGCAACACTGAAGTTGTGTTTCCTTACATTACAAGCCGGTGGCCATTGCAGATATATATATACCACTAACATGCCCATGCATGCACACACACACACACACACACACACACACACACACACACACACACACACACACACACACACACACACACACACACACACAAACACACACGGACATACTCACACTTCTTTCATTTTAAATACTTTGCTACGTTCTAGCCGTTTAACAGAACAAGTTGACAATGTTATTTTATGTTTCAAAATTGGACGAAAAGTGTACTGTTAGATAAATAGACGCATACATAAATGAGCTGGACTGGGACTGTACGTGCTTATCTTTATTTAGGAGTTTCTAATGTTCAGCACAAAGTTATCAGTTATATACAAACAAATCAGCGCTTTATAACTTCATAATACATAGACGAGAACATAGAGCAGTTGAGACGGAAGAACAGAGAGGAGGAGAACAGACATAGGAACAGAGAGGAGGAGAACAGACATAAGAACAGAGAGAACAAACAGAAGAACAGAGAGGAGGAGAACAGACATAAGAACAGAGAGGAGAACAAACAGAAGAACAGAGAGGATGAGAACAGACATAGGAACAGAGAGGAGGAGAACAGACATAAGAACAGAGAGGAGAACAAACAGAAGAACAGAGAGGAGGAGAACAGACATAAGAACAGAGAGGAGGAGAACAGAAATAGGAACAGAGAGGAGGAGAACAGACATAAGAACAGAGAGGAGAACAGATATACACTTTAAAAAATGATCTGATCAATAAGTTATGCTAACCTATTTATTTCAGCCACTCTAACATAAAATAATGTTTTATGAAATTTCAATTCAAATGTATGAGTTTTCAATTTTCCAATTTAGGTTCTAAAGTTACTTCAATGAATCACGAATTCCAGGTGCTTGAATGAACTTGCCATTTTAAATTAACTGGGGTACATGGAGCTGGCATGTGTGTAGGACAGCTCTTCGTACATGTGCGAGTTGCGAGACCGAAGCCTCGAGACGTTGAGAATTTGAAGTTTACGCGCCAGACACCAGCGAGCAAGCAGACGAGATGGGTTCATTTGATGTAAAAAAGTTGGCTTTTGGTAAGTGCTCGTGTTTTGTAGATATTTAGAATGTGCGTAGATTAAGCATATAACATAAGTGATTAACGCTAGCAATCGTTCGATATGTGCAATAACTGATATCATTTCAGCGAGGCACATTCCGAGTTTGCTGGCTAACGTTAGCTAGCTAGCTTCATCAACCTGACTTCACCGGGCATGTTCTCTAAACTTAAGCTAGCCAGACTATTTTGGCCGGATCCAGCCCGCATAGTGCTTCAATCAGGCCCCCGTGATGCGCTCGTAATTTGGAGGAAAAACACGCTGCATTTATTCGACCCGCGATCCTGCTATTAAAATCAATTCAACCGATGTCGCTGTGTTTGACTCACTGAAGTCCCGATTGAACCGCGACATGGAGGAGAAAGGGTGAGTTGCCGATGCGGACTCCCGGACACCCGCCGGCCCCGGTGCTGAGCTGCTGCCCCAGCTGAATGCCGGAGTCCAGCAGGAGCTCAGCTCCGGGGGGCGGCGGGTGTTGAAGCCTGTGAGTCCATATACTGCAACAATCCCTTTCTCCATGTTCAAACTTCAGATTGATGTGGAAGTACCAAAGACGGAGAACCGTAATGACTGAGCATTGAGAAGAGCTGTGTAATAAATATGGATTTATGTTGGGTTTATATTGGGTTGGGTTATATTGACTTCGAGGAGGCCTACATAGCTTTACCCAATCAAAATGAAGGGCAGAATATTATATTTAATCGTGTAACTATGTTTAATTGCAATCGTCCAAAGTGTGGCCCTCGGACTAAAACAGTTGCCCACCCCTGGTCTATGCACTCTAATTGGAGTCAAAATAATGAGTTGAAGTAATTCATAAATCCAATTTGTTAGTTAGACTTAATTAGAGATGTGCTCTTGTTCATTTTTGCAATTCACATCACCTAAAGCTTTTCTTCTGTTATGTGTGTTTCAGGTGCTTTGTGAAGGCTCAGCTACACACTCATTGGATGAAGTGAACTTGTAAGTTTTGCCATTTTGCCTCATACAAGCAGAAGACTATAGTAAATCATTACATGGACAAGCATGGACGTGGAAGAACTGGTTTTAGTTGTATTTACCTTAATTGTTTTACCGTCTTTCAATCCCATGTGGAACTTGTACAACATTTGAAGGGCCACAAACAAGGAACCAGTCCCCTTGCTAAACTTCATTGTGAACTTTGTACTTTTTCAGCGCCAAGCAACATCAAACATTATTTTCTTCATTTAAAGAAACATTTGATAAATAGAGAGACTGTGAATTGCCCGTTTGTGGGGTGCTCTTTTAAATCTAGAGTAGCCTCAACTTTTACTGCTCACAGAAGCCGACGTCATCAGGCTCCTACATTCAATAATTTCAAACCTGAACTTATTCTTCATTGTCCCAGTCAGGATTATGTCAATGATGAACAGGATAACTCTCATTAGAGTCACCAGATGTTTCATTGACTAAACCTGACTCTCAGCCTACACAGAAGTCAGTTGAGCGCCGAATTGCATCCCTTTTCCTTCGACTGCAAGCTGTCCTTCATGTGTCAAAGTCTGCAATTCAAGAACTTGTTGATGATTTTTTTGATATTGGAGAACATGCTGGAAAAATAACTAGGGAGTCAATTGAGAATGTTTTGAAGGAGCATAATTACACATCTGGGGAATGTTTGACATCGTTGACTGAAGCATTTCAAAGTGCTAACCCACTTAATTTGCTTTCAAGAGAAGGATCTTTAGGCACGACTACAAAAGACAGTCATATTATTAAAAAAACTTTAATGTCATTGAGCATGTCGAATATCTTTTGAACAGACAAGAAAAGTCTCATACTGTTGTCTATATCCCCATTCTAAAGTTACTTTCCAATCTTCTTAAAAGAGAAGAGGTACTGCAAGCATTAATGGAATACAAACCAGTTGAACAGTCTGGCCAGTACAAGTCTTTTCTGGATGGTGACTTCTATAAATCAAATGTAATTCTCTCAGCTCAAGAACTAAGTGTAGCTATTACTTTGTATATCGACGACTTTGAAATCTGCAATCCGTTGGGCAGATCAAAAAAGGAACATAAATTCTGGAACTTTGTTTAAAGGTCACCAGAGTCATTTGATGAAGCTGTCAATGTGTTGAAGCAGAGTGACGTTGCGTCTGTTGATGATGTAAAACAAGACTGCCCTCTCAACGGCCTGACAGGTTTTCACACATGCACAGGCTTTCCACCTGATTTCTTACATGATGTGTTGGAAGGTATTGTACCTGTAGAAGAAGTCTGTGTCTTGCCAATTTGATTTCAAATAAGTACTTCACATTAGAAGAGCTTAATAGTGAAATACAGAGCTTCCCTTTTAAACAATCTGATAAGACAAACTGTGCTCAGAAAAGTTCTTCAACTTTTCGAAAGAATGGAACTGTGGGTGGTAATGGCCACGAAAATTGGAGTCTTGTGCGTTTCCTTCCCCTTATTATTGGCCACGTGTTCCGGAAGGGGATCAAACATGGGAAATAGTCCTTGAACCGAAAGACTTGGTTGAGCTCTTGGCAACTCCATCTTACACTTTAGACTCACTTTGTTATTTGCAGTCCAAAATATCGGATCATAGAAAGTTACTACTGACAGTTTTCCCGTATTACAAGTTATGCCCCAAACATCACTCCATTGAGCATTATCCATGCCTAATTCAAAGGTTTGGACCCTTAATAGAGTGTTGGACAATCAGGTTTGAGGAGAAACATCGGGATGGCGGGATCTGTTGTCCGGTCAGCTGTGTTTTTGGACTTGACAAGTCGTCACTGTGATCCTCCATAATTAAGCCTCTTGTAATGTTTCCAAATAGGTGCAACCCAGGTGTAGCCTGGCTCCGCCCGCCTAAGTACTTCCGTTCAATTTTAATTTCCCTGCAGTAACCCAGGTGTTGGATTTCCTGCATAATAACATCCAACAGCCTGATCCAAAAGAATTAACCCTCTTGTAGTGTTTAACAAATCTTTCCAGGAGCAACCATTTGTTTTGTATCTATACAAGGGATTAAACGTTTTTTCTTCAATTTCAGGTCGAAGTGATCCACGATGCTGCTGCGAGTTGTCCTCTCTGAAACGGATATCAGACGCGTTTCCATCGAAAATACCCCCCCGAGTGTTGAGGAACTGTGCCAGGTCTTGCGTGCAAAACTTTGCCTGAGAGGTGGATTTATTTTACAATTTGAGGACCCTGCGTTCAAGGATCAGCTGACCAACTTGACCGACATCAGAGAACTTCCTGAGGAGCAAGCAACATTGAAAGTGTTGTTCATAGCTGATGCAGCTCTCTCGGATTCCACATTGGATACAGCCAGCCTTCCATCTCTCAGTAGTGGGGACTCTGACTACCAGCAATGGCCTGAGCCCTTCCCGATTCCACAGTTCTCACATGATGTTGAACTCACGCTGCAAGAAGCAAATGGAAGATATGCAAAAGATGGATCTATGATGGTGATTCCTAAAGGTATGAAAACCGATATCCTGGACACACTTGCAGACAGCATGTCAAAGATTAGTCCTTATCCTGAGAGGCAACACTATGAGAAGGTTGCCAAAGCGCTTGTGGAGAAGCATCCCAGTCTCAAAGAGCCAGGGTCTGGAAAGGGTTGGTACGGCTGGTTCTACAGCCTGAAGTTTAAGCTCGGAAACTATCGGCAGAAGTTAAGTGCAGCTGGATGCCCAGAGGTGAGAGTCAACAAAAGAAAAGGAGAAGATGCCAAGGGATCACATGTGAAGAAGTCAAAGAAGGGCAAGGTCCACTACTGTCCAGATCCCCCTGAAGGACTGAGTGCTGAAGACATGGAAGGAAAGCGGAGGATGATTGAGGTACATCATATACACGCATACACATTGTACATGCACATCATACCTGTCTAATATTACTACATAACTACTAACTGCCTATATTATACTGACTACCTGTACTTTGGTTTTGTGTCTGTGAAGCCTACTATTTTCTCTTAGTATGTGTCCTTTGTGCTTGTGCTATCCTATCCAGGTGGAAATGCTGAAAAAAGACCTTTGCATTTACAATGAGTCTTTTGTACATTATTTCCACAGAGAAAATGTTGGATACTGTACTGTGGTCCGTTCAGAAAATGTTGTCTTTTAATCTGAATGTTTACGTGATTGTGCATACGGATAAGTGAGAAGATTGTGTCTAGTTAGTATAACTGAGTGGACGAAAGCCTTTGACAACAGACAGCATAAGCTTACATTAGCTTGGTGATGCTATGCTTTGTGTATCTGTTCTCTAAGCTCTAAACCTTTTTGTCTTTTTGTTTGTTTGTCTCCTCAGGTTCGGGCAGAGTTCAAAAGAGTCGTAAGCACAGACCTTCTTGAGTCGTTCCTCGACGGACTTGATGACCTGGTACCAAGACTGCTGGAAATATACGAAGCTGCAACCAAGTCGGGGAAGAAACCTGCACTGAAAGCCATTTTGGACTGTCTGAAGAAAGATGTGAGTGGACGAGCTGAGAATTCTAAAATTGGGCACCCGGTGTTATGGTTGCAATAAAATCTCATCACTGCTTATTTTTGTCTTGTATGACACAAACGAAAGGAGAAGGACTGCTGCTCTGCTGGGTCTGCCACACTACCTATCCGAAGAGCCATCCGACATCATTAGGATGTGTGACGTGAGATCTTTTTCTGTCATGCATAACAGCCAACATACACACAAATCCACCCACATATAGACTTGTGCACACACACAACCTTTAACACAGATATTGGATTATATCCACTCATGGGTGCTGATAAAGTCCTGTGGCAACAGAATAGTGGTGATGTGGGGAAGAGCGAGGGGCAGAATAGTGGGGATTACAGGAGGGAGAGGTAGATCAATGATGTGGGAGGAGAAGGGAGGGGTAGAATAGTGATGGGGGGAGGACTCAGTGCAATATGCACATCCCAAGATCTGAGTGGACACTGAAGTTTTTTTTTAATCTATCACCCCTGCACTAACCTCCCAACATTGCACCTACAATGCACTTGCACACTCACAACGGAAATCCAAAGGAGACTCTCTTATTAACCTGAAAGCATGTCAAGGTTTATGATGACAGAAACGCATGTAGCTTTGCAGCGCATGTACTTCTAGACCCAAACATACACTATTCTTTTTTCCTGCTTTTCAAGGCCCATGGTGCAGCCATGAAGGGGATGCAACTTGGCCTACTGATAGGCTATGAAGGTGAAAACCAGGATGCCTTTCCACGTGAGGTCTTCAATGTGACAGTTGTGGTTGAGGAGACCATTTTACTACACTACTTCAAGGATGTGCCATCCAGCTTCGCCATGCTTCTGGGGATCATCTACCTCGTTAACCTTGAGTACCCACGAGCCATGAAGTATTCCTTCGAGTTCCTTCAGAGGGTAGTGATGAAGATCAAACCAGATCAAGCCTCTGCTAGAGTCCATGGTGTCCGAAACAAGCTGCTTATGTATAAACTGTAAACCGTGCCCCACTCGGGAATGGGATGGTAATGCATTTTTTATTTGTTTCTGTTGCATTGCATTCCAAAGTTGTAAAAGTTTTTTTATTTTTATTTGTTGGAATGAATATTGTTCAAATAATGTGGTCTGTATTTAACTTTGGTCCTTTTAAACCCATAGCCTTGTTGATCGAGGTTACCGAGTGCTGTCAGTAGGCAAAATAACGTGAACATTTGGCACAATATTGACAGAGTTATCAGGACAGCAGCTAAAGCGAAGCCTTGGAGGCAAGTTAGCTTTAGCTGCCGTTCTGATAACTGTCAATATTGTGCCAAATGTGCACGTTCTTTTGTCTACTGAAAGCTCTCGGTAACCTTAATCATCAAAAGCTATGGGTTAAAAACGAGTTCTCCTTTAGATCTAGAGTGTGTATGTTTATGTAGGCAAACACCCAGAGTGGGAAACTACTGCTGTACTGTTCATACTACTGCTGTACTGAACTTGTATTGGCTTAAAAATGTTTTTGTACTCAAATGTGTGTGTTTTTATAGTTAATTGTTAAGTGAAAATAAGACATTATTTTAGATAATCTTAACTTGATAAGCTGATTCAAAGACATTATTTAATTGAAATTACAAGGTTGAACCCACTAATGAGGATAAGTGTACAGAATGCATATTGATGAATAAATCACATTCTTTAATTAAAATTTCAAGTTGAAGCCACTAATGGGGATAAGTCAACAGAATGCACATAAATTAGTCCACTTTATTTTGAAATTGCAAAGCAAGGTTGAAACAACAATAACTGTACAGTCATGTTGACTCACAGAAGGCAATTCAAAGCTTAACTAGACTTAAAATAATGAGTTGTTTTTACTTGAAATTTTAAGGCAGCTGGGAAATGATTTTAAGTAGAACCAAGTAGATATTTTTTACAGTGTAGGAACAGAGAGGAGGAGAACAGACAGAAGAATAGAGAGAAAGAGAACAGACATTAAAACAGGAGGAGAACAGACAAGAACAGAGAAAGAGAACAGACATTAAAACAGGAGAACAGACAGAAGAACAGAGAAAGAGAACAGACAAGAACAGAGGAGAAGAAAGAGAACAGAGAGGAGGAGAACAGACAGAAGAACAGAGAGGAGGAGAACAGACAGAAGAACAGAGAAAAGAGAACAGAGAGGAGAACAGAAAGAACAGACAGAAGAACAGAGGAGGAGAACAGACAGAAGAACAGAGGAGCAGGACAGACAGAAGAACAGAGGAGGAGGACAGAGGATGAGAACAGACAGTAGAACAGAGGAACAGGACAGACAGAAGAACAGAGGAGCAGGACAGACAGAAGAACAGAGGGGAGGAGCACAGAGAGGAGCATGAGAGAGAGAAGAAGAGAGGTTGCTTGGGTTGTTTTTGTAGGTGTCATTTTGATATGAATTCTCGTGCAGAAATGCAGTAAATCAGAAGAAAAGCATCTTGACCTCACTGATTTCCAAACCCTGGCTACGGCCCAGATCACAGACTGGGGACATACTTGCATGTTCCTGATCAGCAATTTGAACGAGGGAGACAGGACTACTGATAATGCAGGGCTGCTCCTTTCACTTGTCTTTCCATTTAAAATTAATCCGATATCCTGGACACACTTGCAGACAGCATGTCAAAGATTAGTCCTTATCCTGAGAGGCAACACTATGAGAAGGTTGCCAAAGCGCTTGTGGAGAAGCATCCCAGTCTCAAAGAGCCAGGGTCTGGAAAGGGTTGGTACGGCTGGTTCTACAGCCTGAAGTTTAAGCTCGGAAACTATCGGCAGAAGTTAAGTGCAGCTGGATGCCCAGAGGTGAGAGTCAACAAAAGAAAAGGAGAAGATGCCAAGGGATCACATGTGAAGAAGTCAAAGAAGGGCAAGGTCCACTACTGTCCAGATCCCCCTGAAGGACTGAGTGCTGAAGACATGGAAGGAAAGCGGAGGATGATTGAGGTACATCATATACACGCATACACATTGTACATGCACATCATACCTGTCTAATATTACTACATAACTACTAACTGCCTATATTATACTGACTACCTGTACTTTGGTTTTGTGTCTGTGAAGCCTACTATTTTCTCTTAGTATGTGTCCTTTGTGCTTGTGCTATCCTATCCAGGTGGAAATGCTGAAAAAAGACCTTTGCATTTACAATGAGTCTTTTGTACATTATTTCCACAGAGAAAATGTTGGATACTGTACTGTGGTCCGTTCAGAAAATGTTGTCTTTTAATCTGAATGTTTACGTGATTGTGCATACGGATAAGTGAGAAGATTGTGTCTAGTTAGTATAACTGAGTGGACGAAAGCCTTTGACAACAGACAGCATAAGCTTACATTAGCTTGGTGATGCTATGCTTTGTGTATCTGTTCTCTAAGCTCTAAACCTTTTTGTCTTTTTGTTTGTTTGTCTCCTCAGGTTCGGGCAGAGTTCAAAAGAGTCGTAAGCACAGACCTTCTTGAGTCGTTCCTCGACGGACTTGATGACCTGGTACCAAGACTGCTGGAAGTATACGAAGCTGCAACCAAGTCGGGGAAGAAACCTGCACTGAAAGCCATTTTGGACTGTCTGAAGAAAGATGTGAGTGGACGAGCTGAGAATTCTAAAATTGGGCACCCGGTGTTATGGTTGCAATAAAATCTCATCACTGCTTATTTTTGTCTTGTATGACACAAACGAAAGGAGAAGGACTGCTGCTCTGCTGGGTCTGCCACACTACCTATCCGAAGAGCCATCCGACATCATTAGGATGTGTGACGTGAGATCTTTTTCTGTCATGCATAACAGCCAACATACACACAAATCCACCCACATATAGACTTGTGCACACACACAACCTTTAACACAGATATTGGATTATATCCACTCATGGGTGCTGATAAAGTCCTGTGGCAACAGAATAGTGGTGATGTGGGGAAGAGCGAGGGGCAGAATAGTGGGGATTACAGGAGGGAGAGGTAGATCAATGATGTGGGAGGAGAAGGGAGGGGTAGAATAGTGATGGGGGGAGGACTCAGTGCAATATGCACATCCCAAGATCTGAGTGGACACTGAAGTTTTTTTTTAATCTATCACCCCTGCACTAACCTCCCAACATTGCACCTACAATGCACTTGCACACTCACAACGGAAATCCAAAGGAGACTCTCTTATTAACCTGAAAGCATGTCAAGGTTTATGATGACAGAAACGCATGTAGCTTTGCAGCGCATGTACTTCTAGACCCAAACATACACTATTCTTTTTTCCTGCTTTTCAAGGCCCATGGTGCAGCCATGAAGGGGATGCAACTTGGCCTACTGATAGGCTATGAAGGTGAAAACCAGGATGCCTTTCCACGTGAGGTCTTCAATGTGACAGTTGTGGTTGAGGAGACCATTTTACTACACTACTTCAAGGATGTGCCATCCAGCTTCGCCATGCTTCTGGGGATCATCTACCTCGTTAACCTTGAGTACCCACGAGCCATGAAGTATTCCTTCGAGTTCCTTCAGAGGGTAGTGATGAAGATCAAACCAGATCAAGCCTCTGCTAGAGTCCATGGTGTCCGAAACAAGCTGCTTATGTATAAACTGTAAACCGTGCCCCACTCGGGAATGGGATGGTAATGCATTTTTTATTTGTTTCTGTTGCATTGCATTCCAAAGTTGTAAAAGTTTTTTTATTTTTATTTGTTGGAATGAATATTGTTCAAATAATGTGGTCTGTATTTAACTTTGGTCCTTTTAAACCCATAGCCTTGTTGATCGAGGTTACCGAGTGCTGTCAGTAGGCAAAATAACGTGAACATTTGGCACAATATTGACAGAGTTATCAGGACAGCAGCTAAAGCGAAGCCTTGGAGGCAAGTTAGCTTTAGCTGCCGTTCTGATAACTGTCAATATTGTGCCAAATGTGCACGTTCTTTTGTCTACTGAAAGCTCTCGGTAACCTTAATCATCAAAAGCTATGGGTTAAAAACGAGTTCTCCTTTAGATCTAGAGTGTGTATGTTTATGTAGGCAAACACCCAGAGTGGGAAACTACTGCTGTACTGTTCATACTACTGCTGTACTGAACTTGTATTGGCTTAAAAATGTTTTTGTACTCAAATGTGTGTGTTTTTATAGTTAATTGTTAAGTGAAAATAAGACATTATTTTAGATAATCTTAACTTGATAAGCTGATTCAAAGACATTATTTAATTGAAATTACAAGGTTGAACCCACTAATGAGGATAAGTGTACAGAATGCATATTGATGAATAAATCACATTCTTTAATTAAAATTTCAAGTTGAAGCCACTAATGGGGATAAGTCAACAGAATGCACATAAATTAGTCCACTTTATTTTGAAATTGCAAAGCAAGGTTGAAACAACAATAACTGTACAGTCATGTTGACTCACAGAAGGCAATTCAAAGCTTAACTAGACTTAAAATAATGAGTTGTTTTTACTTGAAATTTTAAGGCAGCTGGGAAATGATTTTAAGTAGAACCAAGTAGATATTTTTTACAGTGTAGGAACAGAGAGGAGGAGAACAGACAGAAGAATAGAGAGAAAGAGAACAGACATTAAAACAGGAGGAGAACAGACAAGAACAGAGAAAGAGAACAGACATTAAAACAGGAGAACAGACAGAAGAACAGAGAAAGAGAACAGACAAGAACAGAGGAGAAGAAAGAGAACAGAGAGGAGGAGAACAGACAGAAGAACAGAGAGGAGGAGAACAGACAGAAGAACAGAGAAAAGAGAACAGAGAGGAGAACAGAAAGAACAGACAGAAGAACAGAGGAGGAGAACAGACAGAAGAACAGAGGAGCAGGACAGACAGAAGAACAGAGGAGGAGGACAGAGGATGAGAACAGACAGTAGAACAGAGGAACAGGACAGACAGAAGAACAGAGGAGCAGGACAGACAGAAGAACAGAGGGGAGGAGCACAGAGAGGAGCATGAGAGAGAGAAGAAGAGAGGTTGCTTGGGTTGTTTTTGTAGGTGTCATTTTGATATGAATTCTCGTGCAGAAATGCAGTAAATCAGAAGAAAAGCATCTTGACCTCACTGATTTCCAAACCCTGGCTACGGCCCAGATCACAGACTGGGGACATACTTGCATGTTCCTGATCAGCAATTTGAACGAGGGAGACAGGACTACTGATAATGCAGGGCTGCTACTTTCACTTGTCTTTCCATTTAAAATTAATCCACTTTCCCCCCGAATGTAAGATTGATGCTTGCACATCCCCTTCCTGGTGAGGTAGGCTGGAGATGATTCTGTCCTTCATACTGGGTGGACTGTCCCATTTGTGATGTAGTAGTTGAAATGGCTTGTAATGAGTAACCAGCATCACATCTGGTCGTAAAATAGAGACAAAGAATGGAATACACAGGCTCTACATTCCACATGCTTCAATTGGTATTTTTTTTTTTAAACTTTCTATCCAAAACAACTTGCTCAAGGATGTCTACAAGTCGACGGTAGAAATTGGTGTTTGAACCACTCCACTTACTCTTTAAGGTTTAAGATTCCAGAGCTATAATTGAGTGTAATCTGTTAGAAATGCCATAGCAAAAATATAACTAAATGCTTTGTGAGAATCCGTTAAGGTTGACTGGTCCGGCTGCTAATGTAATGGGTTAGAAAAATAGTTCCTTATTGTGTGTAAAGGGTTAAAAATATAAATACATTTAGGGCATTAGTAAAAAATATAAAACTAGACACCCCTTTATTTTTTTGTTTTTGACTATAATAATCTAATAATCAAATTTTATAATGTCGGCTTTCGCTAGAATGACTCACCGAGCCACTAGATGGCGCACGGCGCCCAGGGGATCAATAACACCACAAAAACCCATTACCGCAGAATAAATCCTGCGAGCAAGACTAATGGAAGCTTTGTTTGGTGTCGCTTGTTTGTTAAACAATAGGTGGGTTAAAACTCCTTAAATGCAACACATTATACTTTGTAGGGTAGGCATGTTAGTAGGGTCACGAGTGTAATAGTTTTGGTCAGAAGAAGAGAAATGGGTTTTGTGAACGTTGTGTGATCGGGATCGTGACCATGAAGCTACATGCTAATGTTGTTGGGCTAGCGGTGCTAGTGGGTTCTTGCGGGCGTTGCGCTGACATTGGGTTCATAAAGTGAACGTGAGTTTCACCTCGGCACGGTTTAGCCGCTGGTTAGTTTATCCAAAACCTGGGTTTGTGATATGTGCTAAACCATCCGTAAAATGAAAAGAGTTTAATATATTATTTCAAGGGTTTTTGTGTTGTATTAAATGGAGTTCCTACCTTTTAAATATTATTTGATATAAAGCGACATTTCAAGAAATACTCATAAGTAGTTATAGGCGTTTACTTATTTTTTGATATGTTTATACTGATTGTTTGATTTCATGTTGTCATACCGTAGAGTTACATATCTCTGAAGTCAAAAGTTTATGTCAGTCGTCATGTGTCATTTCAATGTTATAAGCATAAAGTCAAAGTCAGGATTTGAATAAATGTCCTGGTGCAGAATAAATCCTGCGAGCAAGACTAATGGAAGCTTTGTTTCGTGTCTCTTGTTTGTTAAACAATAGACCACAGGATTTGTGCCAACATACCTTCTTGGCTACCCCTAGGTCAAGGGGGCAACACTAACTCCTGACCAATCACAGCATCTCTTCCAAGATTGGTTTGTGAGAATCCATCTTGGCTATCGTTCACAGCTGCTTCTCAATGGCTGTGGAACGTAGAGAGGGAGGGGCAGAGAGGGACGGGACATTTGGTTTTGGTTGTTCTTTTTTTATATGCACACACACATCCATGCCATCGCTTGATGACATCTAGAAATGGCTGCGAGTCTCTTTAGTGTGAGTGCTGATCTGAGAGTGAATGTTGGCATCAGGGCTGGACCTCGGTGTGTACAGAACGCACAACTCTCTGGCTTAGGTCAACAAGACCAACTGGGCATCCATTCTAACACACAGTCACACAAAGACACACACATTGTCAAGTTGTCCGTGTTTTTTGGTGTTTTGTACTTTTTCCCCAACTTGAAAGAGGAACTGACATCTATTGGAGGTTTTGGGAAAACGGGTTAGCGGGTTAACGGGTTCTACTCAAAATGTAATGACTTGAGTCCCAGGCAGTGGCTACGTTTTCACTTTTCTTTCCTTTTTATTTTCAGTTAAACAGTAGCTTGCTATTTTCTCTTGACATTAACCTTTAGGTAAAAAACCTTTAAAGATAAACAGAAACATAGAAAACACACATGAATATCAGCAATACACACCACAATAAACCGACACCAACATGTGCAAATAATTGACTTTCTCAGATATAAATTCTTGTACAAAATATACTGGAATTTTAAACTTAAAAAGTACACAAACAACGCAGAAATTACATTCTTCAATTGTGGAACATTCAATAATAAAATACTAAATGCATAAACCATCACTTATACAAAAATGGCTACTGCAGCCTCACCATCACCTTATTTCTAACAAGTGACAACTTAGTTAACAGTTTACGGTATAGGCAGACAACATTGGCATCCCCACTTGCAGCGAATGCTGCGGTTAGAAGCTATAAATAGCACAAACAACGTTACCGGAGCAGCGGCGGACTTTGATGGAAAAGATCGGAAGTAGGCTACATTCTCTTACCGGCTGCCTCTCCAGATTTCAAAGATGTTCAGTATGTACGATCCAAGAGATTTTAGTTTGCGCATTTGCTGTGGTTTTCTAACCACTCTCTTGTTCCCTCTCGTGCCTCCTTGAAGCTCAAGTGCTGCTCGTGTCTGCGTCGCGCGTATGACGTAGGTTATCTTTGCCGTTGGCCAGAACTTTGCGTCAACCATTAGTTGAGCTGGTGAGTCCTTCCGCTCCCAATTTAACATTAAATCACAATTTTTTTGTCCGTTAATTTCTTCTTTTTTTTCCAGTTTATTTTCTTAAACCCCAAATTAAAATTAAAACCACAGTTTGACTCGACACCTCCCACTCGATCTTTCCGGTAGACATACTGGGAAGGTCGCCACCTCAAAGTCAAACTCAATTTAAAGGAGATCTACCGTCAGTGAGTCACTTGTTCTTCAACAGGCAACAGAACGACCAGTCGCCGGACATCTCTGTGAACGATAGTAGCCTGGACCTTCAAGTTTGGCCCATCAGTTTTTGGTTTCTTCACGCTTCCAGGTCTAATCACAGGAACACTGTAGCTTGGGAAGACCCTGACATTCACATCCCTCACAATGCCTTTGCCGTCTGGATTTGTGCTGATGACTCTGCCAAGCTTGAACTGCCCCCTCATTGAGTTTTGGTCACACAGCCAGACGATATCCCCAACAGCGACATTCCTCTCTGTGATGTGCCACTTGCTTCTCACGAAAAGATTGGGGCCAGCCAGCTGACTCCAGCTCTTCCAGAACTTGGTCACTTCAGATTGCATCGCTCTGAGCCTTTTGTAAGGGTAGCTAGTAAAGTCAAAGGTCTTGACGTCTCCACTTTGAGAAGCTCGTCCGAGCAAAAGGGAATTCGGTGTTACATACTGAATACAGTCTTCCCGGCTCTGCATCCTTGCATCAATTGGACGCTCATTCGCAAGGTTGGCTGCCAAGTACAGGGCTGTGTGAGACTCACTGTAACTCAATCCAGACTCCTTCCCAAGACTCTGGAGCGCCTTCTTCACGATGCGCACAGCGGCTTCTGCAGCACCATTTCTATGTGGGGAATCAGCAGGATGGATTTTCCACTCCCACACGGTTCTATTCCTTGCAGCAGTCTCCTCCAAGGCAGCTTTATTCTGGCTATCCAAGAATCTGTACAGTTCTTCCAGGGCCGGCTTTGCACCTATGAAGTTGGTACCCGGGTCTGACCAGATCCTCCTTGGATGCCCCCGGATTACTGTGAACCTTTGGTAGGCCATCAGGAACGCCTCACTGGACACAGAGTCTGCCAGCTCAGTGTGGATGGCTCTGCTGGCCATGCAGCAGAAGACCACACCCCACACCTTCAGAGTCACTCTTCTCTTGACATCATCATTCACCTGGAAGGGTCCAAAAAGGTCCACAGAGGTGTACTCAAAAGGTGCTGCAGGTTCAGTCCTCTCAGGCGGCAAATCACCCATCACTTGTTGGCACTTTCTTGCTTTTGCCTTCCTGCAGACCAGGCAGCCGTCAACGACCTTTTGGGCTATTCTCCTTCCTCTTACAACCCAGGCCTTCCTTCTCATCTTGAGCAGGGTCCCAGCCACTCCATCATGACCCTCACCATGAGACTCTCGAGCTAGCAATGTAGACACCCATGAGTCACAAGGTAAGAGGGGGATGGCGACGTCTTCTTTGAAGCCCTGCACTCTTCCACCACAGACAAAGAGCCCAGAGTCCTCTTTATAGACCACAAGCCGGTCTGTTGTAGAACTTGGGAAATTTGCGCCCTCTTGTGCAGCAAGGAAAAGGTCTTGTAGCACATCTTTCCTTTCTTGGACAGAGACGACTCCGGTTAAATGGACTGCCTCCTACTTTGGTCTATTCGGGATCCGGTTTGGTCCAAGGAACCTTCTAGCTGCCCTCCAGATCCAAGCAATGGTCTTAACAAGTCTGGTAAGGCTGCTGAACCGTTTGATGTCCACAAGGCTTTGGATTGCTGACCCTGCGGGTGGTCTCTGCTGATCTACTTGGACATGGTCCCCTTTCCGTCCTGGTCCCATTGTCTGGGCTCTCGTCAGAGCAGCGACAAAGGCTTTCTTTTGCAGTTTGTTGATGTTCTCTCTGGCAGCAGTAGCAATTTCTTTTGCAGATTTGATCGGCCACTCACACACAGGAAGGCTCAGGAACTCTGGACCATTCTGCCACTCTGAGTCTTCATCAAGTTGTTTGGGGCCGCTTCCTCTCGTGATTAGGTCTGCAATGTTCTGCGGACCAGGGATCCACCACCAGTCCTGGACTTGTGAGTTGCTTTGGATTTCTCCTATCCGATTTGCAAAGAAAGTTTGATAGCCATAGCTCTCTCTTTGGATTGCGCCAAGAACGGTCTGGCTGTCGACAAGATGGAACCACTTCTCAATTTTGATTTGGCTGTGCTTTTCAAAGTACCTCTTCAGGCGGGACGCAAAGACTGCTCCACATACCTCTGATTTCACAGCATCGCCCTTCTGATCCAAAGGGGTTAGTTTGGCTTTAGACTCCACCAGCTTGATGATGGGGCCTTGATCAGAGCTCCACCTCAGATACATCACTGCTCCGTAGGCATGCTCGCTCCCATCTGAGAATGTAACTGCCCACGGCTTACCGGTATGGCATGAAGGAGTTAGAGCCCTGGTGAATTTGACCTTGCCGAGCTGGACATATTGTTCAAAAAGCTCAATTGCATCTTCCCTGAGGCCCTCTGAGAGCGCTGTGTCCCATGTGTCTTTGGTTGGGCAACTTTTGTTTTTTGCCTCTTGGAATGCTTGGCGCACCAGGATAGCTCCCTTCTGCTTTGCAGGCGTCACCAGCCCACTTGGGTCATACAATCCAGCCACCTGACTGAGCAACTCTCTTCTTGTCAGGGGATTGGGAGTCTGAGGCCTAACCTGTTCTTACAGGAGGTTTTGACCAAGCCGCATCTTTTGCTTCCTCTTTGAGAAGTTTATGGAAGTCAAGACATGAAGCCTGTCTTCCCCAACAATGTAGCCAAGGCCGAGTGCCTTATTGTCGTCATCACCCATTTGATTTGGGAGGACCAAGGTTCCCTCTTTGGCTCTTGCGCTGTTGTCTGGCTCGTCCTGCCTCCCACTTTGCTCAGAGAACACCCACGGCTTGAGCTGAAATCCTCCAGCCTTCAGGATGCTCTCGACATTTGCAGTGATGGCTCTCAGGCGGTCGAGGTCATTTTGCGATGTCAGGATATCATCGACATAGCTGTCCTGCTGGAGTACCCGGCGCTCCTCCTCAAGGTGCATGAACTGAGGGAGGTTGGAGGTCTCTCGCATTGCAAGCTGTGCGATACACCCTGCTGGCTTGTCTCCAATATTCACTCTGGTGACAGCATATTCTCCCAGCTCCTCGTTCTCAGAGTCTCGCCACAGGAATCTGTGGAGGTGCACTTCACGATCCTCAAGCCACACAGAGTTGTACATCTTTTTTATGTCACCCAAAGCAGCGTACACCCCACCTCTGAACTTCAGGAGGACTGCACGGATCAGGTTGAGGACGTCCGGACCTTTCATCAGCATGTCATTCAAGCTCACACCTCTGAATTTCTGGCTGCTGTTCCAGACGAGCCTCACTGGTGTCGTGATCGAGTGTGGATTTGGAGCAATGAGGTGGCTGACATACCATACTGGCCCGGTCCAGTTGGTAATCATATCTTTGGAGAGCTTCATTGCAGCACCTCTAGCGACCATGTCATGGACTTGGGCAGCATAGGCAACTTTCCATTTGGGCTCTTTGGCAAGATGTTTTTCTGTTCTGAGGAAAGTGGCCTCAACAGCTCCCCTGTTGTTCGGGAGTGAAACTGGGTCTTCTATCCAGGGGTACTTGGCATGCCAATGCGGGTCCTTGCTGTGGCAGTCACCTGCGACGTACGTGAGTCCGTCTCTCACTACTTCGAGTTCCCGTTCCTCAGCAAGGGTCATCTCTTTCCCACCTGGCTGGCAGTTTCCGCATCGACAGCCCCCACACCTTGGATCGCAGGCAGCGCCAATACTGTCCCATCTCCACCATTCCAGGAAGTCTTGCCCAGTTGTGAAGGTGGTTGACTCCTGGATGTCGTGGCAGATACAACTGTTTGTTTGCTGCTGCTTTAAGATCCTGGTGGGGAGTTCCTCATATTTACTGGCGGCAGTCCTCATTGACCTGGCGAAGTGAGTGTTGGATGCGTGGGCTGGCACGGCGATGCTCTCAAACAGGTCTGGGTGAGTCCCTCCAACGGTCTTCCCCAACGGTCCGTCCCACAGCACAAGGTTTCCAACAACTCGAATTCGCTGAGGTGCCAGCTTACCCTCTCTGTGACTAATCAGCAAGCTTATCTCCTTGGGTCTTGTGAGGTCATCGGCTGGGATGTCAGGAAAGAACTTTTGCAGTTGTCTCGCGGTTACACCCTTGTAGACATCTGCAATGTTGTCCAGTCCATAGCAAATCAACTGGTGGGATTGAAGGGTTCCTCTGGGAGTCTCTACTCTGATCTTCAACAGGTACCTCTTCGTTTCCACGTGAGCCTTCATCCCCCCAACCCCATGGACAACAAGGGTGATTTCCTCGCTTCTGAGGTTCAGCTTGCTTGCAGCTTTGTGGGTGATATAGTTCGTGTCCGATGCCAGGTCGATCAAGGTCCCGATCTTCTGTCCAGCATTGGCTGTTACATTAAGGAGCATCATTATGACCGGGAACTCTTGTAGACCACCTTCAATGAGAAGGCTTGATGGCTTGGTGACTGTGCTGAGGGTCTTTGAGGCGGCGTTCGAGAAGGCATCCCGACACTGTTTTGCAAGTTCTGGGGAGAGTTTTCTTATGAAGTCCTCCTGGTCAGCAGTGTACTTTTCCTTTGCTTCCCCAGAATGGCGTCTACCCCTGTTCTGGACAGCACTGCTTCTTTCATCAGCATTTGGACACAGGTAGTAGTGATGATCACGACCATCTTTGCAGTATGGATGCCTACAGAGAAAGGTGGATTTGCAGAATGCCAAGTCATCATGGATTTCGAGGCACCTCTCACATGACCCGAGCTCCTTTACGGCAGCATTCCTCTCTGCTGGCTTTAGGGCTCGAAATTGCTTGCAGAAATACAGCTTTGCTCTGTGCTTCTCGTCACCACAGATGACACATCCTGCCTGGGCCCCATCAGACTTTGTGGCTCTTGTTGTGTCTTGAATCAGATCTTGCTTCTTTTCTTGGTTCCTCATCCATCAGTTGCTCGAGTTGCTCGTAAATGAACTCTTGCTCTTTCAGGAATGCTAACAGACTGTCAAATCTGTTGTCTGGGAACACAGCATTCTGACTATCAGCCACATAGACAAGCCATTCCTTCTTCAGATTTTCAGGAAGCTTACATTCGATGGACTTTATGACCAACGGATTCTTGATTGCCCCTGTGTCTCCCAGGTCACTCAAATCCTGCAATACCTTCTCAACTGCTTGAATCAATTCCACTATCTTTCGTGGTTGGTGACTCCTAACAGCTGGCATTTTCTGCAACTCTTCCACAATTTCAATGGCGATGGCGGTTTGGTTTCCATAGCGATTTCCCAGGACACGGAAAACGTCTTCTGCAGTGTTGTAGGTGGTGAGCCTGAGGTCTCTGGTGATTCTTTCATCCAGGCTGTCCAGCAACTGGAATTTCTTCACCTCTCTTGAGCCTGTGGGTTCACTTTGCCTTTGCAGCGCTTCCCAATCTTTCCTCCATCTATGGAAATCTCGTTTAACGCCAGAGAACTTGGGGAGAGCTATTGGCTTTAACCTGATTGTGGGCATGGTAGGATTTAGGGGGGCAGTCCACGTCTGTCTTTTATCCTCTTCTTTCAGCTTTACCTGTATGAATTCAGCCTTCATAGACACAAGGACAGGTACTGTGAGGTCTAGCTCTCTAAGTCGGTCTTGGATGACTTTTTTCTGATCTGATGGAATCCATCGCTTCCAGCGATCATGCAATCCTTTTGCCGTCTTTGTGAGGTCTTGCAAGTGGTTGAGCATGAAATCATAGGCCTCTTGTTTCGTACTTCGGTCTACTGCAGCAGTGCGCTTGCACTCTGACTCTGCGATTTCCAGTGACGTGAAAACCTCATTGGCGCCAGAGTTGGACCACAGCACGTTTTGGACAAGATGTTTGATTCCCTTTAATTTAGATGCACTTTCAATGGCAGTGTGTGTCAGGTCGGTCTTTTGCTGTTCTGTTAACACTGCTTCTTCTTCAGCGCCCAGCTCCGCCTTCTTGTCAGCAATGAGCTTGGCTTCCAAGTCATCATTTACCTCTAAGACTTTTTCAGCAGCTTTAGAGAGTGCATTAAACCCATTTTCAAGCTCCTGCTCAGAGAGATCCTCGTAGGTCCTCTGCAAGCTGTTGGCCAGACGAGAAAATGCTCTCTTCGCAACTGTTCTCTCCATTTTCAGCTCCTCCGCCATCTTTTCCCTGTTGCAGGTGACACGTAGGTGATAAGAGTTTGTTTATTATTTGGATTTTAATCCGTCTTTGATTTTCCTTGGTTCCAGTTCCTGGACTCCGCGGTTTTTTACTGTCAAGTTGTCCGTGTTTTTTGGTGTTTTGTACTTTTTCCCCAACTTGAAAGAGGAACTGACATCTATTGGAGGTTTTGGGAAAACTGGATTCTACTCAAAATGTAATGACTTGAGTCCCAGGCAGTGGCTACGTTTTCACTTTTCTTTCCTTTTTATTTTCAGTTAAACAGTAGCTTGCTATTTTCTCTTGACATTAACCTTTAGGTAAAAAACCTTTAAAGATAAACAGAAACATAGAAAACACACATGAATATCAGCAATACACACCACAATAAACCGACACCAACATGTGCAAATAATTGACTTTCTCAGATATAAATTCTTGTACAAAATATACTGGAATTTTAAACTTAAAAAGTACACAAACAACGCAGAAATTACATTCTTCAATTGTGGAACATTCAATAATAAAATACTAAATGCATAAACCATCACTTATACAAAAATGGCTACTGCAGCCTCACCATCACCTTATTTCTAACAAGTGACAACTTAGTTAACAGTTTACGGTATAGGCAGACAACATTGGCATCCCCACTTGCAGCGAATGCTGCGGTTAGAAGCTATAAATAGCACAAACAATGTTACCGGAGCAGCGGCGGACTTTGATGGAAAAGATCGGAAGTAGGCTACATTCTCTTACCGGCTGCCTCTCCAGATTTCAAAGATGTTCAGTATGTACGATCCAAGAGATTTTAGTTTGCGCATTTGCTGTGGTTTTCTAACCACTCTCTTGTTCCCTCTCGTGCCTCCTTGAAGCTCAAGTGCTGCTCGTGTCTGCGTTGCGCGTATGACGTAGGTTATCTGTGCCGTTGGCCAGAACTTTGCGTCAACCATTAGTTGAGCTGGTGAGTCCTTCCGCTCCCAATTTAACATTAAATCACTATTTTTTTGTCCGTTAATTTCTTCTTTTTTTTCCAGTTTATTTTCTTAAACCCCAAAGTAAAATTAAAACCACAGTTTGACTCGACACACATACACAAACACATGCACGCACAATAGCTCGAACATACTCATGAACTTCATCTCACACTCCACACATTGTTTGGATGCATGTTGGATGCATGATGCATGTCTTTATAACAAGGACAGCCAAAGTTGTGCATTACAATGAAAACACACGCAAACATCTGTCTCTCATATAAAGATACACTCTCTCTCTCTCTCTCTCTCTCTCTCACACACAACACACAAACACACACACGCATATAGTCACCATAACATGCACATGCATGTCTGCCACAATAACACACAATGTCTGCCACAATATCACAGACACACCACACACACTTACACATACACACACACATACAAACGGAAAAAAAACCATTTTAAAGACAGTAAACATTGTTTTGGTATAGGATACATTTGCTAATCATTTCTGACCTATAGTTTGACTCAATTTTTAACATTAATGCCGGATTTTGGAGCCTCTCAATAGTTTCAAGGAGTTAGCAGGTCCCAATAGAAACCCATTGGAGTTACAACAGAATAGACAGTTTGTGATGCACTTTTAAAAGGTAAGTTTTTTAAATAATCAGATTTATATTTTCTTCTTTTTTTTGTTGGTAGAATGCAATTGCACTGTTTGGATATATGATTACCTTACATATTTTTTGTTATTGTAATCTTTGAATATTTAGATGACCACTGATATGAGCAGTGGCAGTTTTAACATAGAGGCATAGGTAGGCTGCCACTTGGGGCCCCCATAGTAGGGGGGCCACCAACCAACCTCAAAAATTAAAGTTAGGAAATTAAGTTACCCAAGCGGCTCAAATAAAAGAAAAAAGCGAAAAGACGCCGGTAAGTATTTGGCAACGCTGCCAAAGATGACACACTTTTTTATGGCTACTGTTGGGGATACAGAAAGGAACAACAGCGTCCAAAGCGTGGAATATGCCGCTACAGCAGCAGTTAGCTGTGAAGTGGCACTAGATGAAGACCTGTGAGAAGAAGCCAATAAGTAGGACTCTGTGTTAGAAGCGTGTGATGTGGAGAACAATCTATCTTTTCTCTCTCATAGACTCTCTCTCTCTCTCTCTCTCTCTCTCTCTCTCTCTCTCTCTCTCCCTCTCAAAAAGGTTTGTTTGTAGAATGTTTGAAATGTTCAATCTCAACTGTAATGTCAATTCACTTACAATATCCTGTATCTTGTACATGGGTTTGTTTGTAGAATGATTGAAATTTCTATTACAAGTGAAATGCCAATTGCAACCTCACTCACATTTACATTTACATTTAGGGCATTTAGCAGACGCTTTTATCCAAAGCGACTTACAATAAGTGCATTTGTTACAATAAGTACATTTGTCATAAGAAGTGAAACAATATATCGCTGTTGGTACAGTAAAGACGTTCATAGAACCAAGTGCAAGTATTACAATCGCTAGGCTAACCCATTCCCCGTGTAAAGCAGCGATAGCAGCTACTGTAGATGCTACACAATTAAGTACCTTGAATAAGTGCAATGTACAAGTGCCAGGACGTACAACATTCAATGGTGGCTATGCATTGGTTTCTATGCAGAGTCGAGATGAACTCTGAACAGGTGAGTTTTGAGTCTTTTGCGGAAGCTGGTGAGCGACTCTGCGGTCCTGACATCGGTAGGGAGCTCTTTCCACCACTGAGGTCCCAAAACAGAGAAAAGTTGTGACTTTGCTGATCGACCTTTGCTTGCTCTTAGCGATGGCGGTACCAGACGTCCAGCTAAGGTAGTTGAGCGGAGGGATCGAGCTGGGGTGTGTGGCTTTACTAATGCTTGGAGGTAGGCAGGGGCAGTTCCATCCACTCCCTTGTATGCCAGTACCATCATCTTGAATCTGATGCGAGCTATTAAAGGGAGCCAGTGGAGGTCTCGGAAGAGGGGGGTTACATGTGAGAACTTTGGTAGGTTGAACACGAGGCGCGCTGCCGCATTCTGGATGCGCTGCAAGGGTTTAATCGCAGAGGCAGGGAGTCCAGCCAGGAGCGAGTTTACATTTACATTTAGGGCATTTAGCAGACGCTTTTATCCAAAGCGACTTACAATAAGTGCATTTGTTACAATAAGAACATTTGTCATAAGAAGTGAAACAATATATCGCTGTCGGTACAGTAAAGACGTTCATAGAACCAAGTGCAAGTATTACAATCACTAGGCTAACCCATTCCCTGTGTAAAGCAGCGATAGCAGCTACTGTAGATGCTACACAATTAAGTACCTTGTACAAGTGCCAGGACGTACAACATTCAATGGTGGCTGTGCATTGGTTTCTATGCAGAGTCGAGATGAACTCTGAACAGGTGAGTTTTGAGTTTTTTGCGGAAGCTGGTGAGTGACTCTGCGGTCCTGACATCGGTAGGGAGCTCGTTCCACCACTGAGGTCCCAAAACAGAGAAAAGTTGTGACTTTGCTGATCGACCTTTGCTTGCTCTTAGCGATGGCGGTACCAGACGTCCGGCTGAGGTAGTTGAGCGGAGGGATCGAGCTGGGGTGTGTGGCTTTACTAATACTGCGAGTTGCAGTAGTCGAGGCGGGAGATGACCAGTGATTGGACTAGAAGCTGAGCTGCTTCCCTTGTGAGGAAGGGCCGGATCCTGCGGATGTTGTAAAGTGCAAATCTGCAGGACCGGGCCACCGCAGTGATGTCTGAGGTGCAGCACAACTGATTGTCCAACACTACACCAAGGTTTTTGGCAGTTGGAGAAGGAGATACAGTGATGTTCTCAACAGTGACCAGTAAGTCCAAGTGTGGGCAATCTTTCCCTGGTATTAGGAGGAGCTCAGTCTTGTTGAGGTTAAGCCTCAGGTGATGGGCAGTTGTCCAGGTGCTGACTTCTGCCAGACATTCAGATATGCGTGTTGCAATCAGGGCTTTGTCAGATGAGGGAAAGGAGAGAAATAGCTGAGTGTCGTCAGCATAGCAGTGATAGGAAAAGCTGTGGGATGTAATTACAGAGCCCAGAGATCTGGTGTAGAGGGAGAACAGAAGACACATACAAAGTCAATTATTCATCTTGGCAATTTTTGCTAAGTATATGGCTTTTTTTGACGTTTTATTAAGTATATGACTGTTTGTGGGGGGTTTACCCTAACTACTTGTCTTGCTGATTTTATTGATATTGATTTGATCTTTAAAAAAAATAATAAACAGTGCTGGTTTCCGGGCATTTTGGCAAAGACAGGTGTTATCTGAAACCTTATTCTCTTTTGGGTTCCATCGTGATTATAAGTTTGAGTAGTGCTACACTTTGTGTGTTCTCTGCTTTCCAGCTTCATTTTGGAGTTAAGAAGTGTATGCAGGGTTTAAAGGGGAAGGGTTTTTTTCTCATCTCCAACCTTTACCTCAGTGTGCGAAACACCCGTCAATATTCAGGGGGGTCCCCATCCCCCGATTGTTGTGCAATTCCGATCTAAATTTTCTCAATATGCAGTAGGCCTATAAGATTACAATATTTCATGGATGCAAGCAATCAGTCTATAGCCTACATGACAACACACACACACAAAAAAAATTGATGATCCGATATGCTATAGTAGCCTATTCGTAAAGCAACACTTTAGCCAATGCAGCCTCCTATGTCAGTACTGACATAGGAGGCTGCATTGGCTAAAGTAGCATGTTTTTTTAGAACAAGGAGAGGCAAAGTTGTGCATTACAATGAAAACACGACAATAATTGGCACCAATCTGGCACACTTAGTAGAGCAATCAACAACTTCGTAAATGCCTATAGCCTATCGGAGACTGGCACGCAATCAGTGCAGTTGAAAATGAGAGCCTGCAGTATGACCGATCGTGTGACATTGTTTAACCATCCATCTACAGAAAATATGATCAGACAGATACATCATTGAACATATACACAAAGCACATTCGTCCAACCACGGCGGATGTTGACAACATTTTACACAACAAGCCTAACATCACCACGGCAGGTGCGCTCTCGCTCTCTCACTCTCGCACGCACGTAAACAATCACTTAAACTTATCCAGCTCCAAGGCTAGGCTGCTTCACTAAGACCACAACCAACCAAAAGGCCTTCATAACCATGCAGTATGCCGAAGCCGGAAAGGACAAGCACGTGCACAGTCGCACACACTCATCTTATACACAACAATCAGTTCTATCATCACAATTCAGCCACTGCAAAGATTTTAAAAAAATAGCCTCTTACCTTAAATTAGAATAGACACAAAGTGTGTGAGTGATACACTCTGGTTTAATTTTCGCTTGCTAGCCGTTTTTAAAAATAACAAAATTTGAGACCCCCCTCAAATTTGTTCAAATACCACAACAAGTAAGAATTCAGTTAACCTAATTCCCTCTTTAAATTATGATATTTTTACTGTAATGTATCATTGCAACAGTCTTTATATTAACTGTTAAATTGCATCCTTTTGTGGGACTACTGCGTGTTTCTAAAAGCCGCCCCTTATATCGTCTTAATCTAAATACCTGCATTTAAAGGGTGTAACAAGATAAGAACAAAGAAACACAAGAAGAATCCAACCCAACAAGATGAGTCATTGACGTGAAATGAAGGAAGAAAATAACTGTCAATCAGAGAATGACAAGACAGTACAAACATGCTTGTCCAGTTTTCACTAAGCTACCTACTATAGCTCAATAAACTCCCCACTGGAAGGGTTTCAGGATAAGTACGGCGGATACAACTCGAGTAACTTTATGGACTTTTATTGCACTCACACAAACAATAAGCACCCACGCACTACGTAGCCTGACTACCAAGTTACGCTAGCCTCTCAAGTTGAAAATAACTGTTAGTTAACACAAAACCCAGAATTAACCAATGAAATTATACAAACATTCCCGTGACATTAATTCTTGATTTCAGTTACTAGCATGCTAGTTTATAAACACTCACCGGCAAGGCGTACTAGTCCTGACCATCAACTGATACTGATAAAATGCGACCTAAAGGCGTGGCCACCTGCGCACTGGGACTAATCGCGCATACACAGACACACAGTACGGAGATCAGGAAGGACAATAAACAAACCTGTAACCTGGTATAATTATAACATATATAAAATACAACATAAAATGTGCCTGAATTTGGAATAAGGTGGTAAATGTTGGTACTTATTTCCTCAAATACCCTAGAACGTAATTATAACATCTATCACTTCCAATATATAATAAAGTAACAGTAACACTTACTGGGAAGTTCTACACCTCCCACTTGGCCTACTGATTCTAGAATTCAAGTAGGCCACCATAACCAAAACAGTTAAACTTCTGAGTTCTCCCCATGAACGAATGTCACAACATGAATAACCATAGGTGCAAGGTAGTCTCAATGCCCATAAACATCACATTGTCCTTGATGACATTATGACCTCCTTCACCGAAACACCCCACCAGCCTCCGGGAGGATGGTAGTGGGGGGGTCTTGATCCTTCACCGAAACACACCACCAGCCTCCGGGAGGATGGCAGTGGGGGGGTCTTGATCCTTCACCGAAACACACCACCAGCCTCCGTGAGGATGGTAGTGGGGGGCTCTTGATCCTCCACTGGAAGCAGAACCACCAACCTCCTAACGTCCCTGTGGAGGATGGTGGAGGGATAGTTCTGCACACCTCGGCTTTTCTTGGGCTGTCCACCGAAAACTGGACAGCTTTGACATGTTCTCACCCTCACATCTCGTACTACGCCCTTCACGTCGGGACACACCTCCACGACCCGACCAAGCCTGAACTGGCCCCTCAGCGCGTTCTGGTCAGCCAACCACACAGACCACACAGGTGCGTGCCACTTCTGACGGATGTAGAGGCCCGGACCTGCCAGCTGGCTCCACCTCTTCCAGAACTTGTCAACCTCGATCTGGATTGCTCTCAGACGCACGATGGGGTAAGTAGGATACTCAAAGCCTCGGGAGTCCCCACTGGGTCCTGCGCGACCGAGGAGAAGAGAGTTGGGAGTGATGACTGCGACGGCCTCATCTTGTACCTGGGCTCTGGCACCAATTGGTCTCTCATTTGACAGGTTAGCAGCCAGGTACAGGAGGGTCTGGAACTCCAGCGCTGTCAGGTTACCTTCCTCGCCAACACTGCTTAACCCTCTCTTGAGTACACGGACAGCTGCCTCAGCTGCCCCATTCCGGTGGGGAGAGTCCGCCGGGTGAAGCACCCACATCCAGTTAGTTCCTACAGCTGCCGCCTTCTTCTGGACTTGATCTTTGTCGATGCTACTTAGGAACTCATACAACTCCTGTAATACTGGCCTGGCGCCCACAAAGTTGGTCCCTTGATCTGACCAGAGCTTTCTTGGGTGACCCCTGAGAGCCGTGAAGCGCTGGTATGCTTTCAGGAATCCTTCCGTCGACAGATCTTCCACAATGTCAGCATGTACTGCTCTCGAAGCCATACAGCTGAACACCACACCCCAGACTTTCATCTTTGTTCTACGCCTTATAGTGTCTTTAACGACATAGGGGCCGAAAAGGTCCAACGTTGTAAATTCGAAGGGTGCAGCTGGTTCAGTTCGTTCGAGGGGGAGCTCACTCATCACCTGTTTGCACATTCTCGCTTTGGCCTTCCGACAGTGCATACAGGAGTCAATGACATTTCTGGCAATCCTTGGTCCCAGCACAACCCATGCTTTAGACCTCACCCGGAGGAGTGTGCCAGCAACACCTTCGTGGTTAGCTTCATGGGCCTCTCGTGTGAGAAGGGTGCTGATCCACGCATTGTAGGGGACCAGGGGCACACCGGTCTCTCCCTGGGTAATGGCCTGGACTCTACCATGGCATTTCAGGAGTCCTGAGACTTCCTCCCTGCTTACAACGAGCCTGTTTAGCGTCGTCACAGGAAACGTAACTCCCTCCTGGGCGGCTAGGCACAGATCTTGGAATGCAGCTTTGCGTTCCTTTACTGTCAATACCGCCTCCCACTTTGCTGGCATAGAGGCCCTGCCTACACGGGCCAACCACTTCTTCACAGCTCTGCGGACATAACCGACTACTCCACAGAGCTTAGTCAGAGAACTGCACCTTCTTGGATCCACTTGGTCTATGAGCCTGGCTCCCCACAGCATCTCCGTTTCCTTGGTCTCAATTGAGGTCAATTTCATCCCATTTTCTGAGGATGCTGGAGCACCGCTCACTCCATCTGTGACTATTGGACCTTCACCAACAGGACTTGCAGGGTTCAACAACTTCTTGGCTTGAGCTCTGGTGAGGACTGCCGAAAAGGCCTTTCTCTGGAGTTTGCTCACCATCTCCCTAGCATCAGCTGCCACTTCTGAAGCGGACTTCATGGGCCAATCCTCCAGTGGGCCAGACAGGAACATGGGACCTTTCTGCCACACAGAGTCCTCATCCAGCAGTTCAGGAGAGCACCCCCTCGTGACTAGATCAGCGATGTTGATCTCGCCTGGTACCCACCACCAGTCAGTTACAGGCCAAGCCTTCTGAATCTCTCCGACTCGGTTCGCGAAGAACGTCTGGAATCCGTAGCTCTCTCTCTGGATGGCTCCCAGCACCGTTTGACTGTCAATGAGGTGGTACCACTTCTCCACATCCAATCGTCCATGCTTCGATACGTATGTTTTTAGACGTGAGGCAAAGACAGCCCCACAGACCTCAGCCTTGACCGCGTCACCTTTCTGGTCGAGGGGGGTTAACTTGGCTTTTGACTCTACCAGCCGGGTGACCACACCATGTGACGTCTCCCATCGCAAGTACAGTACAGCACCATAGGACTCACAGCTCCCGTCAGAAAACGTGATACCCCAGGGTTTACCCCTCCAGTCGGAGGGCGTGAGGCTTCTGTGGAACTTGATGCTACTCAGACGAGCGTACTCCTTAAACAGTTCAATTGCTTTTCCTCTGAGCTCGTCAGACAGAGGTTCATCCCAGGTATCTTTGGTAAGCTTGCCAGCTTCCTGGAAGGCTCTTCTCACAAGAATCACTCCTTTCTGTTTCACAGGTGTTGCTAGACCGATCGGGTCATACAGTCTGGCGATCTGGCTCAGTAGAACACGACGAGTCAGCGGGTTTGGTGTCTTTGCTTCCACTTCTTCTTCAGTGAGGTCAACCTCAGTTCTCATCTTCTTCTTCCTTTTGGAGAAGTTGATGGAGACCATCACAAAGAGTTTGTCCTCTTGCACTAGGTAACCAACCCCCAGGGCTTTGTTATCTTCCTCCCTTAGCTGGTTGGGCAACACCAGAGTCACTGGCTTGGACCCTGTCCCGTCCCGCCTCCCACTCTGACCAGACCAGACCCAGGGCTTGAGGTAGAAGCCTCCTGCTTTCAGTATCTTCTCCACTCCCTTTAGGATTTTGTCTAGACAGTCAGGGTCATTGTGGGACGTCAGGAGGTCATCAACGTAGGAGTCTTTCTCAATGACTCTTTTTTCCTCCTTCATATCAGAAAACCGGGGTAACGTCGCGGTCTCTCGCATGGCAACCTGCGCAATGCACCCCGCTGGTTTATCTCCCATGTTCACCCTCACGACAGCAAAATCCTCAATCTCATCTTCCGGTGAGTCTCTCCATAGGAACCGATGCACATGGACCTCTTGCTCCTCCAGCCATACCGAATTATACATCTTGGTGATGTCTCCGATGGCTGCATGTTCTCCTTCCCGGAATCTGAGGAGCACCCCTCTGATAGGGTTTAGGACGTCTGGGCCGGTAAATGTTGGTACTTATTTCCTCAAATACCCTAGAACGTAATTATAACATCTATCACTTCCAATATATAATAAGTAACAGTAACACTTACTGGGAAGTTCTACAATGCTTACCCTTGCTCTGAGCATTCTGAGGAGACTGTACTCAGTAGATTAGCTTTACCTGCCTATCCAGCATTTAGTCGGTACATTTTCCTTCTCTGTTGTCTTTTAAAGATTGGATGAGGTGGGGGCTGTGCGTTATGGGAAATAATGAATATACCGATACATTTTCTCCATTTCACGATATACAATATATATCTCAATATTTTGAAATCTCCTTTAAAGGACCCCATGAAATCACACTTTTACCCTTTACGGTTTTCACTATAATCCCTGCAGACTATATACCATTCTTGGTTAACTTCCCAGGTGATTTCCATCAAAACATTTAATATTTTCATGTAAGTGATTAATCACAATTGAGTTGAAATAAGAAAAACAAATATTCAAACAAAGCACAAAATGCAAAAACAATCTTCAAAATTACAAAAGAGAGGCAATATAAAACTGAGCAGCTCAGGGGAGAGAGACACAGAGAGAGAGAGAAATAAACAAACAATAATAGGCTTATAAACATTAAGGCTGAATCAATCTAAAAATATTTTACACAAATAACTAATTTAGGAAGCATTTTCTTTATATGTAGGCCATTGCAATGAATTAAACTAAAATATTATAAACATTTTGATACAATGTGTTCGACATTTTTGAGCCCATTGAATTAATGGGCTTGAAGTATGTTTTTTTTATGGTTGCTTGAAGTAGGGTAAAACAACTATGTTTCCAAGGCTAACTTATAGCTAGAGAAGAAGCATAAGACGAGGGAGCACCTTGTATTCCGATTGTGTGTGTAACTGTTACGAAGCGTGCAGCTGGTAACCATGACGACATCAGATCAGACAAGACGTTACAAGCATTGGCGTGTTTTGCTCCACGTCCTCCTCTCGATATCCAAAAAACTGCCAGATCACTGATCCCTTATTAGTTCTTTTCCAGCAGTTCGTACGCTTCCATGTTTCATTTGTCGATTGAATTGGCTTGGATACACTGTAAGCTACACTGAGCCGGCCGGCACTGCAAACCGTCAGAAACTTGAAAATTAGCTCCCTCTCTTCCGCACCTAGATGTCGCGTGGGATTGGTTGGTGAGTGTGTGACGCGAGTGTTTTTTTTACCCCTCACTCACGTTACTGCGTGAGGGAGAGAGAGAAAGCCACCGAAGAATGTTTTAAACACGAAACCAAGGCAGGTCTCGGCTGCCGCTGGAAAAAACCCAGATGACCGTAAAATACTCGATACTTACGAGATAATAATTGTATGTATCTCACACAGCTATTTCGGAGATATATCGAGCATATCGATATATCGCACAACCCTAGGTGGGCCCCATTCCTATCTTTGCCCCCAATTTGCAAAATCCCCCACTGGCTGCTGCTGTCAGTTCACCTGTCAGTTTCTTTCTTTCCTATCTGAAAGTATTAAAGATTACATTAGTTAACACGATTTCGACGCCTTTAGGTATCATGGGATCACTGAAACCACCATGAACTAAAGAAATGGTAGAAAACAAATCTAATCTGAATTTTGAAACATTCCTTCACTTACCTCTAAATAAATGAATATCAAATTGGGTTTGCTGTTCACTATCATTAAAGTTTAAGACAATAATTTTAAATAAAATAATTCAAAGCAATAAAGAGCAACATGCTCTATAAGCAAGGTAATGCAAAATAAGTCAACGAGGCAGGTGGCCGTTCACACTAAACCTCAAATATTGGCGAATTGTTAAAAAACAGCGCGATCATCCAACATATGCATTAAACCATAACCTTAACATGCACATGCATGCCTGCCACAATAATACACGATAACGGACTATCACAGACACGCTTCTCTGTAGTCTTTTAAAGATTGGATGAGGTGGGCCCCATACATATATTTGCCTTGGGCCCCCAATTTGCAAAATCCCCCACTGGCTGCTGCTGTCAGGTCACCTGTCAGTTTCTTTCTTTCCTATCTGAAAGTATTAAAGATTACATTAGTTAACACGATTTTTACGCCTTTAGGTATCATTGGATCACTGAAACCACCATAAACTAAAGAAATGGTAGAAAGCAAATCTGATCTGAATTTTGAAACATTCCTTCACTTCCCTCTAAATAAATGAATATTAAAATGGGTTTGCTGTTCACTATCATTAAAGTTTAAGACAACAATTTTAAATAAAATAATTCAAAGCAATAAAGAGCAACATGCTCTATAACCAAGGTAATGCAAAATAAGAGAATACATTTGAGTTGTTGATCACATGATGAAATTATTTGTAGGTCTATACGTAACGTCATCTTTGGAAAAGACGTTTAACTGAAGTGTGTCAATCGACCCGGCTCTCCCCTACTTACAAAAACAAAAACATATTGATGTAACTAGATACACATGTCGTTGTGCTATATAGATATTGTAAATCAATGGATTTATTTACAGTTCTGTCTCTTAATTTACACTTTCTAATCAGATTAAAACGGAAAAGCATTTCCGGGAACTATCTGAAGCCTCCAAAAAACAATAGGCCTTATGCGCAACATTTTTCCGGGTTCTACAAAACAGTGGTCTTGGCTTCCGGTCGTCCGCTGCTCAATAAGCTGAGTTTATTATGGCGACCTTCTACAGCCGGTGATTACAGGAGCTACCCCGAACAACTATTAGCGATGTGCACAGTATTGCCAAACGGACGTCCAGAGCCCCGGGGACTCTGTTAGACAAGGGATTTAAGTTTTACGCCTCCTCATTTATTCATAATTATGAACGTATTTACATTTGTAGCTTTTGCTAATAGCGCTCGTTAGCGTTAGTTAACTGTAAGTAGCCTAGTTGTGTACTTGTATGCTATCAGTTAGTTTAGCAGTATTTTTGCTCACAGACAATTAAGACAATCAGATGAAGACTGCATTTTAGCGATGGGTTTATACTACCAACAGTATAATTACTACGATGTCCTGTGTGTTTAAGCTGGTCTTTGACGACGTGGTACGCTGGTCGTATGTGTCTAGTAGACGCATAAGACCAGACACTACTATCCTAGTAGACTCTACTAGGATAGCTGCTAGGTTTAATGTCGACTAGCTGCTACCGTTCTGGCAGGTGTTTCAGATTTCTAAAACATTGATTTGTATAAAGACAACTGTGATGAATGAATGAATGAAATGATACTGTATCTTCTTTTCCACCAGTTTCAAACAAAGACAGGTTGAGAGGTACTGTCACTGTCAGAGCAGCTTGTCACAGGTCCATGCAGAAGAATGAAAAACCACACAGCTTGAGCGTAGGCTATGTTCAGGGATGGGTTTGTTAAATTGTCTGTTTCAGTTCAATGACTGTACAGAATGCGTTCATCAAGCCTCTCAGAATGAATATATTTACACTGCAACTGCTTTCATTTGGCCACCAGCATGTTCTCAACTATGTAAACACCATATTCACAAATACAACACATTCTTCTGAGACACTTGATAAATGGCTATAGTCTACCTGTTAGTGAAAGAAGGTAATTTGTGCAAAGTTGATTGACAGTAAATATTTCTATCGACACATATTTGGTATACCTCTACTCGTATGGTTAACAATTTTTGTATACTAAACACACACACACTATACCGATAACATCATTAGGACACTTGCCATGACATCACATTCGAAAGCTATATATATGGGTTTCCTCCCCTTTTGCAATTGCTACTACTTGCAACTATTGACACCCTGTAGTGGCAGGCATTCCAGTACTGAGCAATATATGTTTATTGTGGTAGACTTGTAGGAAGCCCCTTGTCTTAATTTAGTGGTATCTGTTCTGCCAACTGTCCAATTGTCTCTTTGTGTATTGTATACAGATAGTGCTTCGTGATTCAGATCCCGTCATCATGACCTCAAGTCAGTGTTCATGCAAAGCTGGCACAGCAGTATGCAATCACACTGCTGCACTGCTCTTTCAGACAGCTCATCACTCCGAGCTCAATATCCAGGTTGTCCCCCCTGTTCATGCCTGTACAGAAATGGAACAACAATGGCACAAGCCCAGAACTGCAGTAAGGGTTGAGGCAAATGCACTGTATAATATGTAAGTAATAGTTAGGCTATGTGTGCTGCAATAAAATAGTAATTTGCTAAAATAAAGTATAGTGATCTAAGGTTAGAAGCATTAGAGGTGCAGCGTAATATAATGGCGACTCTTTACTTCATAAGGGAGTAAAACCCGGGCCTGTAAACAGCATGATTGTTACAAGACCCAGGCTTAACAGGTGCATGGAAGGAGGAATCAGGTGAGGTGTAGTCACTGAGGTCATACATGTAAACATTAGCTGGGGCACAGCAGGTTATGATTTGTAACAATATCACTGTATTTGGAGGTCACGAGCAGTTACTGAAACCATTAGACTATGCATACCACATATTTTACTTTTATAATTGGAACCTTTTCATAGTAGAATATTACCTTTACCACTTTGTTTCATAGAAGTACACTCTCCAAGGGTGTGCATGGGCACCCTTTTGATATTGGGCTGCTATGCATTGAGGACACATACGAGATAACCCATATCGCCCTAACTGACTCATCCTTTGGAAACTGGTGGAAACTTACGCTAGAGTTAAATTTCCCCGACACAGAACAGCTCGGCACACAACAAAAACTGCTGTTCAGATGTTGCCGTTTCTGGTATTTTAACATTTTAACATTTGTGAAATTTTAATTTCCCAAATGTTAAAATTAAATTTTAATCACACGAAATAGAAAACTAAATACTAAATAGAATACACTAAAGCGAAACTTAGAAGTTACCAGGAGATCACCTACCGCTGCAGTCAACCAGTGTACGGAAGTGAAAAGCGGAAATGATTAGACCCGTTTACACCTGTTTTCCGGTTCGAACGCTGGGCGCTCCGCTTAACCCCTATTGACGATCAAGTATTTTGAACATCCGTTGTCGTAACTCCTCCCTAAATGGCTCTGGTTTGACCAGAGCCATTGCTATACCGATGGTGCAGTATAGCAAAACATATTATCAAATGTGTTGCTATACTGCCCTCAAGTGGCAACCGCAATTGCATGTACTGCCACCGAGGGGCCGTGCAGGGTCAAAGGAGATTTGCAGTTTACTCGACTTTTAACAATTTACATATTTTAAAACATTGAGATCACATAAAAAACTTGTTTCAATGATTGGATGGTGTACAATAAAAAAAAGGCTCATCATTTTTTTTTAACTAAATGGACAATGATATGCTTAGATAAGCCCTGAAATGGGAGCATGCAATGTCGTCACACGCGAACACTAGAGGGCAGCGTTGACCTGCAACACAAGATGAGACAGGACCTCCCGCCTGTTGGATCCTATGCCACCGTCTCCCTCATCGCTTCATTGAGGATCTGCAGTAGGCTTATCTGTAGGTCTTCCTGGGAATATCGGCCTTACTTTCGGACTTCATTGAGGAAATAACTTCAGTTAAGGTTATCTTAATTGATAGAAATCGAAATCTTACTGATTTGCATGCGCGAGGTTTGTTGGAGGTAGCTTAATATTTGAGTAGACCTAGTTGACTCGTTAAAATAATTGTAGGTAGGCCTATGTGATTATTATGTATATAGGGGCATTTATATTAAGTTGGTTTGAGAGGTGTGAACATATGACAAGTATTAATTTATCTATTTATGTACATTTCAATTCAGCCTGTAGTACTTGATGGTTGGCTAAAAATCCACATATTTTAATGATTTCCAATGAGTTAAACGCAAAATAAAATTACATATAGGCCTATAAGTGACGTTCTTTTCGCAAACAAAAAACATTTCTCCATTTACCAACCTATTTTCCTTCTTGTTTCCTGACAATATCTGGGACAGAACTTTATTTTCCGTTAGGCAAGTGATAAAAATATGAAATAGTCCCCCAAAACACGAAAAGTTGGTTTGAATGTTTTTATTTGGTTTTTCAGATAATATAAAGCCCTTTACTACTTCATTTTGGTACAATTTGGTATTGAATAAAAATACAATAAAATACAAAAAGAAGAAAAGTAAACAATTGCACTTTTGAAGTAAATTAAGTCAGAATCTGTTATAATTCTGTTTCAAGTATCCCAGCATAGTTCAACTATTCATTGCAAGGTGTATGATCAAGTAAAAACGGGATCGGAGCCAATTCATTCAAGCATAATTACATGTTCCAATCTTGGACAATAGTTTGGAGAAACGCATCTGGAATCAAGAGCACTTTTCGGAGAGTTTGGTTTTATTTTACATCATAAATTGGCGCCATGAGATCACTTGAAACCATAAACTATTTTTTTGATTCCTCAAGCCTAAAATGTCTTGGCAATAAACAATATGAAAACATCAACAATTATATTTAAAATAGGCAGTGCTTTATCCGTTTGGACGGATCATCTCATTGAGGCCCTAGAAGTCTGACATGGTATGCAGTATACAAGGCATCTTACAGGCGTTTTTCGATTATAATTTTCCCTTTATAAAATCCCTGACCTGATATAAGTAAGCGAGTATCAAAGTTACATAAACATGTAATGTAAACATACTCAAATATTACATATGTACAACAAAACGCTTGGGTCCTGCCCAAATTTAGTGTTCGATTTCTTGAGGCCAAACCCATAAGGCATTCGCCCGCCACTCATAACTTATTCATGCTACACTGACGGTCTTAATTAACTAATTTGTCTTTAAAAGTACATAATTACAACAGTCGAAAACGCTGTGGTTCAACCCGGACGGAAGGGGTGGACTAGGAGCCGATCAGTCGATTGGAACGCATTCCAACTGTTACCGCGTTCCAATTGGTCCGAAATGTGTTCGTTCTCTTTACATGTGCCGTTTCATGTGGAGCGCAAGGTGGTCGGAGCGCGAGAAGGCCCTCTCGCAGAGGTGACACTGGAACGGTCGGTGGCCCGTGTGCTTCCGGAAATGACGCGTGAGTTCGTCGGATCTAGCGAACTTCCATCCGCAGCCGTCCCAGTTGCAATGGTATGGTTTTTCTCCTATAGAGCAAAGAAGAAGAAACATATTTAGTCATATGTTACGTAAAGGCATACAACTCTAAGGACAACAAGACGACACCAAATTCAACATAGAGGTCATCGAGGTCCTTGATGTATGTGTTTGGCGGGGCCTATGACTTACAGACGGGTACGGTGCCAGTGACGTACCTGTGTGCGTTCTCATGTGGGCCTTGAGGTGCGAGCTCTTCGTGTACGTCTTCCCACAGCCCGGGTACTCGCAGTTGTGCGTCGCCGCGCGCTTCCGGGCCCACGACCTTCGCCCGCGCTTCTGCTTCATGCCCGCCGCGTCGTCCTGCACGTAGAACTCCAGCAGAGGAGAGGAGGGCGGCGTGAGCACCATACCGTGAATGGAGGAAGGAAGCTGCGCGCGCATAGGATCCCTGTACAGGCCGTATTGTCCGTTGAACTGTGCCGGCGGCGCGCCGTCGTGCGCGTAATGGTGCGCTTGTGGCGGATACGGCGCGTTGGCGTACGGTGACAAGCGCGGCTGGTTGTGGCTATGGTGATGGTGGTGGGGGTGGAGTTGCTGGTGGGGATGCGCGCCAAGCACCGTGCCCATCCCCCCCATGTGGCACACTTTCCTCCCCAGCTGCTGCATCGAGTGCGGCGGGGGAGCGAAACCACCCGGACACTGCGCAGGGGCCGGGGCGGTGGTTTGATGGCGCGTGAGAGTCGCGGGGTGCATCGCGGGGCGCATCTGCTGGCCGTGGTCGTACAAAGGCCGCATGAAGTCCCCGCCAGAAGAAGATGACGAGGAAGCCATCATACAAGAATGCTCGTGCGCCTCTGTTTTGATTTTGTATCCAAGCGGTGGGGATTGCGTCGCTTGAGAGTTTACCGGGTTGAACACGCGCAGCTCCGTGAACTCCTGCCTGTCTATCGGTTTGGAGGCGGGAGAGTCCCCGACGCTCTCACCACCGGGATAGCTGATCTCCGGCGTGAGGAGCTCTGCCATCAGGCTGCGCACGGGGTCGGTGCCCGGGTCGGAGAAGCTCGTGCTGGTGATGTGGTAGTCGGGGGACCGGTGGGTTGAAGGAGCGTCGCAGGTCTCCTGCACCGAGTTCCCGCTGCAGCTCTCGGGCGACTCCGGGAGGAAATACGAGGAGCTCTGCTGCTGTGGGGGCGAGCACGAGCTGTCACTCATGGGCTGGCGGACACTCTCGGTGCCGATGGTGTTGGAGAGGATGAACTCGAGGTCCAGGTACTTCCCCAGCTCGTCCTCGTCCCGGGTGGAGGCGGTGAGTGGAGGGGACTCGATGATGCTGAACTCCACCTCGATGTGCGGGGTCACGTCCCCAACACCTGTGGCGCGCTTCTCCGTGGGGGACACCTTCCACAGCTGTAGGATAAAAACACATGACCACGGTCAACATCCACCCCGTTGCATCATTCAACCTACACATTTCATTGAGCTTCAAATGACGCGCATTTACTGCATTGCTATGATGTTCATCATTACATTGAATTGACGTCTACAAGAACTCGAATAACTTTTTCAAATAAATAAATAAATAAATATATATATATATATATATATATATATATATATATATATATATATATATATATATATATATATATATATATATATATATATACAGTAGTTCACCTAACAAATACAGAACGTCCACGATATTCTCGTCAGAAAGCGCATCACCATGCAGCCTACTTACGTTGACAATCTCCGACTGCTTTTCGTCCATCGACTGCAAGTCGAGGAAAGAAGCGGCGGAGAGCACCACGGCTTCCGCGACCTCCATTCTGCCTCTTCAGCGACAAATTGGACAACAAATACTAAACAATGAGGACGTTTTTGAAGCGGTAGACACACACCAGTATCGACTCTTATATGTCCATGGATCGGTGTGTGCGACCACGCCAGTAAGGCACAAGAGTGAAGGACGTCAGTAGAGCAGAGTACAGCCTGAGTCTATTTTATATAGCCATAGCCAATGGGGGCGTGGCTGTTCTGACACACCTGCTTCCCCTTCGATCAATCAGAACGCAGTCCTGCCTGTGAGAGCGGAGAATAAGCAGTTCCACATCCCAAATACAAAATGTTAGTTAAATCGTCCTATTTAAAGTAGCCCCATGTTGGCTAGTAAATAATAGCAGAAGTGCTCTGCTTTAACGGATTGTTTATTGTGGAAGCGTAAAATATAATTTATAAAAGATGATGATTATTATTATTATTATTATTATTATTATTATTATTATTATTATTATTATTATTATTATAGTATAAACCAGTACCTTTCTTTATTTATCTTGGATAAATGACAGGTGGAGGCCGGTTTCATGAGTGTATGAATGATGTATTATCTCACACTGCCCTGTTTTAGGCCTGAGAACTATCCGGAGCCCTTGACGGCTGAGGGGCGACAGGCAGCCCGGGCCGGAATGGAGGCCCGGAGGGACAATCGTTTTTAAAATTTGTTGGAGGGCAACGCCAAAATGATAGCGTTTTATTATAGAGAAACCATGGGATTTTCCCTTGTGGGTAGAAATGTTTGATCGCCGGTTGGATAATTAAAATAAAAAAAACAATTATGCCTTTATTTGTTGTATAGGCCTACTTTAAGACAATTAATCAACAGTATAACGACTGTTTATTTCCCACCCAAAAGGTCGCTTTATAAATAAAATGTGATTGTATGAGAATAAAAGGTCTTATTTATTTTGTTGGTATTATACGTGAATTCCAAAAATATCAGCGAATAGTTTCGGCCATCTCAACTCAAGCAAAACCAAAACGTATCTCCCAGCTTCGTTATCATGGGACTTAATCTGCATTTACAAATCATTCATTTGTCCCCGAGTCGATCCGCGGTGTCCAAACACCGAGGTGTGAATGGGGCCGCGGATCGGCGTGGCCATCGAAACAACCTGTTAATCCGGACGCAAACAAAAGCGCGGATTTTTAATGATCTTTACCAAACATGACTCATATTGCTATGTTAATGCTCAGGTAGGGAAGGGAGGAAGGGGGGGGGGGGGGGGGGGTGGACGTCGTTGCCAATCTGTCAGTCCCCCTCCCCCTAAACAAATATACATATACAGAAAAACACATGCAAATTAAAAAACGAATGAATAATTCAATAAAACATCAATTTATGTGACGGTCGGGCCTTTACGTCCCGTACCCACGGTGTCCCGGGCGGTTGTGAGCTGGACGGAGCAGAGACAGGTTTTTATACTAGATATTTTTAAACGGGCCCACCCAAATCAGTGTACAGGAGCCAAGGGAATTGAGTCAGCTTCCTGCTGCACGAGGAAATACTGCGCGCGTGCTTCCTCTCCCGCCGCTCCGAGCGCGCGCAGGCAGCGTGGCCTCTCTGCCCCCCCATAAACTGAAACGATCCAGGCTTATAAAAACATTTGACATTATTGCCTTATTCACGAGTAGCCCCTTATGACTCACATATAACCACTTTGTACATTGACTTGAAATAAGAATTGTCTAGGTAGCCTTTATTATAAAAGCCTTTATTTGTGGGTATTTGTTTAATATTAACATTTTTAACAATAAAAAAAGCCAGCTAAGCACTTTGCCGTTGGTATAGATGTGTGCAGTCTAGTGATGCGTTAATTTGAACTCATATTTGGCACACACACACACACACACACACACACACACACACACACACACACACACACACACACACACACACACACAAAATGAAGCTGAGGACTGCAGATTAGTTTTGAAACGAATAAGCAAGGGAATACAGCCAGAGGAAAGTAATTAACAAATGAAGAAGCATAAATACAACTGAACAACAGTTCAGTGAATGGGGGTAGGCCTGTTTGTGATATAGTCAGTAATGCTTTCTTTCTGATGATATATTTGACTGCAGAGTCATCAGACTACCAATGAGGTGCTATATCACCTTTTCAACAGGTCACCCAATTTTTAGGCCTGAGAATTCTTGTAACCAAATTGGATAAACAGTTCATTGCAGCACACTGAATACTTTTAGACATGTCAGCAATCTGTCACGACCCCATGTGCATTTCAGGCTAACATAATTTATACACTGTATTTTATGTGACGTGTGTTTTGGATACACAACACATTTAGATACAATTCCAAACAGTGCTCGTATTACTACTTGAAATTGAAATAATGAATCGGTTAATTCATTATCCATCTCCATCGCCACTCCCCCACTCGCCGCCTACGCTCCGCTGATGTCAACCTTCTCACCTCCATCACCAAGACCAAGTATCGCACCCTGGGGGACAGAGCCTTCGCCATCGCCGCCCCTCCCCTCTGGAACTCCCTCCCTCTGGCCATCCGAAACTCTGACACACTCTGTTCATTCAAAAGTCAACTAAAAACTCTTCAGGACCACCTACAACATTTGACAAATCATCCTCTGCCATCTTCCACTCTCTCCCGCTCTCTTAATGTGTTGCCTATTGTTGTGGCGTTGTTTATTTTTTCCCTTTTGTTTGAGTGTCTGTACTGTCTGTATGTATTCCTTTCTTATTTGTAAAGCGTCTTTGAGTATTTAGAAAAGCGCTATAAAAAACTGATAAATTATTATTATTATTATTATTATTATTATTATTAACTAAGTGTTTTAATGACTGCTGCTCATTGTCTTGTTAATGTGCACATGGTAAACAATTGGAAAGGAAAAATTAACTATTGTGTTGAATTTAAGAAATAATAAAAAAATAAATAATAATAATAGGGGCCCGCCAACTTCTGATGTTCATGTTGAGCGGTGACTCAGGGGCCAACACGGCTAGGAACCCACCTCGAGCACACTGAATCTGTCCTTCGTCAGACAAGCCCATGCTGGCTAACTGGTTTAGTGGCATTCAGCCAGGCTAATGAAGCTATTAGCAGCTAGCTGTTAGCCTAATGAGATCAGGATCATAGGTGGTGAGCAGTCTACCGCCCAACATGCTGGGGTGGCCTGGTGTGTGAGTGTGTGTGTGTGTGTGTGTGTGTGTGTGTGTGTGTGTGTGTGTGTGTGTGTGTGTGTGTGTGTGTGTGTGTGTGTGTGTGTGTGTGTGTTTAAACGGGCTAAACGTTACATAGGTTTTCAGTCAATGTTTGTGAACGAGCTTTAAGGTACTTAGCTAGGAAGAGCCACTGAGAGAGAGAGAGAGAGAGAGAGAGAGAGAGAGAGAGGGACGGTGAAGAGGAGAATGATGAGAGAGAATACAAGAAAAGAGAGAGGGGGATGAGAGAGGAGAAGATAGGGGATGACAGAGAGACAGACCGAGCGAGTGAGTGAGAGAGAGGGAAAATAATACTTAATAATAGTATTACTAACAGTAGTAATTCTCAGTAAAACAGAGCTTCAGGATACACCACTGCCCCTGTGACTGGGGACGTTTTACACCCCAGTATCAGATGAGTTCAACAACAAACAAGCCAATATCAACACAAACAACCACCACGTATACACCAAGTGATTTGCATTATGCAAATGGCTGCGGCCAATTCCGATTCAAATTCACCTTGCATTCACGGCAACAAACTTTACATTAATAGATAATAATAAAATGCAAAATACCTTGTGTACCTATGGTAAAGAAGCGTTAGCATCAGAATCACATAGTTGGCAGGTAAGCTCAGGGGTTCAGTTTGTCTGTGCTACAGGGAATATACATGGGGTAAAAGATAAGATAAAAACAAGAAATGCTAATTACAGCATTAGGTCATTTTATATAACGTATATTCTTTCTTGGGGGTGTGAGTGTGTGCGTTGGGGGTGGGGGGTCAGGGTATGGACAGTTTTAGATCGTCAGCTTTAAGTGGTCCTGATACATAAGGGACAAAGCACACTACAAGCTAAACGAGAAAAACAAAAACATAATATTATAATTACTGGTTGAAGTCCCTTCACTGCCATATAAAGAGACTGTGTAACACATGAAAACAAAACACTTTCTCGCAAAACCAATTCACAGTGCTTCCCAAAATGTAAATAAATCGCCCGACAGAATTTGCACCTGATGTAAAAGACCTTCAGAGTCAGGAGTCCTTAAGTACATGCACAGTACGGAGGGCTCAGCCCCCCCACCTCTGGTATCACCTCCACAGGTCAGTTTTAGGCCAGCTCTCGTCGCCCATCGTACCCAGCCAGGGGGGCTTCTCTCCCCCCACCCCGCCCCCCCAGGCTCTGCCGCTACAGGTTATACCTGTTGGAATCACGAGCATGTGTGTGTGTGTGTGTGTGTGTGTGTGTGTGTGTGTGTGTGTGTCTCATCACCAAATGCCAGTGTTTCACCCACAGTGACTCAGAATATGCAATTTATGATATGATAATATTATGCATAATATGCATAATGTGAAATTATGCATAATATTACGACATAATATACATTATGGGAGGGCTCGTTAAATTATTATTCTTATCTTAGTATTTTAGTGAACTAGTTTCAACTCCTTATGACTAATTTGACCAATTGAACATATTTGCCATCAGCAAGACCATCGTCAATAATCCAATTTCGAGTCTCTTCTCTTCCCATTAGTTCTATTCTATTCTCTTCTATTTCATTCGGTTCTACTCTATTTGAGGAACGGTTGAGCTTCAGCGCAGACCCCAGGTCTGACTGCTGCTTTACTTGTCGACTGTTTCCATCCCGAACCTCTCATACATCACTCCAGGCAGGCTGGTGTTCAGACACCATAACTGAACAGTGCTTTATGAACTAGACCCCTGAAACTAAATTACGCAATGTGTAACATGTGAAGTTTGACCACTGTTCAATGTATTTAATTGTACTTCATTCTGTTTGTATGTTTAGAACATTCAACTGTGGAAACCGAGTATTAACCAAGATTGTACATTGTGCAAGGGCTCATCCAGGCAGAAAGTGCTCATGGGTAATAACAACCAGAGGGGCAGAGTTAAGTTGTGTCTTCTCCTGGCCCAGTTAGCTCGTCTTTCAGGCGCTTGTGCACTGAGCTTCCCTAGACAGAGAGGGAACTGTAGAAAGATGGAGGACAATGGAAGGGTATCAGGGTTGAAGAATCACATGCAGAATATTTGTGTTTTGGGTTATTCAATGCAAAGGGCAATGTGTGTGTGTGTGTGTGAGTTTGTGTATGTGTGTGTGTGTGTGTGTGTGTGTGTGTGTGTGTGTGTGTGTGTGTGCGTGTGTGTGTGTGTGTGTGTGTGTGTGTGTGTGTGTGTGTGTGTGTGTGCATGCATATTGGTTTCCATCTTGTTTGAACTGTATTAAATGACAAAGCGTGCACAACTCTAATCCAGGCATTATTTGCCTTTGTCGTCTTCCTGGGAAGTGGGAGAACTTGTGTGTGTGTGCCATGGTGGCGCTGGGAGGAAACATGTTCTTACTGGGCAGTCGTTTAGCACACGCTCGTGTCTAAAGTGATTTGCAGGGAGTACATGGTGCCAGGCGTCTGGCTTTAGGAGACCTACTGTTGGCATCGGAGTTTGAACACAGAACATATATGCCATCTTCTACAGCTGAACCAGCTCCACACAGGTCAACACGTTGTCATTTAGGAGTAATAAAAAGGTGTGCATGTTGTTTCAGGTCTCCATAGCGAGACGAGCACATGAACACATCGTTCTTCCGACAACCCATCCCAAATTTTGTTCCCGTGTGATCGATCTGACTCTAACATCCCTGATGGAATGCCAAATTACATCATTGTTGTCATAATTGTCTTGATTGGCGGTCTGATTGTGATCTCTTTGATACTGGTGGCAGGCCATGTAGAAGCCAATGGAAGCTTGGCAGAGCGCAGCAGATCAGCTAATAAGACGGTATAATGATTTGATTTATTGGGTATTGCGGATTGCGTGTGTTTTTTTTGTTTGGGTTCCCATGGCAATGGATGCCGGAGGGGGAGGAGTAAGGAGTTAACTGGGATCTGGGGCCACCTACATGTGGTAAATTGGTAATAAACCATTAAATATATAAAAATCATTATTATTAAAATATAATCATTTTTATTGCCGCTTTTACAACCTGCATTAATCAAATGAATAAAACTGATTAAACCAAATGCATAAACATAGAAAGGACAAGCAAATACAAATAAAAGGTTCTTAAAAAATGGAAGAGGCTAACACAAGAGACTACTTGTCTCTCTATCTGTCTATATCAACCTATCTATCTCAGTCACGCAAGTAAAATACATTTTTTACCAAAAATTGGGAAAATGCCTGTAACCTTTGCTTGTGTTGCCTAATGACCATTGAAGAAACAAAACGATGCAACAGACATTGTGACGGTTGAAAGGTAGCTGTCAGGCTCCTATCTTATTTCAAACACTTAATTCCTTGTAATGACCAGTGTTGCCACAGTTACCTTGAAAAAGTAAATGTGATTACTAGTTACTCCTTAAAATAGTAACTTAGTTACTTTACTGATTACTTGATTTTGAAAGTAACTACAGTTAGATTGCAAGTTACTTTATTAGTTACATTTGCAATGTAAGTGAATACAGAGAGAGAGTGAATACAGAGAAGGGTCATTTAGGCGCAGGTAGGGGTTAATGAATACAGAGAAGGGTCAGTAAGGAGCAGATAATGGTTAGACAGTACAGAGACTGATTATTAAGGAGCAGGTAGGGGTTAGACAGTACAGAGACACGTCATTCAGTAGCAGGTAGAGATGAGGGCATCTTCTCAACGATGCCTACAGGCCAGGTCAAAGAGCCTAGCCACTACGCTATCCAGAAGAAGCCAGGGGAAGACGATCTGCCTACCGTCTAACTCTGAAGTGGATAGCCAGAGTGACCTTTAAAACGACAGGAGAGGTCTTAGAGGTCGAGGAGGTCACGAGATCTTGTTGACGTGGGTTTGTGCTGGTCTTACTCATGACCCCCCCCCCAAGTCAGCATTAGTTTCCGTCCAACATGTTTGCTACTTCTTTTATTATTCTGTCTGGTCCGACTGCAATATTGCATTAGCATCTTCTCTGTGGAAAAATCATAATTTCATATCCACCGAGCTCAATCATGCCAAGGCTTTGGTCTCTCTGAATCAATTTGGTCTGTGGATCCAAGAAGACAAAAGTGAACCAGTGAGTGCAGCTTTAAGTTCTTAGTGTAAATGTGTGTGTACATGTGAGCTGAAAGTTCTGGGAAGAATGGGAGACTTGTTATCCCCATGTTAGGACCCTTCCAACTCAGCCGTTTTTTTATGATTGTAGCGTCGTCGTGTGACGTTTCTCAGAGGCGGCCATAAATATCAACCGTAAGAAAATGCCCAACTGGAGCTCCACACATCTGCACACACCTTGTCCCTTCATCGTGACATCAAAGTGCCTCGGCTGACGCCAAGAAAAAGAATGTGTCAGGAGTATAGTGTTCACAAAGTGGTTGGCAGCGAAAGATAATTGTAGATTTCTTCGACCTAAACATCGGAGTTTACGCCCGTTTTCGCTTAATAACCGGGACCAAACGGCATGGATAACTATGTTGAAGATCAAATAAGATAAATATCTTAGGTAAGGCAAATTCCCTTCAACGTTTAAAACAAAAATTATACGATTTTGGGAGGCCCTTTAAAGATGCAAAGGAACAGATATGGTGTTAGCAAGGGTACTGAAACCAGGATGGTAACGATAGGCTATCTAGTAGTGTTACTGCGTTAGTTCTCCTCTCTGCTCACATCATGAAGGATCAGACGGAAGCAGAAGAAGAGGCCGAGCCATGAGCATACCTGCCCAGGTAGACGATCAGAATTGAGGATGGGGGAGGGGTGGCTCAGACAGAGAAGGTCGGCCTTCATTCTTTCTCTCTCTCCCGTGCCCTCTCTTTCTTGGCCTGTCCTATTGACCTTTTCAGTGTTCCTAAAGACAGAGAGACAGAGACAGAGACACAGAGAGGGAATATGAGACAGAGGAAGATAGAGAAAGTGAGAGAGAGACAGGGTGAGAGAGAGACAGAGAGTGAGAAAGTGCATGGGGGACAGATAGAGAGAGAAAAAGAGACAGCAAGAAAGAGAGAGAAAGAGAAAGAGAAAGACAGAGAGAGATAGAGAGAGGGAGAAGGGGGAGGGGGGGGGGGGTCTCTGTCCCCAGACAGGAGGTCTGCTTTCCTCCAGACGAGACTCGACCAATTACAAAGACAAAGGACGAGAGACTATAGAGATGAGTGACTGGGAGCCAGGGAGCCCTTTTCTTTACTGGAGGCTGGGGGGCTAGTGGTGAAGGGTGCTCTGAATAAATACACACACACACACACACACAGAGACACAGAGAGAGAGACAGAGAGAGAGAGAGAGAGAGAGAGAGAGAGAGAGAGAGAGAGAAGGGGGGGAGAAAGGGGGAGAGATAGAAAGAGAGATTGAGGGGTAAACAAGGGGGAGGCTATTCAGATCTTTAAAAGTTCCAGGCCAACAACCGAACGAAAAGTTGTACACAGATAACACTAAACCAAGATAACCACACGTCTCCAGGCCCCGAAGTCTGCCTCAGACTAGGGCAACATGATGAATACTCATATGTATATATAAATATATATATATATATATATATATATATATATATATATATATATTGCACAATACACTTGCTCTTTTTGGGTAAGGCAGCATTAGGGTTAGGCCAGCATGTTTGTAGATCCACGCTCGTGTACACAATATGGTTGATGCGATGTTTAAATAGCGGCGACTCGGTTTCTGTCTCCCATAGCTATCCGACCCTCATACCTGGTTGTTTTCGAAAACTCAATCGCACAGCACTTAGTTACCACGCAGCCACTACGATATCACTTCTGCCCTTTGAGTCTTAATCCTCGCCCACAAGTGGCTTCGGATAGAAGCCGAGACAAAAGCGTTCAAAATGAGCAAATGTCAAAATAACCATCTGACCTTCTTTGACGGGCAAAGCAGTATTGTGTTGCCGTTTTTTTGTTGTATCAGCCAGCGCCGCTAACCTCTTGAAACCCGTTCAGCAAAACATAGACTCAGAATCAGTCTGTATGAATGTAACCTCAAAATGAAGATTAAAGAAACACGTTCAAACAAACACCATCATGTTTCCGGACTTCAATAGGAAACAACACAGTTTTTGGGCAAAAACACAAAACGTTTAAAACACGAAACACTCTACCCTTGCCCCCACACGTGCAGAAAGGCAGTCAATCTTGGTAAGCTGTTCTTCTGTGTTCCGAGTGCTTGTTCCCTTCTGAAAGAAGATGAATATCTATGGCGTACGCCTCCCCTGTCGGTGCTCGGCGAGGGCACACAGTACACCTGAACCTGCAGGGCCTTGTATAATAGCTGGCACCGACATCAGGCAGCTGCCTAGGCCATTATGAGATTTAAACCCCCAATAGCCACAAGGCACACACACACACACACACACACACACACACACACACACACACACACACACACACACACACACACACACACACACACACACACACACACACACACACACAAACACACACACACACGCAATATGTCAGACAGTAATTGCTACTATCACTCGTTTAAAGGCACTCTTTGAAGAACTGGAAATCCAACTATCCTGGGAGCCACATGAAAGTGGCAATGAAGCCATCAAAGCCACATAGTCGCAAACTACAATTCCCATAATTTCCTTGCAAAGGTGCTGTGTTACCTGATTTTTAGGAGTGTGTGCTGTTCTCAGCAATGCAACAGACTCTTTTCAATGAGTCGAGTAGATGGGACGTTAATTCAAACATGACGTACATACTATTAATGTTATCGATCCATCCGATCACTGAACCATCTCACTAATCCTATCAACTGTCAGATTAGTGAGTAGTCCACTTCTCAGAGGCAATGAGCCAAGAAGGGCTAATGTCAAAGACCAAGCATGCCCTACCAGGGGGCTCAGAGGTTTAGAGTTTGCCTATTTTAGTCAGGCCTCTGACTTAGTATCACAGCGATTTATCAATCAGAAACCTCCAGTCGTTCTCCTAAGGACCGAGATCCTTCTCCCACACCTCAATAGGGTGTCTATCGTCTACCGCTCAGCGTTTTTATCGCGGTAAAGAAGTCCAGCAAAGACAGTAGAACCTGATGATGTGATTGGGAGAAAAGCAACAAACACATGCCTCACCGAACATGTTGTTTGCACTTCGATTGCCCCTCCAAGATTTTGAAACTCACAGAAATCTCTGCAGGTTACAGCGATGCGATGCACTGTGTGGGACTGGTCAGAAATCCTATCCGGGTCTGATATGTTTTGATCCATGTCTCCACCATGTCTCCACCAACTGGTTAATACAAGTTGCCACTGGTTAATACAAGTTGCCACTGGTTAATACCAGTTACCACCAGTTACCACTGGTATTAACTAATGCAAATGTTCCGTGAGCAACCCGAAAGCACATTTAGTTAAAAAAAAAGTTTGTCTGCAAAGGACTCCCTAATTCCTCGGTCGGCAAAATTACCAGTAAAATGTACTTTATCAAACATTCTTTCTATAACATTCTAACATTCTTTATATAACATTCCACCACATCAAACAACAGCACACTGATGTTCGCCACTTAGAATGAAAAACGGGTCAATGTTGATTCCTGTGTGCTGAATCCATCAGTTTGACCGATGAATTTCTTTATCTGGCGCTGATAACGCAATAGAAACGCAACTCAATACACTCAAACCCCCCTCCTCCCTACACACACCTCTCCCCAAGCGGTTTAGTCTAATACGTTTGGTGAGGTCAACAAGAAATGGCTTCATAGACCCAACCTTATCCTATGATCTGATTTGGGGGTTGGCCACTGCATCTGATTGAAATTCATTCACAGGGAAAGGTCAGAGACAGGTTTGCAGGGCTAAAAATATTTATAATAATAGTGTTTAGTATGTTTAATAAGATGTTTGACAGTTGTGGATTATAAGAAAGACATTTTGGAAGATGATAATGACTCAATAAATTCATCCTGACATTATTAACTTAGACATAGGCTGAATGGCATGTATTAACAAGCTCTCTCTTTGTGTGGGTCTCTCACTCGCTCACTTTCTCTCTTCCCGTGTTTCTCTTGTTAATGAAAAGATTTATTGTAATGGGAAACATACTTTTACATTTCCAAAGCACATGCTAAGTAAAAGCATCTCTCTCTCTCTCTCTCTCTCTCTCTCTCTCTCTCTCTCTCTCTCTCTCTCTCTCTCTCTCTCTCTCTCTCTCTCTCTCTCTCTCTCTCTCTCTCTCTCTCTCTCTCTCTCTCTCTCTCTCTCTCTCTCAGAGAGCGAGCTAATGGTCCACTCCAGATAGTGGGTGTTTCACCGAGTCTGTCTCCTGCCCTTAATAGTCTGCTTCTGCAAACACTTGAAAGGCCAACCTCACTCAACAGCCATGTAGACATATATGCATGGCTTTAGGCAGACTCACACACACGCAAGGCCCGCACACACTTATATGAAATGACCTATTGTTGTGAATGACTGGGCTTTTTTTCTTTCTTTTAAAGGTTTAAGGTTTAAAACATAGCTTTAATAGAAAACAATTTTAGAATGGCAGGACTTTGTGTATAAAGTTGTGTATCTTCCCCCTCAGATGGGAACTGAAGTAATTTGAATGAGGGATCGTCATGGAAATGAAAGACACAAATATATTGTCATTTTTTACACTAGCTATAAATTATACCAATCATTCAAGAATCTCTTATTCTAGTTCCTGAAATAACACACACACACACACACACACACACACACACACACACACACACACACACACACACACACACACACACACACACAAACTCTCGACCACATCAACTCCCCCATATCCACCAGCCTTCCTTCAGTTTACCATGTCACATATTCGGAGAAAGAAAACGGTGACTCGTGCTCAGAGCTCAGACCTCGTGCACGCCTTCCATGGAACACACGTGCACGCTCTATGTGGAACACACGTGCACGCTCTCCATGGAACACACGCGCACGCTCTCCACGGAACGCACGTACATGTTTTGTTATCGGCTCACGCACCCTTGCGTGACCGTTGAGGCTTGGGTGCTATCGGTGGTCCGACCGCTCCTGTCCACCACAGATTACACCAGATTATACACGGTGTGTGTGTATTTACTATCTGTTAAAGTACATGAGTTGAACATATGTATTTCACTGCCCAAACAGAGGGATAGAACACTCTAACGTGTTTTTTTTAATTGTGTTATTAATTCTAAATGAATACACAAAAACACAGTCATAAATACACAAAAACACACAGTCAACAAATGTGTTGACTGTGTTGACAGTGACTGTGTGACAGTGACCGCTATTTTCTGATTGCAAAATAAAACTTTTTTTAATGATACATACTAAAAACACTTTAGGAATATCAGTTAGCTATGAATATCATGCATATAATCCTCTACAGTTAGAGGGACACTCAAGCTTATTATATATGGGAATGGAAATACAACTAGGGACTAGGGACACACGCAGTTATGACCCGGTATGACCTGCTGTATTCTGTTCTTTGACGTGTTTTAATGACACGTCTGTGCAACATGAGAACATAGCTCGGTAATTAAGTTGTAAATGTGATCTTACCGGACAACACCTTTTTACTTGAAACTCTGATCAACTATGAACTAAAACAAGAAGAGCAGCGCATTTGCACTGCAATGCATCTCCCTCCCATGATGGGCTTTAAACTCGTAATTAGCGGTTATGATTCATGTCACAATAAAAGATGGCTGATTTGCAATGAATCGCTTTCACAAAGAGAATGTGGTTACACATTCGACCAAGCCCAACCTGCTCCCTCTCCAATGCCCTTTTCAACACGGCACAATACACCCAATTCGGCAGTCCGGCTCTGATTATAATGACAGATTAACGCTATATTAGGGTTTGTTCTTTCATAGATTTAAGAATTTGATATAAAACCTTAGGAATCTGGATAGACGGCCTGGGTGGAGTAGAGGTACAAACGCACAGACACAGGTAAACAAAGCACACTCCTTAAGAGATAATAGGGAAATACCTGTAGCCTGTTCCATACCTCACCTTGGATGATTGGAGCGTGCGTTTGTTTGGCGTACATTGTGGGGACCATGACGTACCCACAAGGCATGGTTAGCAGTAAAGATACTCATGATCACATGATAATGAGGAGACTATGAGCAATGAATGTTTAGGTCTACATAGCAACCACTATTCGCAAGGCCAATCTTTTAATTATACTTAAGTTGGTGAAAAAGGTTTTATTTTAATGATACATGACCCAAAGTTCACTAAATACACTACGGCAAAACGAAATACACATAATAATATCCTAACTGTATAAATGAGCATTGAAAATAGAATACAGTTAAATGACCAAAGCATTATACCTTCTTTATAAATGTATGTGCAGAAGATGCTACAATAAATGAAAGTGTAAACAGCAACACTATGTTTTTGTAGGTTCTATAAGTAAGAAGAAAAGTGCGCTTTTTTAAAAATGCTAGCTTTTGCTTAGCCTTAAGACAACTATTTTGCTCGATATTTCCTAGTAAACATGACCTCCAAAAGTGTATCTAACTAGTTGCGTACATTACCCGCACGCAAATTCATTTTGAAAAGCTACCAGCAATTAATATATTGCTTACAAAACTAAACCAGTGGTCAGGGCATTCAACAATTAACAATCGCCTTTCATGGACATGGACATAGCTTAAACAAACAAAAACACCTTGCTTTGAGATGTGTAGGATTTGAACATGCATTAATCACTTTAAATTCCAATATATGAACAGATTGTGATTTAAATTAAACAATGAGACATTCCCACGCTGCCTCCATTGTGTTAGAGTTATTTTAGTTTTGAAGTGGAAAAGATTTGCCGGGAAAAAGGATAAAAAGGGGCTAGTAAGCACGGATTATGGCGAGGATGTCTGTTAAATTAGTTAACAGGTTAATTTAGGATTCTAACTTTAGGGTTGTTGAGTCTCCCCTCACAGAGCTCCCGCTCCACGGCTCTTAATGCACAAGCACCGCTGCAGTTTGCTTACCGGCCAAAGGGGCCAGTAATGAGTAGGAATGACTGATTCTCGCACAAAGTACCTTTGAGTGCTGCTGAGAGACAACTGAGGGAGATAAGATAATTTTGTTTACTCGCACACATACACACACGCACATATCTACACATTATCTATCCATCTATGGCCCGGCTTCCTGGTGATGCGCAGCCAAGGAATGTATTTATGAAAAAGTGGTCCCCACTTTGGTATCTCCGATCCACTGTGATGAGGGAGCTTTCATCTCCAACCAGCACATGGGGCAGACATGGCCGGAGCGGCCATGGGTGAATCACACGGCCAACTGGGTGAATATATATCTAGAAGAATCGGAAGCAGCTTCTTACTTCGCGTTTCCCATACCCACTTTCATTGATTGATTGATTGATTGATTTGGGTTTGGCAATTAATTGGGATGGGATATAAAAATGTGTTTATTGAGTGTGAAACCATGTATTGGGATTGTTGGAGTACAAATAAGTTGAATCGCATACAGACTCACACACACACACACACACACACACACACACACACACAAAAGTAAACCACGTCACCAAGCACTTTATAAGTGGACCACACATTTTGTCATAAGTACATCAAAACACTGTTTTTCTTCCCCCCCCTCCTCCCGCTCTGCTGGAGACCTGGCGTGGCGCCTGGGCAGCGCAGATAGCATCAACTGCTGCGACCACATGAAGCCGAGCACCAGCGGTCAATTAACCCATTACCACTAACGACCGGCACAACACAACCGTACAGGCACCCACATAACCCCCCCCCCCCCCCACACACACACACACACACACACACATCACAAACATCACACACACACACAAGCTTCATCTGAGTTTCTTTATTGTGTTTGGCAAAAATTGTTAAATGGCGTTTCACTGCGTCAATGTGTTTGAACCCATCAATACATGGTTACAGTGGCGGCATTAATATCAACACATAGGCACACAGCAGCAGACAACACGCTCGTCAGGGCAGGGCTTTACGTACGAATCACCCCCTCACCCTTTGTGTCCGGTCTCTCTGCGGCCACAGTAAATGAAGTATTACATGTGACATTGTCTGCGTAATTATAAGCCCCCACACATTCTCCACCCGTTCTATGAGAGGCCTGCATGCGGCGTTATCGGGTCAACCATCATCATCGTCGATGCGTCTTCGCCTCGAGCGATGATGCAAAGACGTAAACAGAGAAGTCTCCAGAGACCCCACCAACGCCTTTTCTCACGAGACACAAAACACAAGAGAGTCAATCTCAACACAACCTTATTAAATGCACATTTTCAGCGGACCGGGATGTAACAATGATTCATATATCATAAAGGGGTGGAGGAGGATCGCTGCGGCCATTGCGTTGCCTGTGAAGCATATTAATTGAGGATTTAAGGCCATTGTGTGTAAACAATAGCCTACACTCCTAGGGTGTTTGGCCCTTCTGTAAAGAATGTATGGCAAGAATAGAAACAGGTATGTTTTGCTACCTTTACTTTTGACTCCATCAATATTATTTGGATGTTGTGTTGCATCCTTATTTAACCCTGGTTCCACCAAAGGGGACATAGCAAGGCTGAACGACTGAACGACTGTACGACGACTGAATTTTGGCCCTAATTTTGACGGTCTTCTGCACTGTTATCTGAATTACTAACATGCAGGTGGAGGACTACAGGACAGGCAAAGGAAAACAGGACAGGTGGAGGACTACAGGACAGGTAAAGGAATACAGGACAGGTGGAGGACTACAGGACAGGCAAAGGAATACAGGACAGGTGGAGGACTACAGGACAGGTAAAGGAATACAGGAAAGGCGGAGGACTACAGGACAGGTAAAGGAATATAGGACAGGTGGAGGACTACAGGACAGGTAAAGGAATACAGGACAGGTGGAGGACTACAGGACAGGTAAAGGAATACAGGACAGGTGGAGGACTACAGGACAGGTGAGGGACTACAGGACAGGTGGAGGACTACAGGACAGGTAAAGGAATAAAGGACAGGTGGAGGACTACAGGACAGGTAAAGGAATACAGGACAGGTGGAGGACTACAGGACAGGTAAAGGAATACAGGAAAGGCGGAGAACTACAGGACAGGTAAAGAAATATAGGACAGGTGGAGGACTACAGGACAGGTAAAGGAATATAGGACAGGTGGAGGACTACAGGACAGGTGAGGGACTACAGGACAGGTGGAGGACTACAGGACAGGTAAAGGAATATAGGACAGGTGGAGGACTACAGGACAGGTAAAGGAATATAGGACAGGTGGAGGATACAGGACAGGTGGAGGGCTACAGGACAGGTGACGGACTTCAAGACAGGTAAAGGAATACCGGAAAGGTGAGGGACTACAAGACAGGTGAGAGACTACAGGACGGGTGAGGGACTACAAGACAGGTGAGGGACTACAAGACAGGTGAGGGACTACAAGACAGATGAGGGACTACAGGACAGGTGAGGGACTACAGGACAGGTGAGCAGGTAAAAAGCAGCAACAGTGGGACTGGGAAAGGAGGAGGGAAACACGAGGACTGAATGTTGTGCTAACTGTTAATACCGGAACCTTTCTCTGGCTGTAGCGCCTGAGGCCTCCACCAGACAGCTGGGATTCACTGGTTTATTATGGGAGCTTAAATACACTGGGCCCGAAACTATATATCCCCCCAAGGATTATCTCAAAAGAACAAACACACACACTGCACACACACACTCACGTAATAAGAGTAGTTAGTAGTAATCAGATCTTGTTTCCAGTCCAGCAAAACACCAGCAGTGAAAGGTGAGGGATATGTAAACTCAGGAAATGTTGTTTTTTTTGTCCAAGCATTTCATGGTTAATGTGTGTGTGTTATTTAATACACATATATATTTTGAATGAAGCTATAGTCATAGTTTCCGAATATGCTTGACGAACCTGAACGCTGAAAGCACCAACGTCTGGTCTCCTAACCAGGAGGACGAAGGTACTTCCAGGGGGTTACGTCTCCCAGAATCCTCCTGTCACCTGGCCCTCGACGAATGGACTTGACCTTTCACCCCAACCGACATCCCTACAGCAACCCCAGGACATAGTGGGAGGGGGCTTGTGGTCACCCAGGTAACATGCCCTACCCCTTGCTTTTCCATTGAGGGGGTTCAGTCATTTGTGGTAGTATCTGTCTGTTGGCTTGTAAAGGGGTCGAAAAAAGCTGGAAAAGTTCAGGTTTTCCTGAAGGTTTGGGAAAGGGGCATCTCAAGCACTTTTTTCAATGACGCAAATGTGTTTGAGAATTGTGAATGTCAACATTCAAGAAGAGTGCTCTTGAAAGATAGTTTGAAAACTAGTGTGATATTGTTTGAACCTTTCAGCACCTTTCAACAACACAAGTGTGCTCGCCACATTAGAATGACAGAATAGGGACCTAAAAAACACAATTAAATTCACAACGCTGTAGTCTATTATCATATTCATATCATTTCACAGTTCTATCACGTGCTCTCCTATCAACTCAGACTCTTTGCCAATAGTCAGACCCTTTGATCCAGAGCCTAGCGGAGCCTAACCCAACGACACCTGGGATATTTGGTTTGGGAGACACAGTCTCCCAAACGCTCTCTTCTGAGGAACGGCCTTACATACAGGATTTCCTCTATGTTTTTCTGACACTTTTCATTCACTGTCTGGGTAACTCAAGCCACCAAGCAGTCCCCCCCCCCCCTCTCATCCAATGCTTTGCTAATCTCTCTCACCCACACACACACACACACACACACACACTCACTACCTGCTTAAATCCCCCGTCCATCGTTCTCCTTGTTGTGCCTCTCTATATCTATTTGTTTCATATTCAGTGCCCTGGACTACCTGTTTGCGTGTCCATCCCCCCCACCCACTCACCTCCACCTTCCCCTGCCTAGGTCGTGTTCCCAGGGATGTCTGTTTGGGGGGGGGGGGGTCTATGATCTAAGCGGAGATGGTGGGATCCTTAAGCCCTGGGAGAGAAGCCGGTGTCCCTCTTCAGAAGCGCTCGGAGCAATGACACACACACACACACACACACACACACACACACACACACACACACACACACACACACACACACACACACACACACACACAGCTTCTCCCCATACAAGACAGGAGGCCACTGGTTGATCAACACATTCATTGTTAACAGTTTACCTCATGAGGTAAAGAAACACCTGCAACATGTAGACACTGTCATGACGTTCACAGCCACTCTGTTATCAGCCAGAGTGTGGGTGTGTGTGTTCATAAGACGCGTTTGACATGCGTGGTGTTAGTTGTGGGCTTGTGTAGTATGCGTTTCTTTCACGCTGGCTTTTTTTTTCTTTTTTTAACAAACATCGGCGTGGAAGAAACCCTTGGAGCAAACAGCGGCACGCGACACCAAGAGGAAGCAGTTTAATATCAGATTAGTATAATTGAATGTAATAGCAAAATAAATAGATTTTCCACGCAATGCGGCAGCGCACGCTGCTCCTCCAGCTATTAGAGTTGTGTTGACTTTGAATGGGTGACAGAAAAAGTAGGAATGTGTAGGAATAGTGAGGGGACTATGTGTGGATGTGGGGCCACTTCCATTACGATTGGAATTGGCTTCCTTTATTATTGAGGGAGGCCGCTTGTTGTTGGTTGTTTATGATGAGGGAGGTAATTTCTGCACAACACACATGCGCACACACAGACACACGCACACGCATGCACACACACACACACATTAAAAATAAATGTTCAAATAACGCCCAAAAACTTGTTTCTATGTGTGCATTGGAGCAACATATTTTCCAAAATGGAGTGTGTCATTGCTATGGATTGTAGCAAAGCCGGCTCCAGCTCCAGGTCTCAAGGCTTACGAGGACTGGAGGGGCCATTTGAACCTGTACTTCTGTACTTTTCCCAGTATATATTAGCTGACGCCCAGACCAACTAATGGAAAGTTACTAGGGTTGAAGTGAAAAGGTATGGTGCGAGTCTTGTATGATGCAGGAGAAGTTGTCAACCCTGATGGAAACAGGAAGTGGATTGTTTCTTTAACAGGATGTGAGGTCACGGCACAGTGTCGGATCACTGCGCATTCTGACGACAGAGACATCATATTATACTCTTTATAGAGACTGGAATCAGGGGGGTGCGTTCAAAGGTCAACACGCACATCCACAGATTTATAAATAAACATACACATTTCCAGTGGCTGTTGTTTGCAAAGTGAGAGGGACCCCAGGGGAAGCTGGGTACTTTTGTCACAAGTTGGCGTGTTTCATTTCATTCATTTTTATTACCAAATTGAGACTGATAATAACTACATTCAACCATGAAGACACAAAAAGTGAAAGAGAAGGAACAATTCATCAAATATAATAGATAATTAATTTGTTATATTTATTTTAGAACAACAACTAACAAATATAAGGGAAATATAATTGTTATATTATTATATGTGTTCCACTATTAGTGCTTACTGAGGATCATCAAATGTATTTGATGATTTGATGAGGGTTAATATTCACAGTAAAATAGCATTAGCATGAATGTTAGCAAACACCAACAACTATTTAATAAGAGCTTCTGAAATTAAACAAGTAGTCCTCGTTTATTTAAACCTAATAAACGATTTAATGTTTGAACATTCATCAATTTGACCTAATGTGTGTGTGTGTGTGTGTGTGTGTGTGTGTGTGTGTGTGTGTGTGTGTGCTTTATATTGCCAGAATAAAATTCAAACAACGAGAATCAGCTGAACTTTAGGTGGTGGAATAATTGCAAACGAAAGAAGTTTTATGGTTTTACCTGATAATGTGAGACGACGATGCTAACCAGTGTAGTGTAAGACCAAGTCTCATTGCACGTATAGTTTACCGTTAATCACAAAAGCATGTGGATATATGTTTGCTGAAATTATTATAACCATAATGACTTGTTCTTTATTTTCTTCGACCTTATTTTTTTAGGAAAAACGGGGTGACGGGATTCTTTTGAATGCAAAATCAGTGAGCCAGAACGACCTGGATAGTAGTGAACCATGAATGGATTAGCCCCTGTATCGCCCTCGCTCAGACACTGACAGATTTATCTGTCTGGCATCTCTTAACATGTTCTCTTACTCTCTCTTTTCATCCCTATGACAATGCCAAACCCAGATGAGTCAGTCCGATGAGTCAATATAAACATTGAACTTTCATACCTCGGTCGGTCTGTCCGTCTGTCTGTCTGTCTGTCTGTCTGTCTGTCTGTCTGTCTGTCTGTCTGTCTGTCTGTCTGTCTGTCTGTCTGTCTGTCTGTCTGTCTGTCTGTCTGTCTGTCTGTCTGTCTGTCTGTCTGTCTCTCTCTCTCGCTCTCCTAAGGCAGGGAGAGAGGGAATTCAGTGGAGGTCTCGCACACATCATCACGTGTGCATACCTGCTGTAGGACGGGTGGAGGGGGGAGGACGCGCCCCAACATTAGCAACGACCCAGTGTGGTGCCCACACCACACCTTCATCCTCCTCCGCCTTCTCCTCCACCTCCTTCACCTCCTCCTGTGAAGGGTAGGGGAGGTTGCGCTAAATTGCGGCCCCGCCCAAACCACTCAACGCCCGTATTTGACATCCCTCCGCGGGAAACACCTTCATTCCCTCTGGATGTGTGTGCAGTGCTCCCGCAGAGCTGACAGGCGAAGCTAAGTTTGAGCTTAAAGCTTAAGATAGCCTGCTAAGTGATGAAACAAAGTTGAAGAATAGTTACAAAAAAAACAACAGAGGAAAACGTAAAGATATAAAGAGTCAGTCAGTGTAGGCTGCAGGAGACAAAGTGTGTGTGTGTGTGTGTGTGTGTGTGTGTGTGTGTGTGTGTGTGTGTGTGTGTGTGTGTGTGTGTGTGTGTGTGTGTGTGTTGGCATGGTAGTCTAGTACAAGAGGACTGATTCATTCTTTGGGGCCCCACCCTAAGTGGCCCCTGGTCTCCCAGCATGGTGGAGCCCCCCCCCCCTCAGGGGCCCTGGACAGCACACAGGTTGGCTGGGAGGTAGCAGACCAGCCCAGTGAGGGACAACAGGATGCCATTACACCTCCCTCTCTAAATGACACTCACGCTCCTCAAGTGTGAAACACGGGAGATAGGGGATGAACAGGACAAACACAAACACACCACACAAGCACGCATGGTGTTACAAGATCACACACAATAACATCTTCGGTTTCTGTGAAAATGGACGATCTCTGAGAAACAGAGCGAAAGAGAAAAAGAGAAAGAGAGAGAGAGAAAGAAAGAGAAACTGATAGAGAGAGAGAGAGAGAGAGAGAGAGAGAGAGAGAGAGAGAGAGAGAGAGAGAGAGAGAGAGAGAGAGAGAGAGAGAGAGAGAGAGAGAGAGAGAGAGAGAGAGAGAGAGAGAGAGAGAGACAGACAGACAGATTCTGAGGGCGTTGACCCCTAAAGGACGCGTCTTCATCCTGATGGGACCTGACAGCGGTTAAAGTTTACAGCTCGGGCCCTCCAGAATAAAGGAAGACATCTAGCGTTTACAACCGTGGTTGTTCCAGATCCAATGATGATAACGTGATTAAATATGCACGGGAAAAGGCCTGGATCCATGGCCTTTGTTTAGGTAGTGAGACGAGCAGGCCAAAACGAGCTCTGAGGGATAATTACTGCTACTCTACCATTTAGTCTCTGAGTTATTTAGCAGGCGCTTTTATCCAAAGCCACTTACAGTGAATTGGTCTACCTGCCTCTTACTGACCTGTATCCGGTCCAGGCATCTTGCTGCAGGAGGCCAGCAGGTAGGCTGCAGACGTTGGGGATCAAACCTGGGACCTTCCTGCTGTGGGTTGAACACTGTCAAGCCACTGGATCCCAGTGGCAGCTATCCCCCAATGAACTGATGTTGTCTCCTTAGTCCTAACCCCTATACAGCTATTTGTGACGTCCATGCTTCGACTGAATATCTACAAGCTCGTAGGAGCAGGCCCTATTGTTTTGATAGTACTATTTTATTTCCCCGAGCAATCAATGTCCGTGGCACATATTCAATATGAGCGTCCGTGTTTTAAATGCATTAGCATGCAACAAAAGGTTAAGTGCACTCTAGCCCTGATGGGTAAACAAGCGGCCAACAGGCGCCTATTGTTAGCCTCGGTTAAGATCGTGTTGACAAGTGGCTGAGAACGGCAGTCGCCAAACACCAAAAGTCTGCTCAGCGGCTGAAGAGTAAAGGAGATTACCGACCTGCCCGGGCTTCACATCACCTGAAATCCGTAGCGTGAAACCAACTTTGGATCTTATCTTCCTTACGATAATAAAGTAAATCGGCCAGGGCGATTTGGTTTATTATCCTTCCTTATCGTAAGGATTATTATGCCTGCGATAGCTCCTGTAGCCCTCTAAACATGAGTTGGTGGAGATGGAGTTTTTTCTCATTCTATTGTTCCACATAAACACTGAGAGCTCCAAAATGTACGCCACCAATAAAAATTGGCCACATTTTTGGTGAATTTCTCAGATATATATAAAAAATCCCTCCCATAGTCCACGAGTTTGCCCTCAAAAAACACAATAACATTTTAAATTAAATTAATATATAAAACAAATCTATGTCTACCAACATATGAATATATGTATGGGTTAAAATAAATACATTTTATCTAGTTGAATTCAACCAATAAATAAAGCCGATTGAAGGAATCCCCCTGACTTCCTCCCGGGTCTCCTGTGACAGCCTACCTGTCTTCATTCCTCTCCCCTGGGGGGGAATCAGCTGCTTCAGGAGGCCCGACCCCGTCCTCGTCCTCCACCTCCCAGCAGGTGACCCTCGCCCGGCCCTACGCTGACAGAGACACGCGCGCACACAAACCGGTTCTTCCAGCACGGGATGTGCACGGGGAGGGAAGAGACGTTGGCTCGTGTTCAAGTGACAGAACAGGTTAGCCAGCGGTTAGCGGTTAGCTCGCTGCGGCCGTAGACAGCTATATATGGTTTACCTTCTCCGTGAAATAATGAATAACCATGTTTTTTTTGACATGCGTACCATACTTTGTTTCATAGGTTATTATATTATATATATATACATATTAATAGATTAATCTGCCCTGGTTTACAGATCTGCCCTAGCTTAAAAGTTATAACATTAATTGCTGCTGTATTTTTACAGTTCTTCGTAGGCTCATCTCCGAATGAGGAAAAACCTTCCTCTTGAGCGATGATTCCTTTCGTCCGGAGACTTGCCTTTGTCTCCTTTTGTCGTGTGACATATGTTCAAATAACCATGTCATTGTCTTATCATTTGTCCGTTGGGACGTCCTGATAGACTGCCAACCGCTCTGGGACGGAGGGTGGATGCGTGACAGCGGCCCATCAAATGGGCCGCTGTCACGCAGGCCAACAGGACATGTTCAGACTCTTCAGACATCCCCGTGATTGACAGCTTTACAGTATTTCATCTTGTCTCTTCTCACTCTCCTTTTTATAGGGTGTGGTTATTTGTCCCTGCACGGGTGAGTCACATGAGAATCCCAAGGCTAGGCTAGGTATCTTTATTTAGCACACATTGTGTGGATCTCGGATCAGCATTCTAGAGCTTATGGATTCAATTTGTCGGCAACGCAGCGGTCTCCACAGGGATAATTTGTTTCATGTTTCACACATCAACACCTTATAAGAACAGCTTTAAGAAGCTTAACTGACTTATTTATGCTTTCACCATTCCACTTTCTAAGAAGTCATTTAATACATTTTCAAACGCTCCATTCACCCATCCGTTTATCTATCCATTCATTCATCAATCCACCTTTCCATCATTAATTCATCCGTCCATCCTCCCATCCGTCCATTCATGAATCCACCCTTCCATCATCCATTCATCCCTCCCTCCATCCATCCATGGAGCCGCCCGTCCGAGCTCCTCTGTGTGACTGATTGCTGACAGACAAGACAACAACGCAAGCCCCCCCGGGGGGCCCACCTGCGGTGGGCTACCAGTATGGGGCTACAATAGCTGAGCAGCCCCCTTAACCTGCAGGGGTTCTCCTACCACCATAAAACAAGACAATACCTATAGAGGACCCGTGGCTCGGGTTAACTGGGCTTATGCATTCAAAACATGTGTATTGATGGATAAATGGCAACAGCAGGCTGAGCTAGAGCCACTGCTGCTGGGACGTGAGGCCGAGGGGATTCTGACCGGAGCCCCATGCCAGGCTTCACAGCTTCCTCTCTGGATCTTAACATCTGTACCTGCTGGTCTGCTCTGTTCTGCTGGGGCACCACAGAGAGAGCCCAGCAGTAGCCTACACTAACACTGTGCCGATCCAGGCAGGGTGCAGCATGGACAGGAGTGAGTTGGTAAGTGATCCGGGGTTGTGGGCGGGGGTTTAAGGAGTTTAAACGCGAGAGGGAGGCAAAGCGGGGGTCCGCTGTGGAACTAAATGAAAATCCAACAGTTCACGGATTCAAATAAAAGCAATGTAGATGCGTTTATCGTCGTCAGGGTGATATTGTTAATGGTCATCGATTAAAAAAATTACAGACATGCGTCCACCCTTTTCTTCTTTTAGGAAAGAAATTTGATGTTTAATGTTCAAGAGACAAGATTTGGGAGAGAAATGAGAAATCAGACACGAACCAACAACAGCAGCGAGCAGAAGACGCGCCCCAGGTAGATTCATGCAACAGTTAGGGGCTTCCGTCCCTGAAATGTGAAGCCACTTGCTGAGCCACTGGGGTCGCATAGTGGGCCCCTCAGCGGGGGGGCCCAGGTGCCTGAGCAACCCCCCCCCCCCCCAGCTCCCACCGCCCCTTCTCTACCGTGGAAGCCCCTTTTATCTCAGGCCCCTCCACCATAAAATCCCAATGATTATTTATGGACGGGCTCCGGTTACGGTGGGATGTTGGGCTGGCCGGGTTTCCCCTGTGCACTGAGAGGCGTCCAGGACGCAGGAGCAGCGAGGTGGGCCGTTACACAGCCAGTCCGTCTCCTGCACAGCTGGATACCCCTCAGCAGGACGGCCGGGGCCTGACCCAGCCCTATACCTGTCCCCTGGGCCTGGCTTACCGGTCGGACAGGACTCTGCACTCAACCTGCCCATGCACACACCTGGCCCCGGCACACTACAAGAACTAGAACTTTTTTAACTCACCTGGCCTGTGCCCAAACCCATCTCACCTGGCCTGTCTGACTAAATCTCCGCTCTCTGACTCACCTGGGCTGCCCAACTTTACCTTGGCCCGCCTGAAGCACCTGACACAACAGGACTCCTGCCTGTTGGTCCAGAGATGGTACAGGTCCTGAGTGAGTCCTGGGTCTCACCTGAGCCCCAGGTACGGTGCGGCTCACCTGGCCGGCATGCCTCCGCTGGCATACATCACTCGATGTATATGTGTGTATGTGAAGTGCAGAAGTCTAGTTGCACTCTTCGGTCTGAACCGTCTACGCCGTCCTGGCCACCACACCTGGTTTCCTCACCTGTCCCCCCGCAGTAAGCAAACAGCCTCCCCCCTGGAATGCCTGTCCCCACTCACGGTCCATTACTACCTGCTGCTGGCCCATTCTCTGTGCCCTCCGCCGCCTGGGGTTCTGATTGGATGAGAGCCGTAAAGCCCTGTGATCCCTGGGGCTGGGCTGCAATGGGGGTGATTGAAAGAAGGGAAAATGGAGGCAGACCCCCTCATTCACAGCTCGGTGGGGGGCTACGATCACAGGCCTGCCCTAGCCTTTGGGCTGCCCCGCCAGGGGCTAATCCGGTCCTAAAGAGGGCACCGCAGGGGACAATATCAAACACCCCCAGAGTCCCGGGAGAACAACCAATGACTCTGCAGGGCAAGGGACACACACACACACACACACACACACACACACACACACACACACGCACACACACACACAGACATCAGTCTGTCATGACTTGTTCGTTTCAGAGAATAAAGCTTATAGTCTTTTTTTTCGGAGAATGCCAACTGGATATGAGGAGTTTAGGAAATGAAAAGGCGACTCCCAAAGATTTTGGACGAGAGAGTTGACGGTTTGTGGCATTAAGCTCCAGATACTGGAATAAGACCAACAATAGCAGGCGTATGTTTCTATGTAAACTGTGATTTTGTATTTTTTTAATTGTATAAAAAAAAAACACAGTACTTACAATGCCCTTTTGGTTCGAATTCAGATTAGTTTTGGTAGATTCAATTTAAAAGAGCAAACATAACTGAGCAGCCCTATCTATGACAACCTATTCTCAGAGAAGACAGAGATTAACCAAACAAAACATGTTTGTGGGTGTATACAGTGGTGTGTGCACATTCATAAATATGGATTTCTGTATATGTGCCTGGTGTATATGTGTGTGGTTGCATGTATCAGTGTGTGTGTGTTTGAGTGCGTTCCAGTGCAAGATGTTGGTAGATTAACTATAATCTAATATATATATATATATATATATATATATATATATATATATATATACATATATATAAATAACTTTCATTCTCATAGACGACACTAAGCCCAACTTGTCCTTTAAACTTGCCTCTTCAAAATAAGAGCGGGCCTGTGTCAACTGCTTGTCATTAGCAGAATAAATAGTGTTGGTGGTGGGATCAAGGAGCTAAGGTAACAGAGGGGTTAGGGGGCTGGGAGAGGAACAGGACAGAGTCAACACCAACGGGCTGGGCCTCTGTTGACACGGCTCACCTTATGATGACTTGGGTCATGGGCGAGAACGAATACGCAAGCATGTGTGTGTGTGTGTGTGTGTGTGTGTGTGTGTGTGTGTGTGTGTGTGTGTGTGTGTGTGTGTGTGTGTGTGTGTGTGTGTGTCTGTTGGGAGGGGGGGTGGAAGTGCGTGTGTGTATAAGGGGATGCATGTGTGTGTTTGGAGGACATATGTGGGTGAGAAGTGCATGTGTGTGTATGTGTGTTTCGAGGATGTGTGTGGGGGGTTGTATGTGAGTGTGCGTCTGTTCATGCTCATGCGTTTGTATGCGTTTACGGGAGAAGGTGCATTTGTTTATGACAAGTGGGCATGGCTGTTTGAGTAAAGGAATGCAAATGATCTTTTGTGTGCATTATGTGGGGGAATGTAGGGTGTGTGTGTGTGTGTGTGTGTGTGTGTGTGTGTGTGTGTGTGTGTGTGTGTGTGTGTGTGTGTGTGTTGTACATCATATGTGTTTGAGTTGTTGCACCAAGTATGTAAATATCATTTTACAGTTGAAGCACACACTATTAAATACGACAGCTATTCAGAGATCACGATTACACAGGCCTGGGCCGAGATAAAATAACCTGCACTGAGTCAGAAGGAGTCTGCTCCTTCATGGGCTGCCGTTTCAATCAGAGCAGGCACATGGGACAATACCTCTCAGTCCGACAGAGAAAGAGCATGACAACAGAGTCATTACAGAGTCATCACAGTGTCTCTACTCCTGAGTACAGGCGGGGCCTGGGAGAGATTGTGAGCCTATTAGTACACACACATATGCTGGTGTTGAGCCTGATCGTTGAACAGCAGGTCCAAGCTGCTTGGCTTTCGGGGTGAGTGGGACTGGCTCACCTTTTCCTGGCTAAAAAAGGGTGGCAACCGACAGTTGTTAATGCTATAGTTACCGATGGACCCGGCATGATTTCAAATTTGGCTATTTTTTGACATTATTCGATTGATCTTCTTAGGATAACTGAACAGCTATATGAGAGATATGCGAGTACAAAAGTGTGTACCTATGGTGTGCGTGTGTGTGGAACATATCTTTGTGTGTTTGTATGTGTGTACATAAGTGTGTTTGCACGGTTACGCGCGCGTGTGGGTGTGTGCGTGCATAGATGCTAAGCCCAATGCGTGTATTGGAAGCCGAGAACAGAGCACAGATCAGGTGTCCTTCAAAGCATGCTGGGCACTGTGATGACACTACAGCAGGCACGTGCACTAGCAGGCACATGCACTAGCAGGCACATGCACCAGTGGATACGTGCACCTTCAGCCACTGTTACAAGCATGGCTGAGGTTGACTTCAGAGTTAACAACTTATTGAAACGACAAAATGAATTGAAAGCGACCGCGACTGAACAAGTGAACGAAGTGTCTGGGATATTGAATTAACTAATATATTATATTACATTATTCTCATGATACATAGTTCCTTAATGAATTATCAGTATGATCAATAAACGTCTACAAATGAGGACAAAGAGGATAGTCTCTCTGGTCAGCCTAGCGCTAGGGTTTGGATACCGAATGGGTCTGGGTCAAAGCCTCACATTTGGTTACCAATCATGTCGCTAGAGGCACGGTTCTGTAAGAATTGGTGCATTGCGGAACTTCAACTCGGCCTGCACTAGTAAACTGTTAAAAAGTGTCTGTAAAGGTTTACAATCAACACTTTAGAGGCTGGCCACTGTAGAAATGCACTTCTATAAAATCCCTTCCTGAAAGCTTAAACCACAGGCAGCACCACCTTCCTTCGGTAGAACATCCATCCCGGTAACGGAACATGAAGCGAGGCGTAACTCTGCCCCGTGGGGCGTTGTGGTTTCGAGGCCGTGCTTTGGGCCGTCTCCCTCCAGAAGTTCTGCCTCAACCTACAAGCAGGGTGAGTGCTGACGCTATACAACGGTACAAATGTTCTTCCCTTTCCATTGACCTCCAGCCCAGGCCTCGGCATCAGGCCAGGCCCACCCATCAGTGGTTCTTCAAGTGGACGTTCTAACTACTGGTGGTCCAACCAAGCCCTCCCACACACAGGCCTGCCTCCACACCTCACGCACTCACCCCTCCTTTTCTGAACCTCGCTCTTTCCATTTTCTGACCCCTTCACCTGTCACTCCTCTGGCTCTCTCCATCCCTCCCTGCTTCCTCCTTTCCTTCCTTCCTTCCTTCCTAAAGCACTCTCCCCTGTCATCCCTCTCTAGCGCCCGACCCGACGACGGCTAGAACAACCGGCCGGCCCCACAGCTGAGAAAACACCGCAAGAAAGACAGAGAGAGATCGACATCTGCAGGGTTTGGGTGGAGAGGGAGAGAGGGAGGGGATAGGAGAGAGAGAGAGAGAGAGAGAGAGAGAGAGAGAGAGAGAGAGAGAGAGAGAGAGAGAGAGAGAGAGAGAGAGAGAGAGAGAGAGAGAGAGAGAGAGAGAGAGAGAGAGAGAGTTTGCACCACATAAGACATGACCGGGTTAAAGGTTGACACTGAAGCCTCTGAACTTCCCTGAACTTGGCCTGTGATGAAGTGATGACAACAGAGATTACAGTGAAATGGTCCCCTGAGACCAGCCCTGCTACCCCGACCCGACCAATGAGGGTACAGCACACAGAGTGACTCATCACGCACAGCCTTAGAACGCCTTACACCTTAGGCTAACGTAGCATCATAAGTCAATAAGTTCATTTCTACCTGACTAAATCTCTACCAGTAAATCTCAAATATAGAGCTTTGAGAATCAGATTGTCAGAAAGGCTTAAAGTCTGAATGATGGTTCTAGTTTTTACCTCATTCTTATTTTCTTACTTTTTGGAGCTCTTGGCCAAATTTTAACGATATCATCAGCTATAAGTCACTGTGTGTGTGTGTGTGTGTGTGTGTGTGTGTGTGTGTGTGTGTGTGTGTGTGTGTGTGTGTGTGTGTGTGTGTGTGTGTGTGTGTGTGTGTGTGTGTGTTAGTGACCCTGTTGTACATAAATCTAACATGCATTCCATCAGGTTTGCTTACCAAACACAAATTATTCGACACATTGATATGCAAATACCACTGACAAGTACCCCCCCTCCCCCCTGCCCTCTCTCCCTCTCTCTCTTGACACCCTTCCTCATCTGCCATAACCCTGACCTCAGACATGTACCTGAGTAAGAGAAACAGTAACATTTACAACAATGATAATTCATAAGTCATTTATAAGCCTTAATTTACATTATTGAGTTTTATTTGACAGTTAGCCGACCTAGTTGAGACAAACAAGTTATTTTTGTATTTGTTTACTTATACAGACCACATTTTGTCCCTGTACAGGGTTCATGTTCAAACAAGTCTTAACACAACAAGTTTAAGACACAAAAAGCATATTGCAATATAACAAACTTCTGCCGCAAACTAAACAACCGGAAGGGCTACGTTGTTTTCTCAGTGTAACGCCTACTCTGAGATAAGCAAACGTAGAGCTTGACGTATGTAGAGCATGTATATGAAGCAGCTCATGACGACAGGAAGTAGTCTCAACCTTGAATGCATAAGTGTGGTAATTTGTGATTTTTAGAAATGATACAGTATACTCTATGAAATGATTATTTTATTTGGTTATTTTTTTGTTATATCTCTTATATTGGTAATAACATTTACTATGATATTTATTTCTAGTTTGATTCATAATATTAGTGTTTTACTGTAATTTTTTAATTTTGTAAAACGCTTTGTTTGTAAGCTCTGTAAACCTACAGCGTTCTGTAGGACCTCCCTACCTACTCACTATCATTTGAAACACCTCAACTCAACAAATTATTTGCAGTCACACATTCTTCAAAGACGTGGTGTTAAAAACGCAATTTAGCCTCAGAGATAACTACCACCTTCCATATCAATTTAAATTCCTCTCCCCAATGCCCCCAGCCAATCCAAATTCCTTCCCGCCTTTTCTCTCTTGCCCCGCCCCCTTTAATTTAGTTAACGATTTAAACCCTTCAACAGAATCCACTGTAGAATTCAGACTGAAACAACATTTTACTTAACTTAAGACAAAAATAAGCCCTCTCTTTGGTATGAAACAGATCTCAGTGAAGGAACTGAACTGGAATGGCGACAACAAAAAATCAGTCCTCTCTCGCATCCCCCTTCTCTCTCCACACACACACACACACACACACACACACACACACACACACACACACACACACACACACACACACACACACACACACACACACACACACACACACACACACACACACACACACACACGTTCCCGGTCCGCCCAGGATCCTTGATCATGCTGCAGGATGACACTAATGACAGCGTTTAGTTTAAGCGACTCAGAGTCTCTCGCTCCTTCTCTCTTCCTCCCTCTCGCTCGCCCCCAGCAGCCTAGCCACGGGTGAAACTGACTGTCAGAATAAGACCAACAATTAGGAATTTAAAAGAACTGAAAAGCCAGGTCATGCTTTCGTACACACACACACACATACACACACACCATTTGAGACGGTAGAAGTTTCCTCGCCAGCGGCAGAACCCATTGTGTTCTTCTGTTAATGCGTTCGGAAGAACAGGCCATAAACACTTTGAATGTGCGTCTCCTCCTTATCGTTAACACATCTCAAACCATGCCTCAAAGACTTTACACTGGCATGGTTCCATATCTCAACATTCAGTTGGTTCGCTTGAATCCTGCTCTGGTTTGGCCTTCGTGTCTGCGTTCGCCGAACAGGAAGCAGTATGGGACGTGAACGAGGTCTTCTAGGAGCTGCAGGTCACCGGTGAACCAGTGAGATCGGGCTGGGGTGCGACTTCCTTCCGCCATGCGACCCCGTGCCCACGTGCGCGCAAAACAAGGCGTGTGCATGGTTTGAACTAATGGTTATCTCCCATGGGGCACTTTCAAATTTGTGTTGTGTTGTGATCCGACATGTCGTGTGGGAGTGGCGATTCATTGTCTATGCGTGTATCTCGTCCGAACTCTGCCACTGGTTTGATGCGGGAGCCAAACCACACGGTGACTCAGGGAGGAGTCATGTGACTAGACGCTTATGGCTGCAGGCCTTTACGTGCGCTCGGCAAACGCTCGCTCGTGACCTCAAACTCACATGAACTCTCTCAAATTTCCAACCCAGCCCACTCCAAGTGATCCAAGAAAAGGACAACCGTGAGATTAACAATCTGCATGTGTGCAGCGAGTCAACAGTGGGTTACCACCCAAAAGGTTTTACTCTACTGTCTGCTCCGTACTATTTATGACCATTCATCCAACACTTTTTATGCAAAGGCAACGTTAGGGAGCAGGGAGGAGGTTGGCCTGGAGGATCGTGACCTAGAACCCTCCGGCTGGGAGACCAAGAGCCATAACCACTAGAGCATCCTGCCTCCTTTAGGAGACACTTGTATCCAATGGGAAATGGGTGACAATGCAACACTGATGGGGGAATCAAACCCAGAACCTTAAGGAGGTCGTGCCCCCCCCCCCCCCCCCCCTCTCTCAACCAGGGCAAACACTCCTGGATGGCGCTGGGCTGTGATCCATCCCTGTTATCTGCTGGGGGCTATTCCTGTAGCGAGGTGACCCCGGAGCGGCACGGACACGTCGTCCCAGGGCCTGTTGGTTCACCTCCTGGTTAATGCTAAGCCAGAGGACAGTGCATGATGCAGCCAAACGGCCTGTTCTGCTGAGCAGCAAGGTTTGATGTTGGCTTTGAGCGAGTACCAAAGCAAACAGGGCTCGTCTTAAGACTGCAGCTCACACCCGCATGCAAACCCCCCCCACACACACACACACACACGTACAAACATGCACACGTGCATGTATATACCCGAATACAAACACACGCACACACAGAAACTCATCAAAACAAACAGACTCACACACGCACACAATAAGCAAGCACGTACATGCATACACACACATGCATGCAAACACACACACAGACACACACGTCAAATATAAACAGAAGTTTGACGATATGTACAGTGAAAGCCCCATGTCATGTGTTTAATCTGCACTCTGAAGTCAATCAGAATGACACATATACCTGCGGCTTCAGTAGGGCATGGCATTCCTTCTTTACCAGCCACTAATCAGAGGGCTAGAGGCCTGCGTGCTATGGATAGGTGTATGCCTCAACAAGATAGGCCCCTGAGAGATAGCACCAACAGCACTTGAGGGAAACAGGTGATTTTAGTGCATTTCATTGTCTGCTTCAGATACTACTGCATGCTCAACGAGAAAACATGAACTAAGATAAAATATAGCAATTTGGGTTAAAGTATATTTTGGTAAAAAATATATATATCTTTTTTTCTAAATACTACACCGTCGTTGAATCATCAGAACCCTCAAAAGCTTCAAGGAGAATGACAACATCTTGCTAAACTAAACACACTGCTTATCCCACAGAGAAGGAACGTGTGTGTGTGTGTGTGTGTGTGTGTGTGTGTGTGTGTGTGTGTGTGTGTGTGTGTGTGTGTGTGTGTGTGTGTGTCTACCAGCAGAGCAGGCTAATGTACAAAGTCAGGGGAATACGTCTGGGCTAATTGTAGGGGACGGGAACAGGAACTTATTCATTTATTCTCCATCTGATCAGGTTCATGTTCATGTTGATAGCATCTCTCTTCCATATCCACCAACCCCCCCCTCCCCCACGTCTTGGCTCCTTCCATCCCTCTGTCGGAGACCCAAACCTGGGGTTCCCACACGACTGTGTCTCCACCGTTCTCCTCAAGCGTGGAGGTCGGGGGTCTGGGGGGAAAGCCCCCCATGAACACACACACTTGCCTGTGGTCTGTGTACCCAAGCTTCAGCAATCCTTAACTTAAAAGCTGGGACTGAACGCTAACAGTTTTGACCCCAGGTCAAAATCAGGTCTTTGATCAAAAACCTGTGAACATTGACTTTCTCTGTTAGCTGTTTGGTACTTTGGTACAGACCCCATAGACATCACAGCTACAATATAATGATTTTGATCTTTTAATGGAAAGCGGAAAAGTGAGAGAACTATTGATTTAATCTATCCAGAACAATGCAGGTTAAATGTGGCCTGGAATTGGTCAAACTAAAGTGGATATCCAGCGCTGGATCCATTGGAAAACCATAGAACCTATGATCTAAACATCAGAAAACCCCAACATAGTATCTCAGTTTTCTTAAACAAGAGAATAATGAATCTCCACACCAAAGCTAAAGTGTAGAACAGATGACCCAGTAGAGAAGACTATAGACAGTATTCTCAACCTATTTGTCTCCACAGTAAAGCAGGCCAGGCCAGGCCAGCCTGGGCCAGTCTAGACCGCTAACTGGCCCACGAACACTCCCACTGATCCACATCTAGACAAACTATACGAAACGCCGCGGCCCCTAGGGGCCAACTACTGTGTGTGTGTGTGTGTGTGTGTGTGTGTGTGTGTGTGTGTGTGTGTGTGTGTGTGTGTGTGTGTGTGTGTGTGTGTGTGCGTGCGTGCGTGTGTGTGTGTGTAAAGGGGAAATGCCCCCTCTCTAGAGACTATTATCCAGAAGACAGCCGTGTTTCCAGTCCTACAACACGGAAATGAAGACCAGCCCCCCACACCATAGTCGGACAGACTTCCCCTCCGTTTGTGTGTGTGTGTGTGTGTGTGTGTGTGTGTGTGTGTGGAAGTGGCCGTTAGGGTAATGCATGAGAACCTGGTAGAAGACATCCAACACACCATGCAGTGTAGGGAATTTCCAGTCTGGGATTAATAAAGTTTTATCTTATTTGTCAATTATTTGTAATTGTGTGTGTGTTTGTGTGTGTGTGTTAAACTTCAGGAACTAACATATCCAAAGTAATATAGAAATAGGTAGATGGACAAATGGATATATACTGTATTGATAACAGATCAAATCAATGCAGATTACATATTAGATGAGATAATAACCAGTCTTCATGATAGTCGTTTTTAATCATAGAAGTTTGTGATAAAACATTGCACATATTTGAACTGTTTTCCAAGCCCCAAAGTTCAGTCATAATTCACGTTCCCCACGTTCCTGTGCTTTCAAATCAATCATTCCACTATTAGCTTACACTCCCTTAACACAACCTCTGCCTTAATGTGGAACACATTTTACATAAAAAAAAACCTGATATAACTTCCCTCATCATACCTGGCCCGCGGGGGAAATGACTAACAGACACCTCCTCTACACGTTTTCCTCTGAAGGGGATCGAGATCTTAATCTGAAGAGAGCAACCATGTTTATTTGTATGAGCAAGAAGGCCTCCAGCTGTGTGTGTGTCTGCTTGCATGTGTATGTGTGTGTTTGAATTACCTTCAAGAACGCAGACAGCAAAGCAAATATAGGATATGTTACAGCAGAGCTATGTTAGCCAGGCAGACAGCTACACAATATGCAACACGCTAGGCTAGGCTACATACTTGGCTAGGCTAGGCTAGATGCTAGGCTATGCTACCATGCCTAGAGCTTACCTGTGTGGAATATTAAGATGGACCTACTAGTTGAGCACTGGCACCAATAGTCTACAGTGCATTTTTAGCATTAATAAACACACACAATCGTCGTCTTGGTGTTTTACTTATCGGACTAGTTGAGCTAATGAGAACAGCTTATGTTGTATGAGAAAACACACACACACACACACACACACACACACACACACACACACACACACACACACACACACACACACACACACACACACACACACACACACACACACACACAAATGCATGCTCACACGCACAACAGACATGCACACACAATGCCTTGAGTGCAGCGAGGGAATGATGAAGACACACACCAAACTACCAACTGTTGATTCATGTCTCCCTCACTCTCAGGCTTATGCACGATTGCATGTGTACACTTGTGCTCTCTCCCCCTCTCTCTTACAAAAGAACACTCTGGCATGCCTAACACGCAAACGCACAGTCATATAAATCACCAAATAATTATATGTCAAGTCTTTCATCTCAAATTTTTTATGATCTGTGTGTGTGTGTTTGTGTGTCAGTATGTACACACCCGGCTGGCATGGTTTGTGGCACGTATCGCCAGGCCCCCCTGGGGACCCCCCAGACACACACACACAGGGGAAGCAGTGTGTGGCGGTGTGGGCTTGCAACGGCCCCAGAAGGGAGATGTGCTGTTAAGATGCGCTGGCACCAAGACGTCCAGCACCACATCTCTGACGTAAACACAGGACTTACGTCTCACTTCTTCTGCTGTGGCGCTTTTTTTGTTATTGTTCCCTAATTCTCTCTCTCTCTCTCTCTCTCTCTCTCTCTCTCTCTCTCTCTCTCCATGCCATGCGCCACATCAAACTGCAACAAACCCTGATAACCCATCCACACTTTGATGTGCATCTCTCTGCTCACTGCCACATCGGACCTTTGAAGTTCCCCAGTATAATATTATTACTTGACCGCTTGGTTAGACTCTGAATATAAGCAAATCAGCGTTTTCCTTTTTTGGATTGCTTTTGAAATTGTTTAAATTGCTCAGATCCCAAGAGACCGGCAATGACTGAGTTTTTGTTGTTGTGGTTTGTGACACACATCCTGTGGAAAATAGATTGTGCTTTTCTCTTGTCTTTTAGACAACGCACCAAGGCTGTCCTCTGGTCTTCAAATGTGTGTGTGTGCGTATGTGTGTGTTCTCTCGTCGCGTCTCCTCTTCCTTATCAGCTGGATGTGGTTATAAGCACACACACACACACACACACACACACACACACACACACACACACACACACACACACACACACACACACACACACACCAGATTGTTTCATAAGCACTTCTTAAGAATTAATTCAGTGGCTAAACAACGAAACAATATTGCATTATTATAATGCATCCATTATAACTAACCAGAAACTTCTCCTGAAATATAGTGCCTCCCTGTGGTTGCTCTGAGTAATGCAGGTTCTTCGTCGGCTACGTCAGCGTGTGACAAATCAGACTGACAGACCGATCAATCATCTTTTGAAAAAATAAAAGGAACAGATATTTTACCAACTGAAAGCGTTGTCATTTAAATTCCTCAGCTTTTTGATGAGGCGTCTGAGCCAGAACCCTACCTCAGCCCAACTGTCAAAGCGGATGATTCCCTCGCATGCCTGAACACCTGACAGTCGTGCACTTGATTGTGTGTATGTGTGTGGAAGTACCTTATATATGTGATATATATGTATATATGAATGTAAGACAGTATGTTTAAGTCTGTGCGTGTTTCTGCATGTGTGTGTATGAGTGTGGCTGTGTTTGTTTGCGTGTGTGTCATAACTAGCCCTCCAACACATGCAGCGGTCGACGTGTGCAGACAACGTCTGGGGGAATAATGGCACACGTGCACTTTCCGGGAGCGTTCTGGACCTCAGAGAAATACTAAATTATGACACCAATACATCATCAAACCTTTAAATGACCTTCAGGCATGAGCCTGTACATGCAAAGCAGAGAGACCTTTAAGATGCTGTTCTCCGACATGCAAAGCAACTGCTCGTTGACTGTCGAATGCGTGTCTTTACCTTCCTCTCTCTCTCTTTACCTCTCTTTCTCACTTCATTCAAATCCATCTTCCATCCGAAGATCCTGTTACACACACACACACACACACGTGCACGCGCGCGCACCCACACAGTCTGCCACACACATATACAAACGCATGTAGCAAAGTGGTGAATGGCTTTATGTCCACACACACACACACTTACACGCAACATCTCAACACACACACACACATAATGGACAAAGTGTGGCCCTCCATGACTTGCGCATGAATGTGTGTGTTTGTGTGTGTGTGCATGGGTGCGTGTGTGCTTGCATGCGTAGGTGTGTTTGCGTGTGTGTGTGGTTAGGGGTAGGAGTATATATATCCATGCCCCCTGGTAACGTCAGACTCTGAACAAGGCTTGGATCAAAGGCAGCAGGTCCGCTCTCCCCTGGAGGTCACCGGGGGTGACAGATGAGGTTCCTGCCCCCCTGACATGCAGCCGTCCCTGGGTCCACAGACAGGGAAGGGGCCCCTGGCCTGTGTGTCACTATCCCTGTACTCATCATGATGACAAGGCTTCTCATCGTCACCGACTTCAGACGGACGTCTTTGTCCGCTGGAGAAGGTGGGCCAGGGTCGCCATGGCAACTACGGAAACCTCACAATCTCCTAGAAAATTGTACGTTATTCACAACTGGTTGTGAGTGCCGATACTATATGTATTGCGAAGACATCTAGAGCTCAACAGCTAGCACGGGAAAAGTTATATATCAATTCATCATATGAGCTTATCTTACATACAGACAGACACACACACAGACACACACACACACACACACACACACAGACACACACACACACACTGAAGAAGAGGTCTTGACCTCGTTACAGGAGAGGATGTCTGTTTTTCCTTCCTATCATACTGTACACAGGTTGAACCATCCTATCCTGCAGGGGCTGTCCTGAGTGACACCTGCTGATCACCTGACCTGCCAAGTGTCATCCTTTATCCCTCCCTCGGTTTGATGTCCCTTTCTCCCGCTCTCCTCCCCCGTGTGTTAGATGTCACCCTTACACACACACATATCAATATCTCAGTCTCCCTCTCCTTTGTCTTTGTGGTTCCCAGGGTGTGAGGTAGCTCTTCCTTCTCCTGTTCCGAGTGTGAGAGCACACACACACACGCACACTCACACACACACACACACACACACACACACACACACACACACACACACACACAGCAAAGGTACTATGAAGGGCCTAAAAGGCGAGCCAAGCTTAAATCTGATTGAATAAACTCATCTCCTCTGACCCTCCAGTTAATCTCATACGCGCCAGATCGTCGTGCTAGGCAGCCAATCAAAAGACACGGCTCATCCTGCCACCAACCACTCCTCGAGAACATGAAACCCGGTCGGCGGTGACCCGGCAACCCGGCCCCGTCCTCTTCCTCCTCAGTGTTCTTCCTCACTCGTTGTTTTCCGCACGCAGCAACAAAGGCCATTGTCTCCCACAATGCACTAGGCTTCGGGCGAGACAATCGCCATGCGAAAGGCCCTGGCTGCGCCGCGAGGTGTCGGATGCACAGTCGTAGTGTTGGAGCTCCACATGTCCGGGAGACACTGGATCCCGGTAGGAACCCACTAAATCACACCACAATGGCGGCGCTGGGATGGGGAGGGAGGGTGCACTGGGTCTCATTCACACAAGCCACATGAAAAGGGCAGAGAGAGGGAAGCCATGCTTCCAGGGCCCTAGGGTGGATGAGTGGTGTGTGGGGGGGGGGGGGGGTAGGAAAAGACGGGAAAGACAGAAAGGTAGCCATTGCCTGGGGTAGAGAAGAGATGACACCAAACGAAAAGACACACACACACACACACACACACACACACACACTCGGAAATCTCCTTCAAATTTTCCATTGTCTGCAGCGAGTATCTCGACAATGTGTTCTCCCTCCCCCACCCGCTCCCCTCTCCAACAACACCACCACCACCACCACCACCAGCACCCTTCTCCAACCACACACACCCATGGGATTGTAGAAGTGGTGGTGGGAGAGGTCACTGATCCATCACAGACACTAGGATCCCTCCCATAAGCGGAAGAGGGCTCAACATATTATCACGTGTAAAAACACTACCTACATACATTTCTGTTCTCTTTTTGTTTTGTTATTTCCGATTTTTTTGTAGTTAGTTTTGTAGTTTTGTGTATTTTTTGCTTTTGATTGTGCGCTATGACTTTGGTCGCCTCACTTGTAAGACACTTTGGGTACAAGTTCGGCTATCCATTCATCTATCCATCTGTCCGTCAGTTATGCATCATCAGTCCATGTATCCATCCATCTGTCTATCTGTACAGCTAGTTCTTTAGATGTGATGTCATTCCCTTCTTGTCTTTACCGATCCATGATACGTTCTTAGCACATCCCATTCTCATAACTCCCTGGTGTTTGTTTGGGATCTCCGTGTATTTCAAAGGTGGTAGTTGCTGCGTCAGGTGTGCGATTGCTCAGGAGAGAGGCAGACAGAGAGTGTGTGAGACAGACTGTTAGGGGCCTGGGGCCGCACAAATAGTCTGCTCAGCCTAAACCACAATAAACAATCAACCCTGTTTGATTTACACTTGTCTTCTGAATTCGAATCAGGGTCATGATGCTGAAATAATTATTAAAACCCCCAAAAATGTGATTTGAATTTGTATGACATTTTAGTAGTAGTGAAGATAAATGTTGAGACTGCAGCTGAAAGTTGTGTTGCCTATTTTGTTTTGCCAAGCATGCACTTTGGTGTGAATGTTTGTTTCTTTGTGTTGCTGACCTAATGTCATGAATAAATAACATCCACTAAAATTGCCAAATTGCTAAAGAGTGCCAATGCGATAAGCCATGCAACTGAAAATACATGTTTACTTCAGAATGACAAATTATGTCCCTTAAATGCAATTCCACAAGTGTGCGTACATCACCATTATGTGCACGCGCACATAACCTTTGTGTCACTGCACAGATCACCCTTGTGTGGAAGTGCACATCAGCATTGTGTACCTCACACACACTTTAGAGCCCACTGCTTCTGCAAAAAACACTCAAAAAAAAAAAAGGTATTCAAAGTTAAATATGAAAACATCAACATTTTACAGACACAGCTATGTCTCTAAGTTTGTTCTCTGAACGGCTGCTAGCATCAGTACATAAACGCTGAGCTGGGCGTAAGACAACGCGTTGTCCTGTGAGAGGAGCAGGTTGACTGAGTGAGTTGACTTAAAGTGAGTTTACTTTAAATGAGTTTACTCTAAAGTGAGTTTACTTTAAAGTCGGTCGCCTTTAAATGAGTTGACTTTAAAGTGAGTTCTCCTCGCATCGCTCCAAAGAACAACAATGGGGTTAACGCTGTGTGCATCTGTATCTGCCCATTTCACAAACGTTTGGATGATGACTCTAGCGTTGCTGGGGATTATGGCAAGGATGAGGGATGATTATAAACACACATGTACCGTCTAGGGGGCGGGGCATAGCCTTAACCCCCTCCTCCCTCCTGAGTGTTTCTAGGATGAGTTGTGGTTCTTGTTGAGTGGCGTGTGTCTATTCAGAGTGTGTTGTGCCGATGGCTTGTCAAACACAGAGCAAAGAGGCCAACATGCTCCCGGATATCCTGGGTGGGAGGTCATCTGTTTCCTCCAGAATTCCTTTGGGTTTCAACGACCTGCGTAAGCTCCGCTATTGTGCTGCTTCCGAGAGAGTTCATTATATAACCAACCGACCAAACACCTGTTGTAACTGTAGTGCCCCTGGGCAAGTACTTCCCAAGTTATGCGTGTACATTACAGGATGTCGGTTGTAGAATCATGGAAGAGTACACATGCAGTGCAGTGATAACGTCACTAACTGACGACCATAATACAAAGTCAGTACTTTGACAATACTTCATCTAAAGTTAAATAAATGTAATATGTTTATATTTTTGTATTGTAGATCAGTAAACATCATGCAACATATAGACATCACCTAATCAACACTGTGTGTGCCAGGATGTGTAAGTGTGTGTGTTAGTGTTTCAGGTTGTTTGAGTGTATGTTTGTGTAAGTTTAAGTGTTTGTGTCTCAGGTCGTGGAAGTGTGTGTGTTTTTGTCTCTGGTTGTGTAAGTGCGTGTGTTTGTGTCTCAGGCTGTGTGAGTGTGTGTATTTGAGTATCAGGTTGGGTAAGTGTTTTTGTGTCTCAGGTTGTGTAAGCGTGCGTGTTCGTGTCTGAGGTTGTGTAAGTTTGTTTCTCAGGTTATGTGTGTGTTTATTTGCTTAAGCGGGTGGATGTTTGAGCATTTTAATCTGCGTGATAATCTACGGTGTGTGTGTGTGTGTGTGTGTGTGTGTGTGTGTGTGTGTGTGTGTGTGTGTGTGTGTGTGTTATTTACTAGAAGCTGTTTACAAGCTTCTATAATGGGAATTCATTGACACAGGTCATTAAGGAGCAGGTAAATCCCCTAGCCCCCTCCCTACCACTAAGCCCACCCTACACCCTGGGAGATCCTTGAGGTTGCTACCTGTGTTGACTTAAACACCATAGATATCATTTTTGACGTTATCTAATATCAACACAATGATGGTTCAGTATTCTCCGCTCTCTAAGCGTTTGAGTGGCTTGTTGGTTCGGGCGCATGCAAATGCATCCCATAATGAACTCCAAAGTTTGCAGGAACAAGGAGCCGGGGGAAAGATTAGTCTGCAAGGCAAACAGGGCCACGGTTGAGTTGTTCTCAGAATCCTCTTGGTCAATTTGAGCATAACTCTGTGCGTGTGTTTGCGGCGCGCTGTTGATTCAAGTTCAGACAGCGCTGCGTTCGCAAGCGTTTGAGCTGGGACGGAGCTGTACAAATATTCAAATGCCACATCCTATTCTGAGTCTTGTATTTGCTTTCCTTGAACCGTTTTCTGCACGTCTGTCTTTTTGTTCCTCTCCTTTGTGAACGTTTCCCATCAAAAGAGATCAATACATCTTGACCTCGGGGCAACAGGGGACAAGGCCACACACACACACACACACACACACACACACACACACACACACACACACACACACACACACACACACACACACACACACACACACACACACACACACACACACACCGGAGGACATGAATGAGGTATTTCTTTTCCAGATCGTGTCGCCGGCCCCTCTTTGCCGTTTAGCTTTTCTGCTGATGTTTACATTTAGTTGACAGAGAAGCAGAGGTGACTGTTCATTTCTAGACAGTGAGTTGACTATTGTAGTGTGTACTGTGACATGCACTCCGTTGAACACAACACTAGCATTCGTGGTCATTTTGTTCACTATCGAGTCACAGAGACGACCCGTTTATCCGTTAATTACGTATAGGGCTTACAGGTTGGGAGCGGTAAATCGGGGATTGAACCCAGAACGCTTATTCTGGGAGTCAATCTTTTTAAACATCCAAACTCTCCTGCTCTCTCACACACACACACACACACACACACACACACACACACACACACACACACACACACACACACACACACACACACGTTTTGCCTGGGGGTATGCTACAGATGAAAGCAGAATGTTGAAGGGGCAGAAAGGAGAGATGACACAGATAAGATGACCCCCCTCAACCCCCTCCTCGACCCTTCCCTACCTCATCATTCTCCTACTCATCTTCCCCCCCCCCCCCCCCCCCCCAAATACAGCTCATTCATTAATTAGGATAATTCACTCACAGATCATCACAAACAACAAACAGAACTGTTTTGGATTGTTATTTTTTCATTTACAGACTTATCAACGGCCTTTTTGACTCAGAGACAAATATTGAATGGTAATAAAACTTTAGGTCGCAGATTTAGTCCTAGAGTAACAATTCATGTCAATGTGTGCCTTTTGGAAAGGCTTAGAGCACAACACACTCCTTTGTTAAGTTGACCTGAACTGGACTAATTTACTTTGACGTCGTCTCCCTCTTCACACGGAAAGCGTACAACAATAACACCGTATCCAGTAACAGAGGCTTAACTATCAGCCACAAGGCAACTTATTTTAAACACCTGCCCCGTCGTATCCCATTTCTACTCTTTCAAAAGTCGCCATCTAGTGGCCGACTGCCACTACTGCAGAGCAATTTACACAATTGAGGGGGAACACCGAGGTCACGTATGCCTTTTTATATATTTATACAATCATGTATACATTTATACATGCATACATTATGTATACGAACGTCATGTTTACATTTAATATTGTATAATTTGCATGTATCTTAATTGTACAGGTAATGATATATAGATATATTTTTTTTAACAAAAACCCTATACGAAAACCCCTCTTATAGGCTGGGATAAAAATGCAATAAATTCTGGACAAAAGACACATATCTCATTGTTGCGTTTTGGAATCTTTGGGCTCTGTGCGTAATTCTCCAACCATCCTCTACTAGGCAGGGGTCCACAGGTGCAAGTTAAAATCAGACCGAAACCAAAAGCCAACGGAAGAACACCCTCAAATGACCTGACTTTCGTTGACTTTGTTGTAAAATCCCAAACGGAAATCCGGTTACAGAATGGATGAAAGACATGAATGCCTGTACACACCCCACCACACACAATAAACCATCCATGCGGTGAGGGAAGACAGGTACACATACAAATACAGAATGCAAACAAAGAACAGGTACAAGGACAGCACGACCGGGATGTATTTTTATACACTAGATTAACTTATATTAATTAATATAAGTTGTGTAATCATTTGATCACCTGCACAAACAAAAACAGTGTGACTGGCGGCAAGGTTGTGACTGAAACACACACAGACAGACAGACACACGCACATACACTTTGGTGGAGTGTGAGTACTTTGTGAGTGATCAGTCTAGCACTACAGTAGATACAGTCAGGTACAGTCCACTGCGGCAGCCCAGTACACTGCTCTTTCACCACACCTGGATGAACTCACCCACTTGTGATGTCACATGCATTTCCAAATGGCTGATCTACTTCCCCCCTTGTGGCCGGAATATGGGCCCCTTACACGCCTTGAAAAGCGCTCTAAAGTGAAAGTTATTAATACCAAGTGACACAAGGTATGAAAGCCCAGGAAACCCCCTGGTGGTCCATCCTAGCTGCCCCGCCCCTCACTGGCTTTGGGAGGGAACAAGTCATCGATGGGGTCTAATGAGCCCTGGGGAGACAGAGGGCTCGTTAGACCTCCATTTCCTGTCTCTTAAGGAAGGCGCCTCCACCATAGATTTTTTTGTAGGGAGATGTAGCGCCTCCAACTGACTCGGCAGTGACACACACATACACACACACAGACTAACACCTGCACGCGCGTGCGCGCACACACACACACACACACACACACACACACACACACACACACACACACACACACACACACACACACACACACACACACACACAAGAGGTAACACACACAGTCACACGAGGTAATACACGCACACACACTCTCATTCTTTTACACATCCACAACAGATTCTGACCAATGAGGAGAGGGCGAGAGCTCCAACGACCCGCTGTCATAACACTGCACGCTAAAGAATTGTGTGCATTGTGGACCGCCACATTGGTTACCATGGACACAAGACTGCAACGTCGGGTGCCATGAAGGTACACATGATGTGTGTTTTAGCCATTGGGTGTGTGGCGTAGTGTGTGACGCTTGTCTAGAAATAACCTGAGTGCAGAGTAGAGTGTGTGCGTGCGTGTGGATTTGTGTGTGTTAATGAAACTAGATAAAGGCTGCTGGTGACTGACACACACACACACACACACACACACACACACACACAGATAGGTATGTGTGGATGTGACAGAGCCATGTCCTATTGATCTGTCTCTTTAGCTCTGTGTGTGCGTGTGGCCAATAATGACCACATCACACTGTGCATACTCCCTCAGCAAGACATCACCAGTTTGACCTCCATCAAAATAGCTCTACCACACACACATGTGCATGCGCCGCACACAAACACAAACCTTCAGGTCCGAGGCCAAGGGGTAACTGGACCCTAACCACTGCCCCCCTGAGTTAATTGTGTGTGTGTGTGTGTGTGTGTGTGTGTGTGTGTGTGTGTGTGTGTGTGTGTGTGTGTCTCTCTCTCTCTCGTTAGCTTACTATACTGGTTAGCTTACTATAGGCACTCTCAATTATCAATTATGAATACGTCGTATAATAACTTGGCAAAAATCTCTAAGTTTGATACATTGCTTGCTTGATATGACACTTTTTAAGGGCTTTCACGTTGTCACTGAACTTGAAAATGTCTTACCGGAGTTTATTCTTTTCTTCAGGTACGTCTTGCAAGGTTCGTTTATACGGACTTGCAACAAATGTTTGGTCGTTTGCTCAAATCTACAGTTTTCGGGATTGTGGAACCCTGTGGTGACGGTCTCACACCGATTCAACAAAACTTTATTAGCATCTGATGATAATTTCCGCACTGTGGGATGCTATTAGACCAACGCCCCAACCGTTATGTTTTAAAGTTTTGGACCGAGATCTGAACCCACGAACGGATAATGGAGAAGTCTTATTGTAGTTAATTACTTTTAAAAGCTGCTGAGTTGGCACTGGCGATGTTTGGCAGGAGTTGGTCGTTAAACTGTTTTAAGCACCAAAACGATAAACAACTCCACATGCTGTCCACTAGAGGGCAATAGCGACTCTTTCAAAGCGTCTGGATTGCGAATTCACAATACTAAAATAATCCTTAATAATGTCTAATCTAAATCAACATTGACCTTATATTTTTGGATAAATTATATGGTCAACAGCAAAACATGTAAATCTAACTGCTTGGCCCAAGGTTACAAAATTAAGATTTAAACTTTTTACTTTTAACCTTTGTAGGTTGTATTAGTTTATACCAGCTTTTAACGGTTTCTGTTGTAGAGTATAATCTACATGTAGTTTCCCTCAGTCAAACTTGACTATAAGCTCGACGACTTGTAATGTATGCCTTCATGGATGTATACAAATTTGGGATTTGAGGTTCGTCATTAACCTATGGTTAAATTCCTCATTATTTTAACTTGATTCAGTCACCAATATTACCAAGCTACATTTGTAACAGTTCATCACAACCACGACCACTTACGGTATTTGAGAAGATTTATTTTTTTCATAATTTCTTACAACAATACAGACATCACAGAATACATAGTTTTACAAACACAAAGCACACCACCACCTTGCTTGCTGCTGCTGCTGTAGAGGGGCGCGAAAAACGGTCTTTACGGTGTGTATCTGAAGGTTGCCAGTCTGGCCTCAGCCATCCCCCATTTAAGCCTTAGAAAATAACCTGCCACTCATGGGTTGCCAGTTTCGAAACTTTACTTTTTTTTAATTGTATTTCTTTTTTAATTTGCAATGTGGCCATTATGAGAACCAAGGGCGTAGGAACCGGGGGGGACGGAGGGGACGTGTCCCCTCCAATATCGGAGACAGGCGCATTTGTCCCACCTAAAAATTATACCGGATCTGTCAGGTTTCCGATGTGTCCCCCCTAATGTTAAAGTCATTCCTACGCCCCTGATGAGAACAATGAGGACCAACCGATCGCTCTGGAAACAGGTAAAAGGGACAAAAGCAAGTAAATAAGAAAAAGAAAAGTTATCTAGATTATGATCCAAGCCTGTAGTTCAAACTGAGAAAGCGTGAATGGAGGTTAGCGGTATTCGTGAATGAGGTGAATTTAAACATTGCTGCTTAGCTGAATATTAACTATTTAAGAGCACCCAACCCATAATTCAGAACTTGTTTAAATCTAGGGAAACAGAAACCCTAATATTCTGTGAATCAAATCAAACTAAGATAAACCAAACAGAAAGATTTATTTTACTTTATGCTTAAATCTAGTTTAAGGGTACAATGTAGTTCCATGAAAAAAAATGTACACCATCTAAATCTTGAACGCCTAGTCTTGAGTAGTTTATTATTAAGTCTTTTTTTCTCTCGATTCCTGTACAGTGAAATACAACTTTTAACCTGGAGACAACATCTTGTTTTTTAAAAAATACAGAAGGCTTATTTTTTTTTATTTCAGCCATTTTTTCCCCAGCAAAAACGTCATTCCCCGTCCCCCAAAACTCAAACTAAAAACAGGAATTCTATATATACTTCTTTTTTTTTTCTGTGTTTGTGTCTGTTTCTTCATCGAGGCTTTGTGACTGTTTGCAGGTGTTTTGTATTTTCGTGCGTGCATGTGTGTGTGTGTGTGTACGTGTGGGAATTCTATGTTTACACCCAACATTGTAAACATACATAGACGTCTATAATACATGTGCTTGAACTGCATCATTGGAAAATTTGGTTGACTTCACTAGAACACCACAAAAGAAGAAAGAAAAGAAAGAAATAGATAGAAGGAAGTTAGGAGGAGGGGAGAGAACGAAGGAGCACTTTAAACCGCTTGTGAAGGCTTTTCCCCGTTTGGTTTTTTCCAAAAGGTCAGATTCGTTTTTTTAAGGACTTTAAGTCATGTTTTCCTCCCTTCTTTCATCTGTCCGTTTTACAGGAAGTCGGCCATCTTCTCTCCGCCCGAGCTCAAACAAAAAGAGAAGCAAAATGTCTGTCTTATCGGTCTTCCAGTCACAGGGGAGAGAAAGGTCCAGAAGTCTGTTTGTCCAGCACCGCTAAAGTGTCAACCGCACACAAACAAAATGGGGAAAAATTAACCCAACAAAACGCTGCGGTGAATTGAATTGTTCAATTGCGACTCCTCCGATTGGGTCGATGATACCGTGAAGACAGGGTCAATGACAGACACAAGAAAAAAGGCGTATCGTGTCTTGAATTTTGGGTGTCTACAAGCAAATGGTGCTCTGAAACCACTCTGGGTTAAAACTGTCTTTCAGAAAAGCAGTTTAATGTGCCCTGCGTGTAGAGGTCGAAGGTCACATTCGGAGACTGGAACAATACTGTTAGTTATCCAGATCGGCTTTTTTTTTTAGCACATTTTCATCTTCTTATGTCATTTGTAGTACTTCTGTGATTGGCTAGTCTTTAAGTGGCCGGATCTCCTAAGGGGGGGGGGCATAGGGGTTAAAGAGCAAATGGAGTCTCTGAGATGTCCAATCATCTCGTCTCCTCTGAGCATGCTCAGAAGTGCACAGTCCGCTCCCCCGCCGGCAGACAAGGGCCTCAATGACATCACTATGACATTGCAATGACGGAATCCAGGGTCGATGGTGTCATCACCGCCAGGGTCCCGACGGATGCAGGATGGGGAGTAAATCAAAGATGGCGGATGATACTGATGAAGAGCGAGGATGAGGAGGAGGAGGAGCGCAGTGGGGTAAAGGAGGACCGGACTTCTCTTTCACAAGTAGACACGTCTCAGGTCACCAGGAGAAGTGATGGTGTTGCATTGTGGGCACAGCTTCTTGTTTCCCTGAGAGAGAAACAGAGAGAGGGAGTCAGTCAGGTGAAAGATGTCTCAAACATCCTGCAGTGTAAGGCAGGTCAACAACCCAGTCACCAGTGCAAAACAGAAGCTCATCTCCCCAGAGTGACCCAAGAGTGTAAACACTCAAAGGTGTCCCTGGTATCATTCATTCACCACAGAGATCTTGGTGTCATCACGTTTTAGTACGGATGTGTACGTGTGTCTTAACCTGTCCACTACTGAGTCACTAAGTCCTAATGCAGCTCAAACCCACTGCTAGCATTTTACTACTTATCACTTTTGCTATGTTTACTGTGGGGCTTAAAACAAACACACACACACCTCCCCTCTCCCTATTTGGTTTTCAGGTCGACCCCACGCTCTATTACACTGCTTTGATTCAGTGCCATCCCATAGTAATAAAACCGCTTGGCAGGGAGTTGGAGGGGCCGGGTGGTCTCTTGGCTCCCTCCCCCTTCAACTCTGCCCCCTCGCAAACTTTCGTCTTCTAATTGCTCACTTCACTTCTCTCGTTCTCTTCAAATCGTTCTCTTGCTCCCTCCAGCAAACCACTTTTTCTATCTCCCTTTGTCCTGCTCTGTTTGTATTTTTTACCCTTTCATTCCTACCCATTTTATTTATTTCTCCTTTTTGTCTGCAAAATACCCCCCCCCCCCCCCCCCCCCCAAAAGAGAGAGGCGGAAGAGAATAAGCAGAGACAAGGAGCAGGAAGAAGAGCAGTAGTAGAAGGAGGAAGAGGAGGAGTAAAAGGGTTGGAGAAGGAGAAGGGGAGCAGGAGGAATGCTCCTCGGGGATGAATAAAGTTTGTTTTTAATAGTTTTTTAATTGAAGAGAGGGGGAGGATAAGTAAGATAAAGAAGAAGGAGGAGGCACATTAATCCCACACCTTCTTTGTGAATTGTCTCTATTGTTCAACCGTGGCTCCTTACGCTGCACTCAATACATTACACTGATAACCAGCGAAACACCCGGGGGGCTGCAGGTGTTATTAGAGAGGTGTGTGTGTGTGTGTGTGTGTGTGTGTGTGTGTGTGTGTGTGTGCGTGCGTGCGTGTGCCTGAGGCAACCCGTACAGTGGAGTTTACTAATTTAGTTTGTACAGTTGAACAGGCCTGTGAGAGCACTACATCCAAGTCTGCCCTAATCCACTATGGGCCTTTAGTGTGTGTGTGTGTGTGTGTGTGTGTGTGTGTGTGTGTGTGTGTTGCGGCTGTAAGTGTTTGCATGCGTGTGCCTGAATGTGTGTGCCTTACCAGTGTCCTTAGCCAACATTCTTCACAGTGGACATGCCAGCACTGGATAGAGGTGAGGGGCATCGTATAGGAGTCCTGTACACAGAGAGAGAGAGAGAGAGAGAGACAGAGACAGACAGAGAGAGAGAGAGAGAGACAGAGACAGACAGAGAGAGAGAGAGACAGAGACAGACAGAGAGAGAGAGAGAGAGAGAGAGAGAGAGAGAGAGAGACAGAGACAGACAGAGAGAGAGAGAGAGACAGAGACAGACAGAGAGAGAGAGAGAGAGAGAGAGAGACAGAGACAGAGACAGAGAGAGAGAGAGAGAGAGAGAGACAGAGAAACAACAGAGATGATCTGGTTAATATTCAACATCCACCTGACCCGAGCCTGAACACACCAAGGGACATCGACGAAACAACACATGTGCACCATCCCCCCCCCCCCCCCCATCTTTACCACCCCATCCCCTCAACCAGCACACACAGCAGCACCAACCACCACAAGAAACAGCCAGCAGGCAAGGAGCCAACGGCAAGGCAGTGAGGGACCGACACACCTGCAGGTCTATATATATATATATATATATATATATATGCATATATATATATCATATTTATATATTTATTAATAATCATAGATGTTTATATAAACACGCGCATCAGCAAGCACACGCACGGACACGCACGGACACGCACGGACACGGGACGGACGGTCGCCATGGACACAAGGGGGGGTGTGGGGGGCGTGGGCATGGTCAGGCCGGGCAGATCGAGATAGGGAAGCAGGCAAGAGAGAGAGAGAGAGAGAGAGAGAGACAGAGGTACGAAGAGAGAGAGAGGAGCGCTCTGCCTAGTTTTCCCCATTCATAGAAAGCAGGGCTTCTCTGAATGGTCGGTACACAGTGACGATGAAGGTGGGGGGGGGGGGGCGATGGCGAGGGTGAGCCTTACCCTCCGTAGAGGTTGTGGGAGGTGCCTCTTAATGCCGCTGCTGTAGCCTCCAATCACAACGCCCCTATACAGACAGTACAGGCCCAGGGGGAGGGATTTAGGCTGCTGCCTCCCCCCGGCCTGATTGGCCGGCGGCCGGGGCCCTGGCCACACCCCTAGGCTCTTGTTCTCAGCGCCTGATTGGATAGCAGGCTTCCTCTGCGGAAGGGAGGGGGGAGGAGGGGGGGGTGAGAGGGTGAGGAGGGCAGCCAAATGTGCCCGCTCGTCACAAACGCGCAGTTTTACGAAGCATGAGCGAACGTAGACACAAACGCAGGTACGCACACACAGAAACATCCTCGTGTGGCAATTACATAAAGGTGTGTGTGTGTGTGTGTGTGTGTGTGTGTGTGTGTGTGTGTGTGTGTGTGTGTGTGTCCAACATTGGACATATATGACGAAATGCATATATGAATACACAATGAATGTCAGTTGGACATATTTATTCAGATTTGCTGCATTGATACTGGCACATCGCTGTCACCAATCATGGTCAATCTCGTCACAGTATGGGGGGAACACACGTTGAATAAGCCTTCATTCGTTCTGATGCTTCCTTGCTTGGAAGATGGCAATAGTATTTGCCGGTTTATTATTTCCATTGGGTCCGAGAGACTACCGTTTATTGGAGAGAATCCAGTTCTACTCCTTAAATCTTAATTACTCTGATCAACTTTAAGCGTATGTGATATATGTGATATGTGACCCAACTGATTCCGGTTCTCCGGTCTGAATGACTGTTGTTCCCCGTGGTGAACAGTAGGTGGGGGTAGATCTCCACCAAATGACATGCTTTCAGAAACCACGAGACCAGATGAAGACAGATGTCAATCACAAGCTACTCAGCCAAGCCAGGGATAAGGGACAAGACAACATATTTCCACAACACAAGGATGGACACTTAAAACTGACCACATCAACATCCACCATCTCTCTGTGCGCGATTTGTAAGTCTGTAGTTAACCTACAGAGGCCTAGCGTTTCACAGAGGAGGCCAGTCTAAGAAGTGTGTGTCTTCGTGTGCGTGTGTGTGGAGGAAATGTGAGTTTGACTTACATGTAGTTAGCTACACTTGTGAGGGAGTAAGTGTGTACATTTTCAGTGTGTGTGTGTGTGTATGTGTGTGCATGTGTTTCTGTCTGTATATATGAATGTGTGACGATGCATGTATTTTTAAGAACGAGTATGTCTGCAAAAATCATGTTTACTTTTACGCAGTCATGCTGCACATTCAGTGTTTGCCTGAGAGTTTACGCTTATGCGCTAGTGTGGGTGCGCGTTTGTGCGCGCACACACGAGAGACGCGACAGTGACGGATGAGCACAGCAGCCCGGTGTGTCTGGTGAGGGGGTAAGGAGGGGGAGGAAGAGTGGGGGGGAGACACTGAGTGATCGATCGGCGCGCCCCGCCCTCCGGGTAACCTCAGGCTCCTGGCGACCTTTGGGAAGCGCAGGCGGCGGTAATTATACACACACACACACACACACACACACACACACACACACAAAGAGAGTTCTGCAGTCTTCTATGGTGGCAGCCTGACAGTGGGGTGATTTCTGTGTTTTAAATAAAGATGGGATGCGGCGATCGCCTAAACGGAAGAGGAAATTGAAAGAAGCGAGAAACGAGAGGAGCTCAGGTGGTTCCCTAGACTCGCGCGGAAAATATCGACCGAGACGTCGTCGATAACGGACATGCAGAGTCATGTGATCGGTCGTCAATACCAGCCATGAGCTGGTATTGCTTTCGCTTGTCGGCTTGTCAACGGCTAATTCCCTGAAATGGCAAAAAGATGGTTTCCGTCATATCACCCGAATCTGCCGTTAAACACTGTCCTGTGGTGTTGGGGTAAAGTAATGCACCACCCATCCCCTTGACAACCCATAACAACCAAGCTCATCAGTTGTGTGGTCAACACGACACCCGCCACCCACAAGACTGTGTGGTGATTGTTTGCCGAATGGGAGAACGACACAAGAACCGAACACTGGAGCGAGAAGGAGGAGGAGGAGGAGGAGGAAGCCATGCCATAAGCAACTGTCACACACCAACGTTGTCGTACACCAAACGCAAAGATGGCAACAGAACAAACTCAATGTGCACCACGCTGGCCGGGTCCAACCACATGACCCCACCAGGAGGAGACCGGGGTGGAAGGGGTGTTTTGATGGCGGGGGCCATGTGGTGGTGACACGCAATTGCAACACATCGCAGAGCCAACATGGAGGTGGATCTGTCCCAAACAATACGGATGGAGATTATAAAGTCTCAGAAAGGCTTGAGATACAAATGGGGGGGGAATATGATGGAAGTGGGTATAACGGGTCTAGGTAGAGACATCCATTGTTTTACTCCCAAAAGGTTAGCTTGGGTATTGGCGGTGGACTAAATATGTCCAGCACCTTAATAGTTCCACTTGACCAAAATCCAGTATGACTGAGGTCACTTACACAAGAGTTCATAAATTGGGACAAATATTTATTATTGTTACCATTCAAACATTTACATATAGTTTACATTTTAAATAAAAAAAATAAAAAAGTAAGTTGGCCCCCGTGTCTAAAGGAGCTCTCTTTACTTCAACCCGTATGTTCCAATGAATATCCGTTGGTATTATGTAAATGAGCAACATCATGACGTTGGTGATTGGTCGGTTCATTTGAGTGGGCGGTCCTTACCATGCAGATGAGACACTTGTAGCGGTCTCCCCTGAGGATCTGCTTCTCCAGCTCTCTGATGCGAGCCTTCAGGGCCTCCAGCGTAGTGGCTGTGGAGTCCTCTGTTACTCTGGGGGAGGGGGGGGGAGAAATGTATCAGTTGGGCTCTGGTTGTTCCTGTGAAATTCCGCACTTGTGGTATTTTGTTTTCAACTAAGACGTATTCTTTTGACTTCAAGCAGTCTGTAAGCCAAGAGCACACATGTACGATTGCTTTCACTTTTGTCAGCATTACATACCTATCTATTATTTCCCATGGAGACGGTTTCCCGTAGTGGTTCATGGTAAAAGCACGTTTGTTAATATGAATCATTATGGGCCAACATGACTTCATAAACCCAACCTTCTGCAATGCGTTCTCACTGTTGTGTTAATTCTGCCAGTCCAAAGGTGAAAACCTCAGCTGAACTTCCACGGAAACCAACATCTCTATTTACAGGCGGATCCCCCTCCAGCCTCACGACTGATTCCTCTTGTTCTTGAATCTGTCTTTCCTCCTCTCATTCAGCCATGATCGTCTCGTTCCTTCTACCCCTCTCTGGTCACCCGCCACCATTCCCCCCTCACCTCCAAACAGCCCAAGATTAACGCGTGACACAAACGCCTGTTTAACACAGTCTCCAACAGTATGTCAAGCCGCCATCGCTCAAATCAATAGGGCCGCCGCACCGACGCTACAACCACTGATGAGGAGGAAGGTGATGATGATGATTTGGCGGTGAATGGTGAAGCTCAAAGCGGAGCCCCGTTGTTTATAATAGACTTTCCATTCCCCTCTCAGCTGGAAAACAGGGTTGTGTGTGTGTGTGTGTGTGTTTATGGTGATGTGGTCATTTCACAGCCTGATAGGTAGCTGATCGATGGTATTGATTGGATGAGTAAGGACACAAGGGGGGGGGGGGGGGTTTAGAGGACAGCCATATAAGTGCTGGTCTTACTTGTGTGTGTGTGTGCAAACGTGTGTGTATGTGTGTAAAGGCATGTAGTATGGATTCCTCATGAATCTATGTATTTCTGGGGAATACATACGGTGGAATTAAACATGACGATTTTGATTGTGTTTTAGTCACCAATATCAGTTTTTCATCCCAGCATTGATTGTGAATATGGTGCATACGGTTAATTAATTATGTTTATTCATTTTACTTTCATGACCAAATATATCTATAGAGATGTGCGGTGCCCATTTTGGTTATCCCACCATGGATACCCATGATGCACCCTGATGTCTCCATCCCAGGGCATTCTTTGATGGCCCCTCCCACCCTGCATGCAGTAAACTCACTTCCCTTTCCCTTATTAGCAGCAAGCTTGTAAAAAGCCATTTAGCCTTGATTAGCTTCGTAGCTTATAAAGTAGCCGTCAATGGACTTTTTAACAGAGCCAGGCTCAGCTTGTCCCTGAAACAAGACTGTCTATACTTTTTTAACTGGCAAACAGTAAATATTTCTTACACTAAACTCTACTGAAACACCCTGCTCTATATGGTGGGTCTTTAATACCTTGTCCAAAGTAATTTTACAGAAAGGGGAAAGAGGAACCCTGAGGTTATAAACGTCTGTCAATATCCACCTTTCAGAGTCCATTCCAACCTCCATCCTGTGCCTCTGATGAATATTAATTTAGCCTTGCGGATTTATGCTAATTCCCCAACGCCATAAACATATGTTTATTGCATGCGTTTATTTAGAGTGCTTGATCATATGTACAGTCACATATGTACAGACAGTTTGAAGTATTTGTAAGTATTTTTTGTTGCAACCGCAAAAACTGCTTTCATTTATTGTCACCTTGGGAACAGGACTAAAGCTAGAACCTGACAACAGCCAGTAAAACAAATGAAGTTACGTCCAATGATTCCAAAACACCACGATATATGCTGGCGTGTTTCTCTTTTGACGATAAAAAAAAGTAGTTGCGTGCCCAAAACTTCTAATAAATACCCAGGTTTTACAACTCTCCCTGCTCCACAACTCATAAAACAACTTGACAACAACTGCGAGGTGTAGTTTCCACAACTGGGCCGGCGAGTTTTACTCCCAGCGGGCATTGGGGGGCGAGATATGTTTTCTTGAACGGAGCTCCCACAGCTATAATTCCTGATTTGATCGGAAAAAAAAGTCTCTTTCCCCACTCTTATCCCAAGCACCGGCTTTTAAGTGTGAAGTAAACTAATAATCCGGGTTTGATTTGCGAGGCTATGAATCCATATATATTACTAGTGTGTGGTCCCTACGCATAACATCTACACTGCGGCGGAGTCTGGGAGGTGAGGCTCTGGTCGGAGCATAAGTCAAAGTGGCCAACTGGAACTTCTTCAAATCGATCGTTCCCACCGGCTATGTTTTAGAGTCCCTTGCGTTTTCTTGCATCGGGCGCTTCACGTGTACCTCTCACTCGGCCGAGGGTATATGCAGCCCGGATACTGATATCAGGAAGCTTAAAAGGGTCAAAGGTCCCTCCCAGTGTTGCCTATACATCACAGCCGGAACGTTGTGAAACTAGTGCTAATTCTCCTGGTGATTTTAACACATTCCTAGTCGGTGTATCCACGCTTAACTGTCACTATTTGCTACATCCGATGTGTTAAAGTAGAAAGAATAAAAACAGGGAATAACACGGAAAATGAAAGAAGTGAAGAACAAAAAAAAGTAGACAAAAGGAAAGAAAGAGGGAGAGAAAAAACTAAAGGAGCAGAAATGAATCAAGGAAAGAAAAAAGGTAATTGAAAAGAAGCAGGACAAATGAAACGCAGGGTGAGGGAGAGAGAGAGAGCAAGCAAGCGTGCGAGCGAGCTAGAGATACATAGAGCGAGGGAGAGGCAGAGACAGACAGATAGATGGCTCTTCCTCCCCTCCGTTTAGCGCTCCGTCCCCAGCGCGCACAGGGGCCATTTCTCATTTCTCCAGTGTGTGCGTCAGTGGGGTTGTGTGTGTGTTTCTGTGTTGGTGTGTTGGTGTGTGTGCGGGTGAAGACCCCCGCCATCCGTCTCAATCAGCCCTGTGTCTTAATCTACTGTCCACCTTCATGGGCCTCACACACACACACACACACACAGATATAAACATGTACGTGGGCACGCGCATGTGTGAGCCATTTTGGCAGCTTTTTTTTAAAAAAAAATTTACACATTGAAGTTTCCTGGCCACCAGAGACAGTATGGTTTGAGAGAACAATGGTGAGTGAATGTGAGAGAGCGACAGAGAGAGTGAGAGTGAGGGAAGGAGCGAGAGCTAGAGAGAGCTAGCGGCAGCAGAGATCCAGCTTCACGACGTCCAAATTGAGGACAGATTCAATTATTTGCAGAAGCCACATGGAAAGCGCTCGACATTGTTCCGGCTGGAGCATCGCATTTGGCAGCAATCGCATTGGAGGGCCCATTTATCTTAGAGGGGAAAGAGCATCCGTGTGTGTGCATGCTTGTGTGAGAGTGCACGTGAGCTCATTTATCTTCAGGGGAATGAGTGTGTGATGTGAGACAATGTGTGTGTGTGGGAGGGGACCAGATCATTACCCATCTGGGATCAGAGAGCGAGTGAGTGAGAGAGAGCAAAAGAGAGAGAGAGACAAAGTGAAGGAGAGCGGGACAGAAAGATTTCACTAAAGCATGCATGCTCAAAAAAAAAGCTACACACACACACACACACACACACACACACACATACCGTCAACGTAACAAAAGGAGACAAATCTCGTTTTCATTTGGGGGCTCCAGCGGCCAGCCGAGTCCCCCCACCCCCACCCCAGGAAAACGCGCGTGGCATTTACGGCGGGAGGTGAATTGTTTACGGGCCCCCATCCCCCGGTCCCCAACCGCTGTTTGTTCCAATGCAATCATTCAGCGTTCAGCCGCCCCTCTTTACACCGACACTTGGATTAAAGCTGGGCAGGTCGGAGAAGACCTACCCCCGCATTCAATATCCCCGTTCCTCACCCATCTCGGGCCCCCCGGCACTGTCGCCGGGCATCTACGTCAGCGTTAACGTCGGGGAAGATAACGGAAAAGATTTAGTTCAATGAAAATGTATTTTTACGAAAAGCGGTTCCGGTGTAGTACGAGTCAAGAGTACGAGTTTTTTGTTTTAAACATATTTTCCGCCTTTTCCCCTTACTATCAAATGACAGATAATATAAAAAAATAAGCCACACCGTGCCCTACAATTGTATCCTCTGCTGAACTTTGACCCGAGAACAAACCGCCAGGAAAAACGTTGAGCTAACAGCTGAGCTTTACGATCTGACCAAACGGGAATCTAAAACGTCATTTTTCTTTTTGTCTGATTGAGTTAAACTGAGCAACCGGCGAAGTGATGTGGACTGAGCACCCATCACCCTCAGGACGGCTAGACACAGGCCAGACGGGATAAACCCTTTCCAAAAAATTACGTCTTTGTTTTGCACATGTGTGTGTAAGTGTTTTTCCATGGCGGACGAAGACTTTTGTTTGAATTGTGTCGTTAAGCATCTGTCAGTGATTCATCCTTCAGACTGCCATAGTGTGTGTGTGTGTGTGTGTGTGTGTGTGTGTGTGTGTGTGTGTGTGTGTGTGTGTGTGTGTGTGTGTGTGCGAGAGAGAGAAAGCAAATGTGTGTGTGTTGTAGCGAATCAATCCAAGTTGTCGGACCGCTGTCTCTGTACTTAGCAACACTGACCTGCCTTGTCTTGATCTCTCCCCCCCCACACACACAATTGATCACACCACAGAGAGCGACTGATCAAATGCATCTCCTTGCTCAGCAAACACCCCCCCCCCCCCCCCTTCCCCCCCCTTCCCCCAACGGTCGTGTCACCGATCAATAAACTTCAAGCAGCTCTGGTGATTCGTCCGTTAGCTTCGGTGGTGATATTTAATATGTGGGACACACACACACACACACACACACACACACACACACACACATGGATTCATTTAAATGAAGCATTTACTGAAGCAGGCTTTGCAAAATGGTGGAGAGGACTAAGACAGAAAGAAAGAAAAATAAATAAATAAAGGTTACAATGACAGAAACGTTGAGCATGATTTGTTAAAGCCATGCTTCAATGCTATTATCCTCAGTGGTAGAGCTTAGCCCGAGCAACGGACTTGAGGGAGCGAATAAAAGACAGAGGTACACAAAAAACGATCCATTCTCTCTGGGGTCCTGCAACGAGGCCAGGTTGATCCCAGGCCCCCACAAAAAATATCTTCAGGCAAGGGAGAAAACCCATGACCCCACTTTGTTAGACAAGAGTAGCAGGTCTATGTCTGCACGCAAGAGTGTGTGTGTGTGTGTGTGTATGCAGGAGTGTGTGTGTGTATGCGTGGGTGTATTTGTGTATGCAGGAGTGTGTGTGTGTGTGTGTGCAGAGTAATTGAACAGGGGCAAAAGGACAGGGGGAATATGCCAGACATGCAGAAGCAAGCAATCAACCAAATTCCTTTTTTTTGTCACCCCGCACACCCAAATTCTCCCTCTCTCTCGCCCCGTCGTTCTGAGGCTCTCCCCCTATCTCTCTCGCCCGTCTCTGGCGGTGCTCTGACCCCCATTACCCATGCAGGGGACAAGGTGTGGATGTGTGTGAGAGATTGTTTTCTCTGGGCAGAATATGAATGAGCACATGGAAATGAGGGGAATTAGGGAGTGCTGGCCTTTCCCCACACACATACACACACACCCACACACACTTCCCTCTAATGGAATGGCGAAAGTGTCTGCATATGCAGCTACATGTGTATTTGTGTAAGGAGAGAAAGCGTGCGTGCGTGGGAGATGATTTGTCTAGGTGAGCCCGTGTGTGTGTGCTTGTGTGTGTGTGATAATTGGTCTAGGCCGGAAAGTGCGTGCGAGAGAGTTTCTGATTGTGTGTGAGTTTTGAGTGTGTGTAAGCGTGTGTCTGTGTGATGATCTGTCTAGGTGTGTGTGTGTGTGTGTGTGTGTGTGTGTGTGTGTGTCCGAGAGAGACAGGTTTGAGTGTGTGCGCATACGCATGCGTGTCGGACGATTTGTCTAGGCAAGTGTGTGTGCGTCAGCTTGTGTGACTTTCAAGTGTGTGTGCGAGCATATAGGAGTGTGACAAATATGCCGGTGGGGCCCTAAACATGGATTAATCCGGGCCCTGGCTTGAATAATGGGACCTCATATGAGCAGTCAACCTGGGGGCCCACCCCCCGACGCCCGTCTCCCTGGCCATGCCTCAGCGGGCGGTGCCGCTTAGCTCTAGATTTGTAGCCCCACTCTTTCTGCAGCGATCAGGGCGTGGAGGACGGACATAAGGGCTCGGGGGGCATGAGGCATAAGGGGACGTGATGGACGTCTTCTTTGTGGTGGAGCGGGGGGGGGGGGGGAGAGCTGAGGCTTCCATCGTTGATGGAAAATACAACGTTTTGGGATAAGGATTTGATTGGAAGGCTCTTTCGTGCTAGACAATGAGGTGCAAGAGGCAAAGCAAGTAAGGCGTTGAACTTGGTATTTAAGTATTGACGGCGAGTTACATTCATTACTTGATGTATTTTGAAGTATTTAGGTAAGAATATAGTAAATATTTGTACTAAACAATGCTGTGTTGATCGATGAAAACACTCACTGTTCAGCTAAACTAAAATACACTTCTCTATTCATTCAACAATCATCGACTGCTGTCTCTGGTCAACTGAAATGACATTGCTATAATTCTATACTAGCCTTCCTCGTTGTGCGCTAGGCTAGCAGCACTTGTAGGGCCCATCTGAAGGCTTTCTGAGGATTCTTATTTGAACATTGCCTCTGTGCGATGTTTCATTCAACAGACTACCTGTGTGTTCACGGTGTGTGTGTGTGTGTTCACGGTGTGCGTGTGTTCACCGTGTGTGTGCGTCCCAATTAAGGATTCCAAGCCAGCTCTCAGCTCAGACAGACGACAACTGCAGAGAAGATCAATACCAAGAGACCCACCCTGTCTTGTCACACACACACACACACACACACACACACACACCTGACTAAATGCATCATTTATGACCTCTCCAGAAGGCAACTCTCATACTAGTAAGAAAACTCATCAGAAAGTCATAGGGTTTGGCTGTTTGTGTGTGCATGTGTGTGTGTGTATCTGTGGTCTGATGTGATTATAGAGTGATGAGTGATTTTCTCTCCCACTTTTTCTTTTACTATGGTGTGTGTGTGTGTGTGTGTGTGTGTGTGTGTGTGTGTGTGTGTGTGTGTGTGTGTGTGTGTAACCTACTTTTCGATCTCGCTGTTTTTACAGGTTCGCGGCACGGAGGAGGACGAGGATGAGGAGCAGGAGGAAGAGGAGGGTGCGTTGGGGTCTGCCTTGCTGCTCTCACCGTTGCTCGTCGACGGCATCTCTGGAGACACGAGGAGAACGGTGGTTTGAGGGACATTCACATCATACACACTATGTGTTTCTCAACTGCCGAACACACCGAAAAGGGTGGCGCAACAAGCCATTTGGGAAGGAGTAACAATTGCACAAAACTTTTAACTCGCAACACTCTTACATTTATTACATTTGGGTCTTCACGTGTGTGCTGTGACTCACCGTCGCTGGCCCATTTGGAGAACTCTGGCGTTATTCTGGTAGTAGGCATCCCACCGCTGTTACATTCAGAGAGGAGAGAAAGGTTAGGGACTAAAGACTGCAACTCCCAAAACATCAATTTAACAAGTTAGTTATGGTAGGGTGACGCTTTGGGTTATCTATACACATAACACATTAAGGACACACAAGGATAAAGTAACAATTCAAATCACAACAATATACCAGAAAGACATATCTTGGTGTCATCATTAAATACAAATCTATTAATAAACCCTGATATCAAACTTAAGCCTAGCGTACCTGTGCATGCTACGCCAGGCAACACTATATATGTACTTGAGCACGCTACACTATATATGTACTTGAGCATGCTAGGCTACACTATGTTCTTGAGCACTCTACGCTAGGCTACACCACAGACGTACTTCAGCATGCTACGCTAGGCTAAACTATATATTTACTTGGGAACGCTACGCTTTTCTACACTATACACTACTTGAGCACGCTACGCTAGGCTACACTATATACATACTTGAATATGCAGGGCTGTGTATTTGAACACGCCACGCTAGGCTACACTATAGAGGTACGCACTAAACTATAGACGTACTTGAGCACGGCGCCCCTCAGCGCCTCCCTCTCGCGGGCCTCGCCCTGGTCCTCGCCGGCCCCGGAGCAGGGGATGACGTCGGCCTCGGTGTACTGGGCCTTGCCGTACTCCAGCGTGTCGTCTCCGTCCACGTCCAGGTCGCCGTCGCTGTCCGCCGCACTCTCCTTGGTGCCGCACACCACGAAGCCCGTTCCTGAGGGCGAGAGAGGCAGGGAGAGGGCCGGAGAGAGAGACGGGGGAGAGAAGGAAGGAGAGCGAGAGCAGGAGGAGGGGAGAGGGATAAGGAAGGAGAAAGACATTGGTTGGAACACATTTTTTTATATATTGCAGTCATTTAGGACAATAAGTCGTCATTAGTTTTTTTTTTAGTTAATTGAAAAAAATAAACATTGATTTGTTGTGAAATTGTGTGTAGAATATAACGAATTCAGTTCAATCAAGTGCCATTTCAGACGTTTTACCCTGTATATTAACCCACATATTAATTGATTTAAGCTCTTTCAATTTCGATCATCGATGGAATAATAGTGTATTATTGTTAAGAAAGACAAGAGAAGAAAGGTGGGTGGGGAGGGATTGAGCGAGCAAGGAAGGAGGGCTGTGGAGTAGTGGGGGGGGAGTGAGTAGGGAGGGTAGATGTGACCTGATGAAGATGGACATGTGAGCCATCCATCTTCACTCTGTGCATGTGTGTGTGTGCGCCTGAGTGTGTGTGTTTGTGGCACTTCCATAAACCCTGAGATGAACGCCCAGACAAACTCTTACCGCTGCCTGACTTCCCCTTTCAGCTCCACTTAGCAACACCAGTGTGTGTGTGTGTGTGTGTGTGTGTGTGTGTGTACACGCGCATCACTTTGAAGGCATCGTCCATCTCTGGTGCGTGTTTGTGCAACTGTCTGTCCTTCTGTCACTTACCCCATGTCTCAGAGTGTGTGTGTGTGTGTGTGTGTGTGTCTCTATCACTTACTCCCTGTCTGTCCAACCATGTGTAGGTAACTGATTTTCTTTGTACTTGTCTATTCAATCACACAATGACGTGCATGTTCGTGTGTGTGAGTTTTGCTCTAGTCATAGCCTTGACGAACCTGACAGCCATGAAATTCACACCTGTCCCCCGACATCCCTCCAACGTTCCCACGTATGTCTACAGAGAGCGACCCTCACACCAAAACAAATGGAACGAGCACAGCGCTACATGCCATGATGACACACGCTGCGCTTCACGCTAGAACATCAACCACGATCCCGTGCTCCAGAACCCTCCTCTTCTCCTTCGGCCTGATCAGAGTGCAATTCATCCCCTCTCCGTAAGAATCCGTAATGGTCCAAATGGAGAGAGAGATGGAGGCAGACAGAGAGATGGCTGGAGAAAGAGACAGAGACACAGAGAGAGAGACAGAGGCAGAGACAGAGATGGTGATAAAGAGATGCAGAGACGGTGAGAGAGAGAGAGAGAGAGAGAGAGAGAGAGAGAGAAAGACAGAGACAGTGATAGAGACGCAGAGAGAGAGAGGGTCTGACAGGCATTACTATAAAATGGGATAGCAGTGCGGTTGTAATACGCCGCTAATGTCGGGGCCCCACCTCCAACAGGCCCCTGGTTTTTAGCGATCCAATAAAAAAGGGCCCTTTACCTTTTATTTGGTCCCGGTGGCGGTGGCAGCGGGGGACGCGGCTCGTAACATAAACCCCAACCCCGCGGTAAACGGCAACTATGGCCCAGAGGGCAGTATTAAGGCCGTATGGCTGTGACGAGCGTTAACGCCAAAGAGATATAATATATAGCAGAGGGAGCATATCCCAGCATATTGGTGGATCATGCTCCCTTCTGCTTTTTAATATCTCCATGTCGTTAACAGACCTTCTTTATTACAAAAATGTCATAAGTAGAGAGCAGATTTCAGAATATTGGTGTATTGTGGTTCCTCTACTTAACATACACCTGCTATATTATACATATTTTAAGTAGAGGGAGCATATTATATCATATGGATGAATTATTAGAGTTGCTAATGCTAAGATAACTTATTTTCTATATATAGTTACACCGGCATGATCGTTTTGCAATATAACAACTGTACTCCGAGTACAGATGTAATTCAATTATACAATGTTGAGTTTCTGTCTCGAGTGCTAATGCAAGTCTACGCTCAGATTAGGGGCTGTGCTACCCACAATGCACTAGGGGTGGGAGAAGCTGTAAGACACGAGAGTGACGGGCTGTGAATTGCAGAGCGTTTCATCAGCCAAGCGGCAAATGGGCGGTTCGAGACAACCCGCTCGCTAATGTGAGAGGGAGGGGGAGCGAGAGAGAGAGAGACGGGTCTGAGGTGGAGAGAGGAGGAGATCGTTGGTAATCAAATCAATGGATCGAAATATGGATCCTGTGGCCGGTTGGTGACAACAGCAAGTGGAATTTAACTTTCAGACTATTGCTACGGACAGGGAATAAATCTTGATCGTGCACAGAAGGTTCAAAGTTCGATTAAAAAATTGTTTATCAAATCAATTTCGTACCTTAATGTCTAATGAACAGCTTTTTATTATTGATCCTAAACTGGTAAACGACCACAAGTCTACGGCCTGGAAAACCAACAAAGGTTTGAGACGTGAATTGGACAGTGGAAATCTGAGAAGTGACAGTTGCTACGGTCCATCCGTATCACCTGATGGGTAGATATGTATGGACGTTACGGGGTCTTACAGGCGTGCGGTCGTCCGTGTGCACACGCACACACTTGGTCTTTCCCTCCGGTGTGTGTGTGTGCTTGAGTGCACGCTAGTGAACATGCCGTGCGACTATCTGTCCCTCTAAGCAGTGTTGGCAGGCCAATCTAATCTAGCCAGCGAAAGGTCAGAGTCACTTTAACTGCCTTTCACTCACAGTGCACACTGCCACACACACACACACACACACACACACACACACACACACACACACAGACAAAATGCCCCACACAGACACTGACACACACAAACACAACCATGCTCTTCCAGTTCCTCCACCCATTCCCTCTTTTAAGCTTATTTAACCCTTGGATTCCTCCTTTCCTTTCCCTCTTTCTTCTGTCGATATTCTTCCCTCCATCTCACAATACATCCACTGTTATTTTCTTATTCTACTGCTTTTCTCTAAGGACTTTCCAGAGTTTAAACTCTTTTTGTCCCATTATCTGACTACATAGTTATTATTTACTATTAAATAAAAGGCACCACATCCCCATGGTGTGTTTCTCACTGGTAAGTTAGTATTAAACAATTATACATAGCAAATTGAGCATAAAAAAAAATTACATTTACCACACAGAGGCTTTTCTCCAAGGTAGCCAAAGAACAATTGGCCAAAAGCAAAAGAGAAACAAACATGTTTTTCTCTGTTCAATGTCATCTACGGTTATAACGACAACTGAGCACACAAAATGTCCGCCTGGGGTGCCCCTTAATTACAGATACACATATCATTTCCCCCCTTTCCACTGCCTGTGTTGCCTGCACGTTAATAAGACAAGGGGCAATCAATACAAGGGTGCACGCGCACACACACGACCACACACACATAAACACACTCATTTCTAAAGCCACCTCATGCATATCGTTGACTCTCGACACGCCAACTACACGTGTTCCCTCCACCAGGTAACACGCTTCCTGACATTAACACGGGACCCTTCCAATCTGCATACTTGTCGCCGTGGTTACCTGCAGTGATCGAAAGAGAGAGGGATGGAGAGGGTTGGCGGGGCGATCAAAGGACACGTCAGACAGCCTCGGGAGCCCAGATCGACCCGATTGGGTGGCCTCGGGTGACACCCCGTTGCCATAGCAATTATCGTGACCGCTCGGAGAGAGAGAGAGAGATGCAGGAGGGGGGCTAGGCATGGCAAAGGTCGGTGCGCTATCGTTGTGCCATTTACAGGTCAGAGATGGGGAAACACAAAGAGATGAGACGGCCATCTTTGAAGTCCTTTTTCAAAGCAGCCCCCCTCGACATCTGCTCTTTCCTTCAGGCCATCTTCAGCCGTAATCCCTCTTCCCTTCCCTCGGTCCCCCCTTTCCATCTCTTAAGGGCCCCCCTGTTATCCAGAGCGGAGATCTGTCTGAGAGTCTGTCTTCCAATCGCTACACTCACTGATGGTCAGACATGATGAAACGTTGAGAACCGTCCATCCGGCTGCCTGTCTGTAGATGCTGTGTGGGTCCTTATCTCGCAGTGAAAATACTTCACGCCAAGATGACATGAAGCACGGCCGAGTTTCCCCCAATGAAAGCAGAAGACGTGACATTCTGCCAGACGTTTCTACAACGTCTCAAAAGCAGACAAGTTTAAAAAAATACATAAAAAATGAATAAAGCAACACTTGCCAACTTTGTTAAAGAGTGAAAATGTAGAGTTACGGGGGGAACCTGTGATGTTCTGTACTAATAGATAGGCAACTTCTACCTCCGGCAGCGCAGGGAGGAACAGGCACAGACACAGCCACACAGCCACACACACACACACGGGAGAGATGTCTCAGCTTCTGCCAAAATGGCTCTTTGAAGCCCAGTAAGCTGGAGAGATACAGGGAAGTGTCTCACTCACTTTCCCCCCTCAACCCTGTCCCCCTCCCTCTCCCACACACACAGAAGCATGTTGAAGTTGAATCACAACCTGAGCTTGTTCGATTTCCACTCCCCTCCCCAGGCTGTCTGCTCCTGTCTTTGGATGGTGGGGGGGGGGGTTCTCTTAAAAAGCCCCCCCGCCTCCCATGTCTAGCAGCCAGCTTTCTTCAGGGTTCTCAAAGAGAGGCTGCTGGCGCTTCAGAGAGATAGACCCTGCTTTATCCTGCCCGAAGACCACCCCTCACCCCCCACGGTCCTCACACCACAAACACACGCAGACACACACACACACACACACACACACATGCGCAGACTCTCCGCATCCCTCAGCTCAAGGGAGACCCAGCTGGCTCCAGCCGTGTGTTTGTGTGCTTTTGAACCACAAGATCTTTAAGGAGGAAAATCCACCTACTGAGTGGACCTACACGTGTGTGTGTGTGTGTGTGTGTGGTTGTCTTGTGTTTCAAGTCTCCCCTGTGTGTAGTCTCCTTGGGGGGCACATCTGTGGTCCGTGTCACATCACACAGCGGCCCATTAGAGAACAGCAGAAGGGTCCTGTCCACCCCCTTAAACACTCAACACTAAACACAGGCTCAATGAGGGACAGAGAGAGAGGACTGTCACTCCCTCGTTCCCCCAACCTGCTACTGCTGTTTGTCTGAGCTTTAGTTGGGATTTCAACATTGATCTGCCTCCTCTGCTCCTGTGACAGAGAGGTGTTTGTGTCTGTGTGTTAAATGGGGTTGGGCAGGGGGTAGGTGAATCTAACTGTGTGTGTGTGTGTGTGTGTGTGTGTGTGTGCGTGCGTTGTGTGTGTGTTTAAACAACAGATCGAACAGGGATGGCGGAGAGAGGGGCGAGATGGAGGGATAAAAGTGGAGTAGGAACTGTGAAAAAGGGGGAGGCTCTAACAATTTCATCCTCACACGTCGTGAAAGCTCACACACACACACACACTTCAAAGTAACTCAATGGAAATTTTTGAAAATGTCTCGTTTGTTTTGTGGCTTCATTCTACTTTACAACTTTTTTAGTATTTGTGCAATTCTTAATAAGCTGAGAGCACCAAAATGTTTGTATTGGAAGCTGAAAATAGAAGCTTTTTTTTTGGAAGCTTTTTTTTTTTTTTATACTTTATTTTTCGTTTTATATATGTGAACAACAAACAAGCAAACAAACAAACAAAAGAGGGCTAGGACATGACAGTACACACATTTGGAAGCCGGTACAAAAAAGAAAAGCATAGGTGCAATACACAATACAAATATTTCTCACATTGGAATGGAGTGAAATAGAATCAGGAGTCTTTATGTTTGTAGCGATCCCATTTTTTCCAATACTCCTCTCCTTTATCCTTTTGAAGCCGCAGCACAAAAGTCAAATTCTCCATTGCCTGGATAGAGTTTATAATGTTTGTTAAGTGTCTCATGGTAGGAGGATTCTTCTGGAGCCAGCATTTAGTAATTGCTTTTTTACTTGCAACCATGAAAATCTTCAGGAGGTAAGTGTCTCCTTTACTGAGACCTTCAGGGAGTTCTCCAAGATATAAACAGTTAAAAGAAAAGTCAAATATTATGTCCAGAGTCTCCACAATTAACTCTCTCACTTCCCTCCAAAAAGGTATAATACAAGGACAAGACCAAAAAACATGAACATAATCTGCAGAAATCCCAGCACACTCCCTCCAGCAGGAAACCTGCATACCGCAAAATTTTGATGTCTGGTTAGGGGTAATAAAAAATCTTATCAAATTCTTCCAACAAAAATCTCGCCAGAAATAAGAGTTTGTGGAAGTGGATTGATTTTTCCAAATTTGAAGCCACGTTTCTTCTGGAATTACTATATTAGCCTCTTTTTCCCAGCGCTGTCTAATATAATCTGTTGAGTTTTTATTCAATAAAGTAAAGCTTTTGAATAGTTTTCCAGTGATACCTTTGGTACTTTTGGAATCATAAGCTTCTATAAAAATTTGAATTATTTTCGAGGGTTCAGTTAAATTAGGGGTCTTTATTGTTTTCAGAAAAAAGTGGCGGATCTGTAAGTAACGATAAAAATCTTCTTTACCCAACTCATAAGATTGACGCAAATCCTCAAAAGATTTTAGGTTTCCGTTCTTTATTATCCTACAGAAGGAGGTGATTCCTCGCTTAGTCCATTGTTTGTACCTATGGTCCTGTAAAGCTGGAGGGAAGTGTGGATGGAATGCAGGCCAGCTCAACACTCCAATTTCTCTACAGAGCTGATATTTCTTTACTACATCTGACCACATTTTCAGAGAGAAACTAGTACAATGATTATGTAGCTGGTGAACATCATTAAACCTGCCAGGGCAACCCAGAACTGACTGGATAGGTATTTCAATTAAAGATAGCTCAATATCTTTCCACCTAGCTTCATAAGATGGGTTACACCAACATACAAGATACCTCAGCTGAGCTGACAGATAGTAATCTTTAAGACAAGGCAGGGCCATGCCAACCCTCTCCCCCGGCTGTTGTAATGTTGAGTATCTCACCCTTGGTCGTTTATTGTTCCAAATAAATCTTGAAAAATGTTTATCCCACTCTGAATTGTTTTGCAGGAATCTCTATTGGAAGTGCTGAAAATAAGTACAATAATCTTGGGAGAATATTCATTTTGATTGTCCGAATTTTACTGCCGAGGTCGAGGGGGAGCAAGCTCCACCTGCCCAGATCATCATATATTTTCTTATTTATCTGTTTATAATTAACATCATATAATTGTGAAAGGTCTTTTGTCAGTGAGACACCAAGATATTTAAGTTGTGATTGGTGCCAATTAAATTGGTGCCTGTCCATCAATTGCTTTGAGGGCGTAAAATGAAAGGTCAAGACTTGGGTTTTTTGTACATTCAGTGTATAACCAGAATATTGCCCATACGTTCCCAGGATGTTCATAAGCAATGGGATACCAGATTCAGGATTTTTAATTGTGACAAGGACGTCGTCCGCATATAGAAAAATTTTGTTCTCTACACTTCCCACATCTATACCCTCCAGAGCAGTCTCTTCTCTGATAGCCTGGGCAAGGGGCTCGATAAAAAAATTAAAAAGTAGTGGACTTAATGGGCAACCTTGCCTACATCCTCGTTGTAGCATTATTTGATTCGAAAGGCTCCCATTAACTTTTATCCTCGCTGTTGGGGAGGAGTACAGCATTCTTATGCATTGTATAAATGAATCACTAAAACCAAATCTTTCCATAACTTGAAATAAGAAATCCCATCCTACCGAATCAAATGCCTTTTGAAAGGACTGCGCTTGATGTTCCTTTTGTAATTTGATTAATAATGTTTAGGGCTCTTCTAATATTATTGTGTGTTTGCCTATTACTTATAAAACCTGTTTGGTCCTCATTTATCAAGGAAGGCATTATTGTGTTTAATCTTTTAGCCAATATAGCTGCGTACAGTTTATAGTCTATGTTTAAGACACTTATTGGTCTATACCCTTTGCAGTCCATTTAGTCTTTTCCCTCCTTTGGTATTACTGAAATAAATGCCTTGCTCCAAGATGGCGGGAGAGCCCCACCCCTGAGAGTGTAGTTGAAAGAAGCCTTCAGTAAAGGAACCAAGAGTTTTTTCATGCACTTATACCACTCCGGAGGAAATCCGTCACAACCTGGTGATTTATTGGCTCTAAGATTTGAGATTCCATTATCTATTTCCTCAGTTGAGATTTCACAAATTAACTCCTCGTTTTGGTTTTTACCTATTGAGGGGAGATCTAAAGAAGAGAGAAATGTTTGAATTGTAAGTCTGTCTGATTTGTCTGGCTGTGTATATAGTAATCTGTAATATTTTTCAAATGCACTCTGAATTTCCTCTAATTTAGTAGTTACCTTATTTGTGATAGGATCCCTAATTTTGTGAATTGAGTTTTCTGCTTGCTGTTTTCTAATTCTCCATGCAAGCATTTTAGACGCTTTAGGCCCTGCCTCATAATATCGCTGTTTCAAAAATTTCATTTTTTTTTCAATTTCCTCACTAAGAATTTTGTCTATCTCCTGCTTAACAGGCCTCATTTGCTCACGTAAAGAGGGGTCATTGTTAGTAGTATGAAGTTGCTCAAGATTTTTTAATTGCTTCTGCAAGTCTGACAGCTTTTTATCTCTGATCTTTTTTAGCCTAGCACACTTAGCGATGATTTTTCCTCTAAGAAATGCTTTTGCTGCATCCCATAGAATTGCAGGACTGACTTCTCCATTATCATTATGTTCTAAATAGGTTTCTACTTCCTTGGCCATTTCAGTTTTAAATGAATTACTATTTAATAAACCAGTATTCAGCCTCCATAAAGTAGTTTTAGGATTTCTATCTAAAGTAAATTTCAAAGTTAAACCTGAGTGATCAGAAATATCTCTCTGTCCAATTGTGCAATCTTTCACCTTATGGAAATCTCTGCTAAACATGAAGATATAATCGATTCTAGAGTATATATTATGCCTTGCAGAGTAAAAGGTAAAATCACTATCGTGTTTGTGTAAATATCTCCAAATATCTATTAGTCCAAGGTCTTGCAGAATTTTATTTATTTGTTTTTCTAAGAGATTCTTTCTTCTCACTCGATTTGTTGTGTCTAATTTAGGATTAAGAAGTAAATTAAAGTCCCCTGCACATAGACATGTGCCACATGTTTCTGCAGCAATGAGGTTAAATACCCCCCTGAAGAAAGAGATGCTGCTACCAGGGGGTGCATATACGTTACACAGAGTAACTTCTTCCTGCTCTATTTTTCCCCTGACTAGAACAAATCTACCCTCTTTGTCTTTATGTTCTGCGATCAATTCAAAACAAACAGAATTCGGAATAAGAATGGCTACTCCCCTTTTCTTTCCTGTCCTGTGTGAGGAGAAAAAGGTATTTCTAAATCCAATTTTCTTAAATTTCTCATGTTCTATAGCAGACAGATGCGTTTCCTGCAGAAAAACTATATTAATTTTTTCTCGTTTCAACTTTGCAACTATTTTGCTCCTTTTGATGGGATTGTTTATGCCATTCACATTCCAAGACTGTATATTATAATACTGCATTCACATTAGTCACCATAAACATGTTTTCTTGTACCTTTAAGAATTCAGTCAAAGCCCTCACAGCACAAACAACACAAGATATAACATTCACTGAACATGTGATAAACTTACAGAACAGGTTTTCCATTTCGGAGGTTCTCTTGAAACCTCTTTAGGTTGAGGGGGGAATGCCACTAAGTGGGGCCCCTCAGCAAACTTAGGAAATAAAATATGAGAAAAAAAAACACTGAAAAAAGTGGTGGCCTATTATGAAGGTCAGCTGCATCGAACCACTGCTATAATAACTTGTATTTAAGGGAGGTCACAGGTTCCACATGAGTCTTTACTGTGCCTTTATGTTTATAGCTTATTTAGCTTATTGTAACATTAAATGAAGGTATTGATTGCTTAAGAACCATGAACTTAGATAGATTAACATATCTCTATGAGGAAGGGGCGGAGAAAATTACTCATCCATTATTATGGCATGCTGGCTGGCCTCTGAAACACCTTCAGCTTCTCGCGGGCGCTCTCCTGACAGTTATGCGCGTTCCCTTCTCGCCGTGTCCCTGCTGTACTCCACGGTAGAAGTTTGTTGATGGTCTCCACGGTGATGTCTTTGGATCTTCTTAACGATAGCGGACCCACTGTGAATCCACGTCTCTTTATATCCTCCGCGGCATCCTCGGCGTTGCTGTACGTGACCGTGCCTGAATCGAAGTGCACGCGCATCCTCGTCAGCGGAGTTTGGAAGCAGATCCTTTTTTCTTTGAGCACTTTTTTGATGGGAGTGTACTCTTTCCTCCTCTGCTGTACATTCTCGGCGTAATCGTGGTCAAAGTACACTCGCTTTTCTTGAACACAGATGGGTTTCTTCCATGCAGCGAGGAGGATTTTCTCCTTAATATTAAACTGTAGGAACCGTAGCACTGTAGAGCGCGGGGGCGCGCCCGCAGGTGGCTGTGGGCCGAGCGACCTGTGTGCTCTCTCAATTCCCAGACTCCCCTCTCCGCGGAGGCCCACGTTGTCCCCCAGTTCAGTCAGAATCATATGTTCCACATACCGTAGCATAGAAGAGCCCTCTGCGTTTTCGGGGATGCCATAAATCCTTATGTTGTTACGCCTTGAGCGCCCTTCCAAGGCCGTTATCTTCTCCTGGAGAAACTTTTGATTATCAAGCAGTTGGATAAGAGTGTCTTTAACGCCAATGTCCCATTTCTCCTTCCCTGTCATGTTCTTCTCAATTTCTCCCAGTCGTTCCGCCACCTCCTCTATTTTGCCGGTAGCGGCACTCACTTGTTGGTTAATTTCGGTAGTCAGCTCGTTCAGTTGCTTTTTCATGTCTTCTTTAAAGCTTGTTCTTACTTGCGACAGTTCTTTTTTCATTTCTGATTTAAGATCCCGCATTCCAGCGGCTACCACCTCACTCACCATCTCCTCATGGAGCTGAGTGTGGCAGGTGCAGTCTCATCCTCCGTGTCCTCGCCATTTTCACTGCGACGTTCGCTACTGCTAGCATTGCCGTTGTTTCGAGTTTCTCGGTCGGTTTGACTCTGAGACCTGGCTCCCTCCTTTTTCTTTTTACCCCCACCCATCATTCTTTGAGTTTAACTCACTTTAGCCGTGTTAAGAACTTGAATTACGGGGTATTATTTATGTCGATGCAGGAGCTCCTTTCTATGCTGCCATTCTAGTTGCCGGGCCACCGGAAGCCCCGGAAGCTGAAAATGTTTGAATGAATTATGAATCAGAGAAAATATTTAGGAGATCCACATTCAGAGATTGAGAGTAAGATGTAGGGGGTGATTTGTTGTGTGTGTGTGTGTGTGTGTGTGGTGTGCATGTAGGAGTGTGTGCGTGTGTGTGTGTCAAGAGGGCAGTCTCTATGGTCCCTTGTGGCCTACTCCTGGGTCCAGTTCTATAATTGCATTGCAGGGCCAATGTGGTCCTACACACACGGCCCAGTAGGCACGCACGCACGCACGCACGCACGCAAACTGTCGCACTCGCACAAACACACGGCAGGTCAATCGCCCAGCTAAATGTGTTTTCCTTGGCCTGGCTTAGGGAGCAGTACAGGGGGGGAGGGGGGGCAGCTCCGGTGGTCACCAGAGCCGGCAGGAACCATTACGGCTCCCCAGTCGCCATCAGCTCTGCTTCAGGAGAGCCAACGCTGCTGCGACAGACAGAACCAAGGCCAGATAGCAACAGCGAAAGAGCCAAATGGAAGGACAAAGAGAGAGAGGGCGGTGGATGGAGAGAGGGGGTGGATGGAGAGAGGGGGTGGATGGAGAGAGAGAGGGGGTGGATCGAGGGAGATGGAGCTGAGCACACAGCTTGAAGGGTCATCGCCATCATCATCATCACGACGGTGGCCTTTATCTTTATAGGCAATCTCTTCACCCTGATAACATTCCCCTGTTTTATTAGCATCCACAGGCTAACCACACAGCACTAATTGTGTGTGTGTGTGTGTGTGTGTGTGTGTGTGTGTGTGTGTGTGTGTGTGTGTGTGTGTGTGTGTGTGTGTACCTCTGAAGCCTCCCTCCAGCAGCGCGGTGGCTCGGATCCTCTTTTGCCCCGCCCACTCGTACTCCTCGAAGCCCCGCCCATTCTCGCCATCGGCAGAGTCGTCGTCGCCGAACGCGCCCTCGCGCTGATGTCACAACACAACACACCACAGGTCAATACAGGTGACATCAAAGGACGGCAGGTCAAACACTATAACTATACAGCTGATCTGTTACGCAACATGTTTTTAACAGATCAATTCAAGACTACAAAAATAATGCTATGAATTTATGTTCATGCTTAGTATAAACATAAATATAATAATATATATTATGTCTTATATTATATCAATAATGTAGGGGGTTCACTCTCACAATGTATTTTCCAATAAAGTTGTATAACAAATCAGAGTTATAACAACAAATAAATGTTGTGTTTGGTAAGTGTTGGGTTGGTCTAGTGCTGGTTAGTGATTCTACAGATCAGAATTGGTAGGAAAGAGGGAGATTATTCACTTCATTAACAAACAGTGATGCTTGTTGATTGGCTACTAGAATAACAGAGAGTGAAATGGTTGCCCACCAGATCCACAGCTGTGATTGGTCAACCACAACGAGCTAATCAATCGCAATTAGTGCAAATTCCCCACACTGAAAAACAGTGATCATCCCATCTACAAACACCACAGTCGCCATCAGTTCAAATCTATACAGGAGGTACAGAGGGTTAAAGCGGTTTGGTCGACTTCTACAAGGAAAGAGGTGATTGGTCAGAATCCTTCCGGAGAGAGAGAAGTGCTGAGGGGGCTGTCTGGACTGGTAGAGGACGGTGATAGGTTGGAATAAAGAGAAAGAGGAGGGGTGCTTGTGCTTGGACGTCGGCTACCTGGATAAGGCATTGCTCCACATGTCTACTCATCTCCTCCTCGCTCCCAGCCAATGGCACGCTGCACAGCGGACATACCTGTCCCCCTTCCTCTGGCTTCCTCCTCTTCATCTTCCCTATACGGGCTGGAGGAAGAGCAACAGGGGAGAGAGACATGGTTAGCATCATCAACCCCTACAGCCCTCCATTCTCACTGGGTGGAACAGATACACACCGGCAGGGAGTACAGAGCCAGTCGAATGGAATAGTGCGTGTCGGCGATAAAACGTCAACATATGCAATGTCAAAAAGTTGCCTGTGATTATAAACATACTATGGACAGGTTGACTTCCATAAAAACATGTATATTCAGTGAATTAAGTGCGCCCGATTCTGGCAACAGAACGTATGCATGAGGTTATGTTGGAGAAAGCTTATATCGACATGCAGCCTATGGTTCTCTAGCATATCCCCCACCTCTCTCGCTCTACTCTCATACCCTCTTACTTCCTTCCTGTTCATTACTCCTTATTCCTCCCTCTGTCCATTCAATACATCGCGTTCCGATCAAATCTAGCAGTCTCTTCCTCCTCCCTCTATCCCACCACACACTATGATGACAATATATATATATATATATATGTATCTCAAATTAGAGATTTAACAGCATAGAACAGAGTAGGCCGTTAAGCCCTGAATCCTCTGTGGGGTTTGCTAAATGCTAATAGCGCGGCGGTGAAGGAACATAAACTTTAGATGGCATAGGGGAACCCCCAGGAGGAGGGGGTAAAGGGGCAAAAACACCACCACACCGTCAGGGGGAAAGGAGAAGGTGTGAGAGAGAAGGGGAGGGAGAGAGAGATAAAGAGAGAGTGTGAGAGAGAGGCTACTAATGCTTAAATGTTGAAGACTTTGTTGAAAAAAAGTCTTTCAGGTCCCCCTGCTAATACTGGGGCTGAAACCTAGTGTGTTGTGAGGGTAGTGGCTGGATTTGGATGTATAACAGACAAGAGCATTTCAAGTCGTATTCCTCAATGGTTTCTCATTTAGCTTCTTATTTGTTGTCACTGTTGTGGAGATACCACAAACGGGGCAGGATGAATTATAAAATACTATCTAGTTGGCTGTATCCATTTACTGCAACATATGGTACTATAATTATGGACACAAATAGTTACTATTTAATCACTACTATTCAATCTAGTCATGCAAACAGGCTCAATTTTGCAGGACATTATCAATTTATAATAACACAAATGAATCTAGCCCTATTTTCATTTAACAAAAAGTAATTTTGATAAAAAGAAAGCTCAAAACAATGAATAGTATTTGTCTGTGTCTGTAGTATTTCTAAGTATTTACTTCAAATAATAGGTATTTATTATTTTCGTCCTCAAAGCACCTCTTAAAACAGTTTAGAAATGTATTTTTCTCAATAAATTGACATTTTATCAATAGGACCTGAGATAAATTTAATGTGTAATAACAACAGCATAACGACTATTGGGACACGAAAGACACATTTTGTTGTGATGTGGTTTAGTGACATTGAAAATAAAAATACATAAAAAGTTTAGATTATGAATGGGGGGTGTAATATAGGATGAATATACATACCATTCAGTCTTGTTTGCCTATTAGCCCGCACTCGTAAAAACGTCTGCAAATACAGAGAAAGGAAAGAGAAAACATGAACATTAGGTGTGGCTCAATCGATATAAAACAGTGATATGGTGATATGCAGCTTCTTAAGGTAAGATTGCATTGGATGCTGTAGGGATATCATGGCCAGAGAAGTAAACAAAAACCTACATGTCTTTTCTTGCCCTCGACCTCCTCCATAACAGAGCTGTCAAGTTTCATTTAAAACATTTTATGCCGCTAAAACGCACTAGAGAAAACTTGCCATGAACGGCCGACGAAGTTGTATACCACTTTAAATATAATGTTGCGAGTATAATATTAAACGGATGGTAAAGGATTTAAAGTGGCGCTTCGGTCGGCATATACAACATCACCAGACGCCATGTTGGCTTGTTTTGATCATGTGACTTCGCTGGATGTCGTTCAGGTCTAGACAAGTGTTATTTTTATATTCAGTCACTAGGGGGCAGCAACACGTTAGGTGAGTCGTCTGTCTGCGGTGACTCATTAAAGGAGTTTAAAATAGTTTTACTGTTTGTAATACAATATATATTATTTTTAATATTAATATTAATAAAATATATATATATATATATATTAATATATATTATCTATAAATATGTTTATATATATATATATACATAAATAACCAAAATGGTAATTATTTAATAATACCCTTTTCTATTGTATTTAAAATAGTAATAAGTGTTCTGTGTGTGTGTGTGTATTTGTGTTTCTACTTGTGTGTGGGGAGGGATCTCAATGCATTTTACAGGTGCCCTCTCGTTGACACGGCAACAGCAAGTGGGCACTTGGTTCAGTCCTCCCCCTCACCCCCAACGCCCGCACTCATAATAATAACTACGGACTCTTGAATTAGCCGCCCTATTCTCCGTCCCAACGCTATTACGCCACGCACACGCCATTACCGCACGCACACGCACACACGGCAAGAGGCAACCGACAGGTCAGGTTGTTTGGAGAGCCACGATGGAGAGTGTGAGAAAATAAAAGG
>NC_136947.1:13267352-13269852 GCF_949987615.1 Pollachius pollachius | reverse complement strand
TTGCACACCGTGTGACATCAGCGTCTTGATGGCGATGGCTCTCACCGCTCACTGACACCTGGGATTGTTTCCTATCTCTCCTCTGCCTCCCCTCACCCACCTCCCCTTTCCCCCTCTTCTCTTCTTCTACGTCTCCGCTCTGACATGTTTGAGTATGCATGGATTATTTTTTGTTATCAGTGTGTGTGTGTGTGTGAATGTGTGCGTTTGTGTATGCTTTCGTTGTTCGATTGAACGCAGGCCTGTGTATCTGAGTGTGTGTGTGTGGGTGTGTTTTTGAGTGTGTGTGTGTGAGACACGGTGTACAGGCTATGATCGAGAATCTGTCAATCGCACACGTGTGAATAAGTGTGCATGTGAGAGTCTACAGATGTGTGTGTGTGTGTGTGTGTGTGTGTGTGTGTGTGTGTGTGTGTGTGTGTGTGTGTGTGTATCGGTTTCTGTGTGAGAGAGCTGAACGGCAGCCTTACCTCTGCCAACAAAGAGAATAAACATCGTCGACACACTCTAGCTGGCATGTAATGCCCCCTCCCAATCTCTCTCTCTCTCTCTCTGTCTCTCTCTCTGTCTGTCTCTCTCTCTCTCCTTTCTCACATTTATTCATGACCAGGGAACCTGAGAGACGCGTCAACCACAACAAGAGCCCTGCCCGCCTGTTGATGCTGTCAAACAAACGTAGGAGGGGATGGAGAGAGAGAGAGATGCAGAGACAGGGAGCGAAGGAGATGCAGTGAGTGAGAGAGAGGGAGAGAGAGGTACAGAGAGAGATACAGAGAGAGAGAGAGGGAGAGAGAGAGGGGGGGGAGAGAGACGCAGAAACAGGGAAAGAGAGAAATTAAAATAGAGAGCTGGGGAGAGGGATGCAGAGAGAGAGAAAGAGAGAGACAGAAAGAGGAGGACAGCAATTGCATGCCTGCCAAGACAGGACAATATTGTCACAATGACATGGGGAGAGAGAGAGAGACAGAAAGAGAGGGAGAGAATGATGAGCGGGGAGGGCAGGGGCTGTGAAATAGAAGTGAGAGCAAACAGGAGGGAAAGTAAAACAGCAGCAAAAGAAGCAAAAGATAGCTCCACACATTCACTCATCCGTCATCCATCCACCCATCAATCCATCCATCCACAAGAGCCCCAGCACCAGTGGACAGCTGCTTTGATTGACAGCTGGCCGAGGACTCTCAGCGCCTCACCCCTCACCCCGCCTCCCCCCCACCACCAGGGGAGAGAGAGAGAACAGGGGGGAAATTAAATCAGTCCGTGTTCCGTTTGTCGCGCAGACGGGAGGCTGGGGAGAGGGGGGTAGGGGGGAGGTGTTGTCTGAAGGGGGGAGGGCAGGGTCGGAGGGACCAGGAGGGTTGGAGGAGGTGGGGGAGGAGGTTGTTGAGCTATGAGATAAAGATTGCTTTTTCCCGCCTCTCCTCCTCGTGTCGCATGGCACCGAGGCCGACGGTGCGCTCCACTGGAGGTAAATTGATTAGGAGGAGGAGGAGGAGGAGGAGGAGGAGGAGGAGGATCAGGGGGGAGGAGGAGGAAGAGGTGGAGGAGAAAGAGGAGGAGGAGGGAGGAGAGAGGAGGAGATGCACACAAAGAGGAAGGGACGAGGAGGAGCGGAGAGGATGAGGTGGAGGTGGAGGTGGAGGAGGAAGAGGAGTAGGAACGGGAGGCGGTGGAGGAGATTGGCGATGAGGAGAAAAGAGGAGCTGAGGGTGTAGAGGGAAGAGGGGGATGAGGAAGTGGGGTGGGGGGGGGAGAGAGGTTAGGAGGGGTATGTAGATTGGCTCGCCCCCGCATGAGCCCCCTGATGGTGTGTGTAGGGCATGATAGATTTCCGTTCGGAAGTGTCTTTTAGTGTGTGTGTCTGTGAGAGAGAAGCAAGTGTCCTGGGTCCTAGAAAGTTGACAGTTCCCTTTAAACATGGACCCCCCCCCCCTCCCCCAACACGCTCTATCCTAACATCTTCGTACTGTGACCTCCCCAAATCCTATTCCTCCCCCCTGTCCCCCGTCCGCTCTCCTCCCCCTCTTCTCCATACTGGCATCTCGTTCATTGGACCTCCTCGGAAATCATTAAAGGCAGATTTACTACAAATTGGCCCAAATTCCTTCTGTCACTTTCAATGTACCAGCTAGTAGCATACAGCAGGGGCGAGAGACACAGAGAGAGAGAAGGAGAGAGAGGGAAAGGAAGATAGAAAAAGGGAGTCGGGGACGGGGGACGGGGGACGGGGGACCGGGGACGGGGACGGGGGTGGGTAGTAAGTGCGTGTGCAATATATTCAAGCACACACATCCAGACTCTCAAACGTGCACTCACCCTGCATGCATCTAAAGGAAATCATTGGTTGTATTACAGAGGGCTGTGATGCTATGGTCAGGATAAAGACCTTGTCGGAACCAATGCCTGGAGCAAGGACACATAGGGAGAGAGAGAGAGAGAGAGAGAGAGAGAGAGAGAGAGAGAGAGAGAGAGAGAGGGAGAGAGAGAGAGAGAGAGAGAGAGA
>NC_136947.1:13262922-13265422 GCF_949987615.1 Pollachius pollachius | reverse complement strand
TTTTCACCGCTTACAACTGAATTTGTAGTTGTGTTAGCGGTGTTATCCAAGTGACATGGCGCAGATTTAGCTCCCTGTGGGTCAAGGGTTGCTGTGGTAGACTTGACAACATATCCATTATTCACTCACCCCCCAAATGAACAGAGTCATATACACAAGACACACAGACACACGAACGTACACGCACACACACACATGCACACACAGAAGGTGCATGTGGTGTGACATTACATCACTTTAGTCAATGTGCAAGCACCTATTGACTGAGTGTGTGTGCGTCTCAGCCAGGGTTCTTGAGTGTGTGCTTGTTTGTCTTTGTGTGTGAGCATTTGTGCGTAAGTTCATGTTCGTGCGTGTGTGTGCGTGTATGTGTGTAATTCTGTGTGTGTGTCTGTGAACACGTGTGTGGTTTTGTGTGTGTGTGCGTGTGTTTGTGTGTGTGTGTGTGTGAGTGTGGTTGTGTTTTTGTGTGTGTGTGTGTATGTATGTGTGTGTGTCTGTCGAGTGTGTGTTTTTGTGTGTTGTTGTATGTGCGTGTGTCGGTGAACGTCTGTGTGTGTGTGTGTGTGTGTGTGTGTGTGTGTGTGTGTGTGTGTGTGGCTACCTGAAGCACATGCCGGCCAGCCTCTCCATCTCGGTGTCCATGTGTTCCTGCAGCTCCCCTGGTCTCAGCAGCACCTGGCAGATGGGGCAGACTGGGGCCTGGCTGTCGTACAGGGACATCTTCTTCTTACCTGGGGAACACATGCATGGATACGTTACAGCACAGCACATCACAGCGCATGCCGGGACGCCACCAGAGGTGATCTGATTGGCTAATGGGGGTTGTAGGAGATTGTTGACTCATCAGCTTTAGATATTTGATGATTTGTTTTTGACAACGGTTTGAAAGGTCTCATCCAGGTCCTGTGGATGTAATTAGACTGCTGATAGATTTGCAGCCATAAGCACACTACTCCTAACATTGATCCTTACTAGGAATGGACTGACACTACTCCTAACATCACTCCTAACCAATACTGGACCAACACTACTCCTAACATGACTCCTAACTAGGAATAGACTAACACTACTCATAACGAGGTATTGATGATATCGTTGACTGGGACATTTTACCTTGATTTGGTCAAAACTAGTAGATTCTGAAACATTTTCACAGTAAGTAACTTTTGATCAAGAAGTCTAAATAAAATGAACTCACTAACATTTTAGGCAAACCCACGCACATACACGTGCACACACAGGCTCCAGTGTGTGTGTGTGTGTGTGTGTGTGTGTGTGTGCAGGAGATGTGTGTGAGAGCACCGTGCTGGGGCTGAGGTAATGCTATAGAGTCTGCCAACACTACACTCACTTCATTGTCCTTGATCAGCGGGGCACTGGGTGTGTCTGTGTGAGAGAGCGTGTGTGTGTGGGCTCAGGAGTGTGTGTGTGTGTGTGTGCGTATGTGTGTGGGTCAGGGGGGTCTTGGGAGTGTGCGTGTGTGTGTGTGTGTGTGTGTATTTGTGTGTGGGTTTGTGTGGATGGGTGTGTCTCTGCATGCTCTTAGATAAATACAATAACTATGACACAATAAATGTGTAGTTGATTTGCGTTGAGTAAGGTTGTGTGTGTGTTCGCGTGAGTACCGTAGTAGTACGTGGTCAGAAGCACACGTCGTAGCGTCAAAATAGCCTCTATTGAAAGACTGGCTCCACGAAGACCTTTAATGGCTGGAGAGGCTTCCTGCTCTCCACCAATCAAATGGTTTTATTTATAGTCCCAGAACAATAGGCCCCGCCCTTCCTGGACGTCCTGTTTACACTGTTGTCTGTCGCCAGGGTAACCAGGTAGGCTGGACTCCACGTCACTGCCATGTCTGTCCCCTGTTTCTGTGTGAGATTCTTCCTATTTTAGTCTCTCCCTCTCTCTCTCTCTCTCTCTCTCTCTCTCTCTCCCTCCCTCTCCCTCTCCCTCTCTCTCTCTCTCTCTCTCTCTCTCTCTCTCTCACCCACCCACCCACCCACACGATCACTCACACACCCTCATAAAACAAATGAGCCCGTAGATAGAGCTGGATGATTCCGGGTACAGAAAATAAAAGTCCCGTGCCGTGTTTCACTCCTCCTCACAGCTGTAATTACGTCCTTTAAATCTGCAAATCTTTGTTGTGCTAATTAGCCGCTCCTGATCGTTAACTCAAAACACACCATGAAATGAAGATGTCACTCTCTGAACCTGAAGAAACACACACAGGTATGTAAATGTATCCCTCTCCCCACCTCTCCCTCCATCTTTCTCCTCTCTTTCTGTCTCCCCCTCCCAGTCCCCTGTCTCTCCTCCTCTCCCTCTCCACCCTCTCTCCCTCCCTTTCTCTCCCACTTTCTCTCCCTCTCCCCCATCCCTCCATTCTCTCCTCCTCTAAGCCCTCTCCCCGTCTCCCTGAGATCCTTTCCCCTCTCCGCGCTCCCTCTCACTCTTCCCCTCCCACCCCATCTCTCACTTACCTTCTCCCCTCCTC
>NC_136947.1:13250422-13252922 GCF_949987615.1 Pollachius pollachius | reverse complement strand
GACAAACAGACAAAGAGATGGAATGCAAAGAATTGAGGGGACAATCTGATTGGCTAACAGAGTTCACCCAGCAACCTCAAATGTCCGGTCGAGATAGGATCTCTATTCCTCCTCACAGATCTCTGTTGTTAACCATTGTGCGTCCATCATTCATCCATCCATCCATATTTCCATAAATGTATCAATCATCCATCCATCCATAAGAAAGAGATCTTTGGAAAGCGAGGAGTTATTGTCGCAGCGATTCCATCCCTGTCCTAAACTGTGATGATTTATGGTCTCTATTAGGCCCACTGATGTCATGTGGAGGAAAACATCCCATAAACATCACAGCCAGACGAGCAGCGGGGCCACGGCTACAATAGCGGCACAGCCCGTGTCAATCTGATAAGTTAAATGAAAACCCAACGTCCATTCAACTCCATAAGCCCAGGGGCCTTTGTACTGCAGACGCAATTGCACACACACATATATATATATATATATATATATATATATATATATATATATATATATATATATATATATATATATATAATAATATGAATGTGTGTGTGTGTGAGGGAGGACTTTTTTCCCTTGTTGAATCGACAGCTCTATATAGCTTCTTTGTGTGTGTGTGTGTGTGTGTGTGTGTGTGTGTGTGTGTGTGTGTGTTTGTGTGTGTGAGTGAGAGAATGTGTGTGTTTATGTATGTTTGTGTGGTGCTATTGCGTCCAAAACTCATCAGACGACAAATAAACTCATACATCATCCGTCCTGTTGTATAGGGGACCATACCAAAAATGATGAAAATATCAGTAGACGTATAAATAGATGAGTGCTTATAGAAACAGAATGGACATGTTGGCAATCTGTACAAGTTTGGATTGGTACTGTTCATTCCTGAGGCCATGTATGATTGTGTGTGTGTGTATGTGTATGTGTGTGTGTGTGTGTGTGTGTGTGTGTGTGTGTGTGTGTGTGTGTGTGTGTGTGTGTGTGTGTGTGTGTGTGTGTGTGTGTGAGTGTGTGTGTGAAGGGGGTAATATAAATAGGAGACAATCTGCCATGCTACGATTGCATCAGACCATTGCAATTGAACGTCATTGTGTTTTTTATCAACATGTCTCTCTGCACTGGTCCATGGGGCCCAAGCATATCATTGCTCTCTCTCACTCTGTCTCCCTGTCCTCCCCTCCTTAGCCCTCCTCTCCCCTCTCTCCTCTCTATATACTGTTCTTCTACCCCAAACTTCTTTTGAAATATATAAATAAATCACTGTCTTTAAAACCGTCCGCATATTCTCTGTCTCCCCGCGGCTCTAACACACATTGCCCGGAGGTGATGAAAAGTGGACAGTAGAGGTGCTGTTTCCCTACTCTTCACTTTCACGGATCCTTACCCAAATCTCCTTATGCTGCTCAACAGCTTTAGACCACGGCCCGGATTTTAAAATATCAATATATTTCCACCCTTCCATAAAATCCAAGCCCAATAATCAAACATTTCTATTTCTAACTGAGACGGTACTTCTGTCCTTTTGTAGTCTGGTACTTCTGTTCCGAAACAGGTTAATAAAAGATTAAGACAACGTTTTTTCCCTTATATCTGCATAGAGTGAAAGCTTATGCATTCTCTCCCACACACAGAAACACATAAAGACACAGACCACACACACACAGATATAAACACACACACACACACACACACACACACACACACACACACACACACACACACACACACACACACACACACACACACATTCGCCTTGCAGCTCAGATCAATAGAAAATTAGGGAGGCTGGAATGGTTTCTGCTCACATATTAACCTCTCTACCTCTCATCTCCTCTCTCTCTATCTCTCTCTCTCTCTCTCTCTCTCTCTCCATCGTTTTACACATTATTTCTCTCTCACTATCTCTTTAGCTCTCTCTCTCCCCTCTCATGGCATCCCATAATAGCTGGTGCCGAGAAGGACAGCAGAGTTTCAAATGACTTGAGTATAGGTTTATGTGACAGAGAGAGATGGACAGAGAGAGAGAGAGAGAGAGAGAGAGAGAGAGAGAGAGAGAACGAGATGAAGAGGGAGTGTGTCAGTGTCAGGTGTTTTTGAGTTTGAGTGTTAAACTGCAGAGATGGAAAAGAGAGAGGGAGAGAGAGAGAGAGAGAGAGAGAGAGAGAGAGAGAGAGAGAGAGAGAGAGAGAGGGAGGGAGAGAGAGAGAGAGACAGAGAGAGAGAGAGAGAGAGAGAGAGAGAGAGAGATAGAGGGAGGGAGGGATGGGACAAAGAGATGAAGCGCGGGGGGGGGGGGGGGAGGCCGGTAATAGCATTGAGACGACATAGGGGCTTTGGCTGTCATACACACACACACACACACACACACACGCACACTGTCTGGGGACTCAAATCTCAGAGCAATTTTCAGGTCAGGTGATTGGCAGGTTGATGTGTATTCTGCCCCAACAAGACGGCTGATAACTCTAGCTGTCCACGCTCTCTCTCTCTCTCTCTCTCT
>NC_136947.1:13240379-13242722 GCF_949987615.1 Pollachius pollachius | reverse complement strand
AAACACAGACACACACAAAAACACACACACAACCACACACGGCAACCGCACACACATAAACACACACAGACACACACCAAGATAGAAGCAACAGGGCGATTAGCGGGGCGATATGGAGCCAGGGTTTTTCCACTCAAAAGGCCTCTACGTTCATTTCACAGACGTAATCATTTCACAGACGTAGGATTTTCTTTCGCCTGGCATTTTATTAGCTGGCAGGCCGCCCGGCCGCGTACACTACACCTAAGCTTCCCTCTGTGCATGGAGATCGTTCTAAGATGTGTTGCTTCATCCTGTACAAGAGGACCAGTTAAACCCCAAATGCACCAAGATAGCGCTATTAACAGATGCGGACAGTGGGGGGGGGGGGAGAAAATGTGCAAAGCAGTGTCGCTGGGCAAGGCCTTGGATGTTTAGACTCAGGCGTTTTCCCTCGTTAAACGCTGACTCTTTGTCGGGCACGGTGAAACGTGATTTTTTTCTAAGACCCCGTTTTTCCATCAGCGGTTGGCGGCCTCTTTAGTGCTGTTACCGTAAACTGCTAACCTGTTGCGTCAGCGGAGAACAGAGCGTAGTGCGGAAACGCCCCTGACCATTATGGGATGCGGGTGTACTTTGTCTACCTTAAAAACAGCAGAGGAACACAACATTACATGAAAGGGTGGAAGAAAAAAGGGGGAATAAAGACAGCAGGAGTACAGGAGAAAATACAATGAATGTTTTCCCCCCATGGAAAGCAAGAGAAAAAAAGTTATGGTATGTTTATTGGAGCGTATTTGTCGTTATGTATACAAAAGTAATGAGATACAGGGAGCCAGAGAATGAGAGAGAGAGAGAGAGAGAGAGAGAGAGAGAGAGAGAGAGAGAGAGAGAGGGAATGAGAGAGAGACATCGGTCTTACACAGTAAGTGGTGCCCGCAGTCTTAAGTCATAGTACACATGGAAAGGTCAGGACAGAGAAACACACCACAATGTCTCAGAATGCCAAGCCAGAATATAATATTGTTATTTGCATTATGGTTGCTGCACAACAGGCTGTGTATAAATGTGTGTGTTTGTGTAAATGTGCTTTTGTGTGTGCATGTGTGTGTGTGTGTGTGTTTGTGCGTTTGTGTGTGTGTGTGTGTGTGTGTGTGTGTGTGTGTCTGTGTGTGTTTGCGTGTACATGTGCTAGTGTGTGCTTATATGTATGTGTGTGTGTGTGTGTGTGGCAATAAAGCCCAGCATGACCGCATCTCTCCATTATAATCATCTTAAAGTACAGACGCATTAAACTCTAAGTGAGGCTGCTTAAAAGGGAGGGAAAAAGTTAAACGCAAATGAGTTGTGTGTGCTCACACGTGCACAGAGCGTGCACGTATCTCCATGCATCAGCATTTCCTATCGGCTTTACCTACTGTGAAACAGTTGAATTTCCCTTCCTCACAATGGTGTTGTAACAAGGATGTACCCAGCTGAAAAGATCTGGGTTTGATCCCTAATGTCCTCAGTCTAGGGTTCTTGAGCAAGATGCCCCCTAACACCTACCTGCGACTTAATGACCTGTCTCTGTATCCACCATCTAACCCCTACCTACCTGACTGTGACATAGTGACCTGACTCTAGTCTAACCCATACCTGCTCCTTAATGACCTGTCTCTGTATCCACCGTCTAACCCCCACCTACCTGACTGTGACATAGTGACCTGACTCTACTGTCTAACCCATACCTGCTCCTTAATGACCTGTCTCTGTATCCACCGTCTAACCCCCACCTACCTGACTGTGACATAGTGACCTGACTCTACTGTCTAACCCATACCTGCTCCTTAATGACCTGTCTCTGTATCCACCGTCTAACCCCCACCTACCTGACTGTGACATAGTGACCTGACTCTACTGTCTAACCCATACCTGCTCCTTAATGACCTGTCTCTGTATCCACCGTCCAACCCCTACCTACCTGACTGTGACATAGTGACCTGACTCTACTGTCTAACCCATACCTGCTCCTTAATGACCTGTCTCTGTATCCACCGTCTAACCCCCACCTACCTGACTGTGACATAGTGACCTGACTCTACTGTCTAACCCATACCTGCTCCTTAATGACCTGTCTCTGTATCCACCGTCTAACCCCCACCTACCTGACTGTGACATAGTGACCTGACTCTACTGTCTAACCCATACCTGCTCCTTAATGACCTGTCTCTGTATCCACCGTCTAACCCCTACCTACCTGACTGTGACATAGTGACCTGACTCTACTGTCTTACCCATACCTGCTCCTTAATGACCTGTCTCTGTATCCACCGTCTAACCCCTACCTACCTGACTGTGACATAGTGACCTGACTCTACTGTC
>NC_136947.1:13225379-13227879 GCF_949987615.1 Pollachius pollachius | reverse complement strand
AACTGGAAGAGATGCAGGTAATAATTTGCGATAACAAGGAGAACGCGGTGGTGCCCGTTGGGGCCGGGGGGTGGGGGGGGGGCAGCACGAGGACTCCCCCCCCCCGCCTCTATCTAATCACCCCGGGGGTCGGGCTGCAGGAACCGGGGGCCCTTTTAGAAGGCGATGGAGCTGACCCCTGGGTGGCCCCCAGATAACCACATTAGCTCGGACAAGGTGGTGTTGTAACAGGGTCACCCGCAGAGCACTCACACACACACACACACACACACACACACACACACACACACACACAACACACTCCGATGCCGACATTCTCTGACACACACTCTGACGCGCACACAACAAACACACAGATACATACACACACACACACACCTCTATGTTTAGTATTCTTTCTCAGGAGACTCTTGTATTAACCCACACTCACACACGGGCCCCGGACCCCTTTTTGCGGCCCTGAGTCCCAGTGGGCGGCCCGTTAAAGGACCTTCCTTTTCAAGTCAGCCCTCATTAGAGGACATTAGTCTGCTAATTCAATCCTCGAGGCTAAGGGTGGATGTGTGTGTGTGTGTGTGTGTGTGTGTGTGTGTGTGTGTGTGTGTGTGTGTGTGTGTGAGAGAGAGTGTGTGAGAGTGTGTGAGTGTGTGTGGCGCCACCCTTGGCTAGATAACAAGTAGGCTAACAGAGTTATGTGTTTTATTTCTTTATGTTTTTCCAATAGAAGTAGAATGAAGAGCTACCGGTTAGTGCTGCTCACACACACTCTCACACACACACACACACACACACCCTGGGGTTATCGATCGCAACCGCTGTTTCACCTTTGCCTCCATGACCTCACAAACGATGTGTTTATTTACTCTGTCCCTCAACCCTGACCACTCACACACATAGACACACACACACACACACACACAGACACACACACACACACACAGACACACACACACACACACACACACAGACACACAAACACACACACACACACCCTCAGAAACACATGTTCTCAGGGAATTATTTTTACACATATGGACTTGTTAAAATGTCCTCTGAAGATATACAACAAGGCGGATCTCCAGCTAACCTTCGCTCTGAGCTGATAGACCAGGCAGTGGGGTGTGCTTGTCAGAGGGGAAACGGGCCGACCTAATGAGACGATTACGCCACAACGCCACAGGGACGGGTGCAGGAGCAGGGAACAGGTGTGCAGGCCACAGGTGAGGAACACGGACTTTAGCTGTTGTGTCAGCTTCCTGTGGTCTACTCCCTGCTGCTGGGATCACATACACACAAACACACACACACACATACACACATACACACACACACAAACACACACATACACACATCTAACAATATTTTCTTGATTGACATTTCTGCCTACTAGCTACGTTCAATACACACGCACCCACCCACACACACACATAGACATTGACGCACAGATACACACATGCACACACACACACTCGGTGGGCCAGGCGTCCTCCCGCGTGCGGCTCCAGAGGACTCTTTAGGTTCTTTGAAGACATTACCCTTGACAAGGTCGCCCCCGGAAGATCTACTTTATCCAAGTAGGGCGACCTGACAATTCTCACGTATCCCTCCACCTCCAAAGCGCCCCTCTAAGCACATCTTTCCTCCGCCCCCCCGCTCTGGGTTTAGACACATCAGTGGACGGCGTTTCAACATCCAATGAACCTAAGACACGCAACATATATTTTTACGAGTCTGTCAGCCCGCTGACGAACTTTACCCTCGACGCGCGCAACGACGGGGTGGGGAGCGGAAAGGATATAAAAATAAAAAATGATGATGCGTAATGTTTTTAAGAGGACGCTACGGGCTTGGGATGTAAATCCTGCCGGCGTTCTTGTTGTCGTTTATCGTGAAATTTGGTGGATTGATAGGTTGACTGCATTTTTTTTTTATGACTCAGGTGTGTCTTACTGACTCACTGATTCAAACGATATTCAAGTCGACTAAATATTAAAGACACTTCAATTAGGCTATAATAAAAATATAATGATTGACTGCATTACCAACTGCCGTATTCATAACTTGTCCATTAGCGGCTTCTCACAAACACAACATTAATGGCATAATTAAATGAATTAGCTTTATTGTGCCATAATATAAGACTTTCTCGGACTTTCGACCCAATTTGATTCTGTCTAAAACATTGAGTCACACTGGGCTCTGAGATGCCTGGGCAGGTAAAAGAAGTGGACTAATTTGTCAATGGGACAATAAATATTTAGACATTTCAAATAGACTTTGCCTACTGTATTACTATTACTACTAGGACAACAATGAGAATTTGAGAATTCTCAACCGGTCTGGTCCCTTCTGATGGGTATAAGTCACTCCAGGGTTAATCGATGGGCCATTACCCTATTGCTGGAAGTCGTTGTACTTTGTGCGTTTGGGTTTAAGATAATGAAAAATATCATTGTTTGACAGACATAAGTCGATTAGGTCACTTTTTGGGGTGTGTGTG
>NC_136947.1:13217879-13220379 GCF_949987615.1 Pollachius pollachius | reverse complement strand
AGCCTGGCAGTGTACTGTACTGTTACGTGCACTATTGTTCCATGCACGTGTTCCATTGGCTCATGAGGGATTTAATGGACTGTGTGTGTTCAATTAAAGGCTGCTGTAGTCCAAGATGTTAGCTTGCATGTGTTTAAGATGTATGTATGTATGTATGTACAGTATGTGTGTGTGTGTGTGTGTGTGTGTGTGTGTGTGTGTGTGTGTGTGTGTGTGTGTGTGTGTGTGTGTGTGTGTGTGTGGGGGGGTGTGTGTGTGTGTGTGTGCTGATGAGGTCCTGGGTATTTGCGTATGTGTGTGTGTGCGTTTTTCCCGTGTGTGTGTGTGTTTGTGTGTGTGTGTGTGTGCGTGTGTGTGTGTGTGTGTGTTTGTGTGTGAATGTCTGTGCGTTTGTGTGTGTGTGCTTGCATATTGGTGTGTTTGTGTATGTGTGTGTGTGTTTGTGCATGTGTGTGTGTATGTGTACTTGGTCTGCTTCATACGTATTAGCATTGCAAGTGTGACACCTCCATTACGTTTTTTTTTGAGGTCTACAGAAGTGAGCGAAATGAATTTAAATATCGACTTACCTTAAAGGAGAGAAGCACGAGGTCAGCACATGAAAAAGAGAAAGAGAAGGAGAGGGAAGGAGAGAGAGAGAGAAAGAGAGAGAGAGAGAGAGAGAGAGAGAGAGAGAGAGAGAGAGAGCGAGAGAGGGGTACAACATTAGTGACATTACCAAAGCAACACATGGCGTTCTCAGACATTGTCAGAGAGCTGTAATGATCTTTATATGAAAAAGAAAGTATTTTTACGGCACCGCACAGCGCCCATAAATCCACCATCACTTTATTCCCCCCGCAGTAATCATGGGAACAGCATGCATGTCAACAGTCACACGCACACTCTGAGTGTGTGTGTGTGTGTGTGTGTGTTTTGTGTGTGTGTAACAGTTACAGTAATTCTTTCTTTTTTCTGCTTTTTATAGCCACCCGGCAACAATGGAATAAAACGGCCAGTATAAAATCCAACTTTGGGAACAGACATTTAAATGCATGTGACCGTAGCCCCTATACATATTCTCCTCCTCTCCTCCATCTCTCTCTCCTTTCCTTTATCACTATCATCATCACTCCATCACCCACCTCTCCTCTCCCCTCCCCAATTAGCTCTCTTTTCTTTGTGTATTCCTTTCTCCTGATCTCTGGTCCATAGCTCTCTCTTCTCCTCCTCCTCCTTTTACATTACATTTATTTATCATACCTAGAATTTGCAATAATCATGCGAGTACATCAAATTCATCAAATGAGTAAACTCCTTCCTACTCCTAATCTCTCTCTCCCTCCTTTTCAATGCCTTCGACATCACCCCATCCTCACGTCACTGTTTCTCAGTTTCTCCCGCTCTCCTCCATCTCTCTCTCTCTCTCTCTCTCTCTCTCTCTCTCGCTCTCTCTCTCGCTCTCTCTCTCTCTCTCTCTCTCTCTCTCTCTCTCTCTCTCTCTCTCGCTCTCGCTCTCTCTCTCTCTCTCTCGCTCTCTCTCTCCCTCCCTGGTGTGGTGTAAACACAGATTGTTAGGTTAGGGGTTAAAAGTGTTGTGCTTACAGTGGCTCAGCACTAATCTGATTTCCCCGCTCTTTGCGCGTCTATATTTATTTGGTTTCTTTCTCCACCTACCCTCTCTCTCCCGCTCTCTCTCCGTATCTCCCTCTCCCCGCTCTCTCTCGAACTCGCTCGCTGTAACCCCATTGGTTGCATCCCCTCTCTCTCTCTCCTTCTCTCTCGCTCCCTCTCTCGCCGAATCCCCATTGGTTGCATCCCCCTCTCTCCCTCTCTCCTCTCTCTCCCGGTGTCTCTCGGCCCTGCTCTCCTCGGCTGGGCTATCGATCGCTGCTAATGGATTGTCTCTGATTCCGGAGACGTCTAACATGCTTTCCTATTCTCTTATTTTCACCCGGGGAAATCAATGAGGAAAGGCCTGCGAAGTTAGACAGGAACCGATTTTAAGGAATACACACGGCCAGACACCCCCACGCTACGGTGTGAAGCCAGGGAAGTGTGTGTGGGTGGATATGTGTGTGTGTGTGTGTGTGTGTGTGTGTGTGTGTTGGTGTAGCGGTTTAAGTGTCTGTCTGTTTGTCTGTCTGTGCCCGTCTCTCTGCAGCCATCCACCCATCTATCTTTTTATCCATCAATCAGTGCCTCTCTTGTCTCCATCCCATCTCCGATGTCCGTTTCCGGGTTAAAACAAAAGGAGATGCGTCATACTTGTGTGGCATCTGCTTGAAAGAAGAGAGAAGACACCTCTAACACACACACTGCTTATGCTCCACCTATCTTTCATCCGTTCCTTATCTCGGTCTCTCCCTATCTCTTATTCCATGTTCTATTCTTTCTCTCTAGCCACGAGATGTAGTGAGATGTATCAATGGACGTCGTCTCACGGATTATTTTCCATGTATTTTATTCTGTATCTATTAATTTCATCCTTTAATAAATGTTCCCCACTCTCTCTCTCTCT
>NC_136947.1:13200379-13207879 GCF_949987615.1 Pollachius pollachius | reverse complement strand
ATGCTGCCATCTCCCTCTCTCTTCTTCCTCCGCTCCCTCCCGTGCTTCCTTCCCCGTTCCCCTCTCCTCTCTCCTACTCTCTCTTCTCTCCTCCTTTCTTAACTCCCTCCTATCCCCGCCTCATGTCTCTTCTCCTCTTCTCTCTCTCCTCCCCTCGTCTTTCCATTCTTCTCCCTATGTTCCATGAGTCCATCTCCCTTGTGTCTCCTCTCTTGTCCTCCCCTCTCCCCTCTACTCCTAACCTCTTCTATGCCCTCCTCCTCTCCTTCCCATACCTATTTTCTCCTCTTAGCCGTTCTTCACCTCCTCCTCTCATTCTCATTTCTTCTCCTCCTCAACTCCCCCCAGCTCTCCACTCCACTACCTCTCCTCTCCTCCTAACAACCTTCTATCTATTTGTCTCTGTGTCAGCCCACATCGCATCACCCTGACACTTTAGAGCTCCCTCTCTCTCTCCTTCCCTCTATCCCTCAATGTCTCTCCCTCTCTCTCCCTCTCCCTCTCCCTCTCTCTCTCTCTCTCTCTCTCCCTCTCTCTTTCTCTCTCTCTCTATCTCTCATGCTTCTCCTCAAGAGTAAACACAGGTTGGCGAGCATCAATCACGTCGCACCCAGAGAGAGAGAGAGAGAGAGAGAGAGAGAGAGAGAGAGAGAGAGAGAGAGAGAGAGAGAGAGAGGGGAAAGTAAGGGAGGGGTGCAATGCCAGAATGGGGAGTGGGAAAAAAGGCTGAAATTTCACACTATTTCGCCACCTAGTTTTTCACCAAGTGCAATATTGTCGGATCAATGTGGGGAACAAATCTGACAGTGTAATTTTGTTAGTATGTATTTGTGTGTGTCTGTATATGAATGTTTGTGTGTGTGTTTGTTCACATATAAAAAACAAATTAGAAATAATCAATAAAAGTCATAAAGTCATAAAAATGAGTCTTTACAGGTGAGCCTTTACTAGTGAGTCTTTACAGGTGACTCTACACAGGTGAGTCTATACAAGTGAGTCTATACAGGTGAGTCTATACAGGTCAGTCTATACCGGTGAGTCTATACAGGTGAGTCTATACAGGTGAGTCTATACAAGTGAATCTATACAGGTGAATCTATACCGGTGAGTCTATACAGGTGAGTCTATACAGGGGAATCTATACAAGTGAGTCTATACAGGTGGGTCTATACCGGTGAGTCTATACCGTTGAGTCTATACAGGTGAGTCTATACCGGTGAGTCTATACCGGTGAGTCTATACCGGCGAGTCTATACCGGTGAGTCTATACCGGTGAGCCTATACCGTTGAGTCTATACAGGTGATTCTATACAAGTGAATCTATACCGGTGAGTCTATACTGGTGAGTCCATACCGGTGAGTCAATACCGGTGAGTCTATACCGGTGAGTCTATACAGGTGAGTCTATACAGGTGAGTCTGTACAGGTGAGTCTATACAGGTGGGTCTATACTGGTGAGTCTTTAAAGGTAGAACTATATCTGGGAAAACCACCATCCAAAGGAGATTTTACATTCTCATTGCTTGCCACTCCGCATATTTGTGTTCTGCATGTGTCATGTGTGTGTGTTTCTGCATATATATGGACCAGTGTGGACGTGTGTGGTGTACATGTGTGTATGCGTTAGGAAGATTTGTGTGACGACCACAGCAGTAAATCAGCGGGCGTTCTAATTGGTAGCAACATCAGTGACTCTCCGGCAGTATATAATGTTTTATGTGTGTCCCCCTTCACAGTTAGCACTGCACTTAATGTTTATTACCGTTATGCATATGTTTGTGCGAGAGTGTGTGTGTGTGTCCTGTATTATGATCCTAATGAGAGGGGACTTGAAATGCACAGAGGATCACAAGCACGATAAGCTCCTTAACGATGATCGCTGTGTGTGTGTGTGTGTGTGTGTGTGTGTGTGTGTGTGTGTGTGTGTGTGTGTGTGTGTGTGTGTTTGTGTAAGCAGGTGTGGCAGAAAGAAATAGTATGACATGCAAATGTGATTTTGTGAGAGTCTGCATCTGCCTGAGTGTGTGTGTGTATGCGTGTGTGTGTGTGTTTGTGTAAGAATAGGTGTGTGTGTATGTATGTTTACGTTCTCAAATGTGTGTGACTGTGTGTGTGTGTGTGTGTGTGTGTGTCTCCCGAGCTTTCCACTCACGTGCGGAACACAATCAACATGGCTCTCATTTGCAATCAGTAATTAGAATGCTAATTAGCCCATGGGAGCTAACGGAAACCAGTGTATTACAAGTGCTTGATTAGAGATGCTCCATCCCTCGGGGAGAGATTTACACCGCCACCACATTGGCTCAAACACCTGTCACTCATGACCTCTCGCCCAATCAGCTTCCACCATGGGTTGTGTTGGATTTATAGAAGAATGCTTATTAGATCTGGTGCATGATAATTATATATATAAAATAAAAATATACTGTATATAGATTAATGAAGATTCCCAAGGTTTATATAACTCACTCTCTCCATATATATATTTTACGTTATCTATTTATTTATACCAAACATTATCTTTCTATCTGTCTATGTGATGTGATGAATGTTTGGGAATGTTTTTTTAACATATATACATATAAATACAAACATGCATACATCAGTGAAGGGAACCGCAGAGGCAGGGAGAAAGGAGGTCCGTGCTGAAACCAGGAGCCAGAGAACAGTGCAGCGCTGTCGAGGGCCACGTGTTCAGCGTGGAGGGCCGTGCTGCTGGCCTCCGTTCTGTCTCCCACACGCCACACTGCTAGCAGAACCCCCTCAGACAGGCCCTCTGAGGGACGCCCCGGGTGCACGGCGTGACTATCATATCAGGTTTAATTTTCCCCTCCATTCAGCACAACAACTCACACGCAAACACAAACACACAGTATATATATATTTATATACACAACCATACAGTTAACATCGACACATTCACACCGATACACACACACAAATTGACATACTCACTCACACATGCAAACAATATCGCTCACAATGGAATGTTCACTGACACACACACGCACACACACACACACACACGCAAACACACGCACACACACATGGTTACAGAGCGGGGTCAATCCCCCCTGCTGTGAGACAGATCTAAGTGGGCTGTCATGTTTGGGTGACAAGAGAGAGAGCAGTGTGATGAAGAACCGTGTTAACCAAGCCATGTGTGTGTGTGTATGTGTGTGTTGTGTATATCTTAGGGCAGTACTTACTGCAATGTGAACTCTAATACCACTACATGTGTTGCTAACAATGTGCACAGACATGCACACATTGCACAAGCATGAATACGCACACACACACACACACACACACACACACACACGATACAAAGGCACAAAGGCATTGATGTCAATATTCTTTAATATTTTTCTTTTTTTTTTTTCCAAAGGTATTTTCCTTTGTTGCATTGGGATATTTCAACTCACCCTTCTGACCCCATTACCCTGGCGCACTCTCAGATCTCTCTCTCTCTCTCTCTCTCTCTCTCTCTCTCTCTCTCTCTCTCTCTCTCTCTCTCTCTCTCTCTCTCTCTCTCTCTCTCTCTCTCTCTCTCTCTCTCATGTCTCTCTCTCTGTCATTGCTCTCTCTCACTCCCTCTCTGTTTGTGTGTTCATCATGTGTATTTGATGCGTTGTGATGATGTTTATGATGTGTGTATTTGGCAAAGATTCTGTGTTTCTGTGAATGTGTAGCATGTGTTTGTGTGTGTGTGTGTATGTGTGTATTTGACCAGGAATGACCGAGTACTTACATAAGTACCGCTGTCCTTTATACTTTTCAGCCACAGCTGGGCAATAGATCCGAAGTCACCGTAGCAACCAAACATCCCTCAGGAATGAGAGGGGGGAGGGGTTGGGTGGCGGAGTGGTTGATATGTGTGTGTGTTTGTGTGTGTGTTTGTGTGAGTGTGTTCTCCAACAAGATTGGACAACAATGAGCAGAGCACCAGAAACACACCAAGTTTTGAGTCCACGAAGGAAGGGACCGACTGTCTCTCCAAACGCACCAACTGTCAAAACAGGAAGTCTGGTTTAACACTTCCTGGTTCCCGCTTTAATGAGAAGGACTAATGTGATGTCTGTGTGTGTGTGTGTGTGTGTGTGTGTGTGTGTGTGTGTGTGTGTGTGTGTGTGTGTGTCCAGGAATGCCTGAGGGATGGGAGGTTAGGCCACCTCCATCTACTTATTACACACACACACACCCACACACACACACACACAGACACACATTCTCACACCCTCCATAAAACATCCGGTTCCTCCGGATACAGCGTGTACGTTTACGGGTTGTGTGTATGTGTGTTTGTGTGTGTGTGTGTGTGTGCGCGCACACGTGTGTGTGTGAGAGTGTAACTAATGACCATAGTTCTAGCCAAACACCTGTCTGTCTGCTCAGGAGGAAGACAAAACAGCGAAGGGTGTAGAAAGGGAGAAAGAGAGGAAGAAAAAGGAAAGAAAGACAATAAAAAACAAGAAAGAAAGAAAGAACATTTTGATTCCAATTATAACGACCGCTAGGGTATTTTGTGAAATTACATTTGATTGTCTAATTTCTCTTTGATGTGTGTGTGTGTGAGCGCATGTGTCTGTATGTGTGTGTATGCATGTGTGTCGGTCTGCGCACACACATTTGTATGTCTGACAAACCACCTCTGTCCCCCTCTCTCAACCTGCTGTTACATATTTAATACCCTGTCCGCCTGCATATAGACCCCTCATTATATTCACACACACACACACACACACACACACCCACACACACACACACACACACAGACATACATGAGTGTCACATTAAGAGCAGTAAAAGGAAATGTCACCTTGGTCTCCACAGAAAACAAGCGGGCGATTGAAATCTCTGACATGACTGCCACTAGCCCCAGGCCATTTTCACTAGTACAGTGCACGTGTGTGCCTGTGCGCAGGCATGAACAATGTGTGTGTGGTTGTGCGTGTGTGTAAGTGTCTGGGTATAGCACCTCTCCTGACCGACAGGAACATGCGTTAGCATGCCGGCAGCATTTGGCCCAGTCGGAGCTCTCACCTGCCGCCCATGTGGCCATCTGTGGGAAACCCTGTTTAAGCGGCCAGCCACACACAGTGGCAGGAGGTGTGGTTCCCCTGGCAAGGTCATGAACCTCTGACCTGCTCTGTGCTGCTCCACAAACACCCCCTGCCAGTCCCAGAAGACCCCCTCTGCAGACCCATCCACTGGCCTCTCTCTCTCTCTCTCTCTCTCTCTCTCTCTCTCTCTCTCTCTCTCTCTCTCTCTCTCTCTCACCCCCCGTTGTGGAGCATTGGAGGTCTTGAGTTTGATTTTGCATGTTTGTGCTCTATGACGTTCCTTCTGAATGTGTGTGTGTGTGTGTGTTTGTGTGCATGCGTGTGTGCATGTGTGTCTGTGTGCGTCCTTACCTGTAGTAGAAAGGTCCGGGGTGAGCAGGGCGAGGCAGATGGGAAAAGGGAGAGAAACGGATAATACATGTTACGAAAAGTTTCTTAATGTTAACGCCAAAAGACAAGTGTCAATGAACACATGGGGAACTGTGTCTGTGCATGTGTGTGTCTGTGTCTGTGTGTGTATTTGTGTGTTTGTGTGTGTATGTGCATGTGTAATGAAGTCGGTAAGCCTTTCATTTCTTCCATCACACACACACACTAATTAGAGAATGATAAGGAAAGCTTTTTCATGGGTTTAATTCAATATGCATAATAGCGCCTTCCATTTGCAGATGAGCGTTCTTTTGAAAACCGCAACACTTTACAACGTGTACGAATTAGCCAGACATTCATCATCATGTCGCTCTGGAAAATAATATGAAATACTGGGGATATCTTTTTTTAAACATTGCTGAGCAGTTGGTTATATCAGCAAAAAAAACTGCTGCCATTTTGAGTCCAAGTGAAACTAGGGGGTCTTTAAGACAGGTGCATGAGATTGGAAGACAGGGAATGCTCTATGGGGCAAGAGGGGCAGAGACCCCCTATATCGTGTGTTCTCTGAGGGGGGACGCAGGAGAGGATGCTCTGTTTTTTTTTACTTCAGGGCTCCGGACCACCTTACATTAACTGGCCCTCGGGGACCTATAACTCAGTCAGCAACCGCGGGGAGCCGGATAAATCTGTGTGAAATAACCAAGATGTTTTTTGCTGCTTTTTCTGTATGACAAAGGGATCAACCGCGTCCACACCGACAACCTTGTTGATTGCTCAAAGGGCTCTCTGAGATTATGACGTTTACTTTAATTTTTAAATAACCTTGTTCTTTGTTGTTGTGCACTCCCTGTTTTGTACAAAAAGCTCTCTATCAATAAAGTTTGATTTGGTAACAACAAGGGGAGAAGGGGACACTTCCTGTTGTTTAAACTGCCAGTTTGGAGACAGCTGTTTAAAGCTCTGTGTGTGTTCATCTACGGAAGAGGCGTAGGAAACGTTGTGTGTCTGTGTTCTACACAGATGGGGATTCTGGGGCCCTTGGGTTTCTGAGGGGCCCTTGCTGTGGTTTGAACAGCGGAGGCCCCCTCCAGCTAATGGCCCCTGGTAGACACATAAATTTAGCTTCATAAACAGCTAAAGAGCCGAGTTAGAGGGAGGTAGATAGAGCAGTAGAGAGAGAGAGAGGGAGGGAAAGGGAGAAAGAGGCAAGGAAGTAAGGAGGAAAGGAATGAAGGAAGAAACGGAAGGAAGGGAGGACAGAAATGTGTGTGGATCTTCAATGTCCGGATCTTGATTTAGAATCCTAATCGTAGCTAACAAGCGTGATTGTCTATTACAGTTAGAGGTCCAGGGGTTTTGTGTATGTGGGTCTGTGTGTGTGTTCCTGTGTGTGTGTGTGTGTGTGTGTGTGTGTGTGTGTGTGTGTGTGTGTGTGTGTGTGTGTGTGTACAGGTGGCGGGTACACACATGTGTTAATCAGTCCAGAACCAGGCTGGACCTGAGGGGAGGTGGAGGTGTTCGTGACTAGGCTGGTTTGACCATTAGGAAAAGCCTCTGCGATTCACTGGAGTGACGGGCCACTGAGGGGTAACCCACGGCAACCCCCCCCCCCCCCACACACACACATACACCAGAGAGCCTCACAGCCAATCACTTCCCCAGATGGTTCGAGGTCATCCAGGAAGTAGGAAGCAGGGGTCAGCCAATGAAAAAGCAGGCTGGACTCTTTCCCACTGACCCGAGTCCACCTCGAACCAACCAGAACTGAGCGAAGTCTCCACATGTCTGCGCGCACGCGACTTTGACTGTGTGTGTGTGTGTGTGTGTGTGTGTGTGTGTGTGTGTGTGTGTGTGTGTGTGTGTGTCTGTGTGCATGAAGATATCAACATGTATATGGTCTTACATGTGTGTGAGGGGCCATTTGTTTTAGTGAAGATAATAGGGACATTTGTGTTGGAAAGAAGCCCATTTGAGCAATAGCGTGTTTGCCACGAAAGACAAACGATTCTAACTTTAGTCAGACCATGACTATACACACACACGACACACACACACAATCTGTCTG
>NC_136947.1:13177879-13192879 GCF_949987615.1 Pollachius pollachius | reverse complement strand
AGACAGTAAACGAAACCATAACACCCCTCCCTTCACCCCAAACACACCCACCTGCCCCTAATCAACCACTGGCCGTCACCCCCAGTCTCTCCCTCGCTCCCTCTCCCTCTCTCTCTCTCTATGCGTCTCTGTGTCTCTCGACCGAGAATGTAGACACTTAAACGTTGCCATAAAACAACAGTATGCAGGGAATTGTACAGTAGGGTGTCATGTTCCAGGGCCCATGCACAAGAATGTGGTCCCCGTGCGTACCGGGCAGAGACCACCGTGGGACCACCGTGCAGCCCGACAGCTGCTGCGGGCACGGTAGCCCAAACCACCACACACACACACACACACACACACACACACACACACACACACACACACACACACACACACACACACCTCCTCATATGAAAGATATAACGGCATGAAATATCCCCTTGCGGAAGGGAAGGCGGCTTTTACAAAGCAAGAGAAATTATATGAATGTGTGTGAGTGTGACTGTGTGACTGTGTGTGTGTGTGTGTGTGTGTGTGTGTGTGTGTGTGTGTGTTTGTGTGTGTGACAGTAGCATTGTGCTACGTGTGAGAAACAGGTGGCCCATGTTACTGCCATAGGCTAGCGTTGTAATAATAGCGACATTAGCTTGTGATTTTGTTATTCCACGTTCATTTGATTTGATCTCACTCCTGTTCTTCATAAAAAATTCATTTTGGCATGAGGTGTAAAAAAAAGAGGGTACAATTCCCCCTGAAATATACACAAACACAAATAGATGGGCACGCTTTTTCGAAAGAGATGTAAGAAAGTTGTGTATGTGCTTTTCACCAAGCCTAGTTGGTTACTTCAAAGTAGAAGTACCACATTTACTTTGAAACATTGCTGGCAAACAGGCTTATTACATACAACTTGTGAAGTCGCTTTCTCTTTTGCACTAGGCTACAAATGCCCAAACACACACGCAAAGATGAAGAGAGAGAGAGCGTAAAAGAGATAGGGTAAATTGAGCGTGTAAGAGAGAGAGAGAGAGAGAGAGAGAGAGAGAGAGAGACCGGACCAAGAAGGTTCCGGCCAGAAGGCTGGAGGTGGACACCGGACCAGATGATGAGCAGACGGCAGCGGGGCGCGGGGGCTGAGCGCACGGTGCTTTAATACAAAAGAGACAGCGAGGAAACTTTGGAAGCACAAAGAACGAAACAACGACGGTGCAAAACGGCTGCTTGGACACGGGGGAGGGGAGGTGGGGGAGGGAGTGGAGGGGGGAGGTAAAAAAGCGAAGGCGCACTCCCACACACACACAACAAGAGAGCACCGCCGCTCCATTCAAAACACCATCTGTGGCTTGAAATGGATGAGCGTTTTTTTTGTGTGTGTGTCCGAAAACGTTTCTTTTCTCTTGTGTTTTCCCCTCTCGCCTGCCTCCCTCCCGAGCGGGCGGGGGGAGGGGCGGGCGTGAAAAGGTCCCGCTTTTGCCTTCTATCGACTTTTTTTGTGTTCAAAAAGAGACCATAAACAAATAGAGAATAGCGCGAGGCAGAGGGAGCGAGACCCCTCTTTAGCAGCCCCCCCTAACAGCGGGCCGGCTACACAGAGCAAATTACACGGAGCGGGTTGGACAGACACAGCGATTTTGGAAACAAAACCAGGGAAATCTGGCATTACGGACCCACCGGGAGACGTGAATAAACTGACTGGCCCGCCGGACATTTAGAGACAGTTAAGGAAATCGACCATGTCCCGCTGGTGAAACAGAAATTCATGTCAAATTAGCTGAACATCGTTTTCAGGGATTCCATGACTGACTTTCCACCTAATGAATAAGAAAATGGCTCGCCTGAAAAAAAATAAAGATGGAACTCTGTCGACAGAGTTAACAACTATAAATAATGAAAAAAGATACCGACCAGGCTGATAATAATAAATACTGCCGATGCTTATTAATAATAGCAACACTAATAATACTACAAATAGCAATAATTTAAATAATTATTTAAATAATTATTCTAATATTATAATAATTAAAATAAAATAATACAAATTATAAAATTACATTTATAATTCAAATAAAAGTGAAACAAATGCCTAATGCCTTAAAGTGCATGATAAGATAGAAATTGGGAATTAATTAAAATCAGGGGGGCATTTTGACCTTGGGTTCCACTTGAAACGGGATAAAACAGGGACGACATCACACCCCGTTCCCTTCAGTCCTCTCGTCCTTATCTCTATTCCACTGCGCGTGTTTTCGAGTGTCATGACAGCTCGCTCTCTCTCTCTCTCTTCATCTCCCCCTCCATGTTTTCCAGCCGCCCTCTCTCACTCTCTCTCACTCTCACTCTCTTCAGATGGCGTGTTGTCTATTCATTTACAACCCACCCCTCCCCACCTCCGTGTCAATTAATTAGAGCGCGCTCTTTTTTTCCCCTCGTGCACCAATTAGCATGAGATAAATATGCATTAGGCGGGAGTTCTCTTGTTTCGTCATTCAACCCCTGTACCTTTTCGTGGGACTCCTCGCGACGTTAACGGCGTTCATTTCCATGATGAGTGTATGATGAGCGCGTGTTAATTAGAGCAGCGACGTGACAGGATCTGCGCACACCTTGATACGGACACGCGCGGAACGTGCTCGAGTGGCTTTCAGCAAATAGGAACCACGTGCTGTCTAATTAATGAATATGTTGCCATAGCGGGAAAATAATAATAATTATGTATTATGGCTGTTCAACGTGTTCATTGTGCGACCTCCAATTAACCCTAATTATGGATCTATAAAACCACACGAATCATACCACTTATACCGCTACTAATAATACGAATCATTATACTACTACAACTAATGAAATTTGTTTTATGAAAAATATAAATAATAATAATCACAATTATCCTCAAAATAACAGTCATAGTCTAATAATAAAAGCACTGTAACCAGCATAATAGTATACTACTAATATTTCAGCCTTTTCAGCATAAAGGGTAACTCATGTTAGTAATGGGATTGTTGAGGAGCTAATCGCCCTCTGCATCGTGATGCCAGTGCAGCCATCTCCAAACTTCCTGCAAAGATAATCAAATAATGGCCTGGAAGTCGATTTCCTCTAATAGGCAGGAGGGCGTTGAAAACGATAGACTTCATAACATTACATCACTCACGAGGCACTCTGACAAGCCATTTACAGACAATGAATTACCTCACCGGCCATAAAGACTAAACTAATGTGAAATACCACATATTTTAATCAACTTGGACGAAAAAAGGTATTGCTGTACTCAAATATTTGGAGCAAGGCCGGACATTTGGCTGGCCGGCCTTAATTAAATGAACCACCGAACCATATTTGATTTGCAGCCATTAAAAGAAAACTGCTGCTTTTTATGGTTTCACTCCAAAATCTCTTCCTATAGGTTAACGATTCGCCGGACAGGAGAGAGCTGATATCGAATTGCTCCTCGACAGTGTTTTATTGTTCAAAACTAAATCTAAAGGAAATCCCAATCTTTTTTTTACCAAACATGCCCCGTCATTTCTGCCCCTCTTAAATCATCACAGTGAGGCCTCCAAGTTTCATCCAGAGGACACCGGACTCATTACTATTTTAAACGCTAAGAGATTGACTGTGGACGGAGTGTGCGTGTGCATGTGCACGTGTTTGTTCGCGTGTGTGTGTTTGTGTGTGTGTGTGTGTGTGTGTGTGTGTGTGTGTGTGTGTGTGTGTGTGTGTGTGTGTGCGTGTGTGTGTGCGTTTGTGTGTGCGTGTGTGTGCGTGTGCGGAACATTCGACTTTGTCTGGTCACCCGTCCGTGCGCCCCGAGTCCCCTCGCCGTGAGGAGGTCTTACGCCATAGGAATCGATTAACGGGAAGACGTTTAATGAATTCCGGTGCCGTCCAGAATCCTCTAAATGAACGTTTCCAGATCACGGGGCTAGAGGAACGTGGTCCCCACGAGGACAGGTCCGAGTAACGACGCCGAAAAAAAAACAGCAAACTTCAATGATAAAAATCGGAGGCAGGTCGTGTTCTTAAACCGTGATTGAGAACGTTAAAAAATTATTGTAGAAGAGAGAGCTTAAAATCTACAAAAATAAATAAAAGAAAAAAACACACATTTCAAAAGGATAGATTCAGAATAAAATACGTGCTGCATCCGTCACCATGGTTTCAGTTTTGTGATGGAATATCGTTCAGTAAAAACCACAACAACAGGCATCCACATTAAACCAAATCTCGAGCGTATTTATGCATCAACTCATAGTTGGAGAATATAAGCGGGTCAGGTTTTTGGTAAATCATGTCCGAATGATACCTCCCCCTTTTCTTTTCATTCTCTGGCCGTTTATGGACTACTTTAGTTTTCCATTTACCTAAACAGAGACAAAGCGCCGCGGAGAAAGGCTTGGAGTCGCGGACAGGGCGTCTTTCTATGAAGTCGCTTAAGTAAGAAGCCGAGGATGTGTTATAGAGCCGGCACTAGTTTGCTGAGCACTAAATTCTCACGTAGAACAATGCGCTGAATGGCTGAGAAAAAGCCAAAACGCTGCCAAGCATTGTGTGTGTATGTGCGTATGTATGTGTGTGTGAGAGGGAGAGAGACCTCTTGTCTCTTGACCCTGTGAGCTCCCCCAGTCCAAGCTGACCTGCTCAGACGCAAGTTGACAGGACCCCCCCACACTCGTTCATTCACTCCATCCATCCATCCCTCTCATTCTCCCTCTCGCTGTTTTTGTCTCTCACTCCAGCCAGACTCCAGCCACCATTACAACTCTAGCGTGGTTAGAAGTATACACAAAGACTCAATATGTGGCCATATGTTTACCTTCATAAAATAGTTTACTAAAAAACTAGAATAATAACAAGAAAGGAATTTGTATAATATACTGGACTGCTTGTTAAATAATCAACTGTCAAATACGAGTGCTTTTAGTTTTTAGTCGCATAAAGTTTGTGTTTTGAGTGTAATAAAAAAAAACAACTAAAATAAGAGTACACTTTTCACCATTGAACCCAAATAGAAATAAAATGAAGTTGTTCATTGGATCATTTCTGGCTAACAGCAGGTATGTGTTCCATGGAATTATGACCACATTCTGTATTAGTTGAAAGGTGGGATGACTGGTGACAAACAATAAGGAAGAGCTAGAGAATACCAGAGAAACAAAGATATTGGAAAGAAGAGGGAGAGGGAAGAGAGAGAATGTGACAGAAGGAGAGAGAGAGAGAGAGAGAGAGAGAGAGAGAGAGAGAGAGAGAGAGAGAGAGAGAGAGAGAGAGACTAAGAGCTGTTGAGTGGTTAACTTGGAGTGTCAAGATGAGCCGGTCTGTGTGTGTGTGTGTGTGTGTGTGTGTGTGTGTGTGTGTGTGTGTGTGTGTGTGTGTGTGTGTGTGTGTGTGTGTTAAGGGCTGAAAGGGGTGTGTGAGGGGAGCTGAATACCACCACCCAGTAGGCCGTGAAATCAGAAACCCTTGCCAACAAGACAGCCACCCGTACACCAGCCCCGAGTGTGTGTGTGTGTGTGTGTGTGTGTGTGTGTGTGTGTGTGTGTGGCGGGGCTCCTCTTGGGAGAAGGCAGTCATGCAAGGTATCACCCTGCTCCTCCTACTCCTCCTCCTCCTCCTCCTCCTCCTCCTCCACCTCTTCTTTTGCTTGTCTTTCTGTCTCTCTTTTCTTTCTCACTCTCTCTTGTCTCGCTCCTTGGTCCGTCCGTCAGTCTGAACCTTCAACATCCAGCCGCTGTCTGTGTGTGTTTGTGTGTCTGTGTGTGTGTGTGTGTGCATGCGTGCGTTTGTGTGTGTGTGCGTGTGTTGCGTTTGTGTGTATCATGTTTGTGAGTGTGTTTGTGTGTATACTGTGTTAGTGTGTATGCTTTGTTGGTACGGATACCCAGTTCTTGACGTCAATGTTACTTATTTGCTGTTTTCTGGCTTTTCACATGCACAGGCGTACATCTCTCTCTTTCTGTCTCTCTCACACAAAAGCACACACACAGACGCACACGCAACACATACAACAGCGAAAGGAGAAGGAAAACACAACACAAATACGGAAAACAAATACAGAGATGGGACAACAAAAGAAAAGTTGGAAAAAACCTTCACTCTCTCATCCTCTATTCTTTATTTGGATCCTGATTTCCTCCAAACCCTCTCTCTCTCTCCCTCTCCCTCTCCCTCTCTCTCTCTCTCTCTCTCCCTCTCTCTCTCTCTCTCTCTCTCTCTCTCTCTCTCTCTCTCTCTCTCTCTCTCTCTCTCTCTCTCTTGCTCTCTTTCTCTCTGTCTCTCTTTCTGCCTTTTTTTTGGTGACCTGCAAAGAAAAAAGCTGTGGCTGTGGTTCTTTGACTTTTCATTCTTTCTTTTTATTCTTTTCTGAGTTTGTGCTTTGAGTCCCTAACACTCCGTTCTTCACTTCTGAACCCTAAAAGGACTCCGCCCCTTCAACACACACACACACACACACACACACACACACACACACACACACACACACACACACACACACACACACACACACACACACACACACACACACACACACACTGTCTGGGCGAGCAAGCCTGATTACCATGCTGCCTGTGACTTATCCCCTCTTGTCTCACTCTCTCTCTCTCTTTCTAAAGAGTACTTAATAAAATGCTGGAGTCTGGTCGCACTCTCTGAGTGGGTTTCTGTGTGTGTGTTTGAAAAAGTGAGTGAGTGAGTGAGTGAGTGAATGAGTGAGAGAGAGAAAGAGAGAGAGGGAGTGAGAGAGAGTAAAATAGAGTGGGCAAAGAGACAGGAACTACTCTAGTTGTTTTCCTCTCCCTCTAAAGCGTACTTAATAAAATGTGAGGCCTTACACATGCACGTAAAAGCACATGCACACCCTGCCTCACACACACAAACGTACACACACAAACACACACAGTTAGACTGCGTGCCACCCTAATTTCCATTAGAGAAAGTGAACGCAGGGCTTTCACAAACTGAGCGTCTGAGGCTTCAGTTTATTTACACTGTGGAGAGAGACAGAGAAAGAGAGAGAGAGAGAGAGAGAGAGAGAGAGAGAGAGAGAGAGAGGCGACTGGATGTCAATGAACTCAAAAGAATATAAGTGTTATTTTTTGTTGGTGTTTTTTTATGAATGTGTGTGTGTGTGTGTGTGTGTGTGTGTGCGTGTGCGTGAGTGTCCATGCATGTGTGTGTTTGTGTGTGTGTGCGTGTGTGTGTGTGCAGGGGGGGGATAAAAGCATTAAGCCATAATAACTTCTCTTTCCTTTGGTCTTCATCACCTTCATCATCATCATCATCATCATCATCATCATCATCATCATCATCATCTTCATGGGCATGGAATTTCTTCCAGTGTTGGTTTCTATACATTCTATCTCTTCTCAGTCATAAATACTCCAACTCCTGATTGGTCAGACATATTGTTACCCCCCATTTACCAAATTAAAAATGAAAGGGAAATGCTTCCCCTCCTGATCCTTTAGGAATAGAGGAGACTTGTTCGTTACGTTATTAATTTCTTTCTTCTTTCTTCCCGGTGAGAAGACTAATGGGCCTGTTTTTAATGAAACTCCTTCCCCCCGCGCTGAGATATTAATCAGCCGTAGAGGGAGGGAAGGGAGATATTAAAAGTTTAAGTGAGGCTAAGTAATTCATTACCACGAGAGGAATCCATCCGTTACCCTTTCAGAGAGCATCAGAGAAAGATAAACCCTACCAAAGTAGCCATTGTTTCTGCGGATATACACTGACCGCGCTAATGAATCACCCAGTTATATTCATGGAGGGAGTATTTCACAGGGAAGGAAGGAAGAAAGAAACAGAAAAAACAAAAAAAGTACGAAAGAACAAAAGAGCGAAAAGTACGAAAGAACGAATGTACGAAGGTAAAAAAGAACGAAAGTATGAAGGTATGAAAGAACAAAAGAACAAGTACGATCGTACAAACGCAAGACTTAAAGAAGATAGGTACGAAGGTACGAAATAACGAAAAGGTTAAAGAATAAAAGTATAAAGGTTCGAAAGACCGAAAGAAGAAATGTACGAAAGAGCGAATAAGCGAAAGAAAGAACAGATCGAGAAAAATAATGAAATAAAGTAGGAAAATGGCCACCATTGTAAATAGTTTGAGATGAGTTAGGGGCCCTGGTTGTAAAACAGTATCTACACATTCATGACGGCCGCTATGGCGACACACCGGTGTAGAAGGCTGTCCAATCGATACAACGGGTAATTTATATGACTGTTTGCAGTACATGCTGGTAGTTCCGCAGTACTGACCAGGTGAGGGTACTTCCAGAGGGTCCGCCACTACAGGTGATGAATGCTGCATTAGTTCAGTGATTATGGCCCCCCGCGGAGAGAGAAGGGACAAGGCCACCCTGGCATCTTAATGCCATCATGGCCAGCTCCGCCGCTCCTCTCCCTCTTTCCTTATCCCTCTCTCCTTCCGCTCCCCTCCTGCTTTCTCCTTCTCTGCATCTTTCGACCAATTTTCTGTCTATTCATCAGCAGATCCTCTCTGTCTCCCATTCTCTCCCCCTCTTCCTCCCACTCTTTTCTTCTCTTCTTCTCTCTCTCTCTCTCTCTCCCTCTCCGTCTGTCTCTCTCCTCCTTCATCAGCCCGATACTACAGGTATCTCTTCTCCTTCCTCTCTTCCGTCCACTGTAAAAACTCCTTGGACATCCCTCCCTTACCTCACCCCATCCTCCACCACCCAGCACCCTGCTCATCATCAACCCCCCGCCCCGTTCCCCTCTATTGACACCAGCCTTCAACCCCGTCTGCTAAATTATTCAGGCCCACTTCTGCAGGAATGGCTGATTGAGTTTTCATTTCGCGGGGGCAAATTACCATCCATCGGCACCACGGCGCAATGCTGATGCTAACAACCGCCTGCGACAAGCTACGACAAGATACGACGCTGAGGTGCTGCTGTTTACCTGCTGACACAAGGGATGGGTGGGCGAGAGAGGATGACAGAGTGCTGGGAGACACAGAGAGAGAGAGGGAGAAAGAGAGAGAGAGAGAGAGAGGGAAAGATGGTTGTGGTAATGAGAGAGAAAGGCTGTAAGAGCCCTGATCAGTGCTTCTAGAAGCACTTTGTCGTCATTCCAAATGTTTATGCCCAACCGTTTTATTCCCACACCAACTGACCGAGAGATGCAGAGGGAGAGAGAGAGTTGCTGTTTCAGTGTCTAATCTACTGTAAGAAGCGATGTGCTGTGATTATGCCGAGTCAATACATCCCATTAGGTACCAGAGAACAGACTGCTGGGTGTTATCTAAACATTAGTTCAGAAGGCTGCCATTTTGTGTAACATATAGGTTGTAATGTGTTTAGACACTGATGGAAACGTATTGATAATGATACCATAATAATAATATAAACAGAAATGTGTGTGTTTTCGGTTTGCGTTTTTGTCAAGCAATGGCCAGATTTGAGACTCAAAGAGGACTTCCATTTTGACCAGTCATGACCACCATTCAACCCCTCAGCTCCTTTTCTTTCCCCTCCTCCAGACAACCCTCCAAAGTAGCGGACATAGCAAACCGAGCCAGGGGGGCCCCTGGTGCAGACAGCGGCCCCCCATGCCGGTCCCAGGGCCGGCCCCCTCGGTCCACCATGCCTATGATCAGAGAGCAGTAGTCGTACTCTGCCAGCGGCTACCACGTAGCACGCCACTTAGGGAAATGACCGTGGTTAGCATGTGGGAGCGAGCGCTAGGAACCAGCGGGCGATGATGAGAGTCTGCGTGTGTGTGGGAGAGAGAGGGTGTGTGTGTTTGTCTCAGACAACAGCAGGAGGCCGTGTCTGCTGGAGAAGATATGTATGATTAAGGATGGACGCTAGCGTGAGTGACGTGAGCATGGGCAGGACTTTGCTTTGGCCTGGCCTCCGAGATACCTAGCACACAACCAAACTGCCCATTACCACGGCGACATTGAAAGACAAAAAAAAGCACACACACTTAATTGCCACATGTGTTGTTAAAGTTGCCGATATTATTGTTAGGCGTTGGCAGATTTAGGGTTAGTCAGCTACAAAGGAAACACAGGAATCTGTTGTAGCTACCAGATAAGATCAACAGTAACACACACACACACACACACACACACACACACACACACAGACACACACACACACACACACACACACACACACACACACACACACACACACACACCTGTAGCTACCAGATAAGTATTGGTCTTTCATGACAGAGACAACACATTTTATTGTGCCACTTTGCATAATTGCACGGATGGTGTGTGTGTGTGTGTGTGTGTGTGTGTGCGTGTGTGTTTGTGTGTGTGTGTGTGTGTGTGCATGTGTTTGACTTTGTGTGTGTGTGTGAGGAAGTTGATTTGCGCGAGAACAATCCGTCATTCAAGCTGCTGAGCTTGTGTTGTGTAAAGATTTATCACCGGCGTATCTACATTGAACGTTTGTGCCATATGTGTGTGTGTGTGTGTGTGTGTGTGTGTGTGTGTGCATGTTTGTGTGAGTTATTGTGCGGTCTGTAGGTAATCATTGCGGTGGTAAGATTTACAGCCATCTCCCTGGCGACGGGTCCAACATGGCTGCCCTAGTGACTGACAATGAAATGCGTAAATTAATGGTGTGCTGTCCTACACACACACAAATACACAGACACACAAAAACACAAACACACACACACACACACACACACACACACACACACACAGCCTCTTCCTCGATCTTCCAGCCTTATTTATTCTATCTGTCTCTCTCTCCCTCTCTATTCGTTACCACCACTTTATTTCTCTTTCCATTTCTCTTTCTCAATGTCTCTGTCACTTGTTGTGTCTCTCTGTCTCATTCTCTGTTCCTCTATCTCACTTGCCCATCCACCTCTCTTTGCTCGTTAAACGTTCGAGGGGCCCTAATTAGGCCCCTGTCGTGCCCCGGGAGGGCCCAGATAGCAGCTATCACAGCGACCTGCGGCGGCGAGGAGACAAGAGAGACATTTGTTCTAGCGCCGCGGTTCGCCCTCTTCCCTCCCCTTGTTTACGAGTGGCCTCTGTTCCCGGTGGCCCCGGTCTCCCTGGGGTGCTGTTCTGAGGTTGTCAGATCTGTTATCTTATCATGTAGCATGTCAGCGCCTCGGTCGCTCGCTTGCCCGAAGCCTTTTGTTTTCTAATGCTGCCGGGTGTGTCTGTGTTCCTCCGATGTCTTTACCCTGGTTCCGTTGTGGATGCTATTTACTATAGGTAGTTGTTGAGCAGACGTTTTTATCTGCTTGACTTATGTTTTTCGCAGATGCATGTCATTGAGGAGCAGGTTGGGGGTTTTAGGAATCTTGCTCAAGGGTGCCGACAGGTAGACCAAGAGTATCGGGTTTTAAACCCGTAACCCACCACTAGAGTATCCTGCTCCCTTTACTGCTTGTTCCCATGTCCCTTGACCAGTCTGTGATATTTACAGATGGATTTCTTCCAACCTCTCCCGTTCTCTCTCTCTCTCTCTCCCCCCCCCCCCCCCCCCCCAGTGTGGAGGCCATAGTTCTCTTTAACAGGTCTTATCTACAGCTCCGGGTGCTAATGAGCCGTCATAAAGCAGAGGAGAGGGGGAGCTGGGGGGGGGGAAGAGGGGAGGGGGGGGGGGCAGTTAGCATTAGCGCTGTGTCTCTCTTTTACTTGCCAAAGTATATGTCTTCCCGTCCTCCCTCGCTCCCTTCATCTCCCTTTTGTGCCGTCGTAGTCCCTCTCTCTCTCTCTCTCCGTCTCTCTCTCTCTCTCTCTCTCTCTCTCCGTCTCTAACCCTGCCTCGCTCAGCCTCCATCTTCCTTAACCTTCTCTTATTCCTTCTGTGGCTCAATCTCTCTGTCTCTGGCTCTCTTCCCCCTCTATCTGCGGTTGCTCTTTTGCACTGTTATTTTTATCCCTGCTCTCATTTGATCCTCTCTCGCTCTCCCTCTCTCCCCCCTCCTCCCCCCCTCCCTCCATCGGCGGTGTGAATCATATCTGGCCTGCGGTCTACATATGCTAAAGCCTGTGTAATTACAGCACCTCTTAAATAAAGACACGCTCCTTAAGCTGTCGTACGGTGGGGAGCGGGGGAGTCGCAGCCAAACAAGAGGCAGGTGGGGGCCTCTCTCTCTCTCTCTCTCTCTCTCTCTCTCTCTCTCCAACACCCACCCACCCAGAGCAACAAATCTGTCATAGATAGGTGGGGATTTATCACCACTGGGGCCCTGGGAGGCAGTGGGAGCAAGGAAGGAGGGGATGGAGGTGGGAGGAGGTGGGAGGAGGGGGAGGAGGAGGAGGTGAGAGGAGGGGGAGGAGGAGGAGGTGGGAGGAGGGGGAGGAGGAGGAGATGGGAGGAGGGGGAGGAGGAGGAGGTGGGAGGAGGGGGAGGAGGAGGAGATGGTCGGGGAGGCTAGTAGGAGATAAAGCAGCGGGCGGGAGAGATGGGTGTATGAGTGCGTGTGTGTGTGTGTGTGTGTGAGAGAGTGTGGAAGGGGTGGTGATTATGGTGGTTGGGGTGGGAGGTGATATTGAAGGAGGGAGCTGGGGATGGAGAGAAAATGATGGCAAAACAAAGCGTTGTGGAAAAGTTTCCAACAACTGCAGAAGATGAATGAATGGACGGGTGTATGGGAGGAGACAGGGGACAAGAGAGGAGGGAAGGAGAGAGGAGGGGAGGAGAGAGAGAAGGGGAGGAGAGAGAAGTGTGGGGGAGAGAGAGGGAGGCAGGGGAGGAGAGAGAGTGAAGAAGAATGTGGGAAAAGAGAAATGGAGAGGAGAAAGATGAGAGAGAGAATAAACTAGTGTGAAGTAATAGTTGTGTGAGTCCCAGTGCAGGTGGGGATGAAACCACGTGGGGTGAGATGGATGTGTTCTGACCCCGCCTGTTGCCTTCCCTGCCTCCCTCACTAACAGAGCCCGACGGCCAGGAAGATAGAACCATCAATGAAATAAAGTGACAAAAGAAGGGCCTCGTGTCATGAGCCCGATGTGAAGCTCAGATGAGCCCTTGATTGAAATACATGCGATCAAAACGTTTGCCTCAGCTATAAAAAGCAATATTATGTTTTCAACATTAGTGGCTATTCAGATCCAATGCTTAAAACAATATTTCCATTGACCAACGTCAGAACAATGACGAGATTCATCGGGAAGGACTCTGCTACAACAGAGGCTTTGTCAATTGTCTCCTGTCTCTTCCAAAAAAATAGCATCAGTCATAATTCTTCACAGAAAAAAAGGAATACTTCAAGGACCTCGATTTGGCAAGTACAGGGATTAAAATAAAAAGTGGATCCCAGTGGCTGCCTGTTCAAACAAAGACCTCTTTTCAACCCCCCAGCGTCCCTCGTCAGTCTGTCCGGTCGTCGAGTCCCTCCGCCTGTCCGAGTACCACGGCTAAAGTCAATAGTGTCCCCCCCCCCCCCCCCCCGTTCATCATCCCCCTGCCCTTGAATCTCAGCCCATCAGACCCTAACAAACGAGAGATCCATGTGGTGGACGCAAAGCTGTCCCGATGTTGGGGCTGTGTGTGTGTGTGTGTGTGTGTGTGTGTGTGTGTGTGTGTGTGTTTGCATCCCCCTGTGTGTGTTTGCTCTCCCTCTATAGCTCCCTCTTTCTCCATCAAACTCCCTCTGTAGCTTTCTCTTCCTCCATCTCACTCTCTCTCTCTCCCTCTATGTCTGTGTGTCTCTCCCTCTCCGTGTCTGTGTCTCTCCCTCTCTCTCTCCCTCTATGTCTCTGTGTCTCTCTCCCTCTCCGTGTCTCTCCCTCTCTCTCTCTCTCTCTCTGTGGGGAGATGTGCTATTATCAGAGGTAGAGGGCCTCACATTGATCAGCCTCTGAAGGCATCGCGGAGGAGGCTGCTGATAGAGCAGCTACTCCCGCTGAATACCCAACAGGGTGTGTATGACTGTGTGTGTGTGTGTGTGTGTGTGTGTGTGTGTGTGTGTGTGTGCGTGTGTCATCGGGGAAAGTGGAGGGGACACACCGTTTTTTTTTCCAATGTGTTTGTCGTTGCGGTAACAAGGGATGAGAGTAGTGCTCAGGGCAGGCTCCCCCTGAGAGAGAGAGAGTGACCAAGGGAGACAGAGTGAGTGAGAGGGAGAGAGAGGGAGAGTGAGAGAGAGTGAGAGAGAGAGAGAGAGAGAGAGAGAGGGAGAGAGAGAGAGAGAGAGAGAGAGTGAACGAGGGAGACAGAGTGAGTGAGAGGGAGGGAGAGGAAGAGTGAGAGAGAGTGTGAGAGAGAGAGAGTGAACGAGGGAGACAGAGTGAGTGAGAGGGAGAGAGAGGGAGAGTGAGAGAGAGTGAGAGTGAGAGAGAGGGATAGTGAGAGTGAGAGAGAGAGTGAACGAGGGAGACAGAGTGAGTGAGAGGGAGAGGGAGGGAGAGTAAGAGAGAGAGTGAGAGTGAGAGAGAGGGAGAGTGAGAGTGAGAGAGAGAGATAGAGTGAACGAGGGAGACAGAGTGAGTGAGAGGGAGAGAGAGGGAGAGTAAGAGAGAGAGTGGAGAGAGAGAGAGAAGCGTACGTACACATGTGCACGTACACATGACGCGTAGCACTCATGTGCATCATCCACCCACGCACATATCATTGGTGTCCCTTAAAGACCATGTACACACCTATCCACACATTCGACATGCACACACACGAACAGATGTAAACACACACAAACACACAACACACACACACACACACACACACACACCCTATGGGGAAATTTAACGCAATTTATCGGTAATCACTAGACACCCAAAGTTTAGATTCATCTGGATTTTCCATGATTAATAGCTTTCCCAACAAAACCCGTGGTCTGTTTGTGTGTGTCTGTTTGTTTGTGTGTGTGTGTGTGTGAGAGTGTGCACGTGAATGTGTTTGTGTTGTTTTGTGTGTCTATTTCTATGTGTGTGTATGTGTGCGTGCGTGCATGCGCGCGCGTGTGTGTGTGTGTGTGTGTGGTGTGTGTGTGTGTGTGTGTGTGTGTGTGTGTGTGTGAGAGAGACAGCTGAAGCTATATTCCATAAGCAGACATAAAGCA
>NC_136947.1:13142879-13165379 GCF_949987615.1 Pollachius pollachius | reverse complement strand
TCCCTCTCTCTCTCCGATGGTGGTCTGCTTTATCGGATCAGTCTCAGGTCGTCGCCTCTGTCTTTCATGTCTTCCATCAAGGATGGATCCCACGTGCACACGCATATGTGCATGTGCACAAGTGCGCACACACACACACACACACACTCACACACACACACACACACAACAACCACAGCAAACGGATAAACGGAGGCGGGGTGGGGGGGAGACAGGAGCGACAGAGACAGATGGAAAAGTAACAGAAGATTAGAAAAGAAGGCGAGAAGGAAAAAGAGAGAAAGAGTGAGAGAGAGAACGAGAGATAGAATAGCATAGAGACCTTTTGTGAAAGAACAGAGACATTGAGAATGACGATGTTTAGCTCAACATTTCTCTGTTCTGTGCTTCTTTGTCTCTCTCTCTCTCTCTCTCTCTCTCTCTCTCTCTCTCTATCATTCTCTCTCTCTTATGCATGCTCCCTCTCTCTCCTTCTCTCCCACCCCCTCTCTCCCCCCTGTTCCCCCTCTCTCTACCAATTTGTCACCGGGATCCGATGCAGCTTGTTGACATGTGTAGGAGAAGTTGTCGAGGGCTGTTTGTGTGTGCTGCTTCTCTGTGTGGGTTTGTGTTCGTGTGTGTGTGTGTGTGTGTGTGTGTGTGTGTGTGTGTGTGTGTTTGTGTGTGTGTTGTTTTTGCGCCTGGAAGAAGAGGGGGGGGCGGGGGGGGGGGGGGTGTTGCATGCCAGGGAATTTGTGAGTCAAACTCGTACACCCACGTAACCAATACACAACCACTCTTTCTCCGTCGCTCTCCCTCTTGCATAGACACACACACAAACACACACGCACAGACGCACACAAATGCACAGACACACACAAACACACATACATGCCAAACACACTCACGGACGAAGCACAAATATAAACACCCACCTACACACATACCCGCACACCCACACACACACACACACACACACACACACACACACACACATAGAGACTGCCAAGGGTTTTGGTTATGTGGGTAAATCTTTTGGCACATGCTCTGCCAGCGTGGCGCTATTATGAATCCTGATGGCAGAGTGCACGACCGGTCTGTGAACCAGTCACACACACACACACTCACACACTCACACACACACACACACACACACACACACACACACACACACACACACACACATTAATCAGATTCCCGGTGTGTGAGTGGGGCCAAATGGCCGCCCTCCGCTGGCGAATGCTAATGTGACCACTGGAGCTTGAGGGGCTTGTGAAACACGCCAAGAGAATAGAGAGAGAGGGTGGGGGGGGGAGAGAGAGGGGGGAGAGAGAGGGGGGGAGAGAGAGAGACAGATAGAAAGGGGGGGAGAGAGAGAGAGAGTGCATGCTGAGAGAGGAAGCGATAAAAGCAAATATCAGGAAAATGTTTTGCGTGATGCTGGCTTGTAAAGAAGAATTCCTGCACAAATGACAACAAATTGGACGAAGCAGATATCTGGGAACGGGGATTAAAGGCATCCTTGTACAAAAGGCTGCGCGTTTGTGGGTGTTTTACCACTCGCTTGGATTCTTTCAGCCACTCATCTTGTAATCACTTACGATGTCGATACAAATGTACAAAATCCTATGAAATGTGTGTTGTCTTTATTACTTTGTAAACACACGCATTTGTTCAACTATATAAGCTTTTAGCAAGCAGTGGTAAAAGTGTGATGTTGTACTACAAGCCAGCCGAGTAATCCACTAGACACAAATTGGATCTACGGCAGAATTCACAAATGTGCTTTTAGTGCCGTTTCGGAGTAACTGACAATATTAGCTCAATAGTTTACAGGAAGAGCTAATGCTATTACGGTATTGTGTGCTTGTTGGCTAAATGTGCTTTCTTTTTTTACAACAATGATACAAGCTAGCAAGGGTGAGTCCCAAAAAATGAACTTTACCAATCTGTGTGCATTTCTTGTGTTATACGTCTGGTGTGGGTATTTTACGAGTGTGTTTCCTTCCCAAAATACATTGACAACAACCACAACAACCACGACAACCACGACAACCACGACAGCAAGAGAAAAGGAATAAACGCCGTACTAACCGAAAAAAGCGAGCAACTCACAGCGGTCGATGCGGTGGTCCTCGGGGCTGGAGGAGGTGTCGCGGTCCGACAGCAGGCCGGACACGGCGAAGATCTTCTTGCCGGCGTCCTCCACCGCCTTCATGGCGCCGCCGCAGCCGGGCGAGCCGCCCGCCGCGATCTGCGTGCCGCCGAAGTCGTACTCTTTGCCCTCGGCGTCGGAGTAGCGCAGGTGAGGCGACGCCTCGGGGTCCATGCAGCCCTTCAGCCGCTTGGCGGGCGTGAACGCCGACTGGTAGCCGCCGCCGCCGGGCGCCACGTCGCGGTCGTCGGGCGGCGAGGCGAACGGCCGGAAGGCGCCGACGCCGCTGTGGTTCAGCATGCTGATGGGCGAGCAGTCCATGTTGGGCGGAGCGAACTGGTGGTGCAGGTGCAGCAGGGACGGCGGGAAGTCCCGGTTGCCCGGGAACCCCGGCGGCACGCCGCCCTGCCGGTGGTACATGGAGGCGAAGGTGTACGAGCCGTTGTTGAAGGGCAGGTGCACGTCGCCCTTCTCCACGGAGACGGGCACGCCGAAGGGCCGCGACTGCTGGCAGGGGATGGAGGCGTCGCGCGAGGCCTCGGCCGTGGACGCCAGCACCATCAGGGCGGGCGAGGCCAGCGGGTTGGGCAGGTAGGACGAGGTCTCCATCTTGAAGGCGGCCCGGTGGAGGTCCATGGCGGCACACGCTTTGAGGAAGTTCTCCAGGGGAAAGGTGGACGGGGGTGGTGGAGGAGAAAAAGGAGGACTAGGAGGAGGAGGAGGAGGAGGAGGAGGGGACGGCTCCTCCTCTGAAGGTTTCAGGAGGTTATGTCTCGGACCTTCGACGAGGGAGTGAGCGTGGTAAAACGTGGAGCTTCAGAGAGGGATAACAGGGGCTCTTTTGGGTCGACAGGAGGGCTCTTCAAGGGAGCCCTTTAGTCTGTAAGGGAAGTACTGTCAGGGTACGCTTGCTCAGCGGAAACTTCTGGTCAGATCTCGGTTCGATCGGGATTGAGCACCTCTTATTTTAAGCTAACCGATGTCCGAGTCCAGAGGTCTGAGCGGGTCCGCTCTTGTTGACTCCGGTCCACGTCAGCTGGTTCTGGTTCGGGTTCGGGGTCGGTCGATCCATGCGGCGCGGAGGGAGATAGGTCAGGGGTTCACGGTGTTCCTCCTGTCGTTTGGCTCAGCGCTACACACATCAAACCCTCTGCCTGGAGGAGAGTTTGTTGGCCTTGCTGTGGGATTCTGGGAGACGGAGTTGAACTTGGGGTCTTCACAGACGGTTCCTCATCTTGTGTGGTCAAGCAACTGGAGAGATGAAAGCAGAAACAACATATATCCGGCGGTTAGCATTGGGGGGAACAATCCCATTGGGTAAAGGAAAGTTATTTACAGTTATTTAAACATTTTCAGAGCGCTGCCAGTTGGAACAAAAATGGCTGGTTAGACTTGTTTATTGTATATTGTACAATGCATAGACCTTAAAAGGGATTAATGTGGCCATGGTCTTCAACATGTATAGGACCTCGGCATTCCTCAAATGGCTCAAACCAAAATGTAGGATATTGCTATGCCAACGTTTCCAGTGTTGACCCTCCACACGTGTCCAAACACAACCATTTCCAGGGCTTCCACCCAGAGACCCCTTCTCAATTCTTAATCTTCCTTTTGAAATCAATTCTCAAGAGAGCAGAAAAGGCACCCTTTTTCGCTTTGATTTGATCTTCATCCATCTGGTATAAAGGCTCCTGACGTGACAAACAAAATGCAGGAACAGAACAAACACAACAGAAAGCGGTGTTCAGAAAGTACCCCTCAGAAACCCCCCCCCCCCGACACAAAATGTCCTCCAGCCGACTCCGCCACCTCAAGCCTCTAAATCCCAGCATTCAGCCCGAAGCCCCACAAAGAAAACTATTTCCAACTGTCCACCGTCAAACTTCTCTGCCGTCGACACCCACCCTCTCCTCAAGATGTCCCCCTTCCCCCCGCCCAGATGCTAATCTCCCCCTTTGGTCTCCCTGTCCCTCACTCTCTCCATCTATCTATCCGACCCTCATCTCGTCCTCTCATCTCTCTATCGCTTTCTGCTATCAATCTCCCCCTGCCGCCTCCGTCTCCCCATCTCGGATACGGCTCTAAGCTGCTTATTCCTGCCATCGCCCCGGATCCCGTCGGACCGGAACCACCCCCCCAACCCCTCCCCCTGTCTTAGATAAGGACACACACATACATACACGATCGTACACACACAGCTCAACATTCGACTCCATAGGGTGCATACATTTCTCCCTCTCTCTCTCTCTCTCTCTCTCTCTCTCTCTCTCTGTCTCTCTCTCTCTCCTCTCTCATCTATCTGCATGCTCACTTTCCCCTGCACTAGTTGAAGTCTCCTAGTCTTTCCTCATCTCTCTCTGTCTCTCTGTCGTTCTATTTTTCCACCCATCTTTCTAACTCTCTTTTCGTCCCTAATTTGCCGCCTCAATTCTCTCTCTCTCTCTCTCTCTCTCTCTCTCTCTCTCTCTCTCTCTCTCTCTCTCTCTCTCTCTCTCTCTCTCTCTCTCTCTCTCTCTCTCTCTCGCTCTCTCTCATGAAATTTTCATAAATTGCTTCACTGGCAAACATTATGCCGCCAAGGCATATAACAACATAACATAACATAACATAATAGTGACTATGCGGATAACAATGCTAAAATAATAATAATTAATGTCTAAATGTGTCTCTGTGTGTCTCTATGGCTCTCTCCCCTGAGTGATTGAGATGGCTGATATCATATCAGAGAGCTCCATCTGCCACAACCAGCCACAGGAAATCGGACTGAGTGAATAAATTAGCCATACTTGACCCCACGACCCCCAACTCCCCCCCCCTGCTCCCCTATCCCCTTCCCACACACACATACACACACATGCACAAACCAGCCAAGTGAAAGTCAACAGGGCAGATTGGGGTGGGTTAGGGGGTGTATTGGATGTCTTGGGTAGGTTAGGGGTGTTATGGTGCAACCTTTAAATAACGTTTGAGAATGATCTAACCTCAAGGGGTATCGTTTGGGGTGGGCGGGCCGGTTGCCCACCCTGCCAGTGCTCTGACTGCACTCTGTGCTCCACTAGTCACCCCTGGCACACGCCTGTTACACGCGTTAATATGGAACATGGAACACGCTGTGAGTGGGGGGGGGGGCAGATTTATCTACTTGGCTGGTGGGCAGAGACCCCACAGAGTGTGTGGTGTTATGGAAGCTGGTAGAAAGTGACGTCTGTGGTGTTGTAGTGATAGATGTTAACATGAAAGGCTTATTCTACAATTCAAGTTCTGTTCGATTGGCAGCCGCTGGGCCTGTTCAAATATCCCTCCCCTGTAGAACACACACACACACACATACGGAGAGACACACACACACAAACAAACAAACACACAAAACAGACACACACATACAGAGGCAAACACACACACACCCACCCACCCCCACACCCCACACACACATACACAAGACACAAAGCAGACACACACAAATACAGAGAACACACACACACACACACACACACACACACACACACACACACACACACACACACACACAGAACAAACAAAAACAGTCACACACAACAAAGCAGCGCTACAGTATCAAGCCGGCCCTAACCCTGACCGGAGCTTCAAAGATCACGGTCGGACAGAAGACTTCAAAGAGCCAGGTCCCTGGGAAATGAAAGGAGGGGGATCTTTTATAGCTTTCAGCTGTCCACAACACTCATTCAAATCAATTTCCAAACCCGATCTCCACTTTGGCACGCTCCGCTGTGCTCCCATGCAAGTATTGCATATTGCGCACGTGCACGAGATGCATGGGCACGTGAACACACACACTCACACTTAAACACACACACCCACACACACTTATACACACACACACACAGGCGCGAACATACAACTGCCACGAAAAAGGAAAGAAGAGATCTTGCGATAGCAGCAGTCGAGAGCAGAAGAGTCAGAGAGAGAGGGAGGGAGAGAGAGAGGGAGAGAGAGAGAGGGATGGAGAGAGAGAGAGAGAGAGAGAGAGAGAGAGGGAGGGAGAGAGAGAGAGGGATGGAGAGAGAGAGAGAGAGAGGGATGGAGTGAGAAGTATAGGCAGTGGGCGAGAGCAGCCAAAGGAAAGAGAGAGGGACGGAGAGAGAGAATTATAGAAAGAGAGAGTAGGCCAGAAGAAAGAGAAAGAGGGAGGGAAAAAGTGTCAGTATAGAGTGAACCAAAGAGTGTGTGACAGGGAGGGAGGGAGGGTAGGGAGTGAGATAGAGAAACATTAAGCAAGAGGGAGAGAGGGAAAGAGCAAGCCTTAGAGACAGTAAGTTAGAGAGTGAGAGTGTGTGTGTGTGTGTGTGTGTGTGTGTGTGTGTGTGTGTGTGTGTGTGTGTGTGTGTGTGTGTGTGTGTGTGTGGGAGAGACGTGAGATGTTTTACATTACCGCAAATGTACAGTAGCGCTGTGCGGATTGTTACGACCATCTCACCCTCACACACGCCTCTGGTCTGGCCAGATGCCACAGAATCACATTACACAGACTCCCCCCTGCCCCTCATGCACCCCCCCCCACCACCACCACCACCACCTAGACCACCTCCACCCGCCACTGTTACCCACCGCAATCCGTCCTGGAAATAGCACCACACAAATGTACAGCACCACCCCCCACCACCTCAGTCCTCCGTCCCACTCTTCCCATAACTTCCTGTCTTTATTTGCCTCCATCTCACTGTCTGTTTTTGTCTCTCTATCGCTCCCTCTCTATCTCATTATCTCTTTCTGTTTGTCTCCATTTGTCTCTCTTTCCATCTCTCTCGCTTTCTCTTATTTCATCTCGTTATCACTCTCTCACTTTCTTTCAATCTCTCTCTCTCTCTCCCTCTTCCGTCGCTCTCTTTGCTCCACTGCAGTGTCCCTTCCTTCCTTCCTCCGTACGTTCCTTCGTCCCCGCCTCACCCTGTCCGTCCGTCTATATGCTGCTGCCCCCCCCCCCCCAGGTCCCGCGGCGCCATGTGACCTTCCAAAGTGAGAGCGTGCGGGAGTGACCTTCCAAAGTAAGAGCGTGCGTGTCCGAAGGTGTTGATAGCAAGGTAATACACTTGTAAGTACAAGGATATTTCAGTTTTATTATGATTACCCAGCAGGCCGAGCGCCCGGCACGGGTCCAGGAGTAGAGCGAGCAGGCCAATCCAATAAGAGAGAGAGAGAAAGAGAGAGAGAGAGAGAGAGAGAGAGAGAGAGAGAGAGAGAGAGAGAGAGAGAGACATTGGATACTCCCTTTAGGGCCCACAGTCGGGCAGAACCAACCAGGGGCCAAAAAAGGCCCGGGTGGAGGAGGAGGAGGAGGAGGAGGAGGAGGAGAAGCAGATCATTTGTCTTTCATATCAACAGAGGGTAGGATATCTAGACCAAGAGGGCAAACACACATTCTTACTGACACACACACACACACACACACACACACACACACACACCGTGGAAGCTGATACGAATGCTGTTTTTTGTTTCATGCAAATGTGTAACATATTTCGTATGATGGGATCTCATCTTTCAAATGATGAGTAAGTATTACTCATTACTCACTACTCACTATTACTCAAGTACATTTAAATAAAGAAAAGAAAATGTAGAACATTTCTTTGAGTTCTATCACCTTTGGAAACCATGGACTCTTATTTGGTCATGCAAAATGTTTGCAGAAAGTTTTTCCTCCAGTATTGACTGCGATTGGTCAGCCTCACTTGCATGCCACTAATGACAAAAACATCTCGTATACGTAAAAGCGATCCCTCACCAAAGTGCTCATATCAACAGATTATTCCATTCCTATCCAAAGCCTCATCCTTCTCCTTGTCAGAACAACAACACTGACAGCACCTTAAGCCTCATCGTTCATATCCATCCATACACAACAATGAGCATAATTCCAATTTAAAACAATGTTGTTGTTGCATAGCCAGAACATAACAAAACAATCGCAATCCCATCCACACAGGAAACACAGCGTGTCACTCAACACGCCACGGCGATCCTACTCGCTAAGAAGACACTCTGACAGTGTGTGTGTGAGTGTGTGTGTGTGTGTGTGTGTGTGTGTGTGTGTGTGTGTGTGTGTGTCTGTGTGTGTGTGTGTGTGGGTGTTTGTTTGAATGCAAGGTGTGTGTGTTTGCGTACACGCACACCATTTTATAATAGAACATGTCAATGGTCCAATATTTACCACGTTGTCATAATTTGATTACAGCTCCGCTGGAATGATACATCCGTCAGCGGTGATATTAAACACAAGCGGAGGGGTGGAGGGCGGAGGGGGTCGAGGGGGTGGAGGCGTCGAGGGGGTGGAGAGAGCGATGGATTGGAGGTCTTTTCACATTAAATCTGCTCTTTAAGTGACAATGTTATGCCAGTCGGTGGAATTGCGATGTCAACAACGCTGTGCTTTAACATCACTCTGCACGTACAATCCACTCAGGAAATATGAAATACGGTGTGACTGTGTGTGTGTGTATGTTTGTGTTTGTGTGTGTGTGTGTTTTTTCTAAATATGTTCTTAAGTGTTGGTGATAAATGTTCCATTGTGTTCAACTGTCATATAATATGAAATAATGAGACAGACTAATAAATGACGATTTGTTATGATAGTAATAATGTAAATTTGTTTATGTAGACAATACATAAACGTGCTATCGGGATTTCTGTTATGTTTTGTGAAAATTTGGTTGGTTGTCGAGGTTCAGTTTCAGACAAGTCCAAGCTATGGGCTATAAAACTGAACAAATGTTGTAACTGAGTTAAGCATCCTGTAAAGTAAGACTAACCGACTATTTTATTTGTTTAATATGAATGTTATTAACAACCTTGTGTTGTACTCTGGCTCGAAGGGATTACTGTAGCTCTTCAACTTGAATCATATATCTAGAATCATGTCTGAGCTAGAACTTATCGAGAAAAAGGACAGCTAGCAACAGAGCATTGACAACGATAGCCGTCGCCACGTCAATGGTTGCTGCCTGCTGATTGGCTGAAGACGCGCATGAGAGCGCAGTGGAGCTGAGACGTTTGTGCTGTTTCAACAGCGCATCGAAACTTGTCAACTCTGCTCTCGACTTTCAGAGTAGAACGAAGAATAATCCAATTTTTTCGTAATAAGAAATGTCTTGTCGACTGTGACTGCCATGTGTTTGGCTTTGTGTAGCTATTTTCCTTCGTCTTTGTGTACATGTGTGTGTGTGTGTGTGTGTGTGTGTGTGTGTGTGTGTGTGTGTGTGTGTGTTTATGTGTTTGTGTGTGTGTTTCGCCCCAGAGAGAAGAATTGAATGACACATCTCGGCCTGTCATTGTATTACCACGTAGGAGTGGCCCTTTCACGCTTGTCAACAACACACAAACATACACCCACACAAACATTCACATACACAGACACAAACACACACAAACAAACAAACCCAGAGAAAGTGATGGCAATTTGTGGAAGGGAATGGGGAATAACCGGTACTTTGATTTGAAAGAAAAAGCACAAAGGGCCGACACAACTGAACTCTTCCAAGTCTTCATGCTCAAGTTCAGTATGGGATGAAGAAAAGACACACATATATGCTCACACATACACACACTTTCTCTCTCACACACCAGAGGAGGTAAGCACATCTGCACAATTGCAGAAGTGGAGTTTCTCCAGAATCCCTTCTCACTTCTTTCATGTATACGCGCCCACACAAACCTGCACGTGTGTGTGTGTGTGTGCATGCATTCGTGCATGTGTGTGTGTGAGTGTGTGTGTGTGTTTGTGTGAGCGAGGGTGTGTAGTGTATAATGCTCTGTGAATGTATGCTCACGTGAGCGTGTGTGTGCTTGCGTTTGTGTGTGTGTGTGTGTGTGTGTGTGTGTGTGTGTGTGCGTGTGTGTGTGTCCTGATGTTCCAACCTACAGTCGATACTATTGAAATGTACTCATTCATGTCCACCATGACGTATGGCGGAGGGGTCTTTGTGAATAGGAATCACCAGCGTTTAGTTCTTCCTCTGTTCCTCTCCCTTTTTCTCTCTCCATCTCTCATTATTTCACTCTCTCTCCATTTCTATCTTTCTCTCTCTCTCTCCATCTTTATCTTTCTCACTCTCTCTCTCCTTCTCTATCTTTCCCTCTCTCCATCTCCATATTTTTTTCGCTCTCTCTTTCTATCTCCCTCTTCCTTTGTCTTCCTGCCCTATCCTTCACTATTTTCCTCCCTTCCTTTAATTTCATCTCTCCTATTTCTCCTTCTCTGTTCCCCTTATCTCTCCTGCTATCCATTTGAATGTTTTTCTTTTTTTCCCTGTGCCATCTCTTACTCTGTTTCTTTGTCTTCATCCGTCTCCACTCCTCTCTCTCTCCATCTCTCTCTCTCTCCATCTCTCTCTCTCTCTCTCCCTCTCTCGCTCTCTCTCTCTCTCTCTCTCTCTCTCTCTCTCTCTCTCTCTCTCTCTCTCTCTCTCTCTCTCAGTGAACCTTGCTTGTACAGCCAGCTGTTCTTGAGTGTTTCTGAAATGTCGCTTGTGGTCCTCCAGTTTTGTTCCGTGCTGTGCCTAATCGTGCTGTTTCAACTTTAAAATATCTCTTCTCCTAAGTTTCTCTTCTCTCGCTCTCTATCTCTCTTCCCCTCTCTCTTTCTCTCTTTCTTGGTTGCTCTCTCTCCCAGTGAAGCCAATATGAAATCTATAACCGGCTTATTCAATAAAGTGAAACACAAACAGCTGCCTTTGTCAGAGACAGATGTACAGGTCTGTGGTGCGAATATTAAAGCAGGCTTTAATAAAAGATGCACGTGTAAGCATGCATGCAGGCACACACACACACACACACACACACACAAACACACAGATACACACAGCCACACACACATGGAACAATTGCATCAACATGATAGCGAAATTGAGATATTATTCAACACATAAATCTAGAAAAATAGTATTGGACCCTTTTCAATCACTCACACACAAGCACACACACAGACACACACACACTGTTTGCAACAATAATAATCATAATGTTTGGCATTTGAACTTTTCTGCAGTAAGACAACTAGCAGCTTGTGCATATGAGGGAATAGAAGAGAGGAAAAATAAGGACACACACATTCACACATACAAACAGCTAAAGATATTTTACAGGCAAATTAAATAGAACATGCCAAAACAGTATATGTCACAAATTCCCAGCTGTCTTAGCGTGTGTGTGTGTGTGTGTGTGTGTGTGTGTGTGTGTGTGTGTGTGTGTGTGTGTGTGTGTGTGTGTGTGTGTTTGTGTGTGTTTGTGTGTCTGTGTGTGTATGTCTGTGTATGTGTGTGTGTGTGTGCGTGTGTGTGTGTTGAATGTCATCAGTGTGTATGATATTGTCTGATTACACTGTCTGGCAGACACACACTGTCGGCCGCATGGGTACCACTGCAGAACCCAGATCCATTTCCATCCCTCCATCATCCACTCATCCCTCTATCCATTCACTCATCCCTCCATCTGTCTGTCCATTCATCCATCCATCCATCCAGCTGTCCATCCAAATTTTGATCACTGTGGGTACATTTTGGATGAATACTTATGAGTGTGTGTGTGTGTTCGTGTGTGTGTATGTGTGTGTGTGTGTGTGTGTGTGTTCATGCATGTGTGCATGCAACTAGGCTACGCAAATGACTTGGTAATCGATAATCGCAAATGCACCGACCATATCTTTCTCTGAAGGTGTGTGTGTGGGGGGAGGGTGGGGGGAGATTGTGATCCGGCACACTGTGTAATTGAGGATTGAAGGAAACTTGAGAGAGATATGGGAGATGTGAAGTGGAGGGGGGGGGGGGGGGGGGGGGGGGAGAGGGAGAGAGGGATATGGATACAGAGCTACAGACGAAGAGTGAGAGAGTAATATTGAGAATAGGAGGTGTCTGATACTCGACACATCTCTTCTCCCCATTAGGCTCACACTACGACTTTCTCTGGTTGCCGCTGATGTCTGCAAGTCATATTTCCTATAAAGACATTACGGTGGCTGCCTCCTCCAATACAATCAAACCATTAAACACTGCGAATCATTGGCAACGTGGAAGGATTCCGCGCCAATCGAAGATCACTGGACAAGACCTGCTCTCGTTTCCTCACATCAATTCCCGACCGGAGTGTGTAGTCCGTGCGTAAAAGACGAGGGGGGAAAAACTGCTTCCTTGCAGATTACTTATACTCCTTAATCGCTCAACAATCGGTCACGCCCTGGGTCCGAATCGTGCTCACGCGGTTATGATTGATAAATAAAATGTATAAAAGTAGGTCTAACATAGTATGGAAAAAAATAGATATACAATAAATACAAATAACAGGAAGGCCTACAACAACGACAGATCGTACTTCATAGAGTCTGACGTAAAAATATTAGTTTAAATTATGAATTTAATTGTTGTATATAATAAATGTTTTTGCGAAATATTATTCTATTAATTAGACATGTAGCCCTATAATAAATTGATTGTGGTTCGATAATGATCTTATATATATATTTATTTATATATATATATATATAAATATATAGAAAGACTTTGGATGTAGGCCTATTAACAGACTGGACGCATGCGTTGACATAGGTCGTGGTCAGGAATTAATTAATGTGTGTCGTCATGAATTAATTAGCGTTTGGTCAAGGCCTTCTTCAACTGCTAAATAAATAACAAAATAGATAAATACATATACAATTAAATAAATGAATACATAAATAAATAGATAATTATTATCTATTTAATGATAAATAAATGTACAATAATGAATCATTATAGGGACTTATATAACTCAAACGCAATGTATATCCTGCAAAATCAATGCCTAAATCTAAAACGTCCCTCACATAAAACCCATTAGAATACTAACGTAAAATAAATCCAAGTCCAAACTATAGAATCAACCCTTCCGCGGTGCGGCTGAGGTGTCATCCTCGACCAAGACAAACCCGTTCATTTGTGACCCATACTGCAATCAAAACATCGAATATCAAATCTTCTTTCACAATCATGATTATTATTAAAATCACCATTAATTTATTAATCTGCTTTGCATAATAAAAAGCCGGTAGGGCCCTACTACAGTCGCCCTCTCTCCGCACGACGCCGTGCAGGCCTCCGTGTCTACGGACGGCGCGTTCACGTGTTCATCTCTTTAAACTTCTTGTTCCGCGATAACATGTTTAGTTCAGTCATCGTGTCAGCGCCACCAGCTGCATGAAAAATCACCCATGCTCAACCCTCACATTAGAAATATGAGTTAAGGACCGGGTGCAGGAATGTGGGAGAGAGGGTGAGGAGGAGGGAGGGGGGAAGGGTAGTGGTTGTTCAGCTTTTAATAAAGAATGGGGAATTAATGCATATTGATAGGTCTTAATAGACCTGGGGGTCATCAAAGCAGTGGCGCACTGAGCGATCCACGGTTCATTTACTATTACTGTCATTTCCACGACGGTGCGAGAAGGAACAACATCTATCGGAGCCCCACTTCAGGTTTCATAAAGCCGATGAACACATTTCACCTGATCAACCCATCATTAATCGATAATCAACCCATTCCTCATCGGTCGTTATAAAATGCTGTTGTAGCCCAAATGTTAAATGTTTTTATATTTGCTTCTGTCTTTCTCTCTCTCAAAAAAGATTAAATCGGATGAGGAGAAGTGTGTGTGTGTGTTTGTGGGGGGGGGGGGGGGGGGGGGGGGTTATCTAGATGCGCTCTTTATCGCGCGCACACGCCCTTATTGTTAAGAGAGCGCGCACCACACTTAATTACATTTAAAGCCAACTTCGTGCTCTCGCGTTACTCTCCGCTCCACTTGCTTTGAATAAACACAATAAACAAAGGTAAAAAAATGCACATTTGAACATTTGAACGTTGATTCAAATCCAAATTAAAAAAACTTCTGTTGCTGATCGATCTGGGAGCGGGTGTGAAATCGACATTAATTTTAGTTCACTTCTCACTTCGCGAGGGTGGAGATCAATGGCGAGCAATAACAGCTGACACGAGCCGCTGAATGAGCGAGGAGGCGATGGGGAGACCGAGAGAGGGGGGGAGAGTAAGGGAAAAAAATCGAAACTGGACACATTTATCATCTGTTACTTTTCTTCTCAAGCTCGACTTTTTTCTCTCCTCCCTTTCGCCAACACGTTCCCCGCCGCCGCGAGATGAGAGGGAGAGAGAGGGGGAGAGGGGGAGAGGGGGAGATGGAGAGAAAAGAAAAAGAGAGTGAAGACGGTATGGGGCTTTTATTCCTCTGGGAGGAAAGGTGGAGAGGAGGAGAGAGACCGATGAGAGGAGGAGAGGGCGAGAGAGGGAAGAGAGGAACGGGGGTCGCAGGGGAGAGTGGGGGGACTAAATAAGGCTTCCTAAATACACTGAAGTGAAGAAGACTGAGCATAAAGGCCGCATCGAATGCAAAGAACTACTACAATCGGTTGCATTTGATAAATCAATCAATACAAATACGAGGCCTAAGCGGAAAACTTAAAAAAAAATGTGACAATGTGTACATGTACACTCGTGCAATAATGCAATATCAGTTGAAGGAATTGAAATGTGTCTGATGAGGAGCTGTAGCGTAGCTCGCTGCGGCAGAAGAATGCTTATGGTAACGGCGACCGTAAACAACCATTAATATCCATCTGGTCCCGACGGGGACCGTGGCCCCATCCTCTTAATTCAAACCCTTACATACTATGTATTAATATAAAGCATAACAAGGATATTATCACCGCTGACGTTTACACTGATTTATGATAGGAGCATCGGAAGCCTCCTCGAGCCGGTGATGAATGGTCGGATGGATCGGAGATAAGCGGCTTCACACTAAATGGGCCCTATATCTGGATGTTATTTAATTAGAAAAATGCCTACTTTTATATTTTAAGATAAAAGGGGGCTGTAGGGTGGATGTTATTGCCTGTGACAAGGCTTTAAAGATCCCGATAACATTGGAGATTGAAGAGCTTCAGATATGGGCCTGCACCAATTCGTGCTGAGCGGTGTAGATTACTACAATGTCGACCTGGAAGTATGTTCATGTTTTTAATGATAGAGTCAATGCAGCAAAATAATTGAAATCATCAGAAAATGTCAATACCAGGTTTAATTAACAATGATTTGAAGAAAATCTATTTTCTTATTTTCAATTAACGCCTTAAAATGCAGAAATTAAAGCATTTTTCAGTTATTCATAAGACCGTGTAGCATGGTCACAGAAACGGGAAAATTCGCAAGTCCATAAATATGTATCTAAATAAAAGGACAATTATTAACGCTGGACTGCATAAAGACATGATGTCTCCAAAATACTAAACCCTGTAGACTTTATCTCAAAAATAGGAACGCGCTATTTTGCAAAACACCCAATCTATTTAAATAGTTTGCCAACATAAGAGCGAACCAAAGAGCCGGTCGGTGTGCCCAACAATAAAAAACATTAAGGCTTCGAGTTTAGCTGCATTACTTTTCTTAGGCTTTAGGTCTTAAAGAAATCGAGGTGCGGGCTATTTGCATAACTACCACTGCTCAGTTTAGCAGGGAAATTTATTTGGATATCACAGATTTCTATAAACCGCGAATTAAGCTGGTAAAGGTTTAAGCCAAGAGGAGTTGGGGTCGACCCGGGGTCCGGAGTGACTGCTCTCAGTCCTCTCTCTGCTCGTCTGCCCTGATTTTTCCGCCTCGGTCGGGATATGTATATTTGAAAGGTTTATAAAGTGTCAATGTAGTAATCGATCATTCAACTTTCGCTTAAGTGTCGAAGTCGTAAATAACAGGTCATGTATTTTGCGTCTTTAGACGACGACCCCCCCCCCCCCCCCCCCCCCCCCCTCCAGCCTTACACAACCGGATAAAGATACGCAGACAGAAAAGCTGCGAATAAGAAAGAGATATTTATAGATAGCCTCGTTCTTACAGAAATAAACGGATGACGGGTTACTGCACTGAATAAAAAGCAAATAACATTGTAAAAAGAAGTTACTCGACCTTTAAATTGAAGTTGTGAGAGCTCAACAAAGTTTCAAATAAGAAAACCGAATAGAACAACGACCGTCCCTCGCAAAACCAAATAGATGTGCAAAAGAAGAGCACCAGAAGTAAATAAATACAATTGATTTGAATACGTGTCGATCCAGACATTAACGAGAATTTACAGTTAAAACAAATACAATGTATTCGGAAAATACGGACGTGTGTTCAAAGTAAATACATTCTATATGTTAGGTTCAACCCACTGCGCCGTTTATGGTCCGTCCGCGCTCCGCTCCGGGGACCCCTGCAGCTCGCGCTGCCCGTTTAGCAGAGGATGTGTCATTTCAGTTAACAGGTGTTCCTCAACTCCGTGCGCGAGCGCGTGTGTTTTTCGCGTGTGCGTGTGTCTGTTTGCGCACGTGTGTGTGTGTGTGTGTGTGTGTGTGTGTGTGTGTGTGTGTGTGTGTGTGTGTGTGTGTGTATGTTGCATGCACGCGCGCCGACACTACGTGATCATAAATGCGTTTCCTTGTTTTAGTTTGCTTGCCGCTCGTGTGGAGAAACGGGAAAACCTTTGTTAAAAGTCAAATGGATGAAAAAAAGAATAGACCCCAAGCGCAAACAGCAAGAGTGCGTGATACGCACACGCGCGGTCCCCTTGCGTGTTCATATTTCTTATTTTAATACATGAAAGGGTGAAGTGGTCATTGTGTTGTTGTGAGCCTGAACTTCTCGCGGTCGTGTGAAGCCACTATAAATCAGTGGCCGCTACGCCTCGAGTCTTCACTGAAATAAAACCAGCTCCAGCGGATTATTGGAGCTGTTGATACCGGCTAAACGCTGGGGATTTAAATTGTATTAAATGCTCAATTCAGTGTGAGGAAAGAAAACACATTATTAATGTATAATAATAGGGGTTCGTTTTAATAACGGTTCGTGGTGTGTTCTCTCATTCTGAATAGAATATAAAAATGATGTGGGAGAGAAGGCCCACTGATCAGCATCACAGATCAGGTTAAATATAGTTCACCAAAGCGTGTTTAAAGATCACCAGGCTTCGGGTTGGACCCCTCTCCATATCCTTAGGCCAACAAAATTGCATTCCCTTTTTAATAAATTCTAATATTCAAAAAACGTTTTTTGGTGAGTCCTCTAAGGACTGTGAAATTAACTCAGTGAACTCAATTCGACACACAAAAAGCAAGGTTTTAGTTAAAACGCTTTGATATTTAAATAAATAAAATGGCTTTGGTTGGATGAGGCGCCTGTATCTAATCGGCAAAAGTTGCGTGAAAAGTTGAAAAAGCCAATGGTTTGCTTCTGTGTTGGTGTTTGTCTGGTTGCGAAATAGGGTTGGGTTAGACACGCTGTTTAATTTACACACGTCTGCAGCGGGGAGGCCAAGGGAGAAGGAAAGAAACTGCGGTTGACGCACGCACACTATCGTCTCGCAAACATCCAAGTGTTTCCAAGAGTTTGTTGTTTAGGAGATGCACACACACACAGACACACACACACGCACACACACACACACACACACAACACACACACACACACACACACACACACACACACACACACAAGCACACACACTCCCTCACGCGCGTGTTTGCACGAACACGCTCACCGACTCACAAACACACACTCTAAATGAACGGACAAATCGAGAGTGACCGTGACATGAGTTTTTCACGCTTCCAAACGTCGCCGTGAACAGAGAGCCCGAGGCGCGGGTTCTGTTATAAAGTTCACAAACGGAAACAAATCCGGTGAAAGAGAGAGAGACGTACGGAACACAACCGCGGGGGTCGAGGGAGAAACTCATCAGTGAAACTCAATCAAAACAAACATTTTCTACTCACGTCTTCACGGTCGCACGGTTCCGTTTAGCGGGCGAATCCTCGGCTTCCTTTTTATTATCCTCACAACAACGAGCCAAACTTTTTGCTTCTCTCTCTCTGTGTCTGGAACAGAAGCCGGGGGTCTGAGTCCTGAGCGAGAACACCGGAGATGCGGCGGGAGGCGCGTGGGAAGCAAAGTAGTTAACACCTCCCTGTTAGGTTACCGAGCGCGAGGGAAACAGGAGAGAGCGAGAGAGTGGAGAGCGAGAGAGAGAGAGTGGGAGAAACAGTTGAAGAGGGGCTGGCGTTTCCTCTGCGTGCTGTAATAAGGTGTAGTATAGTATCAGTTGCGTGTCGCCCCTTCCACTGAAAGGGACACGATCTCAGAGAGCGAGCGAGAGAGGGAGAGATGGGGGGGAGGAAGAGAGAGAGAGAGAGAGGAGTGAAGCCGTTGAGGACGGCAGAGATTAGGATCTCTGTAGCGACGTGTGTGGGTCTCGCAGGACGAGGCTGGCTCTGAACACGGCTTAACAGGGGTGGGGGTGGCTGGGTGGGTGGGTGTGGGTGGGTGGGTGCGCGCGCTAGTGCTGCTGCTGCTTGCTACAAGGTGCAGTGCTGCCGCGCTCGGGTCGCTCGATGACTGACATCCTCTTTCTCTTCTTTTCCATACTTTCGCAACGTCCCCCCCCCCCCCCCCCCTCTCTCTCTCTCTCTCTCTCTCTTCTCCTTCTGTCTGCGGTCGTTCCCCTGGGTGATTTCAGTGCGCTTTGTGAGCAAGTGAATGAATTAGCTCTCTCTCTCTCTCTCTCTCTCTCTCTCTCTCTCTCTCTCTCTCTCTCTCTCCCCCCACTCCCTTCCCCTCTTACCCCCCCCCCCCCCCCTTTGCCGTTCGAGAGACTTGCCACGAAGCCAATGAAGTCCACTTCTAAACAAAAGGGGTGGACGACTACTACGAGACACTCTTAAAAAGTGCGCATTAGAATCTCTCCTCGGAGACAGAAAGGGGAGAGGGGAGGCGAGCAAAGTTAGTTAACTCGCAGTCACTGCCTCCTCTGTGACGCATCTGACAGCTCCCTGAATCACCCGTGGAAGTCACTCGACACCGACCAGCACGGTCAACATGAGAGCAGGCCTCCATGGTACTGGGAAAATCTACCGAAATATCACAAAACTAACGGACATATAAGTGCGTCTAGTATCTCTATATATTCTACTTTTCAAGCACTTCTGAAAAAAAATTAAAAGTAAGAAATTAACCTTTTATTTTTGCTACTTTTTTAATTTTTATGTGAGTCTGAGTATTGGGACACGCCATTAGACAATGAGGGTGCAAACCTAGGCAAATAGGTTTCTTAAAGAGAAACACAGTTCAGTCAGAAATACACAGAGGAAAGGACGAGAGAGAGAGAGAGAGAGGGAGAGGGAGAGAGAGAGAGAGAGAGCGAGAGAGAGAGAGAGAGAGAGAGAGAGAGCGAGAGAGAGACAGAGAGAGAGAGAGAGTGACAGCGTGACAGAGAGACACAGAGAGAGAGGGAGAAAGAGATAGATGTTTCGTTGCGGACGTCTCCTGTTGGCTCGGGGGAGAGCGAGGCTCGCGGCAGCATTGTGTCCAGGATGCCCCTTGCTCTGCCTCTCCACGACACCCCCCTTCTGGCCGCTGAGGGAACTGAAGAACGCTGGACCGCTGATACAAAGCACCACCTGAGCATTATCTTAACAACGTCTCTTTTGGCTTTTGAATATCATTTTCAGTAATAAATATAAAAACCTTTAGTGCTTTTATTAAAAATATTTTTTAAATTGTTCAATCCACATATCACGCAAAAACAGCAACATTATAAGCATTTACTAAATACACTCTCAAGTCAAAGACATACATTACCAGGTTTGCAAAGTTTGAAATGGGGCCATTTAAATAGGCTCGTTTTCTGTACATCTTTAGACCAGCAGGCCCTTTACTTTGAAGATTTACACAATGTGCTGTAAAGATGTCTTTCTATCCTTACCCCAGCCGTATATGTTACCTTGAGAAGCCTAATAACGAGGACTCAATACAGACTCCAAATCAAATCACCTGTTTAGCATGGACTTCATAACACACCAGTGGTTTGAGAAGGCGTGGGAACCTATCTGTGTGTATGTTGTTGTGTGTGTCTGTGTGTGTGTGTGTGTGTGTGTGTGTGTGTGTGTGTGTGAGTGTGTGTGTGTGTGTGTGTATGCGTGTGTGTGTGTGTGTGTGTGTGTGTGTGTGTGTGTGTGTGTGTGTGTGTGTGTGTGTGTGTGTGTGTGTGTGTGCGTGTGTGTGTGTGTATGTCTGGGTGGTCCCACATACATATGAGGTACAAGGAGAGGGGGGGCTACTATAGCAGTGCTATTAGCAATGTGTTGTTTTGCTAATAGGCTCAGTGTGGAGTCAATGGGGCAGGCTGAAGGAAGAGGACCATCTATGTATTAGGTGCCGCTCCTTTCAAAGTCTAACGCCAACCCCCCACCCAGCTAATGTTTCTAAATGCCCCCGCTCTGTGTACTGTGACAAGGAAGTATTTCACTAACCTCGACCCACTCACACACACACACACACCCTTTACTGCTCTAAAATCCTTTGGTAGTGATTATTGGCTGATTCGCTTTTCACAGAGTTTTGATCTATCTGAGAGCATTGTTTGCTAATCAAACAGCATCGAAGCATTCCCTAAACTACGAAAACAAGAAGAGAAGAGGGAGAACCCGTCCGCACTGACGTTGTGGCCCACAAGTTTCCCCTAACGCTAAGAAGTGGAAAGAAACACAAACAAAGAAAAGGATAGTGCAGTTTGTTTTTGTGAAGAAGAAACACGTTTGTCCTCCGCTGTTGACCGTCTGGAGCGGGGGGCCATTAAGGGACGTGGTGATGACATGGTGGGCCACGGCGGTGTGGGCGTGAGAGGGTGAGAATACAGACCGGAGACGACAGCCCCGGCCTGCTTGTGGCTGCCGATAACCTCAAGCCTATCCCACCTGATTCTGGCAGTCTCTACAACCATTGACAAGCTTGTTAACACGCTTCCATCAAAAGTGAAAAATACATAAATTGCTGATTCGAAATTAGCCTGCTGCTTTGGTAAGGTTGTTGGTTTGATTCAGAATGGTTTGTTAGAAGGCCCGTAGTTGGATACATTTTGAAAGGATGGATGTATCGACAAAAAGTGGGACAGATAGACAGACAGCGAGACAGACACAGAGACAGGGATGGGCGGACAAATGGAGACAACAACAGGCAGACAGATGGACGGACAGACACACAGGCAAAGATTCAGATAGAGAGAAGGAAGACCGGCAGACAGACAGATTGGCAGATAGACAGAAAGACAGACAAACAGACTGAATAACAGAGGCACAGAAAGGCAGACAGACAGATTGACTGGATCTCACATCAGATACATGAAACATAAGAACTTAACAAACAAGTACCATGTGTGCTTCCAAAATAGGTTTCCTGCCCATGAGCAAGCACTGTCATTTGACATGGGCTCAGGCCAGCGTGCAACCCGGCCATTTTCAAAGACGCCTCACTCTCAGTAGATACCAACAATGCCCGTCCTTGTTCGGTGGACGAAAAGCAACTTTCCAGCAGTCTGATCCTGCGGCAATCAAACCGGCAACCCCCTCCTCCGAGACCTCCTCGCTCCTCACGAGTTACACCCAATCCTCCGTAATACGCCGCCACAACGCCGCTGCACTTAATTCCTTAAACAAACTGTGTTTGAGGCCTGATTTACCGCCGGGCCGGGCAGCCCATGGTCATTTCTATCTTTACTTTAATAATTTACGACCGGCGGAATTTATAGCCCTGGTTTCCCCGCGGCTCCTTGCGCCGCTAAATCCAGATCTCGGCAATATAACGAGATTTTAGCACAGCCGGATTATAAATTATGATGTGATTTGTTCCCTGGCTGTTTTTTTTGTCAGGGTACAGCCGCTGAGTGTCTTCGCCGCTGTGTGTTTGTGTGTGTGTGTGTGTGTGTAGCTGGGGGACATGGCTGGCATTTGGCTGCCACGCCACCCTAATTGGCGACGTACACATAGATAGATGGAACCTGATGGCTGGTGTCGCCTCCTCTGGACGGGGAAGGAAGAGTGGGGGGGAGGGGGAGAGTGGAGGGGGGGTGGGTAGAGAGAAAGACTACTAGGGGATGGAGGAGAGGATGTGGTGAGCAGAGGGAAAGCAGACGGAAGAGGAGAGGAACAGAGGATGAAGGAAGAGAAAGGGGCAGAGGGAGAGAGAGAGAATGGAGGATAGCGGATGGAGGAGGGAGGGAGAGTTGAAGAAGGAAGAAAAGTTGCTGAACCGGTCATCTGGGACAGAGAGAAATTAAGAAAGAAAGAAAGAAAGAAAGAAAGAAAGAAAGAAAGAAAGAAAGAAAGAATGAATGAATGAATGAAAGAAAGAAAGAAATGGAGAGAAGGAGAAACAATGAAAGAAAGAGAGGAATGGAGAGAAGGAGTGACAGAGAGAGATCAAGAGCAAAAAAATACAGATCTCTCTGGAGCCTGGGGGGATGGGGTCGCTAGGTGAGCAGTAAT
>NC_136947.1:13127879-13137879 GCF_949987615.1 Pollachius pollachius | reverse complement strand
TGTGTGTGTGGGTTTGTGTGTGTGTCTGAAGTGTGTGTTCATATGGCAGCACAAATGGCTTTGGCGTGTCTTTTAAAAAGGACAAATTAGCCGTAATTGCTTGTTTGAGGAGGGGTGAGGGGGAGGGAGGAAAGAAAGGCAGATTTTTGCTACTTCATTATGCCTATTTAGCTCGTAAAGATCACACACACACACCCGTGCACACGCACTAACCCACACTTGTGTATTACCTCTGTAAATGTATTAGCAGCATAATATTGTGACTATTTACCACCAACGTAGTAATTACACCCAATCAGTCATTTTTTTGTGTTTTGTCGCAGAGTTCCCGAAGGAGCAAAGAAAAGGCTTAACATGAACTATTCATCAGAAGAAGAAAAAAACATAGACATTATAGATAAACTAGAGAGCGAGGCCGTTGAGATGCACCAGCGAGAAATTAATCATATTGTGTTTAATTCCAAACAGAAACACACTGGGGTAAATACGTTAATCGATTCCAGCTCAGTATGAATACTGAAGCGCTGAATGTGTTATTTAAGAAGTAGCGCGTATAGGAAAAGGGGATTTTCTGATGCGCAACAGACAGACTCGGCCATCAGCTTTGATTAGCGTTTTAGTCCGTCTTCCCCAGCCGGTAGATATGTGAAAAATTATTATTAATAACAAAATAATTTCCGCAGATTAACCCCACTCTGAAAATGTACCTGATCTCGTGGCCTTTGGGAAATGGATCTGGGAAAGATTGATGGCTGTCCCGCTGTTTTAAAACGTTTGTCCTTGCTGCGCTGTTCATACCTTTCCTTCTGTCTGTCTGTCCGTCTTGCTTTCTTTCCTTCAGTCTATTCTCCCTTCCTTCATGCCTGTCTGTCTTTCATACTTTCTTCTTATTATTTCTATGCTCAATTTGCTTACTTTCTTTCTTTCCTTTCTTTAATTCATTATCAGTCTTCACTCAATCTTCATTTGGTCTCTTGATTCCTTTCTTTAATAATTTATCTTGTTTATTCATTCTTTCCTTTGTTCTCTCCTTCCTGACACATATCTTGTTCAGCAATGATCGCATATCTTTAAAATAGGCCCCTAATGTTAAACAAAGGTTTGTTGTCAACGTACACACACACATACACACACGCACACACACACAAACACACACACGCACACACGCACACACACACACACACACACACACACACACACACACACACACACACACACACACACACACACACACACATCAACAACAACAACAACAAGAGGCATCAGGCAGTATTCCAAAAAAAGATCATCTTTACTTAACCCCAGATGGGGACACATCTGTATCAAGGCCCCCTGAAGGGCTCCAAGACCATCAGGACCCCACATGAAGCAGCCCCCATGCAGCATGTGTCCATCGCCCTCCCACACCATCACAGCACCCAAATGTGGCCTGCGAGCGACCTCCTTTCACCCGGGGGTGCTCCTCGTCCTGGACCATGAAGACACCTCTCCGCCGCCCACACGGGGTGTCGTTGCGTTGACACAGATCCTCATGAAAGCACATCCACCCCCCCCCCGTCCCATTTGCACCCCTCGCATCTCCATCTGACGCGAGAGAGCCCACCCCACCGAGGTCACACATGTGACGGGAGCTGTGATGTGTTCTGAAGAGCACATGACATGGCACCTGGAGGGCCTGTTCACAGAGAGAGGGAGGGAGGGACACGCACACACACACACACACACACACACACACACACACACACACACACAGCATCCATGTGTATGCTGTATCTCCAAAGAGAGAGATGGGGGGTGGAAGGAGAGAGATAGATAGAAACACGAGACAGAGAGACATAAACAGATAGAGAGAGAGAGAGAGAGAGAGAGAGAGAGAGAGAGAGAGAGAGAGAGAGAGCCTCAGTAGCGGCCTCTGCTCCCAGGGGCCTCCTGGGGGAGTGTGAGGTCTTTAAAGGAGGCTTTAAGCCCTGGGGCCCCTCTGGGTTATCTGGAGATCCATACCTCGCGCCCAGGAGCCCGGGAGCCAGCCCGGGTCCTGTGGGAGGGCGGGTGGAGGGAGGGGGGTTGGGGTGGAAGGGTACCTGATGGGGTTCCTCTAGAGCGACCACGCGATGGGGGAGCAAATGTTGACCGGACGGATATCATCTGCTGCTTATCCTCCGGGCGGAGGTCGCTCTCCGGAGGATTCCTATTTCCTCTTGTGTGGGGAGAGAGAGAGAAAGGGAGAGAGAGAGAGAGAGAGAGGGATGGAGGTAGAGGGATGGAGAGAGAGGGGGGGAGAGAGAGAGTGAAAGAGAGGGGGAGAGAGAGAGGGATGGAGGTAGAGGGATGGAGAGAGAGGGGGGGAGAAGGGGTGAGGGAGAGAGAGGGGAGGGGGAGAGAGAGGGGTGGATACACAGAGAGAGAGAGAGAGAGAGAGAGAGAGAGAGGGGGAGAGAGAGAGGGGTGGATACAGAGAGAGAGAGAGAGAGAGAGAGAGAGAAAGAGAGGGGGAGGGGGAGAGAGAGAGGGAGAGAGGGATGGAGAGAGAGGGAGAGGGAAAGGGAAGAAGATGTGTAAGTGATGGGATGGATGGCGGGATGGATGAAGGAGGAGGGAAGGGGAGGGAGGGGGGAGATAAGTGGAGGGATTGATGGAGGAGGGGGAGCGGGGGGGACAGACAGGGAGGTTGGAGTTGTTTAAGTGGATGGATGGAGGGGGAGAGAGGGGGGGAGATCCAGATGGGTGGACGGAGGGATGGAGGGATGGAGAGAGGGAAAATGATTGAAAGGAGAGAGGGATGGAGGCAGGGATGGTGGGATGAATATAAAAACAGAATAGATAGAAGGAAACATGGAGTGGGGAAATGCATGGTTGGAAGAATAGAGGGTTGGATGGAGGTATTGAAGTATGGATGGATACAGAAAAGGGTACAAAGGAGTGTGTGTTTGTGCGTGTTTGCGTCTGAGAGAGAGGGAGAGAGAGAGAGAGAGAGAGAAAGAGAGGGGGGGAGGGGAACAGAGGGAGAGAGAGAGAGAGAGAAAGAGAGAGACAGAAGGGAGGGGGAGGGGAACAGAGAGAGAGAGGGCGAGTGGCAGACAGGGAGTTGCATCCCTATTTAATGTTCATGAATTTTTAAGCGGGCGACCAGCGAGGTCAAATGAGTAAACACAACCTGACCTGAGGGGGAATGTCCACAGAGGACAAACTGACAGACTGACTGCAGCAGTCAATACGCAGGGACACATAGAAACATACGCTACAGCGTGCTAGCGTTTAGAGGCAGATTCTGTGTTCACTTCAATTCAAACTCTAAAGGATCAACCATTTGCTGTTTCCATTTAGGATTGGAGCATTTAGTAATCTAGCTGCTGAACGACAAAAAGCTTACGGCTGAAGCACATGCTCTTATCTAAAGGGGGTTGGAGGGATTGTTGTTGCATACATGACATTAAGGGGCAGGCAGCCATGATGTCAGCTTGCTGTAGGATGGCTACAGGTAGACTGTGCTCATTGAGGATTTAACCTGGTACACTGCCGCCGATATACGGTGCCCAATGTTGTAACGTTTCTACGGATCAAGATATTTTCCATTGATTTCGTCAAGCTTTTTCACAGTGAATCTTTTAAATGATGCTCTAAGCAGTTGGATCATCTGCTCCTCTCTGAAATGCCTCTAAGGTAGATGTTTGTATGCGTGTTTGTGTGTGTTAATGCAGGGGTTGCAGGGTTAAACTGTGAGCCTGCAGGTGCCTTGACCCTTCAACCTTTGACCTTCACATGCACATTCCACACACACACATACATGCACGGCCGCCACTCAATCTCTTTGACTGATGGAGTTGAGATTAGCTAATTCCCCAAAGGGAGGTTGTGCATGTGGTATGTGGTAGGAGGTGTGTGCGTTTGTGTGTGTTTGTGTGTGCTTTTGTGTGTGTGTGTGTGTGTGTGTGTGTGTGTGTGTGTGAATGTGTGTGTGTGTGTGTGTGTGTGTGTGTGTATGAAAGGTACAGGAAAGGAATTGCATTGATTAGGCAAACAGGATAAACACAAGGAGACTAAGATGACCTATGACTTTCCCTGTTCAGCTCAGTTCAGTGTGTGTGTGTGTGTGTGTGTGTGTGTGTGTGTGCGCGCGCACACGTGTGTGTGTATGTATGTATGTGTGTGTGTGTGTGTGTGTTTGAATGCATGCTTACTAAAACAATTGCTTCTGTCGAAGCCATATTGTGCTATGCCACCACCCATTTGGTTTTTTATTTCAGAGTTAAGGTTTAGAGATTGCTTTTTAAATCCATACAACGCATCGTGAATATCATTTCCAGAGCTCTGTGATCATGTCTTCTAAACTGAACTCTTCCACATTTCCAGTCATCAAACGGCCAGCGATGCAAGGTCTTGCTTTCAACCCCCCGCACCTTCAACAGCGTTGCCATGGCGCTGAGGTGTAATTAGAACTCCTGCTAACAAACATGGCTGACACAATTGACTTCCTGTCTGGTCCATGCAAACAGGATGTGACAGATTTAATTTGTTTGTCAGCCCACCTTAATTCAAAGCGAAGCAGAGAAGTGAGAGGAGTGGGGGTGTGAGAGAAGCTCCGTTGGCAGGTAATGGCCGGACGGATAGACAGTCAGACGGACAGACAAACAGAAAGTCAGACAGACAGTCAGACAGACAGATAGACAGATGGGTGGTCTAGCAGTTACCAGGGCAAACGGGCAGACGGACAGACTAACACACAGAATGAGAAACAAACAGTAAGGACAGATATGAAGTAAGACAGAAAGGTAATCAGACAGACAGACAGGTAGAAGGACAGACGGATGGACACAAGGACGGATGAAAGGACAGACAGACAGATTAATTGTATTCTCTATTGTTCATGACAAGGTGCACATTTGCTTCTTCAGTCTCCTGGAGATTCAATCTCTTGGGTGATTTAGTGTTTTGATTAAAAACTATTCATTCATTCATTCATTAGTTAAACAAGTTAAAAAAAAGAAAAAAAAAGCTTGAATTAATCTGGAGGTTATGACATGGGAAGGCGATGACGATCCAACATGGCGTTCCTAGGCAACACACTCTTCACAAACCATCGGGACGTAAGAATGGAAGAGAGAAGGAGAGAAGACAGAGAGAGAGGGACAAACTGAGAGACGGGAAGGAGGAGAGAAAATCAATGAAAATTAGAGAAGGAAGAGAGGGAGGGAGAGAGGGAGATGAAGATGAGGAGCAGGAGGAAGAGAAGGACAGGGAGGAGAGGGAGGAGGTGAAAAGAGGAAAAGAAGAAGAGGAAGGTGGAAGGGAGGGATGAGGGATGGAGGTGGAGGAAGAGAAGAGTGGAAGAGTCTGGGAGGGGTTGGAGCGCCCCGAAGAAGATGGAGTTGGAGATGGACAGATAGATAAATGGAGCGACGGAGGGGAGAGGAGCGGGACTTAGGGGAGGACACAGTAGATTAAGTAGGAGTGACTGGACGCCATGGCTAACCAAGCCTGAGAGAGAGAGAGAGACAGGGAGCGGGAGGGAGAGAGAGAACGGTAGGGGGAGAGTGGGGGCCGATGGAGAGAGGGATATAGAGAGAGGGTGGGTAGAGGGATAGAAGGACAGAGAGAGAGAGGGAGAGAGAGAGAGATAGAGGGAGAGTGGGGGCCGATGGAGAGAGGGATATAGAGAGAGGGTGGGTAGAGGGATAGAAGGACAGAGAGAGAGGGAGAGAGAGAGAGATAGCTGGTGGAATCAGAGAGAACAAGAGACCTAAACAGAGAGCAGGGAAGAAGAGATGACGACTAATATAGAGGAAGGGACAGCCTCAAGATGGAGACCTCACTAAATGGCCCACCCTCTCGAAAGTGGAAGTGTGTGTGCGAGTGTTTGCGAGTGTGTGTGTGTGTGTGTGTGTGTGCGTTTCTGCTTGTTTGTGTGTGCGTGTCATGGAGTCCCTACGTGCACACGGAGGCAATTCTTGTTGGCATTGTGGAGGCGGGAGTGTGACAGCGAATGCACACAGCAGCATTATTGTTTAAATCATTGATCACTCCTTCATCCATCTCACTCCTCCCTTCTCTCCGTTTCAATCCCTCTCCCGTTCCTTCCTTCACCTTGACTCTCACACATCCTCTTCCTCTCTGCTCTGTTTACACAGCCTGCACACACACACACACACACACACACACACACACACACACAGACACACATACACACACACAAAAACACACATGCACATGTGCTCAGTCACGCACACACGCATGCCCACACGTGCCTTAGTTGCATATGCCTGACCATAAACACCATGAAATGCTAAACCTGTAGACCTGTATGCGTGTGTGTGTGTGTGTGTGTGACTGTGTGTGCTTGTGTGCGTATGTGTGTGTTCACGTGTGTGTGGGTTCCACTCGAACCAAAAGGCACTACAGAAAACGGTGTGATGGAGGTGGAAGGCCGGAGGAGCTTCATTCAGACTACAACAGTTCAGGTCTTATTCAAGAGAGAGCCAGCAGGTGGGGAGACCGTTACATAACTCAACCAACAAACACAACTAGGAAAACACTCAAACAAAACCTATACCAAACGGGGCAGGGCTAAAATACCCTAGTCTATCATTACCATTAAACAGAACGTAGATCAAAAAAACTGTTTTAACCGTAAAAAAACGAGTATCACAAGACAAATGTTAAGATTATCGTTTTGCATAGCACTTGAATGCATCTTTAATATGACAGCTGTTTATAAAATATACCGGGAAAATCCAGAGGCAATAACGATCTTAGTATTTGCTGAAATACACCTAGCCACAATAATAAAATAACACAACATTTCAAGGAAGCAGTGAAACCTCGCTGTGTGTAACTAGGGCCCGGGATCCAGTGCCCCTCTAGTTAATCCACAGCCCTCTGCGTTTGAGTCCCTCTCTTGTGATTCAGCCCGTGTCTCCCCCTCAGCAGTTGTAGAGCAAATTGGGCAAACAATGTTTTGCTTTCCTCTCAGTCAGACAGTCACCTCCTCGAGTGCCAGCCGACTGCCAGCGCGGCTCTTCCTGGTTTGTTACCAAGGAGATGAGCATGCGGCAACGGTTGCCGTGCAGCGACAATGCTTGTCTTGGCAGCGGAGCGGCTAGCGGTGAGGTCGAGTGACAGCCCTCCCCCCTCCCCCCCACGTCCCCCAACGTCTCCCCCCCCCCCACCCCCGCCGCCACAACCCGTTCGCCCACGCCTGCTGCCAGACATTCGCGCTCACACGCACACGCACACACACACACACACACACACACACACACACACACACACACACACACACACACACACACACTCACACACGCGCACACACACGCGCATACACACACACACACACACACGCACACACACACACAAACACACACACTCACACACACACACACACACACTCACACACGCGCACACACACACACACACACACACACTCACACACACACACACACACACACACACACAAACAAACAATATGGAGGCATTCACATGCTCATGCACATACAGACACATGCATACTAGTGCACACAAACATGCACACTCGCCACATACACACACACACAAGCAAATCCAATGCAATGCAATTACACGCTCACACATACAGACACAGACAGAGAGGTGTGTGTGTGTGTGTGTACATGCACACAAACACACAATCACACACATGCATGCACAAACACAAACCAATACATTCACACAAACATGCCCACTCAGCACATGAACACACAAACACAAACACAAATCATACATTACCACTAAGCCTTGAGGAATGTTGTATGTGGTTTTGTGCGTGCATGTGTGTATGTATGTGTGTGTGTGTGTGTTTGCGTTTGGGTGTGTGTGCGTGTGAGTGTATGTTTATGTTTCTCATTGTGTATAAGTGTGTATCTGAATGTTTGTGTGTGTGCATGCGTGTGTATGTGTTTCTCTTTGACAGTGTGTAAGTGTGTGCATCTCTATGTGCTCCGTGCGTGTGTGTGTCTGTGTGTGTGTGTTTGGTGTGTGTTTTTCTATGAATGTGTGTGTGTGTGTATTTATGTGTTCCTATGAGTGCGTGTGTGAGTGTGTATGTGTGTTTCTATGAGTGTTTCTATGAGTGTTTATATGTGTGTGTGTGTGTGTGTGTGTGTGTGTGTGTGTGTGTGTGTGTGTGTGTGTGTGTGTGTGTGTGTGTGTGTGTGTGTGTGTGTGCGTGTATGCGTGTGTGTGTGTCAGCGCTAAGCGAGCAAGGGTGACAGTGACGTGACACTGGTGAAATAATTATGAGTGTAAAACATGGCTGACAGCGAGCAGCCTGCGCCCCTCAGCCATCTGTCAACTGTCATTAACACACAGCTCTGATGGCCTGCAGGGAGAGAGACATAGAGACAGAGAGGGAGAGAGAGAGACGGCTCTGATGGCCTGCAGACACAGGCACAGAGAGAGACATAGAGACACAGAGACAGAGAGAGAGAGACGGCTCTGATGGTCTGCAGACACAGGAAATGAGAAAGACAGAGTGAAAGAAGGGCAGGGGGACCGAGAGAGAGAGAGAGAGAGAGAGAGAGAGAGAGAGAGAGAGAGAGAGAGCGAGAGAGAGAGAGAGCGAGAGAGAGAGAGAGAGAGAGTGAGTGAGAGAGAGAGAGAAAAAAAGAGAGAGAGAGAGAGAGAGAGAGAGAGAGAGAGTGAGAGAGAGAGAGAGAGAGAGAGAGAGAGAAGGTTCTGATAGATTGCAGACAGAGAAGAAAGAGACATAGAGAGACACTGAGGGACACAAGGGAGAGACACATACATAACCCTAAAAGCAGAAAACAATTTTGATGAGGGACGCCTTGTCTATCAAAATTAACCATTTCATTGAATGTTTCATTCCTGACCTCATATTTAAAACAAACAATTTAGGTCAGTTATTTAAGAAAGGACAAACACACACATGCACAACACACACACACACACACACACACACACACACACACACACACACACACACATACACACACACACACACATACACGCACACACACATACAGAAACACACACACATGCATGCATGCACAGACACACACACACACACACACACACAGTCACACATATACACACACACATACACACACACACACAAACACACACCCGGAACACTTCATGTAACCTTTGGTATTTGCCGGGTAAAGGGCAGAGGCTGCACATTAGTAAGATGTGCTGGTGGGGCTGCTTTCTACACACACACACACACACACACACACACACACACACACACACACACACACACACACACACACAAGTACACACACACGCACGGCTGCACACACACACACACACACACGGCCGCACACACAATGTCTTCTAATAGCATGTCCCTAGATAAAACTAAATCCGAGATCTAATGATCAAAACGTATTTATGTACGTCGTAAACATTTACGATGAAACATTTGAAACATTTTCCCTGAATTAAATGAAAAAATCTCACGGCACAGGTATTATCAGCTAAATGATGATGGTGAATGTTCCTAGGTAATAGAGAGAGAGAGAGAGAGAGAGACAGAGAGAGAGAGAGAGAGGGATAAGATAGATGGATAGAAAGATAGATAGATAGATTGAAATAAACGTCATAGCTACTTTAAATTTAACAAAGTAGAAATAAGAAAAAGGACGGGCGACACTAGGAGACAGACTCGGTTCCGTCTAGCAGCGCAGGTGTAAGTGTGTGTCGACAGCCCGCTTCAGATTGATGCTTGGCTCACACCCAGAGCCCTGGTAAAATATGACCTCCGCCCTAAACACCGCCAACGCTGCGCGTACGCCATACAGACAGCGTGTTAGCGAGAGCCGCGGACGCCCAGCATCCGTCGGAGTGTACATAACTCTCAGTAACAGAGAGTCAATCCCTCCACACAACAGCCAGACGCCGCGCAGTGCGTTCCGCCGGGCAGTATATTCAGAAGATAAATCTACCCCCAAAAAAATACAAAACATAAAAACCACAAAAAAAACAAACGGACGAGATATAGAGAGGAAGAAAGAGGAGGGTGGAGAAA
>NC_136947.1:13100379-13105379 GCF_949987615.1 Pollachius pollachius | reverse complement strand
CGGGTCTGTATTGCTTCGTGGCCTACGAGGTCGCGCTCCGCATTCATCAATCAGAACCTGCTGATGTTGTGCCACTCAATTGATTCCAAGCCATGTGAACATAATCCCCCACACAATTAAGCAATTAACCAGATAACCAGTTAAACAGATAACCCATTAACCAATTAAGACGGGCCAGGCAAGCGTGCAAATCTGTGTCCTCACAGTTCGTTGGGAATGGGAATGGTAGTATGTGTGTGTTGCCGTGTGTATGTTTGTGTGTGTGTGTTGGTGTGTGTATCTTTGTGAGTGTCCGTGTGCACATTTTTGTATGTGTGGGTGTGTTTTGTGTATGTTTGTATGTGTGCACATTTGCATGTTTGTGTGTCTGTGTGTGTATTTCCGTGTGTGTGTGTTGTGTGTTTTTGTTTGTGTCGTAATGGTTACAGGTAGCTAGTTCCCTTTGTATTAGTGCACACAAACACACAAGCAAGTTCATTGAGGGACACCAGTAATTAGACAATGTTTAGGTCCTGTGTGAGCGTGTGTACGTGTGTTTGCATGCGTGTGAGTATGTTTTGTGTGTGTGTGTGTGTGTGTGTGTGTGTGTGTGTGTGTGTGTGTGTGTGTGTGTGTGGTCCCGGACTGTTTAATTACAGTGTTGTTAATTAAGGCCCAGGCAGTTAGGGCGACATCTTGATAGCTTTACAGTGTAGTGTATTATCTCACAATACTTCATTATTGTGTGTTTGTGTGTGTGTGTGTGTGTGTGTGTGTGTGTGTGTGTGTGTCGATGACCATAGAGGGTCAATATATACGCATTATTTTTGCTTATGCTTACTGTACATGGCCGTTCATAGCCATACAAATAACTAATAAACCCTCTCTCTCTCTCTCTCTCTCTCTCTCTCTTTCTCTTTCTCTCTCTCTCTCTCTCTCTCTCTCTCTCTCTCTCTCCCTTTCTCGTTAGGTTTATGCTGACGAATAAACCATGAGTAGCCAATCAGAACATCACCATCTCACCGTCACACACTCAAACACAGACGCGCACACACACACACACACTCGCACACACACAAACACACAATACATAAACACAAACACACACGTGCCAGCGGACCATAAAACAGGACAACAATAAGCACGTCTATTTCAGCGAGGAGTCAATTTTACAGCTCTGAGTCTCCATCCCGACCGGGCGATCGATTGAATCAGAGGGAGTTAAATAATTTAGAGCTGTCTAATTAGTCCTGTATTCCCGCGGTATGGATCCCGCTACAATATTGATGACGGACGGGCTGTTTATGGAAGGACAGCCGAGACGAGGCACTTCAGTTCTCCTTGTCTCCTGTCCTCCCCTCTCCTCGCTGTCTCTTGTTATCTGGGACCTGGTGTATTCGTTAACACCCAAGTGTGTTCACAGACTGGGTCCTCACACACAGGCATGGTGTTCACAGAATGGGGCCTTACACACTCAAGTCCTACTTGCGTTTTGATTCATGGGATTTAAATATAACTCCTGGCTATCTCTACAGATATCTATCTGGAGCAGGGAGGGGTTAAGCGTTTGGCTCAAGGGTATGAGGCCAACAAGAAGGTTGGGAACATGGGGGGTCTTTTGCTCGGAGGGAGGACCCGTCTTTGCCCCCCCACTCGTTTATCTGACGTTTGACTATTTATACTGTTATTTATGTATGTTGATGCATCTGTGTACAATAGAAATACATGTATGTGTGGCACTGAGAAGGAATAAATAGACACATTCGGTAACGCTTTATATTAAGGTCCTTGTAATAAGCCTTTGTTAATAGGTAATAAGACACTTATTATATGCTTATTAACATTAATTGGTGTTAATAAGACTATCTATGAGTGTTAATGATAACATAATAAACATGTTTATTGTGATATTATAAGACTTTTTGTACGAAACGTGTTAACTATTCATTGATGCTTAATAATATTAATAATAGTCTTGAGTTTATAGTTAATAAAAACATTACAAAACCATTTATTCAGTCTAACAAACTTACCTATTATGTCATTGTTAAAACTTTACTAAGCATTTAGGCTTATTAAGGTTAATAAATCTGTACATGTTGAGCGATTGTGATCTGTTGTATATTTTGGATATTTTATATTGTGCCTCATATAAAATATCCCTTAAAGGCTTTTATTTTGAAGGTCGTTTTAAACCGGAAGTTATTTTTATGCAAGTGGATGATGGCTCGACGCATTTATGGTGAGTTCACATCGCTGGAAATTATGGGAAAAACATTTTCGCGACGTTGGAAAGTTTGCGTCAACGCCACCTCATGACGCTGTTATGATTCTACTTCTGTTCGGCAACTCGGGCCAAATTTTGTTAACAGAGTTGCCCAGTTGGTGACGTATGGTTTACTAGTGACGCGCAAGAACATGGAGGAACATGAACGGCTTACTCAATATAAAAGAATCAACCATCACATCACATACTTTACTATTGATTGACGTTGTAACGTCTGTTGGCATGACTTTGCACAGTTTTAAACGTTGTGTACTGGTAAACCAGCTCTAGATAAGGGGAAGTCTTGCCTTCCATACAGTGGCAATACAATGTGGTTCTCATAAATAAAAGCAAAAGGATAGTAGTTTATAGGCATCAAGGAAATAAAGGCATGCAAACTTGAAACTGATCCTACTAAGTTCTGTTTAGTTCTGACTGGTTTTCATCGGATAAAAAAACCCTGCTGTGAAGAACTTTTAGATTCCCAACCTGCTGTTTCCCAAGTGCACATGAACGGTCGCTGTCGGGAACACGCGTAAGCGTGAGCGTCATCACTGGCGAGCCGTCTCGTTATCACCAGGAGAGTGAACGAGCCTTTAGAGTGGCGAAGTCACGCCTCTTCCGGTAGAGCCCAGGGACCTATGAGATCGAAAAATATGAATGGATTTCAATGGAGAGAAAGTAATTATTTTCTGGTATATATTATTTTCCCAGTCTTTATATGCCCCGGATAACACATATGTTGTTTGTGGATTTATATGATAATTTTTCATGTCAAGAGTTTGACCGTTTATTTTGCAATTGTTCAGTTAAAGGTTGTAGAGAAAACACAATGAGAAAGACTACACGTCTCGTATGTGACGTCACGCTCCCTGCGACTGGCGTGGACAAGACCGCCAATCTCCCCATCGGCATAACTGAAACTCTCCACATGCCCCAACTTATAATGTTTTTCACCTATTTCGATGCTTTTATCCTCCCTTTGGAAAGAAGCGGTGAAGTGGAGCAGAGAGATCGCCATGTCTGCACCTGAGTTCCAAGTGCGGGTGGTGACGTATATCATTCGCGTCGAGAGCAGCGAAGAGCTGTTGTTCACAAAGCGGCCTCACACAAAACCTAACATTATCAAACTTCTTTGCGAAATTTTTTCAGTTTTCTTTGCATGAAAAATTATCATTTAAATCCACAAACAACATATGTGTAACCCGGGGCATATAAAGACTGGGACCAGAAAATAATTACTTTCTCTCCATTGAAACCCATTCATATTTTTCGATCTCATAGGTCCCAACCATCCCCTGAGGCCAAGGAGAAGACGGATTCGTCTAGTCCGTTTTTTAAAATGTTGATGTTCAAGAATAAGTTTGAAGTTTTTAAAATTAAAAAAATATATATTTTGCAAAAGATGTGCTTCACCGCCATTGTATTTATATTTATTATATTTATTTTTTATTTTACCTTTTATCAGTCTTGATAATATATAGTACTCATTAACTGTTATTAAGTGTATATTAAAGGACTTATTAACCTTAATAAGCATTGTTCCCGCTTTAGATCCCGTACCTGTAAAATGCATTATTAGCAGTTTAATAAAGGATTTATTAACCATAATAAGCATAAAAAATGCTTATTAAAGGTTTAACAATGGCATGATAGGTAAGTTAGTTAGACTCAATAAATGGGTTTGTAATGCGTTTATTAACAACTATAAGAATGTCATTATCATATATAAGACCATTATTAATGTTATTAAGCAATCAATAAATAGTTAACACGTTTCTTATAAGTGCTTATAAAGGTCTTATAATCTCACAATAAACATGTTTATTATGTTATTATTAACACTCACTGATGTGATGTTAATAAGCATATAATAAGGTCTTATGGCATAAGGCTAAGGCTTAATACAAGGACCTTAATATAAAGCGTGACCACACATTCTATGCTCCCGTGTTCCTCTTCTCTACAGGTAATCTCTATGAAGACCGCTCTCTCTTCCATGCTCTCCTTGTGTCTTTTCCCCTCCATTTTGCTTCCGTGTGTTAATATTTGCAGGACGTCCTGTGTCTGTGCACGTGTACGTGTGGTTATGTGTGTGTGTGTGTGTGTGTGTCCAAGTCTTAGACATGTGGGCGTCAGTGCATCGGGGGCTTAGTGCGGAGCATTCCTTTGTGTGCTCACCTTTGTGTTTGTGAGCGTGTGTGTGTGCTGTAGTGCATGTCATGGATGTTCTTGTTTGTAAGTGTGTGTTTTTGTACGTGCTTGTGTGTCTGTATGTCTCTGGAGTGTGCACGTTTGTGCGTGCATGTTTGTGTGTGCGTGTGTGTGTGTCTGTGTGTGTGTGTGTGTGTTTGTGTTTGTGTGTGTGTGCACAGCGGTTGTTATCAGTCACTGAGGGGTGGGGACTATCGATCATCTCTTTTAATTACCTGGAGCGTTGCGAGGCCCGCCTAAATTAACTCCTCTCCTCCTCTTGGCTGGTCCCCACCTCCCAGCCAGCAGGAGGAGGAGGAGGAGGAGGAGGAAGAGGAGGAGGAGACCCATGCATATTTCAAGAGGAGCCCACCAATCGTATGTCACTCAGGCCACGATCCTCTCCTCTGACACGCTGGGCTTATCACTGTTATTTATCTTTTTGCTCTGTATGTGTCTCTTTCTCTCCCTCTCTCTCTCTCTCTCTCTCTCTCTCGCCCCCGCTTTCTCTCTCTCTGCCTCACTCTGTCTCACTTGCGTTCTCTCTCTCTCTCTCTCTCTC
>NC_136947.1:13072879-13077879 GCF_949987615.1 Pollachius pollachius | reverse complement strand
GGGGCCAAGAGATACAAGGTGAAGTCACTTTCAATCTGATACGCCATTGTTTTGTCTTGGTCCCCAGCAAGAACACACACGCACGCACGCACACACACACACACACACACACACACACACACACACACACACACACACACACACACACACACACACACACACACACACACACAGACAACCCCTCCCCCCCCGTCAACACACACACACATGCAGACAAACACACAATCACACACACACACACACACACACATGCACACACACAAACACAGACAATGAGAGCCTCAGAAATATACGCAAACAATCACATAATGACATACGCACAGACTAACACAAAAACACCAGACACACACACACAAAAACACAAAATCACAGACATGCATGCATAGACACACACAATCACATAACATGCACACACCCACCCACACATCCCATAAAGAGATGCATGTTTGCAACGCACATACACAAACAGTCGAATACGCGGTGTCTTTGAACATATAGAAATACAATTAAACACACCAAGTCTAGTTCCTGTTAACAAGGTTGTAAAGAACTTTTCTACCCACAATCCTATGCGGACGGTGACCATCCTACTCCCCCTCAGACCTCTCCATCCAAATCTCAATGGGTACCTCAGGTGTGATCGTAATGTTCACCACCCTCACCGCCACCAACACCACCAGCTTCTCTCCCAATAACTCCACCTCTGTAAACCAGTCCCAGAAGGTTCAAACCCACTCAATAATTAATGTATGGAAGCTCTTCATGAGCATGTTTTACCAGAGGAAGATAATGAGAGAGAGAGAATGACTGAAAGAAGGAATGAGAGAAGGACAGAAATAAAGAATAAAGTCATAAAAGTCAGAAGAACTCGATTTAAAATAAATTTAAGGGTTTAATGAAATAAATAAAGTGAAAAAAGGTAGATACAAATAATGGATGTTCGAGACAAAATTGCAAAGGAGAGACGAGTAGAAAACAGACAATATGGCGGCCAAAGCAGTTGAACGCTTTATGGTACGATGGAAAATATGATGTTTGTGCGTCACAAAAAGAAAGGCCCTTACTCTAATTTCTAAATTCTCTCTCTCTTCACTCGCTTTCTCTCCCTCACACTCTCTCTCCCTCACACTCTCTCTCTCTCTCTCTCTCTCTCTTTCTCTCTTTTCCAGCCTATTTGCAGTCTGGCCCTCACCCCTCTCTTACAACCCTGTCTCTGTTGACGGGCGGAATTTACTGCATACAAATAGGTGTCTGTGTGTGTAACAGAGGGGGAGAGAGTGAGAGAGAGGCCGAGCGAGGCAGAGAAACAGGTGGAAGAGAGAGAGAGAGAGAGGAAGAGAGAGCGAGAGGATAAGATGTGTGATAAGATATACATATTTAATGAGGCAGAATGAGATGTGGGTGAGGGCAAGGTCAGGGGTGAGGAAGGAACACACACACACACACACACACACACACACTCACACACACACAAAACACTTCAAATGTATGTGCTTAGTGACTCACAGATTAGTCACTCAGACATTACCATATATGTAAGGAAGGCGGGAAACATGAACACACGTAGATGCTAGACGTGTGTGTGTGTGTGTATGTGTGTGTGTGTGTGTGTGTAAGAGTGTATGAAATGTGGTCTCATTAGGAAGGCTGCATGGGATTAACACCAGTGGTGGCATTTGGTGGTGTTTGGACCAGTCTATAGGTGTGTGTGTGTGTGTGTGTGTGTGGGTGTGTGTGTGTGTGTGTGTGTTTGTGAGTGTGTGTGTGTGTGTGTGTGTGTGTGTGTGTGTGTGTCTGTGTGTGCGTGCGTGCGTGTGTGACTCTCCGTGTGATTTTGAATGTGAAAGAGCATGCATGAACACTCTCATCTCAATTATACAGAAGCAAATATCTCCTTCACACACACACACACACACACACACGCCAGCAGTCATACGGAGGCCGTGTGTTTGAACATCTTATTATTTGTCCCCTGGGTACGGTAGATCGTTGACTTTTTTTTCCTTTTTTCTAGCGTATTCAAAATCATTATGTGATGTGCTTTTATTACACTGCTTTGTCCTAATACAAAGACCCCGACAGCTTTCATCACCGCACACACGTGTGTGCATGTGGGGGGGGGGGGGGGGTTACAGGTGTATGTGTGTGTGTGTGTGTGTGTGTGTGTGTGTGTGTGTGTGTGTGTGTGTGTGTGTGTGTTAGTGGCAGTTAGTCTTTTTCATTGTCTTCATTTTATTGCATTACCATCCTGTGCCTTTCTGTAGTGTTCATCTGCAGGGGAAAACTTCAGGGTGATTACATCTAGGGCTTCCCGCAAACAGAGGTGTTACTGGTGGACTAGTAGTCACCAGTTCAAACCATCAGTTGACTAGTCGTTGCACGTTTATGATAGTCATTTTATTATTAAATATATCTTTTTCGGGGCGTCAGCGGGGGTGAGAAAGAATAGCATAGGTTACAACAAACTAACACTGCAAACAGTGTGCTACATTTCAGAGAAAAACTGTAATAATGACCCTTAAAAATCCAAACTTTACGAAGTGGGAGCTTGTAAACGACACCGCCAAAGACCCTAATGATTCTAAATGTGTTGGAACAACCAGCAAGGAGCGCATGTTTAATCAGGCTGGCGTTAGAGCGGCCATGCTAAGTGGCTAACGTTAGGCTTGATGTTTCAAACCATAACCCATATTTGAGGTTGACGAATAGGCAAAAGTTTGCCTGCAGAGTTTGGAGCTCAGCTTCTGGGGTCCTTTAACCTCTAAACTGATCCCACACAGTAGGCTACATCCTTCCCGTCATAGCCTACTCAATATAGCCATATAATAACCTAATGTTGACAAGGCATAGCCTTTGCTTTTTTACTGCGACCATTCGACTAAAACTTGGTCCAAGCCTCTTCTGATCAACTAACGTGTGATCAAATTTGAGTAAAACGATGTCAAACTAACCATTTTGTTAGTTTTTGCACCTGCATTCTCTACACACATGTCTGAATGTGTGTGTGTGTGTGTGTGTGTGTGTGTGTGTGTGTGTGTGTGTGTGTGTGTGTGTGTCTGTGTGTGTGGGGGGGTGTGTGTGTGTGTGTGTGTGTGTGTGTGTGCTTGCCTGCTTGCCTGCCTGCGTGCGTGCGTGCGTGCGTGCGTGTGTTTGTGTGTGTGCGTGTGCAGAGACATAAACAAAAGCAGCTATTGTGGGAAGGGAATAACAGGAAGTGGGTTCCAGTTCGGGAGCGGTATTATGTTTGAATCAGATTGTCTAATACCGCGTAATAACCTATTGTGTTCATCATGTCGGGGGAGCCATGTTAAACAGGGTAAACAGGGTAAATAAACACACCTAGGTGGGATGTATTGTTACGCTATGTGTTAGCAAGCCAACTCTGGAACCTTCACTTTCACTGTTCCTCCTCTCCCATCGGCAGCAAACCCTGATCATGTTTCTCGTTCTCTTTTCTCTCTCTCGCTGCTCCCCTCGATGTGCATCCTCTCTTCCACTCTTCCCCCGTCATCCCACACTTTTTCTCTGCCTCCTCCTATTCTCATCTCCTCATCCTCGACTCCTCCGGTCTCCCTCCGTCTCCCTCTCGCTGTACATTCATATATCCCTCCGTTTCCCTCTCCTTAACACCATCCTCTCTCTACCTCCCTCCCTTTCTCCGCTCTCTCTGTTTATTCCTCCTCTCTCCCTCTCCTCCCTCGCTCTGGCCATCTCTTCCTCCATCTCCTCCTCTCCATCCCAATCTCTCCCCCTGCATCTCTCCCTGCAACTCTCCTTCTCCTCTGCACCTCCATCACCCCCCCCTCTTAACCCTGTCTCCCCCAACTCTCTCTCTCTCTCTCTCTCCCCTCTCTTGCTCCCTCTCTGGCCGTCTCGTCCCCCAGCTCCACCTCCCCCCCATCTCTCCCCTCCCCTCCCCCGGTCCGGCGCTGGTGTCAGGGGGGGCTGTTCTGTGATGATGAGTGGTGGGCACACGGCGGCCGCCATGAATAGGACTGTCCCCCTGATTGTGATGTATAGTTTTTCATTACGTCTGCGGGCCCCCGTCATTAAGCACGTGGGGGCCGGAGAAACCGAACGTGAATAGAGGAGGGAGGAGGAGGAGGAGGAGGAGAAGATAAGGGGAGGCGGGTCTATTTATCCTCTAATTTGTAAGGGGAAGAAATCCTATTCCATCTCTCTCTCGCTCTATCTCTCTCTCTCTCTCTCTCTCTCTCTCTCTCTCTCTCTCTCTCTCTCCCTCTCTCTCTCTCTCTCTGTCTCTTTCTCTGTGTCTCTCTCTATCTCTCTCTGTGTTGTGGCAATCAGTGCTGGAGGTAATTGCTGAGACCCCCCCCCCCAACAGTACCTGATGAAGAGCTATGCGATGGCAGGGAGTGGGGGAGGACGTAAAGAAGGAGGAGAAGGAGGAGGAGAAGGGAGGCTGGCCACTGTTGGCCAGTGTGTTGGTCATGTGTGTATGTAGATGCTTATGCATCTGTACGTGTTTGTGTGTGTGTGTGTGTGTGTTGTGGTAACCCGGCACGGTGAGCGAACAACCTCCTCCCAAACAGGACACAACTTCGCTGGGCAAAAAACCAAAAAGGCACGTTTTATTCCAAACTCAAACAAAGTCTCTGGCTGAAAAAACACAAAGAACGGAAAACCTGGGAGGAATCGACGGTCTTATCCCAGTCTCTCCTTGCCCAAGCCACATGGCTTAGAGAGCCCCGAATAAGTGGAGGAGCAGGCTGTTGAAGCCCTGCTTCTTCCTCTGTTCCTCAGGTGATCTGCATCTCCTTAATTGGCCCCGGCTCCAATGCTCTCAATAGCGCCATCTGGGGGTAGACTGCTTCCAGGGGACCTGGGCTGGCTCTGGGTTGCCACAGTGTGTGTGTGTGTGTGTGTGTGTGTGTGTGTGTGTGTTTCTGTGTGTCCTCCATATGAATATCACTCAAGCCGATGGATTCTGCATGAGCGCTCACTCGTGATGCGAGTGAGGAAGGATGTGTTGAGCATCA
>NC_136947.1:13050379-13067879 GCF_949987615.1 Pollachius pollachius | reverse complement strand
AATGAGACCGCGGTGCGGCTGCCCTCTCCTGCCTTTCAATTAACACCGTCAGGAGGAGAGCGGAAAGACGGAGAGGTAGGGCGAGGGACACAGAGGAGAGACAGAGGAGAAGAGAGAGAGAGAGGGAAGGAGCGGGAGGTTGAGAGAGAGAGAGAGAGAGAGAGAGAGAGAAGAGAGAGAGAGAGAGAGAGAAGAGAGAGACTGCTCAAGAGGCAGAGTTTCAATTGATTTGAGTTTTTCTGGGTTCCTTCGTTGGTTGTGCTTTTCGAGAATGACAGACACCCACCTTTGCTCACATGGCCATACACTGCGTAAAATGTGTCCAGGTGTCTTCGTATAAAAAATTATGTGTGTGTGTGTGTGTGTGTGTGTGTGTGTGTGTTCTGTTGATTGCTATGGCACCATTTTTAATGAAGCAGGTTTGTGTTTTTTCTAGTCTCGGCTGAAGGATAGTGGTCTCCATTTCCCCAAGCCAGACAAACTTCACACACCTCAGAGAGAGAGAGAGAGAGACAGAGAGAGAGAGGGGGGGGGGGGGGGGGGGGGGGGGGTGGGAGGGAAGAAAACAAACCAGCAGGACAGAGGACACAGGTGTCTGTTGGCACCGTGCCCAGGTGATCATACCCAAACAAACACACACACACATGCCCAAATAGACACGCACAAGCAGACTTGCGTGCAAGATTATCCCTGTTTCACTAAATAACAAAGAATCTGGCAGGTGTTTCCCATGCCAGAGAGAGAGAGAGAGAGAGAGAGAGAGAGAGAGAGAGAGAGAGAGAGAGAGAGAGAGAGAGAAAGAGTGAGAGAGAGAGAAGGTGGTAGAGCAAGGTCAGCATGACCTGGCAGCCAACTGAATGTTTGTGTCCTGCTGCAAGTGTGTGTGTGTTTGTGTGCATCTGTGTGTGTTTGTGTGTGTTTGTGTGATTTTGTGTGTGTCTATGCACAAACAAGAAAACCCCTGTCAGCAAGACTCAGGTCTGGTCTGACGGAAACCTCTGCCAGCCAATCAACCTGTCAAAGCCACCCCATGGGCCAGCCGTCAGCCAATCAGAGCGCATATTAATGCAGCCAGCCTGTTTATTTATAGCCTGATCGGCAGAGTTAGCCTCCATCACGAGACGGGCTCACAGTCGATGTACTCGCTTTCACACCTCACCCAGAGCCCCAGGTCCCCGGACGAGGTCCAGTTGTACCCCCCTTAGCCCAGGTCGACCTGGGGATGGGTATCGCTAATGGTACCTGGACGATAGCGCTGTACCTGTACTGCTCCTGGAAACTGAAACACTGCTTTTCATTTGATCATTTGATGGTGGACTCCAAAAAAGCAAGAGCCACAACGTCAATGGGCCAATTCTGCCGGGAATTTCCTTGTGATGTGTATGTTACAGACCGGGGTGTCACCCTGTGAATGAGTACTCTCTCCTATCACTAGAGAGCCAAGCTAAACCTATCCCACTGAAGAAGCATCGACTTAAGGCAAATAAAGAAATTCAAGTTGAAATACATCAAACTCTTCATGACGGTCAGACTCGATAGATGGCCACTTTGATGGCCAACACAGATAAATAAGTTAAAATAAAAAACATATCTTCTCCACTGTTCTCCAAAGGCAACAGAAACTTTGTAAACCGGCCTCTTGGCTTGGGATTACAGCTTCCAACCCCCCCCCCCCAGCATCATTTTGGTGGTGGGGGGTGAGGGGGGGAGGAACAGGAAGTCTGAGGCCGTGTACTCAGGTGTTTCCCGGGTCTAGAGGGCTACCTGGGATCCCGGTCGAGGAAGAGCTGTGTGTTGTGATGAATCAACACCACGCAGCTGTTATGGGAGGGGGGAGGGGGACGACAGGATGGTCACGCACACAGAGACGCACATGTGCACGCACACACATGCATACACGGACTCCAGTCACACATGCACAAACACACATACCTGAGCTCATACAGTCCCTGATGCACGCACAGGCGGCCACACATACACACACGCACGCACGCACACACGCACACACACGTACACACACATACACACACACACACACACACACACACACACACAATTAACCACTTACAACCACACACAAATACACAACATAATAGCACAATACACACAGACACACATTTTCTTACAGGTTCACGCATGTGGATGTACACACGCATTGATCAACTCACGTGCAGCCAGAAATACAGTAGAAAACCATACGCACTCAAATACTGAGAATGAATACACACAGACATCACAGACATCCCCCCCAAACACACACACACACACACAGACACACACTCACACACATAAACACACATACACACACACATCGAATGCCAGGTGCAGGGTTGTCTCTTGTTATGGTCTTTATGTACTCTGGAGCACAGAGTGTGCTAAGATCATCCTGGCTGATAACTTCCTGTTTCCTGTTTCTGACTTTGCTACTTCCTGCCTTCCACTGAACCACAATCAGAAAAGAAAACACAGCTGATGTGTCAGACTCAAAATACAGACATCACGCGTTCGGGAAAAACACACCCACACTCACACGCACAATCATGCCAAAATTGACGACAATCGTTTTATATTGTCTACTACAACAGACCCACTGGAAATGAGAGGACCTCATCCCAATACAAAAGATACTGGAAACATCCCTTAAGAGTTTAGTCTTGGATGTTCAGAGCTCCCCAGACACAAATATAGACAACAGGAAGTAGAAGGAAAAACACAGGAAGTTTACAGGAAGTTCACTGTAACAGCCCCTACTCTAACTGGTACAACATCCCCTGGATCTTGTCAGGGCTGTCAGGCAGAAGGGGGACGTGGTTATGGGGGTTACGGCGGTTATGGCGGTTATGGCGGTTATGGCGGTTATGGCGGTTATGGTGGTGGAGGAGGTGGAGGAGGTGGAGGAGGTGATGCTGGAGGTGTCCACACTGGGACCGTCAGAAGGTCAAGACAAAGGAGAAGAATAAACTATCCCAAATCTACAGAGTGTGTGGGGTTAGGAGGGGGGGAGTGGGAGGGTAGGAAAGGGAGCTGGTCTCGGATTCTGTCTCCTTGACCAAAAACAACCTTCTTAACTTCCACAGATATTCCGTTTCTGTGCGTGTGTGTGTTCGGCGCGTATGAATGTGCGTGTGCTGTCTCCGCTGCACCAGATCAAGCTAGCGAAGGCGTCTATGGGAGCCCATTGTCATGGTGCGTGGTATTCCTATGAACAACCTAGACGGACGGCACGCTCTTCCTGTGAGTCATAAACACCACAGGAGGTCATTAGCAGCTCTCTGCGTCAGATCGCTAGCTCATAACACTTTGTGGGGGGGGGGCTAGCTTGACACAACACGCGGCAAGGAAAAGGCTGTGTTTGGCTGGAGTCCATCATGACCCCTCCCCTCCTCTCTCTCTCTCGGCCTCCTCTCTGGCCCTCTGCATCTCTCCTTTGGACGAGTCGTACCTTGGTTGTTGTTTTTGGTTGTTAACTGCAAATGTGATGACCAGATGATGTATTACTGTCACATATGCAAATTATACTCTACTATAGTATAATAGTATTATTAATCTGTGTCTATAATGTACATTTTTTTAAGTGTATACGTTTCTAAGAAGTTGTACGTGTGGTGAATATATATATTTTTTATTCACGGGCTGGTTACTGCTGGTTGTAAGCATATGCCTGGACTCGATGATAAAGGTACTTTATTATCTTTTTATATCTCTGGGGCTACTTTAAAAAATTCGCTTCGATTTTTATGTCCTGAAAAAGACGTGTATATCTGTTATCTGCGGCTTTTATGAAAGGAGGACAGTGGACAGTAATTGAAAGATGGGTGAGAGATAAAAGAGGAGTTCACAAATTATATTGTTTGGATGGACGAAGTGTATTTATAGAGGTCTTTATACACACATCACCACACTGCAGTGTGTTTTAGCAAGGGGAAATAGCAGAATATCCAATTCCAATTATTTGTCTTTTGACTTTTAAATATACTATAACAACCTGTGGCCCCAGAAAGTACAGATCTACTCAAATAATTTGTTAATTTGTTGACATTTTACCGTCTAGTTTAGTTTGTCATGCTGCACGTATTTAGACGCATCCCCATAATACCCCTGCTCTCTCGCAATGGCAACAGAAATACACCAAAATACATGGTGAAAAGAAGGAAATGTACGCACGTACTCTCACACACACACACACTCCCTCACCCACTCACTCTCACACACAGCACACACACACACACACACACACACACACACACACACACACACACACACACACACGCAAAATGCCTGGTATTCAAACGAAGGAGGGGACGACACACACTTACTGCTGCGGCGTCCTCTAGAGCAGCAGCAATAAGTCACCCCGATGAGATTGTCAGCTGGATAAAACTGGTTAAAAAGCAGCGCAGGTTAGAGGCCGCTGCGGAGAACGAGGAGGCCGGGAGCCGGAGGAAGACGGGGCGGGCTTGTTTCGCCCGCCTCAACCTCCCTCCGCCTGACATACACGCTGAACACAAATATCATTCATTAGCAGTAATGTGCCAGCGGAACCCTGATGGATGGGGCTCGCTGGAGCCACTGCTACGGCCACGCGCACACGCACATGCACACGCACACAGGCACACACACACACACGCACGCTCATGCGAACACCCACACACTTGCACACACATACAGCTGTAAAAAGCAACGCAGAGACAATTTAAAGACAGGCTCGATAGGGTGTTGGGGAGACTGACAATCAGGCGAGGACACACGCACACATGCACGGACACATGCACGAACACACACATACAATCAAACACATTCCCACACTGCAGAAATAAGCAGAGCTCAGGTGCAATGGAACAGTTGTTGCAAATGGAGATATTTCCCCCAGCTGGTCACCTCTGGTGCTGGTCAACAGCGTTCGATACTCCTCCCACGAGGAACCAGAGGCTAGGATACGGAGAGGCTCAGAGCTCTGCACTGCCCGTGTGATGAGACGGACAGGAAGGAGACGTGGCAGAGACGCACGTTGAATAGCTAGACACCACAACCTGCAACAGACAACAGAACAAAAGTGCAAACAGGAAAAACAGATGGACAGGGGTACAGAGAGAGAGGGGGAGGAGAGGATGATTCTCAGAATACTATGGATATATCTATCTTGATTAGGGGCTTTGGCTGTTTTAATTGTGGTCATTATTTGGTGGCTTAATTTTGTGGTTTATATTTTTTATTGATCTCAGATTAGTAGTGTGAACTTTTTTGGGAGTTGTGCATCGTGTTTGTTGAGTTGAGACAACAGACTATAGAGGCCTGCAGTTCATCTACATATACTAGAGGGTAAAGACACAGGTGGCTATTTCCCCAGGTCCACATTAGAACCAGAATGCCAGCGCACGACTCAAGGTCTTTAAAGTGTGGATTCTCCTTCACGAAAGCTAAAGATTAAAAAATTCTAAAATCGATTTCCAATGAAATAAAACAACAGAGGATGTCATGGCGTCAGATTAGCGTTTATTCTAATAAGTATATCGGTCAGTTATTCCACTATTCCTTATGAATATCCTGTTAATGTCCCAAGATCCGGTCGCGCCTGCTGGCTATCCACATGATAATACCACGAGAAGTATCATCATAGGAGCAGAAAGGGACACGGGGACGAGAATGAGAGAGAGAGAGAGAGAGAGAGAGAGAGAGAGAAAGGGGGGTGATTCAAATGATGATATTAGGGGAGAGGGATTGTTAGCGAGATGAGGGCTGTCACTATTATTCGTCTATGGCTCGATGTGCAATAGTCATTTGTGCGTGTGTGGGTGTGTGTGTGTGTGTGTGTGTGGGTGTGTGTGTGTGTGTGTGTGTGTGCGTGCGTGCGTGCGTGCGTGCGTGCGTGCGTGCGTGCGTGCGTGCGTGCGTGCGTGCGTGCGTGCGTGCGTGCGTGTGTGTGTGGTAATATGAGAATTGATGCTGGGGCTGACCTCGCCTGCCCCTCTCATTTCCATTCAGCCATTTTGGTTCTTTGGAGAGCCAGCGGAGCCATTGCGGCTCAAGCGGGGAGCAGTTTGTCCTCATTACAACTGTTCTGAATGAAACTGGAGAACAAAGCGAGGGGAAGATGTATTTTGATATTATATGAAAGCAGAAGGAGGGGAATGGGTTAGGGGGAGGGGGGGACGAGGGGAGGAGGAGGAGGGGGAGGAGTATGAAGGCCAGGCCAAGAACTTTCCATTTCAAATGTTGTGTATTTGTTTCTAAGAATAAAGATTGTCAAACACGTAAACAAGTATACTATTAATTTTATTTTGTCTTAAAAGAATGATAATATATTGTTTCAGCAATGTCTAGTTGCTAGGGTGACTCACAGCTGAAAGGAACCGGGTTCAATTCCCAAACGTCCACAGCCTTAACGGCGGCAACCTGAAAGATGAACCCACCTTGCTTTGGTCACAACAAATAAGTCTCATTGCACCAAATGAATAAATGCAGAATGAATAAATAATAAATAGTACAATCATTCCCCTGCACAAAATACAGCACATCATGCAACTTCCTCTCCTTCATCCTCGCTCCTTCATACATCACGCCATCGTTACATTTCTGCACTAGATCCTGTGAACCCTTTGTCTTCTCTGATGCATCTGCAGACCCGTGGATCCTGACATCAACACATCAACCCACACGCTCCTCGCAATGAGCATCATCATGCAAAGCCAATGTCTCTCTCCTTCTCTATCGCTCTCTCTTTCCCTCTCGCTCTCATATGGATGTATATGGGTGGCTATGCTAGGTGGTTATGTTTATGGATTAGGCCCATTCCATAAAGGTGCGGGCCCAGGGAGAAGGAGGAGGCAGAGATGTATGGACTGAATAAAGAGGGAGGCCCTCCATGTGCTTCATCATTTATGCATCCTCCTAATATCTACCGCCGGGCTGCAGGGCGGCTCCCATCGCCAGCTAAACATATTTTTGCCCCGAGAGGCTACAAGCCATAATTCAAACGTGACTGGTTATTCAAACACCGGTGCATGCTGGGAAAAAGGGGTGACAACGACCTGGAGTTTAGTTTGGTTGGCACTCTATAATGCGAGTCGCAAGTCGGATTCGTGTTTGTGTGTGAAGGGCTGAAAATGGTTGTGTTTAAAAAGCGGTTGGTTTTTGCGCTGGGGGAGAATTTGTGTTTGGGTTTGAATTAATTTGTATTTTATTTCAGGGTCAATATAGTGTCAGGTAACGTTCTTTAGAATGCAGAATGGACACTGGACTTCTTTCAGAGGTGGTTATATGTGGTATGAATGGACCAATAAGATAAATGGACAAATGCTACACTCACACACACACACACACACAAAGACAATCAGATAATTTCCCAACATTAGAATTCATGACAATATTTTTCTAATATGCAGTTTTACACAGACACACACACACACACACACACACACACCCAAACATAACTATATAAATATCTATAAAACTGTGTCAAATCAATTCAAAGCAGGGCAATGATTACCTCAACGAGAGGGAGAGAGAGAGAGAAAGAGAGAGCGAGAGAGAGAGAGAGAGAGAGAGAGAAAACGAAGAGAAGAAAAGTAAGAGATCAATGCGTGCCGGTAATTGCATATTAGGCCCTTATTCTGTGCATTGATATTGATAATATGTATGTTTACATTTGCCGTGATTAAAATCAATGCAGACAAAGTGAGTTATGGCACAGCAATAGCCGTCAGGCTTTATGGGAGAGAGGATCTAATGAGGTGCATGATGGGAAATGGGGATTCGAGCCCCATCAAGCTCACCCCCACCCCCACCTTACGCATCTGGGGGGAGGGAGAGAGAGAGAGAGAGAGAGAGAGAGAGAGAGAGAGAGAGAGAGAGAGAGAGAGAGAGACTACAACACACACACAAATGGGCGCTACATAGAGATGTGTGTGAGTGTTTTGGTTTGTTAGCAGACACCAAACCGTATTTGCGGGCGGCTAATGTACATTCCCTCTCCGTCTCCGTGTCAGTATGGCGAGCGTAAGTGGTCCGCAGGAGAGACGTTAAAAACATATTCAGCCCCAACATCTGAAAAGATGTTGCCGCTATACAATGCCGATCAATCTAATGTGCTAACAAAGAACTACACCGTGGGCACCGTACAACCGCAAAGTTGGTTTTGCAGAGATAAGAGAAGAAAAGCCTGGTTTTAGTTTAACAGTTGAAGTAGGCTCAAAAGGCTGTTAGTTTTTATTTATTTAACTGTTATGTTGTTTGTTATTTTATTTCTGTGATTTTTATTATGGTGAAAACTAGAGAACATAATAAGAATTATAGTATTATTAGATGTATATAACAAAGTGAATTCCTCTGTAACACTTCATAATAAGGTGCCATAATAAATAGCAAACTAGTCATTACCTAACCCTTTGTTAATATTTGTTAATTGTTACAAAAATATCTATTTGGCACAAGTTAATAGGTTTTTTTCACTGACCACAGAGTGTCGCTGGTTAGGGTTAGGGTTAGGGCCGTGTGTTAGGGTTGGGTTACGGTTATGCAAGCAACTAATATTTAATTAATGATGAAAAAACTATTTACTTGTGCCAAATAGATATTTTAGTAACAATTAACAAATGTCAACAAGGGTTAGGTAAAGGGTAAGGGCTAGTTTGCTATTTATTATGGCACCTTACCATGAAGTGTAACAAATTCCTCCTATGTGGAAGCGGGAGAATACTGTACATCCAGATTGGTACTTCTCTATTTTAGGTACTAAGATATGGCTCCTATTATGAAATAACAGTATAATTCCATCCCCACTCTCTCTCTCTCTCTCTCTCTCTCTCTCTCTCTCTCTCTCTCTCTCTCTCTCTCTCTCTCGCTGTCATGATTCACTTTCCTCAACACTATTAGGAGCAACCCACCCCCCACCCCCCCGTTAACCACATTTGCATTGTTTTTGTTTTTTTCATTACCTTCTGTAAGCGGTTTTAAATCTTTTTGTGTCCATGCATTTGAAACAAGAGCCACCACAAAACACAGGATATCTAAACAAACAAACACACACACACACACACACTCACACACACACACACACACACACACACACACACACACACAAACAAACATAAATGCACACACAGTTGCGCACGTAGCTTCTTCGAAAACCGCAAAGTCATCAGTGAGGGCCATAATGGAAGACTTGTGCTTAGCTAAGTGCTATCAGATACACACACACCCACACACACACACACACACACACACACAGTTCTAAATACATATACACCCTGGGCGATGTTTTCTCTGTCTCGCCGCAACTGTTGTGCGACACCAATTTTGGGCGGTGGAGGAGCTAAATGTTTTATACACTCAAGTGGTCCCAATCAATGGCTGCTTCAGAGTGCTAGCCACAGAACTAGAGAGGGTAAAAGGTTAGCCTCTAGCGCTGGGAGCTACCTCATACTTTCAACAGTTCCACTGTTTTTTAACTTGTTTTTTAATGTTTAGCACTTTATAGAGTTGTGTTACGTTAGATTGTATTTATTTTATATTTTTTCTCAAAAATACAACAACAAAATGACAGGACTTCAGTCAACAAAAACGGAATTTGCAAAAACGAAACCCTGATAAACTAAAGGTAAACGCAAACATGACGTTGGGGTCGGAAATAGATGTGATGTGTTTCAGCTGAACTGCATGAATGTGTAAGTGGCTTTGGATAGAAAGTAAACAAGGAAACTGTGAAGGGGTAAAGAAAGTAAAGTGCAAAAGGAAAACACCATGATGAGAAGTTTGAAGAATCCAGACTGAAAAGAAGTGTGGAGAATAAAGACCAGAATCAATCCATCCACCCACCTTTCCCTACTTGCCACCCTCCCTCTCCCACCCCCTCCCCCTTCTCTCTCCTTGGTTGAAACTCAAACTTTAATTAAAAGTTCTTGTGGCTGGCTTGACCTCTGGCCAGCAGAGGTCAGACATGAGGTGGAGGAGAGTGATGGAGTGATGACCAAGAACAGAGGAGGGAGCAAAAGTGACGTGTGTGTGTGTGTGTATGTGTGTATGTGTGTGTTTCTGTGTGTCTGTGTGTGTCTGGGAGTGTATGTGTGTGTGTGTGTGTGTGTGTGTGTGTGTGTGTGTGTGTGTGTGTGTGTGTGTTAAGTATGCACATTTAGGAACACAATGTAGCGTTGTTTTTTATGTCGACATATACAGGTTCATGTGTGTGTGTGTGTGTGTGTTTGATTTGCAGAATATGTGTATGAATGTTTCTCGTTAGGTGAATGTGTGTGTGTGTGTGTGTGTGTTTGGTGTGCAGAATGTGTGTATGAATGTTTCTGGTTAGGTGAGTGTGTATGTGTGTGTGTGGGGGGGGGGGGGGGGGGGGGGGGGAAGGGTGGGAGGTGTATGAATGTGTGTCTGGTCAGGTATGTGCATGCCCGTGTGTGTGTCTGCGTATGTGTGTGTGAGTGTATCCATGTGTGACGTGTGTGTCTGTGTGTGTGTGTGTGTGAGTGTGTGTCTCTCCAGCGGTCCGGCGGATCGTTGCTCCGCGCGTGGCGAGGACAGTGAGATATGGCTACAATTAGCTCTGGACACAGTTCAATGGTGATGGAGCGGTAGGGACCCCTTTACCGCCTGATTAAAAGCCCTGCCTGGCACAACACTGATAGAGACAACTGATCTCTGCTTATTACCTCCGGCCCTGTCCCTGCTCACACACCGACGCTGTTACCCGGACCCTCCCTGGGTCTGGGGGCATTACTAACTACTGGACCCCCCTACTCTGAGCTGCAGCACCAGAGACCATCTCTGGCTGCTTCTAACAGCCGTGTTGATGACACCCTTATTTTCTGCGGCCGGCAGTCAGCCGATCGGCAGTCAGCCGATCATTTGATTTAGCGATTCTTTTACTCTGTAATTTTGTGTTACCATTCCAGATTATTAATATGATCTCTTCCTTTCATTATTCTTTGTTCCTTCTGTCCTTTTTCTCTCTTGTCTTATTTCTCGCGTGCACGCACACTCTCTCTCACACACGCACACTCTCTCACACACACACACACACACAAAGACAGAAACACAAAACACAGACATACACACACACACACACACGTGCTTGGCCGGCGGGACAGTGTTCTGCTCTTACATCACTGTTGCGTTGAGTTCCTTTATCTGTTACACTTCGCCGAGGGTAGTTCCTCCACTCTCCTTGGGGGCCATTCATCCTCTCTCTCTCTCTCTCTCTCTCTCTTAGATAATGCCGTCGCTCCGTCTCTATTTGACTGTCGGGCGTCGCCACGCTCGCACGCAGGACAGCTCATCTCGCCATCGCCGTGGCAACCACCACCTGGACCATGCGACAGTTAGGGGGGGGGGCCCGCGAAGAAGACTGGACATGGAGGGCAGGAGGGGGAGGAAGGGAAGAGGGGAAGGAGGGGGTGTTGCGCACGAGCAATCGCATGTGCAACCTTCAAAGTGCACAAAGTACAGTGAGACACACACACACACACACAAACGTGCACGGCGCGCACAATCAGAGTGCCCCCATCCAAAACTGTGCTTGGGGGAAAAGTCCCTCCTTAAAGGAAGAAAGAAGGAGAAGAATGAAAGGTTTGATCGATGGAGGTCTGGTAATGAAATGGAGACATCAGGAAGCATGAAGAGGAAGGGAGGGAGAGAGGGAAGAAGGGGTGAGGGAGGGAGGGAGGGAGGGAGGGGTGAGGGAGAGAGGGAGAAAGGGAGGGAGAGATGAGGGAGAGAGGGTTACAGATTATAGAGATGGGGGAGAAAGAAAAAAAGAGAAGCGAGGGAGGACGAAAGGCAGCGGAGGGAGAGAGAGAGGTAGAGGGAGGAGGAAGAAGAATAGCCTCCCCTCCGTGCTCCTTCAAGGGAGAAATGACACGTTTACGGAGGGCTTTCTCTCCGAGCGGCGAGGCTCGTACATCAGACCGCTTGGACGGATCAGGCCGATCCTCCACATGAAATATAGACACCTAGAAATCTATTACACCTGTGTTCCTCTGCCTCCTGTCTCCTCCTCCCCCTCCTCTCCCCCTTCCGCTCCAGCTCCTTCTGTTCTTTCCCCATCCTTTCCCCCACCTCCTCCTCCCTCCTTCCTCCCCTCCTCCTCCTCCTCCTCCTCCTCCTCCTCCTCTCCATCAGTCCTTCCCTCCACAGCAGCAGCCACTAAATCTCTCACTCCTTCGTCTGAACCTCCGTCTGTACCCCCGCACCCCCCCATGACACATCTCTCTCTCTCTCTCTCTCTCTCTCTCTCTCGGGGGAACGATGGCTCTGGTGTCCCGCTACGTCCATCTTGTGACCCCCACTGCCACTTGAAAAATGGGGGAGTCGATAATATTCAATAATTATCTGACCTTCTCCGTTGTGTTGTACGGCCGTTTACCCCCCGCTCCTACCTGAGACGGAACACCGGGAAGACTAATATACCGTCTGACAAATAAAGTGTTTCTCTATACCAGCTTTTAGGAACAAAACATTTTTGGAATTGTTCTTTTCTGGAAGAAAAAGGTTAATCTATTTGTGGTTATTAAATGAGTTTGGATTCCGATCCATCCCGTCCCATTCCTCAAACAACCTCTGCTTCCATCGGGACCTACTCCTTGAAAGCGGACTAAGTTGTATGAAACAGCAACGCAGCCTAACGGATGTCTAACCTTAATGCCTCCCATTTCTCCTCCGATCCTCTCCTTGCCCTGGAGTGGGAGTTCAGTTCATTTGCTTTGCCAAGAAGCTTAATTCCAAGACTGTGGTTGTCATAAAAAGGAAAAAATATATATTCACAATAATAATAAAAAAATTGCATGGAATCTGCATTTCAGAAAGCTTTATAAACATTTCAGAACGACCAAATATAATCCAAAATAATTTTGTGACAGCACAAATATTAAAACAATAGCATCATAAGATAATGGGTTTTGAAAAATTAAAGAATGTATGGGAATTATTATGCATATTGTGTGTAGCCTGTAGACTTTTGAGGATAAAAATGCGTAATACATACTTGTATCAGTGTCCCAAACCTTTTAATCTGTTTGTGTGTGGCTGCTTATACTGAGCTGTTGCCACGACGATTCACAGTGACATGTTGCCATGTGATAAATATACATACATACGCTAAACATGAGCATGACAAGGGACTCGTCAATAAGAATATATCTCACACACGCATGACACAAACACACACGCGCGCACGCGCACACACACACACACACACACACACACACACACACACACACACACACACACACACACACACACACACACACACAAAATCATGTGTGTGAGACATAATGGTGTGTAGGGGGTGGGCGGAGAAGGGAGGGCGATGTATGAGACGGGGCGGAGCTTCATGTAAAATTCACTTAGCTGACATATTCCTCCCGCCTGGACAAGATGAATTGTGTTATAACCCCTTCCACTGTGGGAGGAGTAATGGCTCCTCTCCTCCTCCCATGTCTCTGTTTCACTTCCTTTCCCTCCTTTTCCCCCTCTTCGATCTTTCCTCCTTCTATCTCTCTTTAACGCTCTATGTTCCTCTCTCTCCTCTTTTCTCTCTCTTTTTAACTTCCTCTCCTTTTTTTCCCCATATCCTCCCTTCTCTCCTCCCTCTCAATGTCTCCCTTTAATAATCTGTCTCTCCTCCCTCCATCTCTCTCCTTCAATATTTCTCCTCTGCTCTGGTCTCCTCTGGTCCCGCTCCTGCTATCTCTATGTATCTCTGTTTCCCCCTCACCTCTCTCCTTCACTCTATGTCTCCTCCTGGACCTCCTCCTATGTATCTCTGTTACCCCCCCCCAATCTCTCCCTGCCTCATCCCCTCCCTCCCTCCCTCTCTCTCTCCCTCTGTCTCCCCCTCCATCTCTTAATACATCCTGAGAAATTGAGGTTAAGAGGGGATATCCGGGGGGTTATCTGGCATCGGGTGTGAGCCGTGCTGGGGGGCCGCTGGGGCTGGAGGGGCTGGAGGGGCTGGAGGAGATTGATGGTTCCTAGCCGCCCGCGGGTGCTGTAGTCATATTCGTATGGTAATTCCTCCCCCTATTGTCTGGCTTCCTTAATCTGGTGTGTTTACACGCATCCCTGTGTGTGTGTGTGTGTGTGTGTGTGTGTGTGTGTGTGTGTGTGTGTGTGTGTGTGTGTGTGTGTGTGTGTGTGTGTGTGTGTGTGTGTGCTTGTTTGTGTCTATGTATGTGTGTTTGGGTGCATGTAGGTGTGTGTGCCTGCCTGCGTGTGTGTGTGTGTTGAAACAGGGTGCAACATCACTTTATCATCTCCACAGATGATATGTGGGCCGGGTTGTGCGTGGCAAGAGTAGGTGATCTCTACACAACAGGGTGCACATGTGTGCGCTTGAGTCTCTTTGTCTGTGCGTGTGTGTCTGCATGTGTGTGTGTGAGAGAACGGGAGCTCACGTGTGTGAAATAATAGAAAAGGCTATGAGCAGTGACAGTGAGATAATGTCTATTTCGTGTGGTGGTGGTGGTGGTGAATGGGGGGGGGGGGGGGTGGTGATAACTTTATATGTGATTATCCCAGAGGTGGGGTCTCCAATGGGAGTGATATCGGCTCCATTCATGGGGAGAGCAAAGCCTAAATTGAGGGTTAGTGATCTGCAGTGACAGGCCCGCTCTCTTGGTTTTATGCAGAGCCCCAAGACAAGCATCTTAAACCAGCCACAGATATACATATGTATCCCAATCTGCCGGATAAAGGGACTTTTATTTTGAATTCCCCTTTTGGCACATTTGCAAATCCTCCTTTTCAAACGTCTAGATCTGACGTATTGCGTATTTATGCTTTTGTAAAAATCCACCGTAATATCTTAAGAATGGAACAAATGAGGGAAAATACAGGGAAATAAAATAATATATGTTTTATGGGATTTCTAACATTTGAGAGTGGGGGTCTGGCCTGTCTTTTATCTTAAAATCATTTAAGAAAAAAAAAAGAGTAAATACAGCATGTAAGGAAGCACAAACATAAATTCTATCCTAAGGTAACCCACACACACACAAACACACAGCCGCCGCTTAAATCTCACATTCGATCTCACGTCCCAGACACACAAGGGCCCCCCGGTGGCCCACTCTTGTTCACAAGCAGCGTAAAGTTGACTTTACATAAACGTATCAAGGAATAAAAGTTACGCCTGAATAAAATCCCGCCGCCCCCTCCCACACACACACACACACACAGACTGATACACACACCCCTGCATCTTGCGATGACAGCGGAAATGTGCTGTGTTTTGATCAATCTCCTTCCAGCCGTCTTTCAGGAGATTCAGGAGAACATTGTGGGGATGGTGGCCGCATTGCCAAGGAAGCCAGCGGTGCAGTAAAATCTGTCGGTGAGCAATCTATACATGTAAATCATCAATCCACACGCACGGATGCAGAAGTCACATAATAAATGGCTTACCTATATACTGGCTGGATCCATATATCCAGTACATGGTCGGTCGATACTAATGAATCCAAGGCCGGTGGATAGACAACCAGATGTCCCCTTAGAGAGAGGGGGAGAGAGAGAGAGAGAGAGAGAGAGAGAGAGAGAGAGAGAGAGAGAGACAGACAGACAGACAGACAGACAGACAGACAGTGAGAGAGAGAGAATGACAGAGAGACAGACAGAGAGAGAGAGAGAGAGAGAGAGAGAGAGAGAGAGAGAGAGAGAGAGCCAGTGAGAGAAAGACAGAATGACAGAGAGACAGAGAGAGAGAGAGTGTGTGAGAGAGAGAGAATGACTGGCAGGCAGAGAGAGAGGGACAAAGAAAGAGAGAGACAGGGAGACAGAAAGACAGACAGAGAGGGAGATATAAATAGGGAGACAGACAGACAGAAAGCGAGAGGGAGAGACAGAAACAGAGTCAGACAGACAGACATTGAGAGTAAGAGAGAGACAGATAGAGAGAGCGTGGATGGCTAAGAGAGAGAGTGACAGGGAAACAGACATGTAAGCAACGAGTTGTGAAGAGATAGATCAGGAGAGGAAGATAGAGAAGGAGGAGGGATATGTGATGGAACCATGATATATCACTGAGGAAGATAGATATGCTTAAAGATGGACAGTTCAAGAAAAGGAGGGGGTGAAGCAGCATAAACCCAGGTTATTTCTGTATTTTCTTGGGGACCACTCACGGATATTAGAGATATTTACCGGCCTGGAGAATCAGAGTGAGACAGAGTCCGATCGAAACATGAGAGGGAAAGAGTGGTAGAGAGAGAGAGTTTAGGAAAGTATTAAAAATGCACTGGCAAGGCCGGGCTGGAGAAACCGACCACAGCCTGATTAAGTTGGTCTGCAGTGTGGTTGTATTTTGCTAGCATGAACAAGCTCAGCGCTGACTACCCATAGACTATCTGTGTCCCCACCGCAACTGCACTACGCAATTCCCTCTCTTATCATGCCCCCATCCCCCCCCCTCCCCCCATACACACACGCCTGGCCTCATCTGGCTAATCAATACGCGTATTAATCATCCGAAATATCCACGCGACAAACCAATTATTAATCTGTACCGTCACGCCGCGTGCCACTAATGAATTTAGCACGGGCGCCGTGGACCAGACCGTTCATTAACTGCTGATGGCGGCTGTAATGGCCGCTCAAAGTCACCGGAGTCTTCCAACGGTATCGATGGCCGTGGAGAGGCGGCTCACAACACATACATACAAGGAACAGACACACCAATTACCATACCAGTGTTGGGTCGTTTTGCACACACGCAAAGGTTGTTGTGTTGTATGGAAATATCCACTGGTATCTACGAAGCAGACACATGATGGGACCACCACATATGAAACACACACACACACACACACACACACACACACACACACACGCACACACACACACACACACTCACACACACTCACACACACACACACACACACACACACACACACACACTCACAGGAACATTCAAACACATTCGCATGACCAAACAAGTGGGGACTAGACCCTGTTCTTGCTTGCTGTGGCCTAGGGCAGCCTCCTTGTGCAGCCTCCTTCAGATCAGTAACTTCCACCCAGAGAGAGAGAGTTACAGAGAGAGAGAGAGAGAGAGAGAGAGAGAGAGAGAGAGAGAGAGAGACAGACCCAAGTTGAAGGATCTTGCAGCTTTTATTCCATATTTTTATTAGAATGAGGAGAGAGAAAGAAACACATAGATCTAGATAGATCATCACTCTCATTAATAAATGTAGTATTTCTGCCACTAGAGGGAGTCATACATTTTCCTCCCCTCACCTCTTGTCCTTTTTTTTTCTCTACCCATTCTCCTCTATCACCTCCATATCTCATCCCTCCTTCCCATCCCCATCTCTTCTTCAATCTCCCACGCTCCCCTTACCTCTGCTCCTCCCTTTATCGACAGGTCTGCTCCTCGCTCCACTAAGTGTGTAATCAACAGCATCAGAGGAGCCCAGATCCAGGAATCATTCACTACATAGCCGACAGCCCTGCTATGCGCTAACAGACCTGCTACATGCTAACACCAGAGAATAGTAGTGCCAGC
>NC_136947.1:12975379-13045379 GCF_949987615.1 Pollachius pollachius | reverse complement strand
GGGGGAAAAAAAACACTAAATACCACAATTCCGAATCCATTCTAATCCACTTTTCTTAATCTACTTTCAAACCAAGAGGATAATTTATCAAATGTATAGTATCGATCACCTAACTATAGCCCTTAAGCACTGTGCCCTTTCCTCACAATTGATTGTAGTTGATTGTCATTTGTTGTAGTTGATTATAGTTTATTGCAGTTCATCATGACTGCTGACTCCAGGCCACTGAGCACCAAATACTGGAGCTGGAATGACGACAAACCCTGAAAACAAATTCCCCCGCCTGGCTTGCGCTTGCAACCAAGATGGCTGCCAGGTGAATATGGGCCACGCAGGAGTCTGTCTCAGATGTACCGAGAGAGATTCTAAGAGACTAGACAAAAAACTCACATGATAGCCAGTGTCACCGCGGATATGCAGATCAACGGAAGCCAGTGTCACTATGGATACGTCTCAACTTCCACTTGCTCTGAAGCATGAGTTGGGGGAGCAATAGCCCGTTCTGTCCCACACACACACACCTTTTCATGTTACAGTCGACTCAGGAATTCAGCGGTCCTGTAAGGTTTGGATTAGTCTTCAGACTGACCAACGACAAAGCAGTAGGAGCCCATGTCTACAATCAGGGTGACATTGTACCGCTGCTGGCTAGCACCATCAAAATGATGGCGTGTTGAGATGAGAACTGGCCTCGAATCCACAAATGCCTCTCCAAACATCATGAAATGCAGTGGGATTAATCTGAGAAAGCCATGGTGTCCAGTACTTGGACACACATGAAAGTGTGACATATGTAACTCCTAGGTTGAAAATATGTTTGATTCACAAAAACAGCTCCACAGAACGACACTTCGCACAGACCAAAGAAAAGGATGTGCTCACATTTAAATTAACCCAGCAGTCAAAGGTTGCAGTATAAGCACTTTTACAAGCAGTTTTATTAATTTGTTTGAATATTGCTCAAGGTAGGACAGAAAGACAAAGACTTGGGCCTCATGTGATGACAATAGGTTACAATTCATTACAAGCCTAGACCAAACTCATATTTCCATCTGTGCTAACACAAACTCAGTTCAAGAAACTGCAAAGAGAAAGTCCACCAAAATAGATGGATTATTGAACTCGGTCCATGTGCTTTGAGCAGCAGGGCTAGTGCATTGGTGCCTTGTTGCTCTGTGAAAAAAATACATCAACAATATTAACACATGAACAACCACACAGGACCTTTATCCAGAAACAATTTACAAAACGTACCTCTGGCCAAGAAAATGGTGCTAAAAGCCTGTGCTTTTTGGTCCACCCCTTTTATGACCTCACTAACATCACCTGGGCAGGGTCAGCACTGCTGGGTCCTAGATTCCCCAGGGTTCCTTTGTCATTTTCAGAAACATTAAAGGAAATTTCAAACATCTAAACATCAACGGTCATCTGCAAATAAGTCTTTATTTGCAGATGTCTTTAAGATTATAAATAATATTAAAGATAGAGTTCTACATGCCACTGGTTGTAGATATTTATTAAAATCTAAATTTCCAAATGATCAATAACCACTTTCCCCCCATTAAATAAGCAGATACTGAGGCTGTGTTTAATTTCAGTTGATAAATACCGTTCATGATTACCCTGAATACTATAATAGCTAGATAGATATGTATACAATCCATCATAAAGCGGAAATCAATACCCTAAGGAGAGGTATGGCTCTTCCCAGCCAACAGCTTCCCCTCCACTGACGTCATACCATCTAAGTTGGAAAGAAAGAGAGAAATGGGATGAGTAAAAAAACGCTCTCATAATGGGATCATAAGTCATCTCTCAAGAATCGATAACAGAAAAACAAATGAACACTTGTGTATCTCAAATGGAGCACTCCCATATTCTCAACCCTGCGTCTAAACCAATTGTAAAAATGGCCACTTCTTCTGGATGAGCTGCAAATGTATTTTGCTTCAATCTTTGATTTCTAACTAAAAACCCCGGGTCCCTCATCAATCGGCTGCTAATGTCTGTGAGCTCCCAGGGAAGAGGAAGAGAGGAAAAAGTTTGGCGGCCATCTTAGATACATCCCTTCCTTCCACAGAGCTCACCCACTCTCCAAGGGACTTTTCCCCAGGAATTATGTGTCTTCCATGGGGTCGAAATCTGCAGCAGCACCCATGTGTAATCATGATTCAGGACCTATTTAATATATGCCTTCATGACAGTTAATGTTCGCCAAGCTACAAGCCCAGACTGAAAAATGACAGTTGTGGCATCAATTGGTCCTCATCGGTGCCATTATTAATATAAATATTTTCTCCATTACAATTCTGACAGAGTTGACAGTAATTGGCGACTTATTTGCCAGGCTTAAGAAGGTTTTCAACCACAGGGATACGTTGATTTGGTTACTCTGCGGATGTTTTGACATGGCTCCCTCACCAACCCCATTGCGGCAAGAAGACCCCCCCCAAAATAATCCAAGATGTAAATGAGCTCTTTGCGCCTCTTATTCAATTACGGCCAATGAATCCGCAAATGTCAAATGATCAAGATGGATTCCTTCGTTTAGAAAAGTTTTTAATGCTGCAGAAATCTCAAGTGATTCTACGTTTAAAAAAATACCAAATTGATTATGGAAAGCGGCCTTGCGATATAGTGGGCTAAAAATAATAATAAATAAAATAAGAACTATTCTGTTTTCTGTAGGCACATAAATTCACCAGCAATCACATTATAAAAGGAGCTAATTTGTGCATTAGGCACTCTGTGTTTGTTAAGATGGGACTCAGTTATAATCACAGAGTCGACCACTTAGGCCCATCACATAAATAAAGTGAACAGAGGGCTGTACAGTTAAAAAACACTTGGGAGTGCACAGGCATTCCCTCAAAAATTAACTCAAGTAGCTTTCTCAATTATTACGCCGTTGTAAAATTTAAAAATTCAAAAGCGAGCGAGTTCAGAGGGAGAGCTAGGGAGTGGTGTTGATCGTTCTAAATGAAAATCAAACCCCAACCAGAGCGGCCATGATTGAAAGCTGGTGACGGCCAATTTCCTGTCTCTCTTCCTCTCGATTTATGTCTCCCTCCCTATCTATCGGTCTCTTTCTTTCTCTCCCTCTCTGTTTGTCTCTCTTTCCCTCTCATGCTCTATATCTATTTTTCTCTCCTTCTATATCCCTGTCTCTCCCTATTTATCTTCTCTCTATCTGACTCTCTCCCTCTTTACCTGTATACCTCTCTCTTCTCTATCTGTCTCTCTCACTCTCCATCTGTCTCTCTTCTCTCTTCCGGTCTCTCTCTTTCCATGAAACAATGAAACGTGAAGACAGGAGAACGCGGGAGAGAGAAGGAGGGAGAGAGAAGGAGGGAGAGTGGAAGGGGGAAGAGATGAGAGAGAACAAGAGAGATTCAGAGATTAAAGTACAGGAGACAGAGGGAGAGAGAGCAAAAGGGAGTGGGAGAGAAAGGGAGAGAAGAAGGGATGGGAGATACGGAGAGAAAGGGAGAGGGGATGGAGGGGGAAGAATGAGTTAGTTGGGGAGGGGAGCTAGGGAGAGAAAGAAAGAGGGAGAAAGGGAGAGAAGGGTTTGGGGAGGGGACAGAAAGGGAGAGGGGGAGAGGGAGAGAAGAAAGAAGGGGTTGGGGAGGGGAGAGAAAGGGAGGGAAGGGGAGAGGGCAGGAGATGATTTAAGATAATGAGAGGAGTGAAACGTCATTAGTGCAAATTAACTTTTGTCATCAGAGGTGATCTTGGTGGGGAGGCTGTGATGCCGCCAGCCCTGCATAATAGCAATTTATGTGTTGCTGCCCTGTGTAAGTGTGTGTATGGGTGTGTGAGAGAGAGAGAGAGAGAGAGAGAGAGAGAGAGAGAGAGAGAGAGAGAGAGAGAGAGGTCTTTGGATTGAAAGGGCATGACCGGTATTTTGAGGAGGCCCTTTCTGGGATGGCCAGCAGTTGAAAGGTGAGCCGTGCATTGTGGGCCTCGATAGAAAGAGAAAAAACACTTTGCGTTACAACTTTGTTTTTGTACACATTTTACTTGTGTTTTAATGTAAGTTGGCATGGCAAGACAAAATAGTCTCCTGTTTTAACCGAAACATGATGATGGAATATTTAACACAATTATTTGTAAGTATAATATGTGTTGCCACTAAACAATCATAAACAAGAACTGCGTTTGTTTTACCTCCATCATTTCAAGCATTTAAATGTGGATAAGGGTTAGCTAACAAGTCTATTGCACAAAATAAAATAAAATGAAAATACAACGGTGGATATCTTTTGGGGATCGGGGACAGTTCCACTTTCTACAGAACTGAAAACCATTTCAACAAAGGCTTTTGTTAGAAGTGCTTCTCCTTTGCCAAATCACCGTTAATTTGTCAGATAAATTGTGCTCCGAATAGCTACAGAATATCCTTCCTCGAACCTAATGCCTCTGGTCTTAGCCACACGTTTCCAATGACACACACACAAATACACAATTACAGACACACACAGGAGCCTCGGCCAATCGGAGCGGCATGTTTAATGCATGTGGTTTGTGTTGCGTCGGGTGCTGGAGATCGGGGCCCCAGTCCATTAATTAGTAAGGAACGGTCGTCGGAGCGGAGACGGGTCCTGGCAGGCCCCGCTCTGCTGTGATCAGGACGGAGATAATGTGTGTAACTTCGTGTCCTCGCCCTCCACCCGGCTAATGGTTGTCCTCGTGGCCGGCTGTGCCGTCTGGAACGGGAAAAACAGATGTGGATGCGTTGACAACGGTTCAAAAAGAACTCAGGATCGATTGACGTGTCGATGGGGTTGTACTTTGAGCGTTTGCAGGATTTTTTTCGGAAATTTGGCTGAGGCTCAAGGGAAGGCAGTTGGAGCAGTAATAATTACTGCAGTACTCTCCGCTATTCCGGCTAGTCTAGTGGCTAGGGGGTTTGACTCCAATCTGAAGAAAAGTGTGTGCTAAATAGTAAATATTGCTTTAATTCTATAACAATAACAACAACACAATACCTTACAACATTACCAAGTGACTAAAATAAAAAAAAATACGCTTTTAGCTTTTATAAGGAAACACAAATGCAACACATAATACATCATATAGATATTATTATATTCCAAAGGAATGTATAAATTACAGTTATAATACAGATTTATATTCATATTTATTGGAGCCTGCTGAGGGAAACAGGGACTGCAAGTCGTGTGTTGAAAACATATCAGTTAATTAACCCGTGAGAATTAATTCTTTGTAATCATCACTGTTGGACCCAGCGAGAGAGAGAGAGAGAGAGAGAGAGAGAGAGGAAGGGAGTGGGAAATAAAGAGAGAGAACGGAGGATGAGAGTGAGAGAGATGCGGGAAAAAATGGAAGAGAGGAGGGGTGGGGCAAGATGATAGGGAGATAAATTCTTGTGCGTTAATCAAGCCATGATGAATCGTCCGGATTCATACAAACACGGCTCGCTAGCGAGTCCCCTGGTAATTCCACACACACACACACACACACACACACACACACACACACACACACACACACACACACACACACACACACACAGGAAAACATAGAAGGAACACACACACACACACACACACACACACACACACACACACACACACACACACACACACACACACTCACAGCATAGACTGTGGAGAGGAGAGACTTAATACCAAGAAGTGGTCTGGCAAGGTTGTACTGAACTGTATGTAGATAAGGGGGGCAGTGTGTGTGTGTGTTTCTGTGTTTGTTGATGCATTTGTGTTCCTATGTGTATTACCCTATGTGTGTGTGTGTGTGTGTGTGTGTGTGTGTGTGTGTGTGTGTGTGTGTGTGTGTATGTGTGTGTGCGTGCGTGTGGGCGTCTGCCGAGTGTGTGTGTGTGCGTGTGTGTAAGACAGATAGAGAAACCTCTTCCTATGTGTGTATGTCCTGATCTCCTCACGCTAGTCGCCGTGGCGATGACATATCATAATCTGCTTAGTTAGCGGGCAGGGGTCTTTAGCTAACAGATTAGCAGCCAGATCTGAGTAATATACTCCTCATTTAGCTTTAATGCGTTTTGCATAGAGAGAGGCTTCGTCTCATCACTCTTCAAGATGAATTGGCTTCCCGGCCACAAGACAGAGCAGGGGGAAAAAAAACTTCTAAAGATATTAGTCTAGCGGCAACTGCATAAATCATCAACATTTTTACTAATGGAGGCCGCTGAGAAAACGTTTGTATCGTGCCTATAGGTATGAAGCCGAATACACACACCTGCTGTCACACTTGTGCGTGGACAACAGCACACGCATGCTGGAACACAATGTGTGAACAGAAAGGTTGTTATGGTGTACAGATGCCTCATAGACAGGTACCTGTCTTTAGAAACATAATAAAGAAATCATTCAGCTTGTATTTACCATTACTTTTAATTATTGTAAGTCATAGATAAAAGCATCTGCTAAATGCCCTAAATGTAAATGTATTTATGTATCTAATGTGTGCATTGTCCAGTTCTCCAGTCTCGGTAATACAGCTCGTGAATGTTTGGTTGCTGAGTGTCAAGGGAAAATAGATCATGAAAAATATATACAAATATAAAAATATATAATAATAACAAAAAACATACATTTATTCCTGGGCAAACGCATTTAAGGATTTTTTCGTTAATAAAACATTTATAAAAAAATACAAAACATCCGCACATCCAATCACACATGAACCTTAAGGTAACATAACAATCTACTCTTCCACATGGATGTGAAAGGCAGCTCTCTGTCTCTGCTGTCTGTTTGATACGCACATGGTTTGTTTTGTATTGTACTTTTAATTTGACAGCGCTCTGAATAGAGCTTGCTGAAATACATACGCTTCCTGTCAGGCTCCCCCCGACACACAGACACACACACACCCTCACACACAGACACACACACACATACATTCATACTCACACACACACACACACACACACACACACACACACACACACACATGCACACACCTTTAATTTGACAGCGCTCTAACCTGCTGCTTGTCAAATGTCCTCCAGCGACAGCGGGGGTCCGTCGAGCCGCGGGGGGGCTGTTCAAGGACATCTGTGAAGAAATGCTCACACACAGACACACACATGCTTAAAACACACACGTATTGCACACACTAAAAACACACATAACACTGCAAGCTTAACACACATGCACACACCCACATAAACCCTTGAAACACACACACACTTAAAGCACACACACACACAACTGGGCAAGCTTAACATACATGCCCGCACACGCACACACATTTAAAACACACATATGCACCCACACGTATTAACACACACAACCAGACAACTTAAATAACACTTTACACCAGAAATACTTAACACACACACAAACAACGAGACACAGTCTCGCAGACATGCACACACACCGGCAGTCTCACACACACCCGCGCGAGAACGTTCACTTTGTAGAGGCCGAGAGAGGCTGCCTAGTGCACTGCGTGAGGAGAGAGGCTGCACACGAGCTGAGCGCTTCTACCTAGCGCTCTCTCTCTCTACTGTGTGTGTGTATCTCACCCCTCGGTCCATCACTGTTCCTCTCGGCCTTTAAGTAGAGGGCTGAGGGGCCCGAGGTGGAGGGGGGAGGGGCCCCGTCGACAGCCTCTGTGTGGTCCAACAAGACTGTCCTCACACAGGCACGCAAAATCATATACCCATAACCACAGATATGGACAGACACACACACACACTCAAGCTCACACATGCAGACGCATACGGACAGATACGGACACACACACTCACACACAAACAGACATATATAACCACAACCACAGATATTGAAAGACATACGCAGAAACAGACAGACGATGAAACTGACACACACACCCCCACACACATACAGACACACAATCAATAACAGAAACACACGCACACACATACACAAACGTATATAAACTCACATACACACATCAATAATGTCTACATTCTTCAATCCAGACCACTGGGAGACCTGTTAAAGTTACCTAAAGGCAGACCAGACTTTGGTCCTCACCCTGCATCTCCTCCCATCCTGAGTGTGATAAGGATGTACGTGTGTGTGTGTGTGTGTGTCTGTGCGTGTGTGCTCCCATGCTGTGTCAGGCAGGGCGGCTGCGGGACACTTTTTTGCTCATTACGACAGCGAGAGAGAGAGAGAGAGAGAGAGAGAGAGAGAGAGAGAGAGAGAGAGAGAGAGAGAGAGAGCAGGGAAGTGGAGGACTTCCTGTCAGCTTCCCTGCGCTGGTTGATCACAAGACCCCCACCCCTCACCGCAACGCACGCCACAGGGAGGGGACAGGAGAGGTCCTGGTCGCCGTGGGCGTCGGCCACGAAAAGACAGCGGAGCCAGGTAGTATGTGTGGAGAGGGATAGACGGATGGATGGATGGATGAGGGATGGATGTATGGGTGGATGGATGGATGTGTGGATGGAGGGACGGATGGATAGATTGTTGATGGGTGGATGGATGGATGGGTGGAGGTAAAAACGAGGCAGCAAGACCGAAGAACTGAAAGAGCTCACAAGTTCAGATGGAAAAAATATACATGAATTCCAATTGAATCCCGCAAATAAGTTCCATGAAATATTTTGTCTTCTATATTATCAACTACAGTATGCTAAGATACTATTAGATATAATGGTAACGGAGTAAAAAATAAGGGCACCATCGGAAATGTTCAGTAAAAGGAAAAGTTATCATGACAGAATGTCAGACTTGGCACCCTGAAATGTCAAACTTTATACTCAATCACGGCAAATCTCCTGCGAGAGCCAGCAGCATGGAGCATCAGATCGTATCTTTTAGTGCGTATGAGTGTTGCTGTCAGATAAAATGTCCTACAGGCCCCTCCAACGATCTAGAGAGCCAGTTCAGGCGAACCATCCAAAATGTCAACGTGTACAGTGATACAAAAATGTTGCTTAACTCTCATCCTCATGCCATCGAGACTGGCATTAAAAACCCAAAGGCACACGTTCTTTTTTGTTGTGAGATAACCAGCTTTTGCAAAAGGGCGGCAAAAAAAAGAGAATCAAACAGGCGTTCATAAAGGTGTTGACTTTGGTCTTCCGGATGGTGTCAACAACTGGCAGGAAGAGAGTTCTTTGGTCTCTCAAGACGTGCGTTCGTTCGACACCGGCCAAGATAAAACGGCAAGATAGATTATTTGAATCAGGTAAATCATTGCTAAAAGTCAATGTGTAAAGCCAAGGTCCATGAAAACATCAGCTCGGGAAAGAGAACATGCAGGATATGTTACCTCGTTGCCAAGTGCTAGCACTTAGCACCATTAATCTTCTACCTCCCCCCCACCACACACCTCTCCTTTTCTCTCTCTATTATCTCCAACCTTCTATAATCTCCAGTCGTTTTTTTCCTCTTCCTCCCTCCGTGTTGCTGAGTGCTCCGCGTCCTCTAAAAGTATGGATCTTGACCGCAGCCATTTTTCCGACGAACAGGAAAAGGCTAAAGAGAAAGCGCTGACCCCTCTTCTCAGCAATTTCCAGCCCTCATCAGCGCGTGAGACTTCATTAACTTCCGTGACGGTAATTTCCTTCCCGCGCTGCGTTTCAGAAAGGGGGCTGTTATGACAGCGGTCTTTACTTACGGTTTCTTCTTTTTTTTTTGTTTCGTTCAATTTCATTTTTTTTCATTGTACTTTAACTCTTGCCCAAGCAATGCTGCCGACTCAATGGAATAAATCAAATTAGCGAAGTTTTGATTTATGAAGACTTTTAGAACCTGAAAAAGGAAAATCTTTGTTCATATAGCATACATTTCCCAGCAGTAGGCCTATCGATATACATTAAAAAAATGAAGCAAGAAAATGAATGTCCGTAAAAGTGTTGAATCCAAACGTAACTTAACAAAGGAAATGCCTCAGGCCACCTCGATTTATTTATTTTTTTAAAATAAAGTAGCCTACATAACAAGAAATTCCTGGAACTGTAAAAAATATATACAACCAAAAAGCTTTCAAACGGAATGGTGATTGTGTTTTATGTTTGTTAAGATGCTTTTCTTCATACCAAAAAAAACCTTTCCTACCAATCTTCTGCCTCCCTTTCCTTGTGTACTGCACTACAAACGAACACTTAAATCATACAATGGCTTCTGTAGACGCAATGCTGGTACACAGCCTTTATTTGCGCACTTGGGAGAACCCATAACAAAATATCATTGTTCAAATTGAATGCACCTGCTGCACTGTGCAGGGCTACTGTGGGTAAATGCTGCCCTCTATAGGCCGTTGGAGGTCACTGAACGTCCTGTCCGTTACTCAAGTCCGTCCGTTGGTAAGAGGAAAGACAGGCTTGTCCGTTGGAAATGATAAGGGAAATAAAAAAATATATACTAAATGATGTCTTAATATCTAAATGTATCTCTGTATAAGTTTACTGTCACTCATTTTTATTCAAAGAACATGCTTTTGTTTAAAATACATAGGCATACATATATTTATCATTAGAAAATAATTCCGATTTATTTTATTAAATTTGACATAATGAGATAATGACGGATTATTTAGAAAAATGTATAGCTGAAATTGCCTAATAATAAGACTGGACTTCAGTAAATTACAGTGCTGTAAGGGTTGATTGATTGATTGATCAATGCCTAGATTCAAGCTTGAAGTTGCTTTCGTGTTTATATTTAACCACAACGTTGTGAATCAATAAATATAATTTTCACATTAATCCAACCTAATGTTGTAGAAGTTATATCACATTAATATAACAGAATTCCACTCCCTTCATCTTCTCAAGCACTTAAACATAATCCATTGGGTAGCCTGAATAAAAGGCAATAGCCTACACAGAGTAATATTGAAGCCGTTAAATTCATAAATTCGCTCTTAAAAAGTCACTTAAAACATGTGGCTGACTGGGCATAATATTATCAATTTCTATCTGGACATACTTAGAATATCCATTACAATATGCCTTCTAAATAAAGATGGGCTCTTGTAACAGTAACAGAGAATGGTGTTAAGACTCCTAAACACTGTCAAAATGGTTTCATGATTATTTACTCAAGGCAGACAATGGTGTCAAGTCAATTTGGAATACATATATCCAGTGTAAGCCATAGTGTTCATTTTCTACATGTGTTACAATACAGTAGTGCTGTAGGTAAATACGGATAGAGCGAGCCTGTGTGTGTGTGTGTGTGTGTGTGTGTGTGTGTGTGTGTGTGTTTGTGCGCGCGTGCGTGCTTGCGTGCGTGCGTGCGTGCGTGCGTACGTGTGTGGTTTAAAAGGTTATACAAGCAAACAGTGAGTGTAGCAATCAGTTTCTACAGACAGCGTCTAAAGCCTTGTTCAACGAGAACTTGAATGTGAACCAGGAAGTGAAAGGAACAGGAACCGCTAGGAGTTAAATGCTTCAAAATTTCAAATGTCATTTCAACAATCACTCGGGGGAGATTTACTAGCTCCCATCCTAGCTTGATTCTGTAGAGGTGCGTGTAGTCGTAGCAGCGATCAGCCAACAGCCAGACTGCTCTACCAATGGATCTCCTCGCCCTTTGGTCCTTGTAGGGGGGGGAGGGGGAGGTTGAGACCCCCCCCCTCCATGGTCTCACCAACAGGAGACCACAGACCCCCCCCCCCCCCCCGTCCCAGTCCCACCCTCCTGGTCTCACTGTGCCTGAACCAGTCGTCTGCTCCTCCCCTGGGACTCCTCCCCGCTCGCCATGCAGGACACCAGGAAGTCGCGGCACCGCTGCGTGTACTGCACCGGGAAGTCCCGGAAGTGGCTGACGTGGGCGCTCGACGCAAAGTCAACGCTCTCCACCGGGACCCCGTGGCGCCGGAGGGTCCCCACCATGTCCTCCACGTCCGTGTGCCGGATGACCCGGTCGGCTCCGGAGTACAGGTAGAGCTGGGGCCAGGGCGGCGGGTGGTCCGCCATGGCGTCGTAGTGGTTCCGATGGACGTACTTGGTGATGGGGTAGAGCACCACGCGCAGCAGGAACACGGTCACGGCAAACAGCGCCGTCAGGACGCACCACAGCACCGGGTTGACCCTGGGCCCCAGGGTGGCAGTGAGGGCCCGCAGGGCGCCCCGCACGTTGGCGCTGCCGGGGGCGCTGTCCACCACGGCTCCGATGACGCGCAGTGAGCTAAACTGCTTGTCGCTGTGCAGCAGCTCCACCACGTAGCGGTAGAGCATGAAGCCACCGTTGCTGAAGATGTGGAAGAAGACGGGGCTGTTCTCCACCTCGTAGTCGTACAGCACCTCCAGCAGCTTCAGGGCCGTGCCGCTCAGCTCCTTGAAGCCGAACGACTCTGAGATGAAGACGGACTTCAGCTGGGCCGTGTAGCGGACGGTCACACAGCCCTGCAGCAGACGCAGGGCAAGACACAAAGAGAGGTACGACAGACATTAGGAAACGTCAGACAGTAAGAAACGAGAACAGAAAAGCAGAATGAATCAGAAGCAGATCCTAATCGCACAACCCCTTAGGACATTATGAGGACGAAATTAGGCTTGGAAGATAGTTTCAGTGTTGGCTGTCCGACCTGCTCATTGTAGATGGAGCTGTATTTGGAGAGATGTTTGTCTTTGCAACCAGCCCAGCCCAAGAGGATGACAACCGGCTCCTTTGTCCCCTGCCAGTGTCTTTCTGTAAGCAGACACCACGTCAAAAGCAGTTCATACGCAAGAGACATTTTCAAAGTGTGTTTGTGCGTGTGTGTGTGTGTGTGTGTGTAGTTATGCAATATATGCATCAGTATGCTAACTGAGCTAAAAGATAGGCAATGGCATGTATGGTTACAGATTACAGCGAGGCGGCTAGATGTCGTCTAACCAAATAGCTAGCTATTATGTCTACAGTGAAATCGAGCTCCACCGCTCACCCGATGTCACTGCATCTGGAAACACAATATTGTAGTCGATCTCATCGTCTGCCATTTCTTCACGGTTGTATCAACTGCAGTCGAAAAATGTGTTGCTCATTTGGGTGTAGTTAATGGGGAGATGAGAAGACCAATAATGATATAGTAGCTTGATGTCGGAAAGCGTTTACGAAATTGAAGTGAAAAAAATATCCCTGCAGAGCTAGTTATGTATTGGTTCGGCACACATCGATTGCTCGGAGTTCTTCTTCCTGGTCTTGCCGTGTACTTGAGTAGCGATTGCTGTATTTAACCACTAGATGGGACTCTCAAGACGTCCAAATAAAGTCGAGGGAGCCCTACGGGATATCCTTGTTTGTAAAGGATATCTGTTGCGGCGAACTAACAGAAAAGACATGAAAGCATTGAAAGACATGAAAATGTCTTTATTTTAAAAAAAAAAACACCATTTGAAATGCAAGCATTCGACAGTAGGGATACCTGAAATTGTACCACAGCTTCCTACATACAACATAACAAATGATCAGCTTTCCAGCGGCTTATTCGTTTGTTTTTTGTTGTGGAAGTGTAATTCTATGCCGAAAAAACTAAATGTAAGAGAGCCCATAGATTAAATAAATTGCACCACAATTTCAATTCAAAACAACAACAACAACAACTACAACAACAACGGCATTCTCATTGAGCACGCGTCAATGTTTTGAGCCGCCTTCGTCACCTCCGTGCATTGGGCGAGTTCACTGTCAATCAAACCCGTGGCATAATGTAGGAGGAGATTGTGGGAGTGACCCGGTGGGCGGGCGAAGGGAGACGAAGGACCTGTCAAAGAGAAGCGACAAACGCTGATATACTAACCAAGGCGAACACCAAAACAATAGTATAATAGCTGTTGGGGAGGCGATATACAACCACTGGAGGATTTTGTATCCACTTCATATACTCATCTATATGTATAATTCGCAGATGCGCAATCATTAGACAAACAAAACTTTGGTTTGTTTCCCTGACGACGTTCGGTAGCTCCTTCGCTCTTAGTGCTGTTTACCATCTCTTCTTACCAAGCGAGCTAGTTCTCGGTTTGACCTCACCAGGTTCGTTCACATGCTTCCAGAGACTGGCACGAACTTCGTCCTGAAACCTTTGATGACTCATTATTCGTGGTCGTGGAATGACCTCGATGAGAAACGAACAGGTAAGAAGAAAGTTGTGTAGGCAGCATCAAGGGAGTGAAGTCTCCTCGCTGTTCGCTGTCTTGTGTTTACGTTCTCCACCTGCCCGGTTGGACGCACGTTTTACCAGATCACTTAGTTTGTATTTTTTTTTTTCGTTTTGGGAGTCTAGAATACTTTCATACGTTAAATAACCATTAATAGTCTCAGGGAGTTATTTTGAATATGTTAGCAGGACGCACATGATCATTGGCACTGACGTTACTTTGTTTGCGTTCTTTAACAGACATGATGTTGATCCTCCTGGGTAATTAATTACTAGTTAAACGTATAAAGTCGTTTTGAAACGTGTTAACGAATGATTAAACCCGAGAAGAATGGCGGGTATGTGGAGGCTCGGATACCATGGCAGTTTACTACAATAAATACGTTCAGATAAGAGGGAACTATTTAAGGTGTGACCTCGTCAGGCATAAATTGCTGTACCTTGGTATGTGTTTGCAACGTAATTTTGAATAGTCTTTTCAAAGCAAAGGGAAAAAAAAACTTGAGATATATAGGTGCCCCCATGTTGCCATTGTATTTTGTAAATCTTGAGCTGTCGGCTGTTAATTCCTGCCTTATTATAGGGTTATGTTAAGTGGTGCCGTTTGGGAATTTGAGGCATTTTTGTTGAGGTATTGACAGAAATACTTGTACTCTGAATGTAATGAGGATTTATGATATCTAAAATAGTATAGTACTATAATAGTAGTTAAAAAATAATAGTAAAAAACCCGCATTGTCGTATTATTTGACAGGAAGTTGTTCTTCAACGTCTAAATTGGATATGTATCCCCCCCTCTGAGCCCTATTGACATCAAACAAGATGATGATATCTCTTGCTTTTGATTTGTGGAGCATGGGGACACCCCCGCTATACATTACTAAAATATCACTGGAGTCATTGAGAACTTCAGTCAAGTGCTAACCTGCCCGAATTGTGGTCCTACCCCTTTCTTCCCCCTATTGTTGGAGGCAGAGTTTGCTAGCAGACAGACCGACCGACAGACAGTGTTTGTCCGAACAGGCCAGGAAGAGACAAGACAAAGCATGCAACAGAGTATATGTATATAGAGGTGGAAATTACATCGCAGAGAGCGTTCATTGCTGGTAATAGGTAGCATATGTCACTCGATCTGGGACTTTGCAAAGGTTCAGTGGAAAGTACCTTGGACCTAGCCTCGTGTACCATTAGGAACATTTGTGAGGAAATAGCAGGAATGAGAAGAAACAAATAGATATAGGATACACAAGACCGAAGTAATCCATAGAGCAGAGTTACCATCGCGGAGCATTGAATGGTATACCTACATGAACACAAGCCATTGTGTTTGGTACGAATCAAAACATTTATGTTCGCAACACTGATTGTGTTGGCAAAGTGACAGGGAATTGAAATTACATTAAAGGGCAGGTAGATGTTAAGCGTCTTGTTCATGAATGCCTAGGATGCAGACATTTGGCCTGGAATCCAGAACCCTTTGTCTAGGAGTCAAACACCCTAGCGACTAGCCCTCCCTGCCTCAAACAAGCAGACCACTGTTGACCCCATCCCACAGCCCACCTCCCCTCACCTGGAAACGAGCATGCTGCAGTGCAGAGACTGGGGGATAGGATAGTTTGGTGGCACTGGCTAGGGGGTCTCCAAGCCAGAGGTTACCAGGTTCCATAGCAAAGGCCCACAACATACCCTGTGTGCATCCCCTAAGCAAAATGTCGTTACCTACCCCCAAGCTCCTTTCGGGTAGGTCAGAAATGTCTTACACAGAAAGTCGCTTTGGATAGAATGCGCCTGCTAACTAGATAAACAGTTGAATAGTACAGTGTGTTCATTCTAGACTAGCTTATTTGTTCTCTGATCGGGGCATACTAGATGGGAATCATAATATAATGGAAATCCTTTAAGGAGAGAACATACTCTATCTCACTTTTAACCAGGCCTTTGGCGAAATATTAAGTCATGCTACAATAACAAAGTGCTGTCGGGTTTAAAAGGTACTTTGAGTGATTGATGAATAAACTATTGCAAACATGTCACACCCATCGTCAGAGCAGCAGATCACAAGCACCGCACCTAACCTTGAGTTATTGGAGTTGCTTTCAGCCACAGGATGAATGTGTCTTGTTTTACATTGTCATTACATTGGTTATTATGAGACTTGTTGTTGCCCTTGCCGACCAAGGCATACGTCGCATACGCTGTCCTCTAAATCAGGCTTGAGGGTCAGGTCTTGACTGGTCTTGGTCAATAGGGAGAGCAATTTATGCGACCACAGTTCAGAGAAACCCTCCACGCTACTCGAGGTGGAGGAGGCAGGAATTGTGGAAGGAGAGGGTCAGGGATTGGTGTAGCAAAAATACAGCCTGTCATTCATTTCATTTAGAATAGCTATAAACAACCATCACAAATATGGTGAAGAGGAAACGGCACAGAGTTTCGCAAAACAGATCTTGAGGTAATTTTACGGTTTTCACCCTTCATTCAAATTTGACTCAGCAAAAGACAGCTGCAAATGGTGTTGAATGTAGACAAAGTGAAAAGCTTTTTTTGCAAGCACTTTCCCTCTTTCAGAAGTTGTTCCATGCCAATAGGGTATACATCACCAGGAGGAAGTTATCACACATGCAAACAGAATTAATTCATTGAATTGATCAACCACAAAAATATTAACGCTTAAATCGTAACTGCAATTTACGGCTTTATCTTAAAAAAAAGAAATGTGTTTTCAATTTAACAGCCAATCATTCAACCCCCATTCAGTTGTTTTAGTATCCTTGTTGTTAAAAACCATCACAAATACTCCTTATCTCTCTGACTGTCGCTGCCCCCCTCGCAACCCATCATCATAAAGCCATTCAGAGGGTGATTTACTATTGACGTCTTCTATTGGCCTGTAATCCACTGGGGCACAGCTGCTGAGTGCCAAGTCCCCAAAAAACTACTGCTTGAAAACTTGAGCCCCAGGCTACTTTGGTGGATGTCCCATCTGGTTTTTAAAATAACACTAGGCCACATTTTAGGAACCCAAAAAAGTTTCCCCCTTTAAAAAAAAAAAAATAAAAAACCAAAACCTCCCCCTTTTCCACCCCCTGGTTCTTTTAGTGTGGTCTTTTGAAATGAATAGCCTTGGAAACGTAATACAACTGAGGACAGTGCAAGTCTCTCGATGCTCGTCGGCGTCTATTTCTGTCTTCCTTTTAATTAGCTTGCGTTTAAAAACGTTTTAAACTTGACTGGATGATTTTGTCAGGGAGGGATTGGTTTCCAAAGCTGTTCCTCGTTGTTTTTCGAGAAACAGCTTTTTCTTGTTCACACAGCGCTCAGAATAGTAGTGACCGTCTATCAAATAGGTGAGTCATTGAAAACCGGAAGATGTGGTGTTTTCGCAGAGCTTGCTGTAGAGCGTTACTTCGTTTCATTGGTCAATGTGTCAAAGAAACATGTGACCAACTGCCGCCCCTGCCCACACCCCACCTCCCCCAGACAGCTTCAACACTAATTTGTCCGAAGTCCTGGTTTCAGGTTAGATTAGGTTACATTGCATTTATTAAGCTGACGATTTTGTCCATGGCAGTTTATTGTTGGGGCACTGCATCCGTTTCTCTGTCCACGCTATGGGTGCATTAAAAATTGGGAGAGGTTGAGAATTTATACTTATGTGTGTGTGTGTGTGTGTGTGTGTGTGTGTGTGTGTGTGTGTGTGTGTGTGTGTGTGTGTGTGTGTGTGTGTGTGTGTGTGTGTGTGTGTGTGTGTGTTGGGTCTGCATGAGGTCAGGTTCTGGTTGAGTGAGAGGCTACTGGAAGTTGTAGTCCTGATGCATGAGAGTGGCCTACATTTTATTTCCTGGCGCGGGTCGTTTTCAACTACTGTCGTGTGTCGAGGAGCATGAAGCGTCATTAGAGAGAGAGAGAGAGATGGAGGGAAGAAAAATTGGAGTGTGAAAATCCTTTTAGGGATGTGGTTGGAGCCAGTGGGAATGATGTCGCTTGTAAGCTGACCAGTTAGTCAAACGCTTCTTGAGTCTAGTGTCTATGATGGAACACAACTGGATCCTGGTAGCACATGTATAAACTTCATTGCTGGGCCGCTGTAGTGGAAACCATGACTGTTTCCAACCTTGCTACTCAGATGTCAACACGCATACACACGCACACATCTGTACACCATATATCATATGTACACACAGTTCCGATAATCAAATGAATCTTCAAGCTTTTCCATGTACTCTTGTAGGCTACATGATGAATTCAGCAGCACAGTACAAGGACAAAACCATTTTTACAGTTTGTTCAGGAATCGTATAACTCAATTTGTAGATCAGGGTTCGTGGGGTCATGTCTGGCATCGGAAAGGTCAGTTAATCTATTGTAGTCACAAAAGTGACGTTGAAGAATGGACTGCAGGTCAAGAAGACACTGTCCCCAAGATACTCCTCTATCCGAAATCCATACGGCCTCCTATTCTTACCAAGGCCCCTGCTGTGCCCGATGAACTTTGAATGTATCATTGCGACGCAGTCCGTTCTGTTCCCGCAACCGTGGCATTCACGCACCGCGTGGATTATGAACTTTGCACCACGAGTGACTGCATTAAAGGGCACAGTAGACGACTTTCTCTCATACCAGCAAGCCTTGAGCATGTAATCAATGTGTGTGTTCATTCACTGATACTGAATCAGGACATTATCTCTCTTTCATCAGCAGCACGGAATCAGTTGCTCACAGGCCTCAAGCTATGTCCAATAATGAGCTTACCTAACAGGCGTGTGGGTAATCAATTGTCAAAGATTACCTTTGTTGTCCAATGCTATTTTCCATCAAACACTAATAATCACAATAAATACCGGGTGGTTAAAAAATCTCACAGTTAATCACAGGTAATTAACAGGTTGGTAATAGCACATTGTTAAATCACAATAAAACAATACAATGATAAATATCCGAACATGCACCGTACAGACGGCAATAACGGACATGGTTCCAGTGTGAATCGGGTTCAGGATTTGGTATGAAGGATTTTTTGTAGATGTGTTTAGTTGCATGGCCCCTTTTGGGTCTTCCCGCGGGGCAGTTATAGGAATTCTTTAAAAAGGGGATCAACAGGATTTTTGTCTGGCTTTTTGTTTCACCTGCTTTTTTTATACACACATTCCAGTTGTTTTAGTTTTTCATAATAATTGTACTGCCAGTTTGTAATTATATTGCTCTTCTCTCTATCTTATTTCCTATCATCTTGTCTTATCTTGTGAGAGAAGTTCAGAGGGGGTTATTATTTTGGTAGAAAAGGTCTTTAATGAAAAAGGACCGTCGGTGAGGACTTGCTGTCTGTACAGATGGAAAATAAAGTTTTGAGAGAAGCTTCCGGCCCATGTCATTGTAAATATTTATTCATTTATTTTCCCAGAGAGCATTGTTCCCAAACTCTTTTCCAACATGTTTTTAAGCTTCAAAAAGCTGTTTTTTTCAAGACACATTCCTTGTTCCCTATGTGTGTACCCTGCTGGCTTTGTTTTGGATGGCAATAGGTCCAAGACCTGGAATAGTTCTTGGCTGATCTCCCGTAATCGGGAAATCAGAGCTTATTATAACCATTATGTGTTGGCATGTCGAGACGTGGGTGTCTGTCATGGGGAAGCCTTGGCAACTGTTCATGGTTTGTTCCCAAAACAGTTTGGGTTTTCGGTTGAAACGGTTTGATTTCCTTGCCGATTCCTTTTCATCCGTCTTCATTTATTCAGCTGCTTGGTGATGCATCATATTCTAATTATTATTATCATGTTATGAGATCAGTTACTTGGGTTACCATAGGGTTGTGATCAGGCGTTCAAGTTGTCACATTCTGTTCTTGAAGAAGAAGAAGTGTTCCCTTACCTCATTTGACTGACTCCTGAAATGAAATTAATTTTAGTTAATAATGTGAGGACTGAACGCAACCAAAACATAGGCTTATCATTGATATCCTGGTATTCTGTTGAATCCCAAGTTACAAGTAGAGCTTTGAACAGGAATATAATCTGCCCAGGTGACACACGCACACGCACACACACACACACACACACACACACACACACACACACACACACACACACACACACACACACACACACACACACACACACACACACTGACTGAAGCCTCTGTTCCTTTCTTTTCCAGGCCATATCTCTGAGGACCTGCTAGGAGCCAGTTCAAGATGTGAGAGCCATGTCCTCCCAGGTACTTCTAACGCACTCTCTCTCCCCCAGTAAGGAGCCACGCTGCTGACTGGCCTACTCATCCCCCCCCCCCGTCCCTTCCTACTGGACTACAGTGCACATTTTGGCGGCCCAAACACTCGTCCATGGAATGGGTGAATTCCCCACCTGGATCCCAAAGTGAACATTTGAGCTTTCTCCTTGGGATAAGGAGCCCGTTGAAGCTGATGACGACGATGAAGGACTTGTGTCATGTGGTCGGCGTCCAGAGACAGCGCTGAGAACCTTCCTCTCCCCCGGGGGACCGCACCGCTAACAAGTCAGCTTCCGCCGCCGAGACCCCGCCGCCACCCGGGTCATGGACCGCAACAAACGCAACTCCATCGCCGGGTGCCCTACTAGAGCGGACCGTCACCATGACGACAGCGATGCCAACGCAGGGGGAGGGCCCATTGACCCGGTCACCGGCCTGCCCTCACAGGTGATTGGTCCTGGGCAAATATATTTTATCATCAGTGTGTTCCTGATAGGCCGAATGTTAATGTAAGATTGGTAAAAGCAAGTAACGAATGGTTGATTTGATCAGTTCAAAGAGTAAGTAGGATAAAAGGAGGATACAGTGTTTCAAAATGGAGAGAGCCTCACCCATATAATGGTAAATGTTAAAAAGACTTTTGACTGAAGGCTTTTCAGGCCTACGGTCCGCCAAAGCACTTTACAATATTTCAACACAATCAAACACACCTTCGTTCAAACATCCCCACACCGACGGCGTTGTCAACCATGCAAGGCGACAGCCGGCATGTCGGGAACAGTCCGGGTGAGGCGTCTTTCTCAGGCACACCTCGACACTAAGCTAGGAGAAACCAGGCATCGAACCAGCCACCTCCAGAGTGCCGGACGACCCGCTCCACCTCCTGAGTCACGGCCACCCGTACAGGGCCTTCTAGGTGGCCATTTTGGATCTAAAGTGTACATGTGGATGTGTCGGTGGCGCTGCAGATTGGCCGGGTGTGTCCGTCCTCCTACCGAGCCCTGATCAGTGCCTTCTCCTGCCTCACCCGCCTGGACGACTTCAGCAGCGAGTGGATCGGCTCAGGCTTCTTCTCCGAGGTGTACAAGGTGGGTCCCGGGAGACGTTGTCGTCGTTATGACTTTATGGAGGATGACTCTGCTACTCAGTCATGTCTGTTACGCATGATTACTGCTTTCTCTCCCATTCATCCTTTTCTATTTGTCATCACCATAATTGCCACTCGCAATCATTTTCCGCTTTATTTTTTTCTAACCATGAATAATCCCCAGTTCAGGAAAGTGCAGTCTTCCTGTAGGCAGCCGTGAGCTAGGTGCTCCACGATGACTTGATCTTTAAGGTGCTTTGAATAAAAGTCTGGTAAATGACAAAAGAGATCATAGTCCATGCATCCCTCCAACCAGTCGTCCACACATTTGCGCATCTAACCTGCTGGTATGAGTACTGCATTGCCGGGTTCATGTTTCATCACTGTCACTGAGCACGAGGAATCACAGAGAATAAACATGAACGAATGAAAAAGGACATTTTAACGGTCTACCCTAAACGGTAAAAGCCCTAACGCCAAACTCTATTTGACTCCCGAACACCTCGAGTGGGCGCGGATGTGCACGGTGGTCCGCAGGGTGCTAGGGCGTCTGCGCTTGCCTGCGCCACACGCTCAAACTCCCCCATTCCCCCCTTTCCATGACAGTGTTTGAGTCTTGTTAGGCCTCAGCCACATAAAAGGAGCCATTCTATGATGGAGTTTGTTAACCCTATTACTTGACAACAACACCAACTACCCCCCTGCCAACTGCGCCCCCCCCCCCCCCCAGGGGCTTGTGAATGGCAGCCACACAGTCACACAGACATGCTGCGTGTTATTACTCTGGCTGGGCGCCATGAGTGGCCCCTTCCTCTAACGCCAGGAGCACACCAGAGCAGTCTTCCACGCTTCGCGCAAAGCACTGCTCTTGCAAAGATCTTTTATTTTCCTGGTTTGTATGTGTGCGCAATAAAAAGAGTGTTTCCGATTGGGGCTTTGGGAGACTTTATTATCTGTCAACAGTGAGAGGGAGAGAGCGGAAGTGTCGGACGTTAAAAAAAGAAACGTCGAGAATTTACCACATGCATAAAGTTTGAACTGCAAACGGGTTTGAGTGCAGTGGAGTAATGTCTGTTGACACAATGGCTTTCTGTTTTGTTTTTCTGAGGGGTTATTGATAGCAGGGGGATGGACTGAAGGGTGGTTTTGTGCCGGTGACAGTGAACCTCTTTACTCTGTGTGGAATTGACAGAGATTGTTATGATTGGTTGGTTGTGTGCGCGTTTGTGTTATAACATGTCAATTAATTTGCCACTGAAGTGCATGCATGCGTGGTGTGAGACCCAGTCATCCCTTCGTTTGCTATTGAGTTTAGGCCTCATGCAACCAGGAAGGGATGTTAAATAGCAGGCTCTCCTGTTGGCCTACACAATTCTTTAAGTGTATTTGTTCGTCTGGATTAATCTGCTCTCAAGTAGAACGTTGTTTACGATGAAGGTTGTGGCCAGCTTTTTACAATTATTATATGGATATAAGCTAATATAATCTATAAAGGATATAAAATATTTTTTTATTACTATGAGTCGGACGGGGGGGGGGGGTTATGGGTGGGACAGAGCTGAGGAGGGAGAGCAGCGTGGCGTGAATGAGTCCGGACCCGATCCTAAGAGAGGTAGGGGTTGGGGCAGTTTGATGCCTGCAGGGCTGTGTGTGTGTGTGTGTGTGTGTGTGTGTGCGGGGGGGGGGGTGGTAATGACTGGAGATGAAGCGGATTGTGAGGGAAGTTCCAGTTTCATTTGTGGAAGAGGACAAAGATGCAGGGGGTTGGAATTTAAAGTTTCTACAAAGAATGAGATGTTATGCAGGGAAAAGGGCTTGTGTGTGTGTGGCGGGGGGGTGAGGGGCGGTGGAATCTGTATGAAGCCTTTAGGCGAGAGAGGGAGAGAGAGCGCTGGAGAGAGAGACAGAGGGAGAGAGGAGGAGAGATTGACTGAGAGAGAGAGAGAGAAGTGGAGAGAGAGACTGGCAAAGGGAGAACGGAGCAAGAGAGACAGAGTTGTAGAGGGCGAGAGGCTGAGAGAGATAGGCAAACTCTACGGGCGAGAGAGTGACTGAGAGGGGCATTGGAGTGCATGGTAGTTGTAGGTGAGGATGTGAGCATGCCCAGGGTGGGGGAGGATAAGGGTTGTTGGGGGCATGGGGGGATGGGACGGAGTCACCATCTGTTGTTTCCCCCCTACCCTGCGGAGAAGACGGCTGGCTACTAGACACTTCCTAATTAGCTTAGCAAAATATAGTTTTTATTGCGTCAAAAGTAAAAAATAAATGATAATATGCATTTCATTGATTGTAATACAAATAAATATAATCCATTCAGCTCTGTTGTTAGGAACATTTTCAGTTAGCAGAATATGAATGTGATACCCACGTATCTTGCATATTGCTTGCATTTCTGCAAAATGTAGGCGTTGCATAAGATGTCCATGTGCAGTATCTCAACGTGTGTCTTGGCTCTGCATACTTAACAGCCAGTCCTCGATGACAGGGATGACCAATATGAAAGATGTTTGACCCTATATACGGTAATTAGAACATCTATCTTTCCCTCAGACTTCCAGTAACAGCTTCAATGTGTGACTTGTTCCTATGAACAGAGATTCCAGATATTGACGAGTAGAATGCAAAACATGATCTTATTCATGCACTCTGTGTGTTCATCCGTTTGCACTTTACTTGAAACGTATCTTCTCCAACAACGTAATATTAATACTATCTTTGTTGGTATTCAAATTTCTTCTGATGAAGCCTACAGTGTTTGTCATTATGGCAATCGACAGCGTTATGATTGTAACAGATCATCACGACCACTTATGCCTCCACCCACACGTTGCCATGATAGCAACACCAAAACAAAGTGCACCTCATCGGGAGTCATGAACTCGTATGAACCCATACTTAGAATGCTTATAGGCAGACCTGCCTCTTAAGACCATTCACCAACAGCAACATCACACTATTAATAAAAGGTTCCAGTGATTCTCTTGGGTCCATTCCTGGTACGGCACCAATGTCAATGTCCTTCACTGCATCTGCAGATTTTTTACTACTACTCTACTTTGCTATGAATGCATTTAGTGTTCTTCTGATTCCCTGCCTTAGTCTATCTTCATGTGCTATATTTCATGTTCCTCGCTGTGCTGTACAGTTCTTTGATGTGTGTTGTGTTAGTTTACTTTTAGGGTGCTTTATAAATCAACCTAAACCCATCCAGTCCCCATCCAGACCTCTTTTATAGAGCACATGTTGACGTCACTGTGTGTGTGTCTGTGTGTCGTTGTGTGTGTATGTGTGTGTGTGTGTTTATGGGTACCTGTGAGCTGAACCAGCAACATTCAGGAAAATAACAAATTTGCGTAGTAAATACATTTTGTTATTGTGATTAATAGTCTTAGAAATGATCTACAATCTGTATTTCATTGAACATAATATAAATAAATATAATCCATGCAGCTCTGTTGCTAGAGGAACATTTTCAGTTTGCAGAATATGAATGCGACACCCACATATCTTGTGTATTGCTTGTGTTTGTGCAAAATGGAGATGTTGCATAAGATATACATGTGCAATATCTCAACGTGTGTCTTAGCTCTGCATACTTAACAGCCAGGCCTTGATTAAATGTGTGTGTGTGTGTGTGTGTGTGTGTGTGTGTGTGTGTGTGTGTGTGTGTGTGTGTGTGTGTGTGTGTGTGTGTGTGTGTGTGTGTGTGTGTGTGTGTGTGTCTGTGTGTCCGTGCACGTGTCTGTGCGTGTGTGTGCAGGTGCGCCACAGAGCCTCCGGCCAGGTGATGGCGCTGAAGATGAACAAGCTGAGCAGCAACCGAGCCAACATGCTGCGTGAGGTGCAGCTGATGAACCGGCTCAACCACCCCAACATCCTGCGGTACGTATCCATGGCAACCGCAATGCAAGGCTGGAGAGAGCTGGGTTAATTATTGCTTCAGACACGGAATACGTGGACCTAGTGTTATATAGGAGATAGGATAGGTGACCCTAGTGTTATAAAGGTGAACCTTGTGTTATATAGATGAACCTTGTGTTATATAGTTGAACCTCGTGTTATATAAAGTGTTGTGTTGGACTCCGGAGCCAAAAGGTTCTGGGTTCGATCCAAAGTGCCTGCTTTCAGGCACTTGACGTATATAAGGAAGGTGTCTCCTACTAACCTAGATTATAGTACTAATGCACAAACACTGTTGGTTTACGAAAAATGCACCGGTAGAACATATCATTGTATAACGTTCGTCATGATAATAATCATGTTCACATATTGGACAAGTATATAATAATATTATATGTTGGCTAGCATGTGATGCATGTAAAATCCATTTATCCACCATAAAAGTGCCATCATCAGCTATAAAGTTTTGGTGCCACAGACTAAACAGTGAAGTCCTCTCATTAGGGGTAATCGCCATGGATTACATTAACACAGAACAGTCCATTATTCACACCCGCTTCAAAGTTAGAGATAATAGCCTGAAACCCGCTTCCTAGCATACCATCACACTGGGATTTGAGCAGTGCGTTAAGGTTTAGGTAGCCCAGTGACAGGCTAATGCTAGGCTAAATGCTCCACGCCCAGGGGCTAATGTCGGTCGCCCTCACCCACAGCTGGACAATTAAGTTTGCTTGGTTTATTGTGTGAGTTAAAACGCAGCACCATAGCTTATAGCTATTGTTTTCCAAAATACCATGTATAGCATCAGAGTAATATGAGCTTGGATTGAAATCCACTCTACTATGTTTACTATTTGAGTTAACTTTGAGCTTAACCTTTATATCCACTGCTGTATGATGTGCAGCATTTGAGTTAGCTTTGAGCTTAACCTTTATATCTACTGCACTATCATAGCATTTGAGTTAGCCGTGAGCTAATCTTTATATCAGACGTCCCTGGGCAGGAAGGACGAGGTGCTCTGCACATACTGTGACGGAAGCCTCAAACCAGAATTACCTTCTATCTCTTCCTCCACCTCCTTATCGCCCACCGATTCATTCCTTTCTATCTTCTTCTTCAATCTATCTCTCTTCCTCTTCCTCTTCTCCTATCTGTTACCCCATCTCTTATATCTCTTACTTTTCTTAATTATTATCATTAAAAAAAAACTCCAGTCCTCCACTTCCCTTCTCTCTATTTCTCTCTCTCTCTCTCTCTCTCTCTCACTCACTCACTCACTCACTCACTCACTCACTCACTCACTCACTCACTCACTCACTCACTCTCTCTCTCTCTCTCTCTCTCTCTCTCTCTCTCTCTCTCTCTCTCTCTCTCTCTCTCTCTCTCTCTCTCTCTCTCTCTCTCTCTCTCTCTCTCTCTCTCTCTCTCTCTCTCTCTCTCTCTCTCTCCCCCCCCCTCCCTCCTGCTGTGCACTTGCTTTGGGCTCTGTGGTGGAGGCTTTATCTAAGCAGGCCTGAATCAATGTGAAATACAGAGACCCCATTCACCTATTTACTCATTGGCTGCAGCAGAGATTCACTAAATAAACAAAGAAAAACCCTGCTGCAGAATAACTTAAAGGCAGGGTAATGGCAGGGAAACTCACATGCTTTTTAAAGACGTATGTAGAATAGCACTTGATTTGCCCCAAGCAGTAATTTGTTGTGCACAAGCAGACATTTTGTTGTGGGACTAAAACAGTGAAAGTGCAATCGAAAGTGTACATACAAAACAAAATACAATCCAAAACAATTATCGGTGTACTAAAAAAAACGACAACAGCAACCTAAACCATTAATTGTTTTGTGTGTGTATTCAGTCAGTATTTTTACAAAGAGGCGGGGAAATGAGATGCCCTTCAGATGTGACATTTTTATAGCCTATAGATAACAACGACGAGTGTTAGCATGATAAAGAGCCAGAAGGAAAACCATTTGACCCAAATAACCCAGAACGGGTACTTTGAATTCAGACCCAGGCTCGATATTCTAGTTTAATATCCTACTTTTTCTCCTGGAAAGGTGAAGGAGGAACAGCGATGCATTGTGTGGTGGTTATTTCTTTGCATGGTTCTTGAGTTCATAGTCCTGTTGATCCTGCAGTGTGTGGGTTATGGTGTCAACACCTTGCGAGGCCTGGTTATTTCACAACAACGAACACACGAGAGGTCCTGATAGCTGTTATGGTTTCCTTCCACACACACACATGTTTTGTGTGTATGTGTGTGTGTGATCTTCTCCACACACACACACACACACACACACATACACACATACACACACACACACACACACACACACACACACACACACACGTGTGTGTGCAACGTTTTGTGTGTTTGTGTGTGGTGGCCTTGCGCTCCCATGTGTGATATTGTTTACAATGCCATCTTTGTTTTATATTCTGTGTGTGTGTGTGTGTGTGGCTGTGTGGCTGTGTGGCTGTGTGTGTGTTAATAAGCAAGACACTGAGTGGGGTCATTGTTTGTAAAAAAAATACACCAGAGGTCTACCAAGTGTTCATTTCTTATTGCTTCTAGAGAACCACACACACACACACACACACACACACACACACACACAGATTGAAATCAATGATCTGTGGGAATGCCGAAGTGGACGTGTTGACAGAAACGCGGGGGAGGATGGAGGGGTGGAGGTGGAGGCGGAGTTGGAGGTGGAGGTGGAGGTAGAGAAAGGGGAGAAATGGATGGAATGCAGGTAAAAGAGCGGGCCTGTTATTTTCTCTGCTGGTAAATGGTGCTCTTGTTGGGTCCCCCTTGTCTGGTCTTGTTGGCCGGGCGGGGTAGCTCGCTGTGTGTTTTTCAGCCCTGTGTTGACAGGCAGGCGAGGTAGGAAGACTACCAGGGGTTTGTTATTTTAGAGCTTGGCTCAGAATCTGAGGTACAAGATACAACACATCTCTCCGCTTACTACGAATGTCAAATGTAGACAGTCCCCTGAAGGATAGAAGGCTTAGTATACCCTTAGAGCTAAACAGAAACAAGGGTGTTTTTCGCAGTTTGGTAACATATCAGGTGTCTGTCATGCCAACATTGGATTCAGTGATTGGTCAAATCGTAATGTTGCTCTTTTGTTGCAACTTTTTGGTGCTAAATTGTTATTTGTTTGTTTTCTGTACAGGTTCAAGGGAGTGTGTGTTCAGGAGGGCCAGCTTCACGCTCTGACTGAGGTACACACACACACACACACACTTCGATTGTGTAACATAACTTTTAGACAAAAGCAGCGACTAGGGGTCCCTACTCAAGGGGGCTTGCGTGTGTGTGTGTGTGTGTGCGTGTGTGTGTACGTGTGTATTAATTCCGTTGTTTTCCTGTTCATCCAGGTGGGAGAATTACTTCATCCCAGTATGTAATACGGTAGTGAAAGAGTCTGTAATTGTGGTAAACTGCTAGGAGGCTGTGTCTTAGACCTATCCAAAAATAGCTACACCTGTGTGTGTGTGTGTGTGTGTGTGTGTGTGTGTGTGTGTGTGTGTGTGTGTGTGTTTGTGTATGAACTTCCATGCGCACAACATGTGAAAAAGAGGGTGACCTCAACAACAACAACATGGGTAAGGGAAGATGATCACAGATCACTGATACTCTTCTGACTACAGCCAGAAGACGAGTCGGGATGGACGGGAGAGGAAAACACAAGGCGGTGTTCATATGCTTTGGTCTTAAGTAGTGATATTGAGTGATGAGGACTGGGAGCCATTGCCCTGGTAGAAACATTCTGTGTGGATTGTTCTCTCTGTTGTCCTTGCCGCCATGACAGATCCTCACCGCTTCATAAGGCATCAGAACAGATGTTGAAAAAAAGATGCCCTGGGGCAAGAGCAATAACTGCGAATTACAATCTGTTTAAAAGGAGAGAGGGAGGTAGACGGACAGAGAGAGAGAGAGAGAGAGAGAGAGAGAGACGGACAGAGAGAGAAAGAGATAGAGGGAGAGAGAGAGGTAGACAGCGAAAGAGAGGTAGACAGACAGTAAGAGAGAGAGACAGAGATCTTGACAGACTTTGGCGGCAGTAGCCAATGGGAAGAGTGGCAGGGCTGTGGGTTGGCGGCGGGCCAGGACGGCATGTCATTCAGCTGTAATGAGGTCTGGGCGGGAGGTCTGAGGTGCCAAGCTTAACGTAGGCTTTACTGTACCGTCATAAGCAGTACAAACAACATACACTCACATAAGAGGGCGCTCTGGTCAGGATGTGTTTGGGCCGTTCACCAATTGCAATCCAAGCATAACAATGAAGATAGAAGAAAGTATCATCAGTTGACAATTGTTTATTTACTGGCAGGCAACATGAGCAACATATTCAGCAGAGCAGTGAAGCCATTTTAGCAGCCGGTGAGATTGTTTTTCGTCATTTGATTGACTCTTCTACTCTTTGACAAACTATGAAACTATTTAGAGCGGATATTGGCCGATAATAATTGGTTGCCAATCGATCGGAGCACCCTATTTCACATACCAAAACACTCACACAAATAAATACACACACAGAAACACTCAAGCACACACACACAGATGCACTCACGCAAATATATAAACACACAGATGCAGTAATGCACACATACTGATGCACTCACATAAATATATACACACACACAGATGCACTCACAAACACAAACTAATGCCCTCACATAAATATATACACACATTCAAATATCCTCAAGCACATGCCGATATACGCAAGGCTAATACACACATTGATATATACACACACACACACACACACACACAGTAGGACTGCGGTAGGTCCGTCTTGGGCTGTAAACTGATTCTCGTTGCAGCAGTGACCCTGGAAGTCAATCTGTGTTGTTTAGTTACTTGACCCCTACCAGCCCCCCACACATGCACACACACACACACACGGGATGCAGGCCTGATTATGAGGCCATGCTGAGAGGAAGTCCAGAAACAGCTCAATGCCTTGCCTCAGGCCTCATGCCTTGCCTTCAAACGGCCGCACACGTGCAGATCTACACACACACACACACACACACACACACACACACACATGAACTCACTTACAAGAATTCCTCAATTCTTAGAAGTAAAGAAAAAAGGGAATCGTTGGATGGTGCCCAAGTCCCATGTGACGTCAGACCACATCACATCCACAGAGGCGGACATCCCCTGCAACCGCGCAGGGCCTCTGTAATACGCCCGCTTGTGCTGCATCGATTGGTTCCATGATTGGCCGCAGCCATCATGGAACGCAATCATCATGCGAGTGTGAAACTGCATCTGTGCGTGCTGTCGACTTTTCCACCGAGCGGGATGGAGCGCTCGTTATTGGACTGCCCTCAGCGTCCCGGCAGTAATACATGATCTGTTGATGTGTGGTGTGGTGGAAACTTTGGTTTGAAATGAAACAACGTCACTTTCTATTGGATGTGAACGGATCTATAGGGGTTGAACCCAAATAAACTGTTACATTTTTTGAACATTTCAGATAAGATGTCTGGATAAGTACGAGGGAATATTTAATAAAACAAACTCAATCACTGTGCTGTTGACAAACCTGCGACTGAGTTTAAACTCTGTACTCAGTGCTCCAGTCTGTCAGTCAATCATCACCCCAAACCTTTAGCTTGTTCTCCCCTCTTCCCTTACTCGCATCTCTCCTCTCTCCTTTCCTCTCCTCTTCCATCTCTCTTTTCTCTTCTTCCCTCTCTGTGCTCTCCTATCCGCTTTTCTTTCTCACTCACTTGGTCTCTCTTACTCTCCCCATACCTCTCGCTCTCTCTTGCTGGCCTCTTCTTCTCCCCTCTCCCTGCTCTCCTATCCACTTATCTCTCTTTCTCTCTCTCTCGTTCTTTCGTTCTTTCTTTCCCTTTCTCTATTTCTCTCAAGGCACAAATACTCTACTCTCACCTACCACAGTACAGTAGTGCTGACCTACATAGTATTTAATGTACAGGCTAGACTAGCACTCCGTAGCGTCTGTCTCCACCTAATGGCATGCTGTGGCGCTAAGCCTGGGTGCACCCAATCAGACAGAGAGCCGCAGGGGGCGGGACGGCCATGTACTGCTATATCCTGGCAAGTGGAAACAGAATAGCTAGTGTGTAAGCCCATTGAATAAGCAGGATGTATTCACCGTAGTTCCTTATTTGCTAATTTTTCCCTTCTCATCCCACTTACCACCAGGACAGATGGCGTATTTGTTCCTGTTTATTTTATTATGATCTTTATTCAGAGACTGTTTATTAAGGACCTGGTAAGCTCTGGGAAGCTTGTAGGTTAGATGTGGACAACCTGGATAGAACCCAAGGACCTATTGGGCGGGGGCCATGCAACCACCTTAGCCACTACTCTGTTGTGTTGTCACAGGAATGAATGGGAACAGAGGTGAACTGATATGGTGTGCTCTGAAACTATCGGGCAGCAGGCCTTCACCATGAATGAAGGGAGGCGTGGAGAGTTGTATGCTGCTGGGTAGCCCCTAGCCAGTCGATGCTGCAGAAGGGAGAGAGGGGTTCTGTTCTAAACAACACAGTTCCTCAGGCCATTTATCGAATTAGCCCACGAAACAGCTCCTCCTTTAAAGGACATGGATGATTAGCATGTATATTCGGATTTTTCAATTATTCAGGTCTGTTTAAACTGTCTATCAGCGAAAATACCCACTATAAATCCTGGAAGTGGCCTTATATCTTCAGCAGGGAGAATAAGATCAGATATGAGCCAAAGTATTTATAGCATACTCTGGTTCCTGGTTCCCTGGAAAAAACATAGAACACAAAACAACGACAACCAAACAGAACTAGACAGCCTGGGATGGTGTGGCGTGGTGGTCGAGGAGTTCTGGGGGGAGCGAGAGAGAGCTGTGAATCCCCCCCAGCAGACGACAGATGTTAGGCCGTTTTACTACATAGGAATTTGTGTAATCCTCTACGGGGAGGTGTGTATATGTGGGTCCACATTGAATGTCTTTACGTTTGTATATTGATGTCCTTAACTATTTCCAAAGCGATGAATTGTTTGACTTTTAAATGAAACCCCTTTCTCACGTAAGCCTCGGGGTTATTATTGGATGCAATGCCCTTTGATCGCCTGTCCTTCCGAAACCATCTCTTGAACCAATCTAAAGAGCTGGAGGCAGACCAATCGACCGCCTGTGATCTTATCCTGCTATCAGTGTATTCATAAATACATTATCATACATCACTGGTCGTTTGTTGTTGAAACAACTCAAAAAAACTCCCTAGGGGGAATGGTATTTGGACTTCTAAGTGTGATGGTGAAAGCGAAAATCAGACATGAAACAGTTAACCCCATCCCCCCGCCAACACACACACACACACACACACACACACACACACACACACACACACACACACACACACACACACACACACACACACACACACACACACACACACACACACACACACACACACACGCGTGTGTGTGGTTCATCTCTGCCTTCTCCAGAGATGATGTCTGCGGGGGCAGCCCCTCTGTGCAGAGCTTAGTTCCTAAACTGATTCTGACCTTCACTGATTGACTCAAACACTGATTACACGATTTACTCCATGGACCACGCCATGCTTTAAAACCCCTTACATGCTGCTTATGCTGCTGCCACGCCCCCTCCCCCCCCCCCGGCCTAGCTTCAATGAAGATGGCAAGAATGAGGTCACTAGGTCGACTCTCTCTCTCTCTCTCTCATTTTTATATTTACCCATCCATCCTCGCTTGCCCCTAATTCTATGAGCGAGGGCCAGGCCCCGGTGTATGTGTTCACCACGTCACTAAATCAGAGGGGCTTAGCGCGTCACTACGGCTACGCTAGAGGTAGAGCGGTGGTCACATGCTCTGGGTTTACGTCTCAGCCTGTGTGTGTGTGTGTGTGTGTGTGTGTGTGTGTGTGTGTGGGTTAGCATGCCAGCATTAGGGTCTCTGCTTGATCGGAGCTGACGGGATGAAAGGCCAGGCTACTTTTAACCTCTCTGAGCTGATTTTCAACTGCTGGGTGGGGGAGCCTCTTGTGTGTGTTTCCCTCCGTAGACCAGGTCAATCAACAGGCGGAACTAGAGTCTACTAGTCTGTCCGTCAGCCAGCCAATTAACAATAAGTCAGTCAGATAAGTTGTTGGTCAGCTTCAACAGTTCAACAGTCTAGTTGGACAAGTCTCATTCAGTGAATGAGTCCTCAAGTCAACAGTCATCAAGTGGACAACCGGTCAGTACAACATGGGCCGGTCAGCCAGTCAGCCAGCTATACATCATAGTACCAGCCAGGCAGACGGGTGACCGCTTGTCAGCTGGCCAAATTCTCGGAAGCGGTTGAGTCAATTAGTGAGCATACCAAACCAAACCATCAAGTCAGGCCACTAGGCAGAGATTCTGCAGTGCCTGGTGTCTTACAGCAGCCAGCCAGTGGAGCTCTCCAGTGATGATCTGTTCAATGAGGGCCCTGGTTTTTAGTCAGTTTTTGTCAGGCATCTGGTGTTTCAGCTGCACTGGCCCTGACAAAAGGGAAAGTTCTGTTGCTGTAATGACGGTGGACACACTGTTTTACTTCCTGTAAAAGCTGGCTCCGGACCCCCTCTCGTAGCCTATCAGGAAATACGCAGACAATGACGATGGAACCATCAGGAGACTTCGGTCCAGTCGCACAATGGCTGGCGTGTAAAACAATTGCTTAGGATTAGTAAATATACAGAGTCATGTACACAGATGTGACCGCTTACGGAAAAATAATCACAACTCCTACTATTAGCCATTGCACATCCTTTGTCCTATTGTTTATGATCAAACCTCAAAGCTGCCAAAGGGAATTGGTAGAGTTTTTTAAACATATTTTTGAAAACACAAATATAATTGTGTTTTTCATATCGCTGTGTATTGTATATTCTTCCTTGTTTCCAGTATTTTCACTGTTTTATGTTCTCAGTTTCCAGTAAGGTAGTCTGTAACAATGTGTGTGTGTGTGTGTGTGTGTCCTCTGGTCCAGTATATTAGTCAGTTACATTGTGTGCGTATACGTTTATGTGTGTGTCATCGTTGTCCAGTGTATTAGTCAGTAACATTGTGTGTGTGTGTTTGTTCTCTGGCGCCAGTCAATGAATCAGTTACATCGTGTGTGTCTTTCTGGGTCCAGTATCTTCGTAAGTAACACATTGTGTGTGTGTGTGTGTGTGTGTGTGTGTGTGTGTGTGTGTGTGTGTCTCTCTCTTCAGTACATCAACGGGGGTAACCTGGAGCAGCTTCTGGACAGCAACAAGCCACTGAGCTGGGCCTGCAGGGTGAAGATGGCCAGCGAGATCGCCAGCGGCGTGGGCTACCTGCACTCCAAGGGCATCTTCCACCGCGACCTCACCTCCAAGGTGGGCCCCCAATCACACTCTAGGTTCTGGGGTTCACGTCTGAGGGAATGGGGCTGTGATGTGAAGGGGGCAGGACTTTCGCTGGGCCCCTAAAATCTAGGGATGGGTCAGAATATTAGATTATTTGATTATTCGTTCCTGAGGCTCCAAGCCGATATTAAACATTTGCACGTTAATATTTTTTCCATTAAAATAAACAAGAATTAACGTACTGAACTAATGTTGGACACCTCGAAGGGCATTATCCCGCTTTTACCGTGGTCACTTGCAAAAGAAAAGAAATTAAGACCACTCATTAAATTTTCATGCGTTTTATAATCCAAATATAACGTTTTTCACAAGCCATAACTTTGTTTCCCTGGTAACGCCTGAGGGTTTGACTAATACCTGGAACAATCATTTCCCTGCCGTAAGGTTCTTATGCAACGGAAACATTGTTCACTCCTCCAGTAAATAGGACGGACCTTAGCGACGACATGGCAACGGGTATTCTAGTCCGCTCAGCTATGAGCCAGAGAGCTAACGTTATGCATTGTACATTGTACAATTCGAAATTCGTCCCAGCCTTTATACCACAGATACTCTAGGGTCTATAGCATATAACCGCATTGTCTGATTACAGTTTAATTAATTTTTCACAATTTACCAGCTCTCGTTTTGAAGGCTGAACAGACAATTTGACTGGAACCTCTTAGCAGGTAGTTGTTTTTTTGCATTTAAGATATTAAGTGATTTCTTGCCGATGATCCATGGCTGCCTTTGTGAATGTCGGCACACATTGAATAACCAATCATTCGTTCACACCACCCACTGATTATTCAACCATGTTAAATTTGAGTTATTCTCATCCCTACTCAAGACAAGGATGCAGGGGGCTGATGTGGGACACAGGACGGATGTGATCCATGTTGCCATGAGTGTGTGTGTGTGTGTGTGTGTGGTGATGGCTGAGTTAACCTGTGCACATTGATCACTCAATGAACAACAGGTGTGCAGCCCCTGAGTCCAAGTTAGGGGGCTGCTGGAGGGAGGTACCCTCACTCCCTGGCGTTCTCATCTCCCGACAGAACACCTGTTACAGCCTGCTCCAAATGGACATTATGAGAGAGAGAGAGAGAGAGAGAGAGAGAGAGAGAGAGAGAGAGAGAGAGGGTACTTTGTAAGGAGCGATACCTGTTTCAGTGACAGGACTGTTCATTTGTTAATTGAACTAATTGGAAGTAAGAGAAGGAAAATTGAATCGCCGTAGGGTGGAGACGGTACAATTCATTGCTGCGAGAGTGTGTGCGGATAATGGCTGTCTAAAGCAGCCTCAGCTGGCCCCCGTCAGACTGATTGGACTCTGGGGCTGGGTGAGGCTGCACAGCTGTTGCGTATTGAGCAATCAGTGTGCACATGTTAAACCAGCCATCACCACACACACTCAGGGAGTTCTCCAACATGGCAACATTGAGAACCAGGCCATGTATCATTATCGGCAAGCCTTACAGTTAACCTGCTTCAACACCAGCGCCCAGCGACGATGTCTGGAGGAGCCCACTAAAAGTCACCTCGAAGGCGTGTGGCATGGACCTTGCTACAATGGGCCTAGGCAAAACGTTGAATTATGAGGGTCGGTAGATTAGAGTAGGTCAGTGGGATATTGGTTCTGTAACGAAACATTATAAAAATCAAGATCATAGTGAAGATTATTTCTGCTCTCACCCCAATAAATGAAGTCTCCGCTTCACTGTACACGCTTGTACATCTCTTGCGTCGTTCACGAGGCTTTCACTTCTCGATGCTGACAGAATCCCTGCCGGCACTAAGTGTCAGGAAACATAATCTAATTCATAAAAACTGTTCCTGTAATCACAGGAGTCTCCAAGTCTAGTGTGAAAAAAAACTGAATGGGATCAAGGAGCATCTGTGGTGTGGAAACGTGGATATTTCCTTCACTCGAGGCAAGCATCTGGTCCACGGATGACCTAGAAGCATTGAGTCATTTGTCGCCTGTCAGCTGTCAACAGAGAAGTACATAGATGAAATGAGTTTCCATAGTCCTTTTTGATTATTAACTCACTTGTATAATGCCAAAGCGACAAACCAGTATACTGGTCACACCAGTCCTACCAGGACGTGTTTTCAGTATTTCTCTGTTCCTCTCGGGTTCCATTGACCTTTTCCAAATATATGAGATACAACCCAACAATGACACACATTATTGGATTTCCCAGGTTTGTGTAAGTTCAAGTTCAAGTTTATTGTAGAGCCCTTTAAATACAACAATAGTTGACCAAAGTTCTGTACAATTCAACTATCTAGTCATAAAACAAACAAATAAAATAAAACCAACTAGAAGCACAAAAAAGGACACACTAGACAATGATACAACTTGTATGGAGTTAAACGCAAGAGAATAGAAATGAGTTTTTAGGAGGGATTTGAAGATGCACACTGAAGGGGTTAGCCTGACATGAAGAGGGAGTTTGTTTCTGTTTGAGACCACTTGCAATCCTTTTGACGGTGAATGAAGGCTTGGTTTAATTTACAACAGTGCTTATTTAAATGCTAATGTAGATCACAGAGCACTGCCACAAACTGGACAAGGTTATCGTGTAACTGTGTAAAATGAAGTCAATGCGATCTCTTCCTGAAAAGCACACAGAGCAGCTGGTATGTCAGGTGGAGGGACGCGAGGCAGTACCACACGGTGTGAGTGGTATGGCTGCCCGCCTTAATAAATAAATGATTAGACTTGTAATCTAATTCCCCCTGTGGCGGTTTACAAATAGAACGACCACGGGGGACGTGGTGTACCGAGTTATTATTGTGTTAAGCTAAGCAAAATAATGAGTTGTGGGTTGCTTGGGAGAATTTCCAATAATATGTATTTTAGAAACACCACCGTTCATCTTAGACCGAAGGAGTCCTTTGCAGATCAACTTTTTGTACTTTAATACTGTGGTTTCGTTTTGGTCGTCAAGCATTCCACTGGTTAAGGCCAGTGGAATGCCATGGAGACGGAGGAATTCAGATACAAATAAATCATGCCCACCTTGCCTTTCTTTTCTATCGTCCACAATGTTCACATCGCCGTCCACTGTGGAGATTTCGCACCAGGTAACAAAATGTTGAAGTAGTAGCAGGAAGTAGCAGGAAGTGCCCATAAAAGGTTGTTTGGCGAGGTGTGAGTTGTGACATGTTTCTTTGTGTTTTTTCTCCAGAACTGCCTGATAAAGAACGATGAGAACGGCTTCACGGCGGTGGTGGGGGATTTTGGCTTGGCTGAGAAGATCCCCAGACCGGGGTAAGCACAGCGTTCATCCCCTGGACCTCCAGGTTTCTGTGAACACACGATTCTGTCGTGGGAACACCGAGTTTTTGTAAAAAATTAAGATTATTTTTGTCATCAAAATCGTAATGCAAAAGCACAAGCGTCACTGAATGGGTATCACTGTGTTCCCAGTAACTGCGTTACTGGGATTATGTTAAGGATCTGGCCGGATTTTGCCCAAACCAGCTCCTGTTGGCATGCTGTAATATGAGCAGTGTCTGGATTTGCCTCTGAAACAATACAACTATTCACATTCACAAGGATTTTAGCCACCAGTCCCTCGAACTCGGGAGAGGTTTTAAAATTTGGCTGGAAAAGTCGTTGGTGTATGATGTGTGAAATGGGAGTGTTATGTGAAACGGACAAAGAGGTTGAGAAAAATGCAAAAATAAGAAAGAAGAAACAAGACAGTTGTTAATACTAGTTGGCAGGTCCATATTTGGAATGGTTTTATTGCACTGGTCACAGATGTTTCTGCAGAATCTTACATAACCTTGTAACTGTTCCGATTTTGTGTGTGTGTGTGTGTGTGTGTGTGTGTGTGTGCATGCGGTGTGTGTGCGTTGGTGCATTTACATATGTGTGTGCGTGTGTGTGTGTGTGTGTGTGGGTCTGCCTTTGTCTGTGTGTGTGTGTGTAGTGCTGAAGGAGAGAAGCTAGCCGTGGTGGGCTCTCCCTTCTGGATGGCCCCCGAAGTCCTGAGGGATGAACTCTACAATGAAAAGGTGAGCATTCAAATCCAAACTTTATTAACCCCTCCGGTCGGAGACACTAACAGAGCTGCAGTCTAACCAATGTGACGCTCAGACACGGGGGGACTGAGGCTGTGTGGGGGAGGAGGAATGTGCGCCCATGTGAGAGAGTTATGAAGTGCTTAGGAACTCACTTATGAGGCACTGAATCGTGGTGTGTTCTTACGTTGGTACACACAGCCTGTGAGTGAGGGAGTGAGCCTGAAACACATCTTTCTGTATTTATAAATACGTGTTCTTGCTTGTATGTGTCTTGAAGAGAGAGTGAGTGAGGGAGCTTGTGAACCAGTGAGTGAGCTTTAGAAACATATCTATTTCGCAAAATACTTCTGTGTATTGATGCGTGGATTGTGTTTGAAAGAGAGAGGGAGTGAGGGGGTATAGAAACACATATTTTGATATATTTCTATGCGTTCATGCCTGTTGAGGTTTGAAAGAGAGAGGGAGTGAGGGGGTTTAGAAACACATCTATTTTGATATATTTCTATGTGTTCATGCCTGTTGATGTTTGGAAGAGAGAGGGAGTGAGGGGGTTACAAGAATCGCATCACTTTCTATCTATTTCTATTTATGTGCTCATGCCCATTGCTGAGAAGAGAGTGAGGGAGTGAGTCAGCAAGAAGTGAGTGGGTGAGTTCAGAAACAGATTTCTTTATGTGTGTGTGTGTGTGTGTGTGTGTGTGTGTGTGTGTGTGTGTGTGTGTGTGTGTGGGTGTGTGTTTGTGTTTTCCAGGCCGACGTGTTCTCCTACGGTATCATCCTGTGTGAGATCATCGCTAGGATCCAGGCCGACCCGGACTTCCTCCCCCGCACAGAGGTCAGTTCCTGGTCCACTGCCCCCCTGGTTAGTCCTGGTTAGTCCTGGTCCACTGCCCCCCTGGTTAGTCCTGGTTAGTCCTGGTTCACTGCCCCCCTGGTTAGTCCTGGTCCACTGCCCCCCTGGTTAGTCCTGGTCCACTGCCCCCCTGGTTAGTCCTGGTTAGTCCTGGTTCACTGCCCCCCTGGTTAGTCCTGGTTAGTCCTGGTCCACTGCCCACCTGGTTAGTCCTGGTTAGTCCTGGTCTACTCTACTGCCCACCTGGTTAGTCCTGGTTAGTCCTGGTGCACTGCCCACCTGGTTAGTCCTGGTCCACTTCCCACCTGGTTAGTCCTGGTCCACTGCCCACCTGGTTAGTCCTGGTTAGTCCTGGTCTACTCTACTGCCCACCTGGTTAGTCCTGGTTAGTCCTGGTCCACTGCCCCCCTGGTTAGTCCTGGTCCACTGCTCACCTGGTTAGTCTTGTGTGTGTGTGTCTTGATCGTTGTGCGTGTGTGTGTGTGTGTGTGTGTGTGTCTCGATCGTTGTGTGTGTGTGTGTGTGTTTGACTTGATCGTTGTGTGCGTGTGTGTGTGTGTGTGTGTGTGTGTGTGTTTGTGACTCCAGCTGGTCTGTGTTACATAACACTAACAGCAGTAATACCAGGGAAGCATTACACAGGGCTTCAGGCTTTTAATAGGCTGATACTCAACACTGTTACACTGTGTTGAGCTCTTACACTGTGTCATCCTGGCCTTCATTAGGATGGATCCAACTAGTTTGATGATTTCTAGGTTGTTCATTTAGTCAATGATTAATGAGGACCATCATAACATTTTATGATTAAATATTAATATTGATGGCTTTTCCCTGTGTCTTAAAGTGAGTGTGTGTGTGAAAGCAGACTATGAACAATAGAGTGTTTGTTTGGGATGACAAACGCAGTTGTTGTAGAAAGAAGTATTTAAAGCAAGTGTGATGGAACAAGTAGATTGTTGAATTACGATTTACACAATGGATGTGTTCATTGTATTAAATTAAAGGGAAGCAGAACTAGTGTACAGTTGAACTGTTCAACTGGCAACACTGTGTGTGTGTGTGTGTGTGTGTGTGTGTGTTTGTGTGGGGGTGTGGGGTGTGTGTGCATGCATGCATGTGTGTATGCATTTGAGGAGAGCCTGTGTGTGTGTCTGTATGTTTGCAGGCTTGTGAGTGTGCATGCAAGCCTGTGTGTGTGTGTTTGTGTGTGTGTGTGTGTGCGTGCAAGCCTCTGTGTTTTTGCATGCATGAGAGCCTGTGTGTGTGTGCCTATGCATGCAAGCCTGTGTGTGTGCATGTTCTGTGTGTGGGCATATTCTGTGTGTCTGTGTGCATGTGCCTGTTTGTGTGTATGTTCTGTGTGTGGGCATATTCTGTGTGTCTGTGTGCATGTGCCTGTGTGTGTGTGTGTGGGGGGGGGGGGGGGGGTGTGCATGCGCGAATGTGTGTATGCATTTGAGGAGAGCCTGTGTGTGTTTCTGTGTGTATGTTTGCATGCTTGTGAGTGTGCATGCAAGCCTGTGTGTGTGTGCATGTGCCTGTCTGTGTGTGTGTGTGTGTGTGTGTGTGTGTGTGCGTGTGTGTGTGTGTGTGTGTGTGTGTGCGTGTATTTCATGGGGGCTTTAGCCCTCTGGGAGCGGCTCTGGGACAGTGTGATAGTATGTTGGTCATAACGCTGAGTTGGGCAAACATACGGGTCCAGTAATCTGGACCAGATCATGGGATGGTGTTTCCACGTCGATTAGTGTTGTTGGATGAGTTATTGGCTGCTGTGTCAGCAAGGGTTATGTCATTCATCTGGCCCTTGGATTCCTTTCCTCCCTTTAAATTAATCCATTTCTATGTCTGTGTAACTGTGTATCTATGCATCTTTCGGTATCAAAAGAAAAGTCATCTCATATTGCCAAAGCGTACATAAATAAAGGGGATTCAGGTATTGATTACAACTGAACAAGAAGACATATTCAATATAACAATAAAATAACTCCCTCTCACCCTCTATCTCTCTCCCTCACCCTCTCACCCTCCCTCCCTCCTTCCTGCCGGTTGTCGGTGTCTCTCCACCAGAACTTTGGCCTGGACTACCATGCCTTTCAGCATATGGTGGGAGACTGTCCACCGGACTTCCTCCAGCTGGCCTTCAACTGCTGCAACGTGAGTCTGCATAGAGACAGCCACACACCACTCAACCAATCAGAATGCACCCTGACTTTGGAACTGTGTAGAATTCTGAAACTCTTCTCCATCAGCAAACCCACCGATTTCGGTTTAGTTCTGTTTTGATGTTGATGTTTTCCTTTTGTCATCATTTGTTTGCGAAACATCCAATGGTCCTAGCTTATCTATGTTTTACAGAAAACCAGGTTTTCCAGAATAATTGCTCTAAATACTTAGGTTGTATGTTTGGTCAGTTGTATATGAAGTGAACAGACCTGACGAGTTTGATCCTGCAAGTAAATTTGCTAGTGAGGGTGGCCAAATCTGTCCTCATCAATGTCTTTTAAAGGAGAAGCTGTTTCAGCAGCTAATTCAACAAATGGACTGAGTTACAGGGATGTTTTCAACAAAGCCTTTATGAATACACATGCTTACCGGAGGTGTCTTTTTAGCCCTCCTACAACCTTGCATGATTTGAGGTTCAGCCAATCCATGGTGCTGCAGGTTTTTCATTGCCAACCTATCACTGAAGAGCTCCTCTCTGACTTGATCAATTCAAGGCCAAAGTGAGTTCAGAGTTGAATACAGACAGGTTATTAAGGTGTGGGCTATACTGGAGTGTCCGTTCCAAAGTCAAACATCCCCACTGTCGGTCTCCTCTTCCTCCTCCCCCCTCGCTGCCCCGCCCCCCGCCCCCCCAGATGGACCCTAAACTCCGGCCGTCCTTCCCGGACAGCGTGTCCATCCTGGAGGACCTCCTGGGGGGTCTGAAGACCGAAGAGACGGAGCGAGAGCGCCACCACGTGAGCGAGGAGAACGACAAGAAGATCAACGCTAAAGGTAGCCCCAGCTTCCTCCTCCACCCCTGTCTACACCCTCCTGACCGACAGCCATTTTGTCCTGCCTATCAACCCTTATCAACACATGACCTGGCAAGAGAGATGTATTTTGGTTGTAGATATGCCCTGCTCTTGAAATACGGAAGTTAGTCTTTTATATGTAATCCTACTTAAATCAAGGTCGGTTAAAAGTTAACATCAGAGAAGAAATGTGGATTAACCTCGAAATGTTCCTGTCCCTGTGGATTCATTGTTAAATTATGAGGACATGGGACTATGAGGATTTGGGACTATGAGGACATGGGACTATATGAGGACGTGGAATATATGAGGACATGGGACTGTGAGGACATGGGACTGTGAGGACATGGGACTGTGAGGACATGGGACGATGAGGATATGGGACTATATCAGGACATGGAAATATATCAGGACATGGATTATATGTGGACATAAGACTATATGAGGACATGGGACTATGTCCTCATGGGACTATGAGGGCAAGGGACTATGAGGACATAGGACTATGTGAGGACATGGGCTATATGACGACATGGGACTATGAGAGCATGGATTTAATGAGGACATGGACTATATGAAGACATGGACTGTGAGGACATGGGAATATGTGAGGACATGGGAATATATGAGGACATGGACTATGAGGACATGGCATTATATGAGGACTTTGGGCCATATCTAATTACAATATGGCAAAGGTGTTATCCGTTCGTGTTTTCTAAGTCCAATTTCACTCGCCCCCCTATGTCGTATTCAGAGCCTGGGCCGCATGTAACCCACAGACCACACCCTCTTCAACAGTAGGGCTTCTGAGGTCAAAATGTATATTAGGACGATGGCACACGCACAAACACACTGACACACACAAGTGAGCAAGCACAACACTATGACAGCGTGATCTGTGGTCTCTCACCTCAATTCTATAAATGTCTCGTCTTTCCCCATAACCCATCGCACACTTCTATATAAACAAGCACACACACACACACACACATACGTCCTTCAGTGTGGGGACAGGCCTGTTGGTGCCAGTAAAAGGGCGGGGTGGGCGGAGTTGTTCAATCAGCTGTTCGACGAAAAAACAGAAAGCCACCGCTCTACTGAGACCCCACCGACCTCCCCCCCACATGAAGGACAGTGTTCTGCTGCCCTGTCATCACTCAGACCACATGACGGCCAGTGAGACAGGTGACCGAACGACCCCGGCCGCAGTGGTGGATGCTCATTGGCCCTTGGTTTGTCGTCCAGTGGTTTGTCATCCCATGGGGGCAGTGACAGGGGGCAGTCGAGGTCAGCCATGTCGTACAGCCACTGTTATGTGTGTGGGTGAGACAGAGTTGGCTAGCGTCCGGCTGCCACAATGTCCAATCAAACACGTTGTACCATAAACACACTCTCGTGTCTGACCAGTCCGGCTCTCCCGGTCCGTGGCTCATTGGAGCCGCCGTGACGGGTCTGCATCGTTATGTGACAACACCCACACATACGACGCTGACATCATGTGTATGGAGTGTGTGTGTGTGTGTGTGTGTGTGTGTGTGTGTGTGTGTGTGTGTGTGTGTGTCTGTGTGTGTGTGTGAGAGATGGCTGGTTCAAGCAGCCTCAGCTGGCCCCAGTCAGACTGATTGGACTCTGGGTGACGCTGCACACCTGTTGCCCAGTGAGTCTTCAAGGTGCACAGGTTAACTCGGCCATCAGCGCGCACACACACTCAGGGGAGAGATTCCCTGCACCGCAACATGGGGCACCAGCTCGTGTGGCGTTGTCTGCAAACTCTTTCAAGAAGCCCGGTCTTCCGACGTCATCCTCCGGCGTCCCTGTGTGGAGGAGCCCAGGTAGAGTCACCCAGGTGGAGTGTGGCAGCCACCCAGGGGGGCGTGTTGCCGTGACAACGCTGCACACCGACCTAGGTGACCTGGGCTGCTTTGACCAGCCGTCACCCGCACCCAATCCACAACGTGTTAACGATATGAACGTGGCGTTACCTCCCGGAGTAGGACGAGAGGCACCACCCCCCCACTGGGCCTGAGCTCAGCTTTCCCGGCCCAGTCCCCTGACTCCTCCGGGGGGGGTCAGGGGACTCGCTGGTCATTTGGTCCAGGGGAGGAGCTCCAGAGACGGGGTGCGTTTGTTTGTCTGCTCGGGGCTGTCGGGGGGTCTGGAGCTGGCTTGTTTATGTTGACAGCCACGCACAGCTCACTGGGGGATCAGGGAGGAGGGGGGGGATTATAAAGGAAGTAAGAATAAGAAGAGCTGAATAGGCGAGGAGACGGAAGGGAGGAAAAGAGGAGAAGAGAAGGAGAAGAGGGCATAAATTGGAGAATGACTGGGGAAGTCAAAAAGGATAGGGTGGGATCGCATTGGTGATGTCATTCCAGGCTGACCCATTGTTTCCGATTATTTCTTGACACATCTGGCCGTATAGAAGAGAAAAGGCCAGAATAGTCCAACCAAAACTGGATAATTGTCTTTGTCCTCATCTGGGACACATTAGAACCATACAAACACGCCTCGCATAAACCTTGACATCGCACGGCTGTCCTCCGGCGCAGAAGAAGAGTTGGTTCATAAACAATCCCGTTATGTTATTGAACGTCCCGTTCAGCCTGCCAAAGTCCGGGGGGGGGGGGGGATCTACCACTTCATTAAGAGGGGGGTCCGGAACGACAAACGGCACTCTGTGACCTGGTGGTATCAGGAAGCCGACGTGTTCAGCTGGTGTTTGGGTGCGCGTCGCCACGGAGACTGACAGAACGGGGCTGTGTTTGTTCCTGCGGTGGGTCTGCTGAGGGGCGCAGAGCGACAGAGGAGGGGGCCCCCGCAGGTCAGGACTTGATGCGGGCCCGTAGGTCCGTCTGACGATGGCAGCAATGTGACACACACACACACACACACACAGCTGGGTCGGCAAAGGCTGGGGAATTTAGTTAGTGTGAATTTGTATACATGTTAATATCAATATACTAGAGTGTGTGCTTTTTCGTTTCTGCATGTTAGTGTGTATGTGTGTGTGTTTGTTTCGTATGTGTTTGTGTGTGTGCGTGTATTTCCCTTGGCTCTTCCCTCCTCTCAAGAGGCAGCAACACACACACACACACACACACACACACACACACACACACACACACACACACACACACACACACACACACACACACACACACACACACACACGCGCTCGCTCGCCTCTGTTTACCTGATAGGATCAGGACTTCCGTAAGCTTGTCATTGTGCAGAGTGTTGCCCTTACATAACATCACCGTCTCCACCACCGCAGTTTGTACACGGCGCCGTAACCTTGACGCCCGACCCGTCACCCACCTCATCACGCCACCACCCAACCCGAGGCCGGGAAATGAATTCCACCCTCATAGCTCATGACACAATTTAGAATATCTTTTCTCTTTTTTCTTTTTCCATGTCAAATATTGACATTGCTCTTGAGGCAAAAATTGCCAACATCAATTATTTTTAACTAACTATCAATACTGGGTCGGGAGGTTGAAGCTTGTCTGGTACTGGCCTGCAGCATATTACTTTATATCTATGATCTGGATCCTTTTTTTAAAGTCGAATGCGCTCAGAAATTCACTCTTTTCCGGGGTTTGCCTCGGGCCAAGCATGGCTGTATGAAGTTCAAGTCACTATTTTTAGAGGCCTTTTATTTAATATGCCAAGTCTTCCTCACCGCTAGATGATAGAATACATTCAGGGAACAGAGGTTCAAGGAGCGGCTCGGTGTGTGTGTTTACCCTGCACTGCCCTCTGCTGGTGGGACACGGTATGAAGGAGCAGATACAAGGCGAAAGCAGGGCCAATTTATTTGGCGTTTGGTACCCAATAGGTCATTCATTTGGTTGCTATTTTCGAGTCTGCAACATGGAATTTATTTATTATATATGTATACATTTTTCTTTGTGCTCTTATGTAATGGAATTCGAAAACCGGCAGAATGGTTTCTTCCTTTTATCTCCTGAGAAACAGTTTGAATTATACCATTTGTGTTGTATTCTATATAGTCTAACTGTCACTCCCCTTGCTCCCCCCCCTCCCCCTCTGTCTCCCTCTCTCTCTAAGAAGAGAAGTCCCAGGGCGTGAAGCGCCCGCTGGCCCTCCACGGCGCCAAGATCCAGCCCAAGTCCCCGCGGCCGCGCCGCAACATCTGGCTCAGCCGCAGCCAGTCGGACATCTTCGCCCGCAAGGCCGCCCGCAAGGTCAACGTGCACGACCCCTACTACGAGCCGCCGCCCTCCCCCTCCTCCCCCGACTACCTCCCCCACCACCCCCACAAGGTCAACCCCTTCAGCGCCCGCGAGGACCTCCAGGGCGGCCGCATCAAGTTCTTCGACGTGCCGAGCCGCTCTGTCTTCTCGCACATGTTTGACCTGCGCTCCCCGCAGGGCAGCTCCTTCCCCTGCGCCTCCTACCTCCTGGCCGGGGCCCCGCCCGCCTCCCCCCGGCCTGAGGACCCCTACGGCTGGCAGCAGCTGCCGGGCCGGGAGTGCCGGTCGCTGCCCGCCTCGCCGCAGCTGTCCCCGGTGCAGGCCTTCCACAGTGTGGCGGGTCAAGCTAACTCTGCTAGCGCAGCCGCCGCCGCCGCCGCCGCGGGGCTAAGCAGCAGCTCGGCCCAGCCGTCGGCCAACAGCCCCGGTGAGGCGGCGCGAGAGGGAGGCGGCCTATGTTCAGTCTGGGGGTTTTGAAAATGTGTTCCATTGGAATGATGAAGACATAGGGAATCATCATTAGTTATTTATTATTATTGATCAAAAACGGATTATTTAGTTTGATTTATTCCAATGAGGTTGTAGTCGGCCCCCACTCCAGCTTAAACTAACCTGTTGACCTTTTCCTCTTCCGGTTCCCCTCGGGGACCACAGCATCTAACGCAAAGGCCGACTCCCAGGTGCTTCTGGGAAATGAAGTCCGTCAGAGATCAGCGCTGGACGCCTGGGCCAAGAAATACGCCGTGGACCAGATCCCGCCGTTCCGCTCACGAATCGCGGCGGGGACGGAGGAGGAAGATGAGGAGGGGCGGTCGAGGAAGACGTCGTCAGAGAGTGCGGGGCTGGTGGACAATGTGTTCGGAGTTGCCCGGTCTCCCAGAATGCCTGGCGGCCATACCGACGGTAGGGACGCCATGGACTGCTCCAGCAGCCGGGGGGAGGAAGAGGCGGAGCAAGGGGAGGGCGGCTGCCCCATGAACGAACTCACACCGCAGGGGCCCGTGGACAACCTGCTACAGCCGTCCCCCCCCCGGGGCCCGCTTCCCCATCCCCAGGGGCCTGAGGGGAGCCCGGGGCCACAGGTCCAACAGCCCGGGCTGTGAGGACATGGACGCCTTTGGAACTGGATTTTAAAGGAACAGTGAGAGCTAAAGAGCAGGAGGGAAGCATCCGCTTGCATTTCAAAAGGGAGGGAGCGCCATCCGGTGTGCTTCACTAACTCTCCTCTCTGACTCCCGCTCTCTGGCGGGAGTCAGAGAGGAGAGTTAGTGAAGCACACCGGATGTAGTCTGGAACCAGATCCCCCTGGGATCTATATTAACGGTGTTCAGGGTGGGACACACGCGTTGGAAACATGATCAATATACTAGAGATTATTTTCTTCCTGAAAGAGGGGTGTGTATATTTAACGAGAACCTATGTAGATTTCTCTTGTTCCTCTCTTCTTAAATGGTTTGTGTGTGTGTGTGTGTGTGTGTGTGTGCGCGTGTGCGTGTGCGTGTGCGTGTGCGTGTGCGTGCGCGTGGAGCCTGAACCAGTCTTTGGTACTTAATTAATATTGTCCTTTTTAACGTTGTTTCTTACTCAGAGAATCTGCTTGAAATTTAACTGAAAAAGAAACCAAACCCAAATCACTTTATAACTCATCAATACAGTTTAAAAAATAATACATGCATATAAAAGGGCTTTTATATGAAGATATTTCTTGGGCTACATAGGTCCTTACATCTTTTGACCTGCTAGAGATGCATGCTCCTAGAAGGTCGGAGATCGGTTGCGACTACTCTGGTCTGTTTCCCCTATAGCAGCTCAAGTGTGATTGCGTAATGTCTTGTGAGGCCTAATGTCTAATCTCATGTCCCAGTAAAACCAGCCAGATGACACTTTCAGGAAACAGAACTAAAATAACTACTGCCGAGTAGTATTCATTTGATTCGTTCTTATATACATTACTTTTGGCAATCTTCAGTGGGGACATTTTCAGGGTTAGTTTAAATTATTAGTTTAATTCAAGCACTTTCAGGTCCAGATTCTCTACTTAAGGGCTTCCTTTGATTGGCACTTTTCCAATTCTGCCGACTTATTCAATAGGCAAACTAATTGCACTTAATGCCGACTGTTAATAATCGTATCACTACATTTCTATGCATAAATGTATTCAGGAGATGTTCTATTTTTTTGTATTTATGACAAACTGCTCTAAACGTCTTACTATGTGTATGTGTAAATGGTTTGTTGTTGACCTGACTTCCATGAATGGTGACTGAGATGTTAATTAGATATGAACCCTTATCTCGTGGTTTCATGCTAGTCTGCTTTCGTTTAAATGTAAAAGAATTCAAGTAAACCAAAGCAGTTTATATTAAAGACGTGTAAGAAATGTGTACAAAGAATACATGTTTTAAATAAATGTTGAGCTTCTTGCTTCTATTTTGGCCTTACTTACTGCCCATACGAAGAGTTACATTGTGTATTACTAATGTGACCACATGTAATCAAATATAACTTCCACAATCCTGTTTCAGCAGGTATTAAAGTGTGAAGAGTACTTAGAACAACAAAGGGCAGACTGTTTATTATTTAAATCATCATTTGGACAAACTAGGGCAAAAGACCAAAATGAGGTTGAATAATATTTATATCCTGATGTTTCCTGTTGACATTAAAAAAGGCTTAGCATGTAAAGAATGTTCTCTGAAATGATAAACCTGATGCAGAGAAAATGGTGCTCCTGTAATACTGTAATTACTCTCTCCTAAATAAAAGAACAACAGGAAATGGCAATATAAAGTTGCCACACCAAATATTAAGATACAAATCATTGGAGATTTCGAACATAAAAAAATCGACTGGAAAGAATTGTCAAGCGGTTCTTATCGGCTTTTAGATTCTCTAAGCAAAGACTTTGATACAAAACGCCCTGTCCAGGTTCTGCTACCGTCCACCGGCGCATCAATCCCAAGAGAACAGAGTAGCAGACCCCTCAATGAACAGACCAAACATTAAATCCCATTCATGTATATGATCAACACACCTGTGTTGACCCTACCATCCTCCCAGCTGAAGCAAAAAGGCTCCTCTCAACCCAAGCCGCCTCTGACGTGACCCACAGCTACTCCCCGTCCTGCTGCTGCTGCGGCCCGGCCTCCAGAAGGGTGCTGGCCACCCTCTTGCCCCACACCAGCTCCATCTTCAGGGTGTGGGCCTTGGACGACTTGGAGAAGGAGCTCTTCACGATGTGGAGGGGCGCGGCCTTCCCGCTCAGATACACCTTGTTGTGGCAGGCAGGCAGGACCCGGTCCTTCTCCCCCTCCGTCTTCTTCTTCCCGTCCTCTTTGGCGTCCAGGGCGCAGGCGTAGGCGAAGATGTAGGCTGTCATGAAGGCGTCGAACCCGGCGCGGTGCGTGCCCCCCTCCAGTCTCTTCCTGCTGGCCTCCGCCGCCGCCGCCGCCTTCGCCTCATCGTCGGTAACAGTCTGTTTCTTCACCTCGGCGACGGCGGGCGTGGCCTTATCTGTGATGTCGTCAGGGAGCGCACACGAGCCGTTTCCGGTGAGTTCCGCAGGAGGGGGCTCCGTGCGTGCTACCGGGTCCCCGATGGACCCGTCCTGAGAGGGTCTTTCGGCCGGGTCCAGTTCCAAGTGGGCGATCTTGCTTGCCCTCCGCTCCTCATCCTCCTCCTCCTCCTCCTTCTTTCGCTCCTCCTCTCCTCCTCCTTCTGCTGCTGCTCCTCCCTTCCTCTTGTCCCTCCTTTCCCTCTTCCTCTTCCTCTTGGACTTCTTGTCCATCCCCAGCTTCTCGTCCTGCAGGATGATCAGGTCCGTGTCGTGGGAGGAGGTGCATTCGCTCCCGTGGGGGCACCATCCGAACGCCTGCATGTGAACGGTCATGGTCACTACGACATACGTACAAACAGACCCCGCCACAATCTGCAGATTCCCTCATTCTCTAACTTCGTTACCAAATGGCTATTTTGTATTTTCTAGGTTTCTATTTGCAACGCTCCAAAGCATAGAACAGCATAAAAAGCATTGAGTAGAGACAGAGAGACAGAGACAGAGAGACAGAGGCAGAGACAGAGAGACAGAGACAGAGAGAGACAGAGAGACAGAGGAAGAGACAGAGACAGAGACAGAGAGAGAGGCAGAGTCTTGGGTCTACTCACAGAGAAGCGCTGGCAGACCTCCTGCTGTCCGGGGGACGGGGCCACGGCAGGACACACTCTGTAGTCCACATAGCTGGACATGTGACCGCCGTAATGACAGAACTCTACCAGCAGATGGGGCCCCGGGCCCCCAGCCTCCACACCCCGGCTGTTGTCCAGTTTACTGAGAGAGGGAGAGGGGGAGATGGAGCGAGTGTGAGGAAGAGGTAGATCATAGGCAAGAAAGTTACAGGAGAGAGAGGTCCCTTTTTGCCTGCGGCTATATTACAAAAATTCCAGAGATATTTCTCTGACATTCAGCCTTCCCATTGATGGATGACTGTAACCCTCAGTAGCAAGCACTTTCCTCCCCAGAAGATTATTTTAGGTGGAATTTGACTATCTGTACAATTCCTTTAGTCAGTCGACAAAGAGTGACTTCAGATGTTGGCTTATAGGGAGCAGGTAGAGGTTAAGGCTTAACGGTGTCTACATGTAGGCGGCAGACATTGGGGATCGAACCCAGAACCTTTCAGCTGGGTGTACTCACCAAACATACTCACCACTAGACTATCTCCCCCCGCCGCCGCCACCCGGCAAACACCACAACATAATACAATAAACAGTCGACTGCGAGTAAACCAAACGCACGCAGCAGCACCCACCACTTCTTGTAGGCATACTCCAGGTAGGAGGCGGTTTGGCGCAGCTCAAACTCTGAGGCGTATTTGGTGTCGTAGATGCCAGCGGGGAACATCTCAGACAGGTCAGCCGTGAAGGTGGTGAGACGCTCGGGGAGGTGGGAGTAGAAGCACTGCACACACACACACACACACACACACACACACACACACACACACACACACACACACACACACACACACACACACACACACACACACACACACAATGTAACATTATGTTTGGAAGACTGCAGACATGTAGCCTGACATCGCCAGGCTGATTCGCAATTATCGACCCAAAACCAGCACCCTACCCACTGCTAAGCCCAGTAATATGACGGTGCTGAACTGCAGAGGAGGGCCAGAGAGTACATGAGGACAGGAGAGGTAGAGAGACATTACCTGGTAGAGGAAGGCCATGTCTATGAGTCCATTGTGGAGCACCAGGGGTCTCCTGGCTCGGAGCAGCTCAGTGAACAACGACCTCACGCTGACCCCATGGTTGTCTGCCCCTCCCTGAGGAGAGAGAGAGAGAGACAGAGGGGTAGATTAGAGCTGAATGGTTTACTCAAATAGTTCCGGTATCTTGAAACAATGTAAACTTTATTTCAGTTTGTTTGCTGGTTTAGAGAGACTGAATGCGAGTGTGAGTGTGTGTGTGTGTCTGCCTGTGAGCCCACCTTGTTGTTGCCCTTGCAGTAGGGGACTCCCTGGGCGTACTGCTTGTTGAAGTCGAAGCCGTGCTGCACCAGGAAGCGGACCGACTGGGGTTCGATCATGTACTCCTCCGAGCAGAGTAGCGTCAGGTTGTACACCTGCACCAGGTACGAGTCTGCGGGCTGACCGGGGAGACCAGCAGGTATTAAGAGGGTGGATCACAAGTGTAACAGCATGCGTCAACACCTGATCCATCTTCATTCATGTCAAGATGCCTACGGGAGGAGATTGTATTGATGGGAATGTTTGGTATTGGTTGTATCGTTAAGGGTGGTAAATTCTCGCTGAAGCAGTAATATGTGTTATGATGTTGATTTGCTGTCTCAATAGCTTCCTCAAGAGAGCAGGAAATGTGAGATTTGCACATTCATTACTAAGAGAAATACAGGCATTTAAACACAACATTAATTAATCACTCATAGTGGTTAACTGGTTATTAGGGATTGATAAACTAACTAGAATACTTTTGGGGTAGTTAGCATGAAGCTATAAGCTTCCTGACCGGTAAAGACAGGTTAGTAAACACCACAAGGAGCCCGCCTACCCCGCCATCACACGACATCACTTCCTCTCGAGCCAGAACCAGGTCGGCCAACTCATTAGTGCTGTGTGACGCAACCAGCAGTGAACATTCACCATCGTTCTCTGGCCTAACATCTAAGAGTGCCGTGCATTGCTGTGTTTGTGTCATTGTTTGGGACAAAGAGTCCAACGAGGATATTCAACTGAAAACGTCACAAATGTTTATAATTACATGAGATGGAGATTGAATAGACTGTAAAAGACAGGTAAGTAAAAACCACAAGACACCTAGAAGTGTGTTTGCCACTCTTTATCCATGTGTGTGCATGAGTCTCTAGGTTTGAACCTTGTTGTCGAGCTTCTTGTAGCAGGCGATACCCAGGGAGAGGATGGATCGAGAGCGGGCCGCGTGACATATTGCCTTGTAGCGGTCCTCGATGCTTCTGTAAAACACCACAACGAGAAGAAATGCAAGTTTAAGGTGTGGCACTTGATCACTCACTTAATTGTTGCACAAGAGCAAAGGGTAACTCACTCGGCCAGCAGTGCTTTTCTGTTTCCTAGACCACTCAGCTCCTGAAAGAAAAAGCAGAAATATATATATGGCTTGAATTTGAGTTATTTACAACTCTGCAATGTAGTCTAATACCTGTAGAATAAAATCTAACGATGAAATGAGTGCACAACCAATTATTAGTCTTGTAAAGCTAAGGATAGGATTTTAAAGAGGCAGTTTTAACAGAGGTATCTTTGGTTGACATCAGCACCACTTACTGTGTCGATGGCGATGAAGGAAGATGTTTTGATGGCGAGCACCATCGCAGGCCACAGCTCTTTAAAATTATCATTCTGAACATCGATGACTGGAACTACCATCGAGGACGCCATGGGTGCCCTTGGAACTCTCTGCTGCTAATTTTAAAGTTAACTTCAATTGGAGAAGTATAATTATTATGAACTTTTCACACCAAAATACATGAGGCAGTCAGTGGAGCCAACCTTAAAACGTAAGTAATATTAGTACATTAAAAACGAGTTTGTCAGTGATGATCTCTGTGGTATAGAGTCATTAGATATCGGTGGCCGGCTGAGGACTCATACATGTAATTATCTTAATAATAGCCTTCATTTCTTACTTATCTTCAATCCTAACAGTGCAGCATGCAACTGTAAACACTGCAGCGTGCTTTCCGGGGTCCTGTGGCAAGAAACCGAAAGCAGCTGGCATAAATCCTGAACGTTAAATAACTATTTATAGGCTGAATGATGCATTTTTTAAATATGTATTCATAAATTCTGTCTTTAATAACTATATATTATTTTTTTAATCATATTAACGATAATTATATATTTCTCTATTTTTGAAATACAGTTTTGACACAGGCGCATACATGGACGATTCATATACCCTACGTCACTAAGAACCAACCGTCGAGGACAAGTGCGCCATTTTGGCTCAAACAAAGTCAGTAGCATATCTTTTCCTCCCTAATAATCTCAAACGACAGGCTTTTACAACTTTTAAAATATGTTAACTCAAGGACGTTTGTTTAACCGAAGCTGGCATTTCACGCCATCAACATAGTGCGTCTTGTTATCCCTTGAAAGTAACTTGACACACTGGCTCAGAGATTGAGCCCAGCTGTGTTGACCAGACCCAGAGCCTTACCGGGTTCTGGCTCTGTGTTGACCGGACCCAGAGCCTTACCTGGTTCTGGCTCTGTGTTGACCGGACCCAGAGCCTTACCTGGTTCTGGCTCTGTGTTGACCAGACCCGGAGCCTTACCTGGTTCTGGCTCTGTATTGACTAGAGCCTTGGACCTGGCTCTGGCTCTGTATTGACCAGAACCTTTGGACCTGGTTCTGTTTTGAGCAGACCCGGAGCCTTGGACCTGGTTCTGGCTCTGTATTGAGCAGACCCGGAGCCTTGGACCTGGATCTGGCTCCACCATGGGTGGCTGCTCTGCTCCGAACTGTTCCAACTCCACCACCATAGGGAAGCAACTGTTTAGGTTCCCGAAGGATGCGGAGCGCAGGAGGATCTGGGCCGTGAACTGCCGACGGGACTTCGAGCCGCCGCCTCACTCCAGACTGTGTCAGGTAGGAGGGACCTCTGTATGTATCATGTCGAATAATGATGTGCACCTACAGAGGGGATGACATTCATTTAATCACAATGACATCACCACCATTCAAGATTGAGGCAGGCCGTGGGCCATATAAACGGGGGAGGGTCGCAATGAATGACGCGTTATGTAGCTACAATCCCAATGTTTACATCACGTTCATGTGTTGTGGATGTCAAGTCCGGAAATGATTGCATTTTGCGAAATAAAATCCAACTGGAAGTTGTGAGCGGACGGTTCTCCGTCATGGTCATCTGTACTGGCAATCAAAAGCCATCAAACAGGAATAGCTTCACATCTTCTCTGTGATATGAAGGGTCCACCGGCCCTTTGCTAGATGGATACCAAACGTTTTAGTCAGGGTAAGAATATTTACTTGTATTAAGCAGACACTTTTATCCAATGTGTTTCTAGTGAATACAACTACATGTCCTTAATGAGCAGCTTGCGATTAGCCGTCCTGCTCAGGGATCAGCTGTGGACGCCCTAGCCACTTCACAACACCTCATAAGTTCCATTTCTCCTCAGGATCATTTTGAGCCGAGCCAGTTCGAGGAGGTTGCGAGATCTCCCGCCGGTGGCAGGAAGTTAAGACCCAACGCTATCCCTACTCTCTTCGGCCTCCAGGAGCCCCCCTACCCCGCCATCACACGACCTCACTTCCTGCTTCCTCTCAAGCCAGAACCAGGTCAGCCAACTCATTAGTGCTGTGTGACGCAACCAGCAGTTCTCCATCGTTCTCTGGCCTAACCTCTAAGAGCACCGTGCACCGCTGTGTTTGTGTCATTGTTTGGGACATAGCGTCAAACCTAGCGTTCAATGTCGACTCAAAACGTCCTAAATGTTTAGAACCACATGAGACGTAGTTTGGAATGGTTCTGTTGTTGTTCATGCTCTGGGGCTCCAGTGGAGAGAGAGCTGGGTTTTGAGGAGCACGGCTACGCCAGACACACCCCCCTCCCCGGGATGCTGATGATGATGGAGGAGGAGGAAGAGGAGGGGCACAGCGAGGCGCACCACTGCAAACAGTGTCTGCTCCTCAGGAGACGACTGGAGCAGGAGACGCACACCTCGGCCAGGCTGCGGAAGGAGGTGCGTCATTTCGCTATACCCTGGCTCCCTTTCCATATCTCTCTCCCTTTTTTTTTTTTGTCTGCCTCGGTTCCTCTCTCCCTCCCCCTTTTCTCTATCTCCCCCCCCCTTCTTTCTTTTTCCCCCTACTCCCACCCCTGTTTTTTTTTTTTCCTCTTCCCAACTCCCCTTCACCTTCTCCACCTTCCCTTCTGGCTGCCCTTAAGGTTCTCACTCAGGTTTTCCTGCTCCCTCTCTGTCCCCCTCCTCCCTCCCCTCAGCTGGACGAGGTGAAGAAGCGCCTGTTCCGCCTGGACCGCATGGAGCGGGGCCTGCAGGGCTTCCTGTACGAGGACCAGGTGCGTGCACTGTCGCTCAGCAAGCGCTCCCGCCGCGCCGTCTGGTCCCCGGAGACGGTCGCCAAAGCGGGCAAGCTGCGGCGCGCCGTGGGCAACAAGGGCTACGAGTACCTGCGGGAGACGGGCTACCCGCTGCCCTCCTACCGCACGCTCTGCAACCGCCTGGAGACCAAGATCACCGTGACGACGCACCTCAGCTGCGAGGAGCTGGCGGAGCTGGGCCTGGGCCTGATGCCCCCGCCCTCGGCCTACAGCCCCACGGGGGTGGGAGGGGTCAGGGAGGAGGAAGAGGAGGATGACGACGGGGTGGTGGACCAGCTCATAGGGGTGTTGTCCTGAGAGAGGCACCGGCTCAGAGACTATTGCGGTGTTGGGTGCTAAAAAAGGATGAGAAGGGCCCCTTGTTGTTCCTCGATTCTAAGACGCAGAGCAGTACGCAGGGTTTTTTGCTGAGGAGTCACAGTGAAAACTCTTGGCTTTACATGACGTAAGGCTTCAAACCTGTTGTTCAGGCCCGTCCCGGCCTCGGCATGATCCTACGTCAGACTGACAGGTCTGTTTGGTGCTGAGGACGATGGGCTGCTCGGCCTCATACCTCCCTAACTACTACACTAACCTGGACAGGAGGTGAGCATGTTCTGAATGGCTCCTCCGCGCCACGCTTGCCATTGTTGCTGTTGAATGAACGTGTGGGACTCTAGCACTATGAAGCTGACTATAGCCTCTGGGCCGGGCCGACTGCCATCAGATGGAGCTCAGAGGGGGAGAGGATCTGAGCCTGCTGCTGCTGAGGACACCCTTGTACCTTGAACCTCCCAGTACGCTATGGAGGTTCCTCCGGGTGGAGGTGGGGCTTGTTTACATGTCTAATTTGCACAAAGGCGTGTTGTTGTCACTGCTGAGACTGAGATGATGTTAGGTTGGAGACGTGGTGAATGTTTCACTGGGCAAACAGTGATGTTGGGGACACATTTGTGTTTTTTGGCTTCTTACCTAACATTGTTGAGTAATATAGTTTTAATCATCTGGCAAGCTTTACTGACAAAATACGAAAATACGATTATTTTGAAAGAAAGCTGAAAAAACTGTATTGCAATCTGTATCGTAATGTATCCTTTGACTTCCGAAACACTGGTTTCAATTTTCTGTCAAATTTTGCAATACAAGGACATCAATGTACTTAACTGGGGGTAATCACCCATTTCAAGCAGTTGCAAAAGCTTTCTCATTTAAAGACTTTGTACCCACGCTGGTGTTGGTGTTTGCTTATGCTTGAATCACCAACTACATCAACAATACATTGCTATCACATAAGAATGTGTGTTTGATGGATTTTGAGATGAATTGTGATGGAGTATCAACGATGTTCAATGATTGTAATGATACAGTTTGAATTTGAGTACAAATTCAGGCTTGGATGAATGAAGATTGAGTTGTTTGTGGTTCAATCTACAGAGTAATGAGGTTGTGTGTGTTTGAAAGATTCTGTCACTGGTTAATACCAATAAATACATAAAAAAAATCCAATAATGATTTGTCAGTGAGTTTATTGACCTTACCTTAATGTATACAAATGAAGCGTCTTGCTTGCTGAAAAAGAATTAAAACTAGAACAAGTTGATGGGCATAAACAAACCAGGTATTTGGAACAATGACCCCTGGGCATCCGGCCTGGCATTGCCATTCCTTCAGTGTTTGTGTGGCACACACACTGATTGGCACTATCATCAAAGATGGTTCACAGTGTATGTTTGTCTTGTTATCACGCCTACTCTTACACAAACTGTCAGTTCATGTTGTTCGCAGTAGGACAAACATTGCACCAGAATAGGGTCAATATTTTAAATGTTTGTGTGCCTGTGTGTGTGTGTGTAGGGGGACTTGATTGTGACGGGGGTCCTGGCTCTAGCCAAGGTCCTTAAAAGTTTCCTATCTAACTAGGTCCTGCGGCTTACTGCTGGGCTTGTCCAACGCCTGGCTTGCTGGATGTACTGAATGTTAAACATCAACAGGGGAGAATGCTGATAGAGTGGTTATCATCTCTCTGCTCAAACAGAGCTTTACAATTGAGTCAAAGGTCAAACAAAAACGTTTGACACCACAACATTCATCCAAAACACACAGGCAAAATGGCGATGTGGACCTGGTCAGAATTAAAAAACAACGTAAAACCGTACTTAATTGTGCACTATTTGGGATTGTTAATTGCATGTTATCTATGTAGGTTGTTGGGATGTCCAGAATACAGTATTGGCTTAAAAATGTTGGACAAATTCACTGCTGTCTGTCTGTTTGCTGTCTGCTTACTCATCTCTTTCTCTCTCCCCCTCTCTCAGCCCCCCCCCCCCCCCGCCTCCCTACACACCCCGAAAAGGGCTTAAAACCAACCAGTGGTCCCGCCTGTGTTTATTGGTGACAGAGCAGGAGACACAACACACAGGTCAGTGGGAATCTGTTTCAATACACACACAGTAAGAGTTATTATTGTTCTATTCAGCTTTGATCAAATTCTTCGCCTGTCAGTGCATCGAAGGAGAAAATATTCTCATGCTACATACACGTGGTGTTTCTCAGGGATGACGATGGGATTGATTTAAAAACTCTATAAACCTTGAATTATGAATATCTGAATATATCTATAAATGGATTGTCTATTTGCTATCTGTGGGTCAGGAATCATTTGGTCAGTGGTTCACGTGAAGTTTGTTTGAGTATTCAACCTAAGTGCTGTTATTTGTTTATTTCATTTCATAATCTTTCTCAACATTTATCTGTAAATCGTCTTTTGGCCCTCTCTCCCACACCTCCAACAACTCCTTAGATTCTTAATCCATCCTGCCGTCTGTCTGTCCTTCCGTTTGTTGTTCCACCTCTAACTGGTTCATGTCTAGGCCGCGTTCCACACGGGAGGGCAAAGACAATGGTGGTTTTACTTTTTAATTAGTTCCGCATCAGACGGAATCAGCCCAGCCAGCCAGGGTAAAGCTCTGCCTGCTTGCTGATTGTGTGTTCCTGCTGGCAAGCTGAGGGATTTAGGCTGGAAGCCAGGAGGAGGGCCCCTAGAATCGTGTGTGTGTGTGTGTGTGTGTGTGTGTGTGTGTGTGTGTGTGTTGTGTGTTGTGTTTCTGTTGTGTATTAGCCTCCAGACACTGTCAAAGCCACTCGGTTAACTATAGCAAGCTGTGTCTCATGCAGGGGTTAAACTTTGTTATTTTATGGTTTTCGCAATCGGTTAAACTAGCCACTAAAGTAGTCATTGATCCATGGATGATGGCAACAGGGAAAGAGATTGACAAATTTATATACAGTATTTAGGGTTACCTTACCTATCCATGATAGCAGCTCAAAGGTCCTAGGATCAGTACCACCCCCCCAATCTTGACACTGTCTAACCCCTTCCTGCTCCTGATGACCTGTCTGTGCATAACACATGTTTAACTTTGGTCCTGTTTGTGCTCTGCAGCCTAGTCTTGCCCGTGTCCTGCGCAGAAAGGATGAGGTGTCTCCTACCTCTGTGGCTGGGAGCCAGTCTGCCTGGTCTACTGTGGGCCGCAGCGGTCCTTTTGGTGGAAGGGGACAGCGACCCCTCCAGAATCTGCAAGCCTGCCCCCCATTGGGAGGTGGGAGGAATAGCACCCATGCCAGAGTTGCTGGGAAGTGTAGTTGTTGTGGCGCTGCTAAAGGCCAGCTGACAGTTCTGTCTCACACAGGCGTCCAAGTAAGCTGAGATCATGAATGATGCATTTCTAGAGCTTTTTATTTTTATCAAACATTTCGAAACCTATTGTTAAACAAAACCCCTTGCGTTATTGCTTTGTGAAATTACAAAACCAGCTTATTATGCAAATTCCTCTTTGACTATTATTGTGACTCTTCTTGAGGATTGGACACCTGCGTGAAAAGCTGAGCCGCAGCAACCTAAACGACGTGGCATTCATGATCGTGAACGAGCGTGAGTTCCAGTCCCGGGCCATGTACTGGGAGCTGAAGAGGAGGGCCCCCCCTAACGTCCCCGTCTACCAGCAGGGCCCTTTACAGGACGACGTCTGGGAGATCCTCGATGGAGACAAAGACGACTTCCTTGTGTATGACAGGTAAAGAGGAAGTGGATGCGTCATGACTTCCTGGTGTACATCAGGTAAACAGAAAGTTGATGGGTCATGACATCCTGGTGTACATCAGGTAAACAGGAAGTGGATGCGTCATGACTTCCTGGTGTTTGACACGTAAACAGAAAGTTGATGGGTCATGACTTCCTTGTGTACATAAGGTAAACAGGAAGGGGATGTGTCATGATTTCCAGGTGTACAAGAGGTCAAAAGGAAAGTGGCAATTGATTAGAAAAAGAAAATCCATTTCAATTTGCATTTCAAAGTACATTTTCTATATTGTATTCAATACATTTCGCTATTTAGCTTTGCTGTCAGACCACCATCAAATGTATTTCTCTCTCTCTCACTCCCTCCCCTGATGCACAGGTGTGGTCTCCTGACCTTCCACATTGTGCTACCCTACAGCCTACTCACCCAGCCCTACGTGGAGGCAGCCGTGAGGGCCACCTCCCTCAAAGACATCTGCAACTGCACTGTTAGTCTCACACACACAAACACACACACACACAAACACACGCACACACACACATAACAAACACACACGCACACACTGATTTGAAATAATTAAAATATTTATTTAACTAATAATCAAAATATACATTACATGTGACCTTGTTGACATGCGGTATTTGATCCCATTCAAGGAGACCTTACTCAGTGGTTCGATGGGGAATCGAACAAAGATGTCAATGAACAGTAACCACACAGCCGACAGAGACACTACACTACCTTCTCATCAGCCTCCTCATATTCATCATCCCCATCGTCAACATTATCCTCACTATCATAATGGTCAGCAGCAACAGCATCATCGTCATCAATTTGACCATATGAATCACACTCATATTTCTCATCAAAATCATTCCTCAATGCATCGATCATAGTCATAATCCCAATCTTTTTTAAAGTCACAATCATAATCGCAATCATCAGGAAAATTAATGATGACAATGTGTTTTCTTGTATGGTCATGGTGCATTTCATCAAATAATATTTTTCCCACAATACAACCCTCTATATTCCTCTTTCACAAAACGAACAAACACTAAAATAGGTCTTTGCAAAGAACCGTATGGAAATTAAACAACAAAATCGGTTAATATTGACGTTGCTACTTGTTACTGGGTAATGGATGGCAGTTTTGCCGGTGGCTATTGTTCCTATTTGTGCCCAGATCTTTCCTCCTCTGTCTGGGTTCAGCAGCATCCAGGCTTGTCTTCAGTTCTCTCTTCCATTAATGAAGTCTACCATGTTAAACCTGCTGAAAGGAGTCTGTAGACTGATGTGTGGAGAGAGACAGGAGCTAGCCTAGATGTGAGCTAAAGCTACAACGAGTCATGGAGGGTCTCTGGGCCTAAACAGAGCAAAACCTCAGAAAAATAACTATCCTGTGTCCAAATAGAACACCAATGGTCAACATAAATCATATATTTTAAGAGTTATAATTTGTAAATACAAGTAGCCTCATCTCGAAATTGTGTTTTCCCATTCTGTAATTACAGTTGCTAAATATAAAGTGCCTAGTGGTTGGTAAAGATTGTATTCATATTCAAATGTATGTATTTTATTGAGTTTATTTTGAAGCCATTTATGTTGCAAATGAATATTGTTGTTGTTTCAACTAGTCTCAAGAAATTCCTAATTTTGGTACATCATCCTATTTTGCTTTGTCTCGGTATCAAACATTAGATCAATTAAATTAAATTAAATTAATGTTGAATATGCCGACATTTTAAAGAAGCCTATGTTTTTTGATTTTGATTTTGAACTCTTTCTGTCATTAATCCTTATGGGTTAAGTAGTATATACATATTCAAATAGGCCTGCGCGTTTTTAGCTTTTGGAATCCATTCTTAATTGATTGGTTGTCGCTGCGCTGGTGGGACCGCAAGAGGGCAGCACTGTCGTGTTTACAACGTTTATTTCAACGTCCAGAGCAGTGGACCAATACAGGAATGAAGGCCATTCTTGCCTTAACAAGGTTTTCATTTCTTACTTTAGATTTTTTTTCTATCTTTATTTACGAACATTTAGGTATACGTTCTTACGATTATCGCAAACCATCGTAAAATTGACTAGAATGGCTATTATACCACGGGAGGCTGGAAAAGGTGGGTTCATGACAAAACTAATAAAAACGCATTTGAATTGGTCAAAATCGTATCATTAGGATTAATGAAGACGGAATAAGTGTACATTGAGACGCGCTCCAAAGCCTTTCTATATTTAAATGGTAATTTGATCATATTGCCTGCTATATCATTACGGAGAGCCTAAATTATGCTAACCGGGTGACCAGTTTCCTCAACTGTCCTCAAGTTAAACCCGTCATACGCATGCGTAGGCCTGCAGTCTATGGACAGGTGGAGATGAAATAACAACTAAAACAGCTATTGGTTTTCTAATTCACAGCCTCTTCTTGTCAGCGAGTGGACAGACAACAGGGACACTGGCAATGACGGTGAATATATTTAAAGGAACATATTTTTATATTTAATGATTAAGGATCAACATTTCAACCGACATTTGTGTATATTGTACCCAACGAAGCAGTCAATTCACACATCAACTGTGTGTCCACACAAACATAAGAGCAGGCTTTAGATTAAAATAGATTAAATTGCACTTTATCAATCACTCAACATGGGCTTTAGTTGTAACAGCAGCCAAACACACACACAAAAGTTTATTTTTTAAGAAGGAGGGATTATATGAGGGCCCCAAAATGTCCAGGATAATTCACACGTGAATAATCCACATATCTGGCATTATATAACAAGACCAAAACCTGACCCTGTAAAATAAGAAAGATGTGAATTCTTAGAGAAAGAGAGATAGATGGATTATGGATAGATAGATTAATGGATGAATGATAGATAGATGGATGGACTGAATAGATTGATAAACAGAGTGAAATACGAATAGCGCTAGATGGAGATAGATATTGCGTCTGTCCATCTCTATCTAGATGAACGGCGTTAAATGACAGAAAGGTGGGTTAGAAATGGATCACTAATTGATTGATTGACATTTGTCCATGTCATAACATAAAGTGGGAGGGGGCCATGTCCCACCAACATGGGCACACCTCTCTTACTTCACACCATCTGCCCTCTCCAATGTGTATGTGCTTGGTCAGCCCAGCCCCATGCGCTCATGAATACACGCACACACACATACATACATATATATCTGGGTATATAAATATATATAGGTCAATTCTGTGGCCCCTGTCATGGTAGAGGCCCCTGGGGGCCTTCTGGAGCCCTCGCTTCTGTTTGCTCTGAGTGACATCACCAGCAGTGAGGTGACGCTAATGAAGTGTGTGTGTGTGTGTCTGTGTGTGTGGGGGTCAACATGCATTATGTGTGCGTTGTTAGATGGGGTGGGGTGAAGTTAGTAATTACTTTATACATTGACTGTTCGGGATGGTGGAGAGGGTGGCTGCACACATAATGATGCAATGACCACCGACACGCATACACGCAAGCACACACATGCATGCACACACGCACACACACACACACACATATATCTACATATATGGGGTGTTATATAGGGCCGCGGACCTCCATATGTGTAGATGGATTATGCGCTAGCTGTGAAACAATAGGCCCATATGTGCAGTCGCCCACAGCCCAGCCGCTTCATTAGGACTAATGTGTTTATTAAAGTAAATTCGATTAGCAGCTTGTTAAAGCTAAGGGGCTAGGGGAGTGTAATGTGGATCAGGGGGGATGCCGACCATGTCCCATACAACACATAATGGCACTGTTTGTATCATGTGTTTTATGCTTTATGAGGCTGTTAGCTGTGGCTAAAGGCTTTGGGTAACAGTCTGAGAGCCCCTATTTATGAAGCAGTGGTCTGTAATTATAAAATGTTGCATTCTCATCATTTGCATAAATCAACATTTTTCTTGAATGTTTTTCTTTGTTCGTTCGTTTTCCACTTTGCTTGAACGTTCCAGTGTGTGTTGTCATCACACACAGCGTGTGATGTGACATCACACACTTTGCTTTCTATCCATCTTCCTGTTTGTCTGTCCTTCCTGTCTGTCAATCTATCTATTTATCGTTCTGTCTAACTATCTACCTGTTTATCTATCAGTCCGTCTGTCCTTTCCTCTGTTTGTCTGTCGCTCTGTCTGTCTTTATCTTTATCTATCTGGCTATCTATCTGTGTCATCCCCTTCCCCCTCATGTCATTAAGGGGGATAGAGACCAGGGCTTCTGCCAAATTGAAATAAATCCCACCCAGACCTCCCCCTCTCTTCCTCCCTTCGCGGTTCCCCCCTCACTCCCCTCCTCCTCCTCTCTATCTAATTGCTTTCTGAGACGCTTGGCTGCTTCCTGTTGTCGTTAGCTTATGAGCTGTGAGATCCAATCAGCCTTAAGCCCCTCCTCTTCTGTTAGAGGGAAACCCCGCCCATCGTTCTCAGTCCCCACCCATTTTTATGAGGTGGACACTTGAACACACCAACCCACAACAGTTGGTACTTCTTGTGTCTTTAACTGGCATAAACATAAAACACAAGCAAACAAATGCAATCAGAATATTTAAATAGGGGAAGGCATGAGAAAAATATATTGAATGTTGGTAGTTGGTAGCTGTAACTACTTCTAAATGCAACACTACAACATACATCAACCATGAAGGAATCTTTTGCATCAATCAATCGGTACATCTATTCCAATCACTTGCTTTAACAAGGGATTTTAAAGCAACAGTTATGATGACTAGCTTGACGAAAATACAATTAAAAAATCAGTTGGAGGGGTTGTTGGGTGGGGGGGATGGAGTCACTAAAAGCACACCACCTACTCTCTGGCCCCATGGAGGGACCCAATCACAGACCAGGATACAGTCACATGTTCAAACGTACGCTGTATACATGCATAACCCACGCATGAGTTGACACTATAACACAACACGCTTTACAGCTCGTGACATTAACACAATGAACCGTTAACTACCATCTGTATTCCTTTATGCCTCTTTAGGTCTTTACCTGACCCAAAGAAAAAAAGAAAAAATTACATCCACAACATATATATAACAATAATAATATAATATCAATAATAATGAAATTAATTATTCCTTTATTTGTATAGCACCTCAAAGCAGATTCCAAAGGGCTTTACAGAACAATATAATGCCACCAGAATAAAATACATAATATATAAGACAGTCCACACACTAACAGTTAAACACACTAAAATCAGTACTAAATCATAATATAATAGACAGTATGCAGTAATAGCATCACATAGTAGAAGCCATTTTGTAAAGATGAGTCTTAAGGAAGGAAATAAAGCAGGGACAGACTAGGTTTGCCTATATAGTATGTGCACGTCTCTACGTGCATTTGTGTGAGTGTGAGTGTGAGTGTGAGTGTGTGTGGGGGGGGGGGTGGATGGATGTAGCATGATTGCCAGGGTGTGCTGAGGGTGCTTGAGGCTGAACCACACTGGCTTGTTCCTCCAAGAGGGTTAACAAGGGTCCGTAGAAATCCCCCCTAGGAGAGCCCTTCACCACGCCAAGCTACTCTAATCAGACAGGGACTGTCTCCCTCTCTCTCTGTCTGTCTCTATACCTCTCTCTCCTTCTGTCTCTATACCTCTTTCTCCTTCTCTCTCGGTCTGTCTCTTAAGCTCCCTCCCTCGGTCTCAACCTCTCTATCTCCCTCTCTGTCAGTCGATTCCTCTCTCTCTCTCTCTCTCTCTCTCTCTCTCTCTCTCTCTCTGTCTCTATACCTCTCTCTAGGTCTATACCTCACTATCTCTCTGTCTATCTCTCTCTTTCGTCTGCTATATCTCTCTTGCTCCTACTTTGTCCCTCCCTCGCTCTGTTTTTTTTTCGTTGTGTGTGTGGGGGGGGGGGGGGGGGGGGTACGAGCAGAAAGCTCAATGTGGCAATTGCAGTGAAATTAGAAGAGAAGGATAAGAAGAGAGGAGATTGCAGCAAAATCAAAAACTGGTTGTGGGCCAGTTTGTACATTTGCTGTTCAATCAAAGCAAACCCGTGCCACATACCTGGGAATCTTACTAATGGCCTCTTGTTTGCCTACTGCATACTGTCGACTCTCTGCTCCCGCTACGATTTATTATTTAGTCATTTAGCAGACGCTGTTCTCCAGAGCCACTCACAGTGCCTTCAGTGACAGGTCATTAAGGACCGGGCGGTGGCCAGGCCTCTTCCTCAGGTGGGGCCGCGGGCGAGGGGGTTCAAACCCAGTGCCTTTGGGCCGGGAGCCGGTTAAAGTGCATCTTATCTGTGTCTTATCTTACCCCGGGCCTTATCTTATCCTCAGTGCTATCTTATCTACCACTCGGCACTCTGCGTATCCGCCAAGGTCACATCGCCGCCGTCAAGTACCTGATCACCCTCGATGCCGCTTCTACTGTTCCCAGGCTCATTTCAAACAAAGCAGTGTGTGTTTGTGTGTGTGTTTTCGTGTGTCTGTGTGTGTGTGTGGTTGTGTGGTTGTGTGTCTCTGTGTGTGTGGTTGTGTGTGTGTGTGTGTGTGTGGTTGTGTGTGTGTTTGTGTGTCTGTGTGTGTGGTTGTGTGTGTGTTTGTGTGTCTGTGTGTGTGTGTGTGTGAGTAAGAGACATTTTGAGGGAGAGGACACAGAGTTAGAGGAGGATGAGTGATGGAAAAAGTGAAAGAGAATGGAGAGAGAGAGTGAGAGAGAAATGGAGGAAGAGCAAAAGAGAGGGAGAGAAGGGATGTCAATATTATCATCAATACTAGTATCAGTATTTTTAAACCGATATTATCAATCATCAAAACAATCATTAATATTATTTTCACTATTATCATCAATAGCATCAATGCATTGAGGGGCCCTGCCTCTCTCTCTCGAAGCACAGATAAACTGATTGTTTGTCTTCTTCTCTCTCAGCCAATGAGCTGATTGTTTGTCTTCTCCCTCCGCCAATGGGCTGTCTAAAGAGGTTTGGTTTAAGGAGGACTCAGGCTGGCTTATCAGAAGCACCCGGTTATTGGATCAGTAAGCTGCTGTGATCTGTGGGATCAGATCCAGACTGGGTGGGTAGGCACCGCGTAATGAAACTGGCCCTTTTCTTGTTCATACAGAACCGAGAATAAGCACTCTACACATTGTGATTTTGACTAGATTTAGGGCTGTTCTCGATTATTCTCTTTCTCACACACACATACACACACACATTATATTATATTTAGTCATTCGGCAGATGCTGTTTTTTATAGATTCATGTCATACACATACACATAGTATATACACACACAACCACACACACATACTACAGATACATATACACACAAACAAACGGTAGTACATCTGTGAAAAATCGTCGTTAAGGCAGTAAATGTGAGAGAGCGAGAGATTCCCAGCTTTGATGTACATACAGACACACACCCACAAATATAAAAAACTGAAAACCACACTCATGGAACATTCAACATTCATTCTTACACACAAATGCACAAACTGCCACACACAGGTTAGTTCAATATGAGATTTGGAATGACAGACACACTAGAAACAATCTCCGTCAACATTTTCTATTTTAAGACGGACCAGACTTCCACTACGTCCTACATAAATAATAATTGTAGTAGTCATGGTTCGTTCATTAGCTTCTTCCATTCTTCGATCCAAAGTTTCATCTGTAACTGAGAGGGCACCGCTGCATGGATATGAAATATGAATACAGTCGGACTTATAAGGCCGGTGGAAATGAATAATCCATACGATTTATTGGTGTTCCTGTCCATGACGTCTGAACCTTCGTGCATCTTCAGCGGGCTCTTTGTCTCCTGTTCAGCCCACCGTGAGCCCCTCTGCTCCCTACATTATTTACACTAATATGGTATGGTCCTGTTAACACACCTCACCCTCCTCCTCTCCCCTCCTCTCCTGTCTCCTCTCTCCTCTCCTCTCTCCTCTCCTCTCCCTCCTCCTCTCCTGTCTCCTCTTACCTCCTCTTACCTCCTCTCCTCTCTCCTCTCCTCTCCCTCCTCCTCTCCTGTCTCCTCTTACCTCCCCTCTTCTCTCCCTCCCTCCTCCTCTCCCCTCCCCTCCTGTTTCCTCTTCCCTCCTCTCTCCTCTCTTTTCTCCTCCCCTCACCTCCTCTCCCCTCCTCTCCTGTCTCCTCTTACCTCCTCTCTCCTCTCCTCTCCTCTCCCTCCTCCTCTCCCCTCCTCTCCTGTCTCCTTTTACCTCCTCTCCTCTCTCCTCTCCTCTCCCTCCTCCTCTCCTGTCTCCTCTTACCTCCCCTCTTCTCTCTTCCTCCTCTCCCTCTTGTCTCTTCTCCCCTCCCCTCCTGTTTCCTCTTCCCTCCTCTCTTTTCTCCTCCCCTCATCTCCTCTCCCCTCCTCTCTCCTCACTTCTTTCATGCTGCCCCCCGTGTTCTAAACTCCTCACCCCTCTTCTCCCCTCCTCTCTCCTCTCTTATCTCCCCCTCCCTCCTCCCCTTGTCTCCTCTCCCACCCTCTCCTCTCCTCTCCCCTCCTGTTTCCTCTCTCCTCCCCTCCTTTCTGCTCCGCATCTTCCTTGGGCCTCTCCTTTTTCTTTCTCCTCTCCCCTTTCTCCTCCCTTCTGCTGTTCTCTCCTCTAATCCATTCTCCTCTTCTCTCCTCCCTTCCTCCCCTCTACCGCCCAGCTCGTCTCCTCCCCTCCTCGTCCGTTTTACTCCCCTCTCTGTCTCCCTTCTCTTCTTCTCCTCTCCTCCTCTTTCATCCTCTTCTCATCTTTCCTATTTTTCAAACCCACTCCTCCTTTCTTTTCTATTCTCCATTCGGTTCAATCTTCTGTTTCTTTCACTTTTTCTCTCTCCACTCTTTCGCTCTTGTTCTGCTCTTCACCTCCTCCTTACCCCTCGTCGCTCCGGCCCACTCCTCTCCTCCCTTCTCTTCCCTTTCATGAGCCTCACGTCCCCGCCTCCTTCTCTCCTCCCCTCCTCTCCTTTTTTCAAAATATCCCTCCTCCTCCTTTCTTCCACCATCCTCTCAACGCCACCCCCTCTCCCCATCTCTCTCTCTCCCCCTGTCTTCCTGTCCCCCCTTTCCTCCTCTCCTCCCTCAAGCTGTCTCCCTTTCCTCAACCTCAACAGGGCAACCTGATTGGCCCTCTGATCGCCAGGCAACATTTCATTTGATACAACGGCAGATCAGAGTGGAGCGCGGGTCCCCGGCCCATGTGGGTGGCTCCCGGAGGCCCCTGCCCTCTGAAATATTAATGGCGGCATAATTTCTCCCTCCCTGGGTGAGGGAATGGCTCATCTGAGAGGGTCGGTGGAGGGCTGGGGGGTGAGGAGGGCTGGGGGCCATGAGATTAGGGAAATAACTAAGTTTGAAGGAGGACGTGTGTTTTGTCCTTCCCATTGGGCGTTGAGCCGTCTGGATGGGTCATGGTGAGATAGATGGATGGCTGGGCGAGAGATGGATGGATGAGAGATGGACGGGTG
>NC_136947.1:12957879-12972879 GCF_949987615.1 Pollachius pollachius | reverse complement strand
TGGTTCTGCTCTTACTCTCTCATGCCGCAGAGACACCAGAGAGGACTGTGGGATCACATAGAATGAGAATCTGGAATCCTCCGTCTGTTTCCTAGTGTCATTACGAGAGCGTGGTTTAAACAGGGCTGACGTACAGTACAGTGTCCATTAGTCCTATAGAGGTCCAATCTGCCTAGGAACCCTTATCTTCATGAACAGATGCACACCCAAAGTCTCAACCCGCTTTCATTTTTTGCCGTAACCATTCACTGCCTGCTATTGAACAGCTTATAATGGATGGCATTTCACCATCAATCCAATTTCCACTCGGTAACCCCAACCCCAGCCATTACCAACGCACAAAACGCCATGCTATCATTCAATGCAGTGGTAGACACTATATCATGTGCTGCTAAACGGCACATTGAGGCCGGTGAATGAGAGAGAGGTAGAGCGCAATCTACAAGGTTTCATAATGGAGTCAGCGACCCCGGAAATAGAAACGGCGATTTACCTACCAGCCAATGCGGCATTTGGACACACCTTGGAAGATGACTGTTCTTAATACGTAGGGTTATGAATTTAATAGCCATAGCAATTCAAAAACGCCGGCGGCTTTAAATAGGATTATGCAATTTGCTGTGTCCTGTGCATTTTAAGTGTGTGATAAATGAAGACTCAAAATGTCTGCCTTAGACCTGGGGGCTAAGATGGTTCCGTGTGGAGTGATGTATGTGAGGAGAGAAGAGCTGCGTCTGGGTTTCATGTTGAACATGACACACAGACACACACACACACAAACACACACACACACACACACAGATATTGAATGTACAGTGTATATAATAAGACTATTCACTGTAAATTTCTTTGGATAGAAGGGCCTGCTAGATATCAAATTAGTAGATAGTAGTAGTGTAGTTAAGTCAATAGACCCATGTTCTTGTGTGTGTGTGTGTGTGTGTGTGTGTGTGTGTGTGTGTGTGCGTGTGTGCGTGTGTGTGTGTGCGTGTGTGTGTGTGCATGTGTGCGTGAGAGAGATAGAAAATATAGTGGGGGAGAGCCAGAGTGAAAGACGTAGAGGGAGAAAGATGGATTGACAGATAGACAGAAAACTGTTACTGTAAGACAAACAGCGTGACAGTGAGAGTGCCAGACAGCGAGACAGACAGAGTGACAGCGAGACAGACAGACAGTGAGTTTGAGTGTCCTCCAGGGTGTTGACCTGTTCTTTTTTTTTATGTCGTTGTAAAGACCTGCCAAGGTCACTCTGGTAATCATCAGCATGTCATCGCTGGAAGATGTGGCCTAGCAATAGCATAATTAGCATGTGCTAAGTGTAAGATGAAGCATGGAATAGCAGCATCAGAGCATACTAGCTGTAATATGTTGCAGGCAATAGCTTAATTAGTGTGTGCTTGCTGTACGGGTTAGCATAGAGTAGCAACAATAACGTGTGCTAGCTGTAAAATGTAGCATAGCAATAGTGTAATTTATGTGTGTTAACTGTAAGATGAGGCATGGAATAGCATAATTTGCGTATGCTAGCTTTAAGGCATAGCGATGGCGTAATTCATGGAGTTTTCTTTTCAATTAATTGATGGGGTTAATGTATTTACATTAACCCTGAATGAGGCTATCTTCCAATGACATCTGGAATTGAATATGTTAACATAATAATGGATATAAACAAGAAGGTAAAGGTAGTGTCTTTTGGAGTTTTTCTGCAACGTCATTTATTTTTACTCACTACTTTACTGCTACTATACAATAAGGATTCCCTTATTAGACAAAAGCACAAAGAAATAGTTTGAGAGTACATCGTAAAACGTTGAGAGTAGGTTCCCGGCTGTGAGGTGCTGTAAAGAACTGCAAGTGTAGTAATGTACTGTATGTCACAGAACACCCATAAAACACTCTTTATTACAGAGCACATTACAGAGCTTTGGAAATCAATCAATGATGACATTTTAGGAGGGCTGATCGTACAGTTTCTAACATCTAAAGGAGAACTCATTTTATTTTATTTGTATTTCATCGTATGCTATAAAAAAGAAAATAAAAACCCAAGTAGGGCCCCATAAAGACGTTGGAGAAGGGTTCAACGACCCGGAAAGGTTGATCCAAGTGTGGGTCTTTCTGTGTTTGTGTTAGAGTCAGCGAATTTCACACCTTGCCGCCTGACCTTGCTCCATAAAAAACATTCCCATTCATGTCTGTGAATGGATTCTAAAAAAATGTATTCAGTTTTGAAACTCATTGAACTGGCGCTGTCTTCGTGCCCCGACCCAGGACCCATGATGTCACGGGTGTGGGCGGCCCTGACCAGAGGTGTACTTAAAGGGCTGCAGAAGTGTGTCTCAGCACCTTCGCTCTTCCCTCTCTCTCTCTCTCTCCTCGTCGCCTCTGCTCGCTCGCCCTCTCACTCAACATGGCCTTTGCCGGAAAATGGGAACTGGAGACACAGGAAGGATACGACGACTTCTGCAAACTCCTCGGTGAGACGGACACACACGCCACTCTGCCCTTTTATATCTGCTCCTCTATCTGCTTTTCTCCATCGCTGTTCACCCGTCTTATCAATGACTTTTTATGCTTGTATTGTTCATGACAGGTCGTTCTTTTTTTGGTACATTAGATGTATATTAAACTGTAGAGACTCGCACAGGTGTACTGCAGGTGCTTAGGAGTGTGGTAGAAGTGCACTTCAACTGAAGAAAACTCCAGATCGGCACTAGACCTTGGTGAGACTGATCGATGAGATAAGTCCACGAAGGTCCTTGTAATCTCCTTAATTCGCCTAAATACATTGGAGTCTATTTGGATGCCAGTGTATTCAGTATATGAAGGGCCATGATAAAGGGTTTGAGCTGAACATAAAAAAGGTACTTCAAAGGCATATTGCGGATCATTTTGGGTCGAGAAAAGTTAGTTTGGTCTTCTGTTAGACGTAATGCTTCAAGGTTGGATGCTTTCTTCCCTTTAGTACACATATTGCCCCTGGTAGTCTGTGTGCTCCTGGTGCTTCGATGGCTCTCAACAGGTCAAGGTAGTCTGGTGGCCAAGGTCCCCCCAGCCGATAAGTACTATGTTTGAACCCCAATGTCCTCAGCCTTACCTCAAAGCATTGAACAAGTTGCCTGACCCTTAACTCTTGAGTCCAACCTCACTGAAGGTCATTGCATTTTGATTTGGAAAAGCATTTTGTAACTCAAAGGTGCTCCTCCTCCCCATTCCTAAATTCTCTTTCTCTCCTCCTTCTCTCCCTTCCTATCCCCCTTTTACCCGCGTCATCTCCACTCCCCTTCTCTCCTATTCTCACCTCACCTTCTCTGCTTTCAACTCCTCTCCCCTCTCCTTTTTTCCTCTCTCCCCCCCCCCCCCCCCCCCCCCCCCCATCCCTCTCCTCTCTGACTCTAACAACCACACACCACATTAGTCATTATTATTGCTTCGTACACGCTCACCTCCCTCTGTCCCCTCCCTCCCTCCGTCCAGGCATCCCTGCTGACGTCATCGAAAAGGGGCGTGACTACAAGATGGTGACGGAGGTGACCCAGAGCGGGGAGGACTTCACCTGGACCCAGCTGTACCCAGCCGGCGCCCGCGTCTCCAACAAGTTCACCGTGGGCAAGGAGAGTGACATGGAGACCATCGGTGGCAAGAAGTTCAAGGTATGTGTGTGTGTGTGTGTGTGTGTGTGTCCCCAAATACAAAGTATTGGGGACGGGGGAAGTGGAGCAGGGGATACAAAGTGGATGAATGATGATGATGATGATGACGAGGATGATGATGAGGATGATGAGGATACTAACCCCAGCGCTCTGTGCTCTCCCCCCAGGCCACGGTGTCCATGGCCGGGGGCAAGCTGAGCGTCAGCTTCCCCAACTACAGCCACACCTCGGAGATCTGCTGCGGGAAGATGGTGGAGGTAAAGCCTGGTTCTCCTTCTGGTCCAATAGACACCAACGATGAGGGTCATGTGATCGTGGGTTAACTCATTGGGTTTTTGAAAGGAGACAATGTAGACATTACTGTCACTGGTTACATGAGTGGTTAGTGCTGATGAGCAGGTTTTAGTTTGATTCTATTTATTGTGGTTATTTGAAATCCACCGTGCTGACGTTTGATTGAGGGAGATCGATGAGGGAACAGTGACATAGTTATAAAGATCATTTCATTTAACAATACCCTTAAAAAATCTCCTTACCTTTCTATCGCTCTCCCTCTCTCAGACCTCCATCTCCGGGCCCATTGTGCTCAAAAGGACCAGCAAGAAGCTATAAATGTTTTGACCTTTGGCCTCTGATCTCTGACCTCTGGGTTACAACGACGCATCCATCTTTACTCAAATTCAATAAAGTGAAAACTGTCATGACAACTTATGACCACCTCTGCTTTGTCTGCCTAACACATGTCATACAATTGTGTGTGTGTGTGTGTGTGTGTGTGTGTGTGTGTGTGTGTGTGTGTGTGGCAAAATGTGTGTGTGTGTGTGTGTGTGCGCGCGTGTGTGTGTGTGTATGTGTTTCTGTCTGTGTATTTGAGAGAGAAACATACTGGGATGAGTCTATGTTCTACTGAATCGAGAAATGATAGAAGTTGAGCAAAGTTAGTTTTAGTCTTCTGTTAGACGCAATGCTTCAAGGTTGGACGAATTAGCACACTTGCACTTCATAGTTGTGACATTTACTTTTTTTGCTGTGCCGTTTATTTTAGAAACTCCTGGAGGGCCACAAAAGCGATTAATAATTGGAACCATTTTTCCGAAATCTGCCTTTTTTAGTTTATTTTTTATTTTTATCAAATTTGCACTTATCAATCAAGTATACCGTTTTGACTGCATGGACTTTCTAACACTTAAAGGTCCCATATTATGAGTGTGATTAGCCGTGACATGCCGTTTTAAAAATCGGCCTCATCTATGTTTTTCACAAGTCGACGGGTCCACCTAGATGTAGGGTAGGCTGGTAGACTGATCTATCCAGCACACATCAAGGTGGACTTGCCCACTTTTGATGCCACTAAAACACAGGAAGAGGCAGATTTCTAAAACGGCTTGTAACGGCTAATCACACTCGCTCCGATTGGTATAATATGGGACCTTTAAGCACATTTTTACTTTGCCCCGAAGCTCCTTGGCCTAGAAAAAAGCCAAACAGCAGGACAATTTTTGTTATACAGCTGGTTCCCTCCTGGGGAGGGAGTTTTGGCCCAGGACCCACCAAATATGAAGACATTCTGGTTGCATTGTCATTATCTTCCTGTCTCTTGCGTATCAGTCATCAATACAGTCGACTATTTCTCTTTTCATTCTTCCAACCGACTGATGAACAAATAACACAGGCACGCATCATTTATATTTAAACATTGTTTTCTGTTGTTTTTAAGTTTGGCCGTATTGTGAAAACGCCTTTGACAGGAGGGCAAGAGGCGTCATTCAGGTTCCAGATGTTTGGCCAGAGAGGGCGCCGCTCTTTTGGTTTGGTTAGGTCGTCTTGTGGTTACTATAATATCTGAGTCAACTACAGATATTCTGTTGTCGATTTGGCATCAGAGGCGTTCTTGTTTCCGTTTGTGGCACATGTTTTATTGACCAATCGTGTTTTAGCGTCTTTGGTTGCACGCATGTACGCAGTCCACCAGAGCAACAATCTCGGAACCCATAAGCTATCATCTGAGGATGATTTAGCATTTCATTAGCTTTGATATCTGTTTAAAGAGATAAGCCAAAATGTCATCTGGACCGGAATTGCCCTTTTAGATCATCGAAAACAATGACCGGTGGTCGGAAAATAAATTCTTTGTGCCGATATCAATGACCTGTTTTCCGGCTACACCGGAAGCTCAGGAATATCGCCCCTTGTCCCCAGAAGTAAATCATCGTCAGACGATAGCCGATGATGTTTCAGGAGATTGGTCCTCTACTAACAGTGACTGATGCTTTGTATCTCTGCATCTTTTATAGACTGTTCATCGTCATCTTCAACTATTCTCTTCGTATTAACAACAGCTCCTTGCTGATCCTTTCAAGCATTCCTGCTCCTGCGATGTTGGAAAAAAAATCATAATATAAATTATTGCTGTAATTTTTATCCAATCCCCCTCTCCCTCTCGGCCTTATTTTCTCCTAACCTGTTTTCTCCTGTTTATTTTCCTCCTTCGCCTTCTGTGGCTCTGCTCCCTCTATCCTTCTTTATTCTCATTTTATTTTCCTTTATGTTCTCTCTCGCCCTCGTGAAGTCTTCCTCCCTCCATTGGCATCACTACCTCTGTTAGCCTCAGCGTCTGGCATACAGCATCTCATTGCCGCTGCACCTCTGACAGTTTAGCGTTAGCCGCTAGCTCATAGCAACCCGGCTCCCCTTTAATCCCGCCTGGCCGTGGCTCCCAGCCAAGCACACAATCAGTTAATTAAGCATGCGGGTCCCAGGAACCTTCTGGAAGGTCTCCTAGGAGTGTTCTGGAGGCCCGGTGGCTCCTGCCTCATGAATTTACAGCTTCATTAATTCCACCCGCAGAAGAAGAAAAAAAAAGTAAAACAACAACTACATATCTCCAGAATACATTTTAGCACCAAACACGAGGAGCGTGACAGCCGGTGTGGGTGTGTGTGTGTGTGTGTGTGTGTGTGTGTGTGCGCTTGTGTGTGTTGTATGTGTATGTGTGTGTGTTGTATGTTTGTGTGTGTGTGTGTGTGCGTGTGTGCTTGTGTGTGTTGTATGTGTGTGTCTGCGTGTGTGTGTGTGTGTGTGTGCTTGTGTGGGAGTGAATGTGTTTGTGTGTGTGCATGTAAGTGTGTGTGTGTTTGCCTGCATGGGTGTGTGTGTGTGTGTGGACGGTGCAGGTTAATATACAAAGAAATTAAAAAATAATGACGTGTGTGAGTGCAAGAGTGAGCCAGGGAGAGGGAGGGGAGAGATAGAGAGGGAGGGGAGAGATAGAGAGGGAGGGGAGAGATAGAGAGGGAGGGGAGAGATAGAGAGGGAGGGGAGAGATAGAGAGGGAGGGGAGAGATAGAGAGGGAGGGGAGAGATAGAGAGGGAGGGGAGAGATAGAGAGGGAGGGGAGAGATAGAGAGGGAGGGGAGAGATAGAGAGGGAGGGGAGGAGGAAGACGAGATAGAGAAACAGGGAGAGAGTAAAAAATAGAGAGAAAGATCAGTTAAAGAAAGATAGCAGATAGTGAAAGACAGAGAGCAGGCAAGAAATAGAGAAGGGGGGGATAGTAAAGAGAGCAGGAGAAAAATAGAGAGATATAGAGTGAGATAACAACAGAGAAGGGGGAGACAGAGCAAGACAGAGCAGGAGAGAAATAGAGAGAGAAAGAGCAAGAGAGCAACAGAAGGAGGGAAGAGGAGATGGAGAAAGACAGAGGAGGAGAAAAGCAGAGGGAGAAAGAGCGAGAGAACCACAGAAGGAAGGAAGGGGAGATGCCTGGAGAAAGACAGGCGTAGAGAAGCAGAGGGAGAAAGAGCGAGAGAACGACAGAGAGAACTAAAGAGAGGAGAGAGAAAGAGTTGAGAGAGAGAGAGTAGAGGGGGGGGGGGGGGTGTTCCTGACTCAATAGCTCCCTAATGAAAACAGGAGCTGGGGTGGGATCGCCCGGGGTGCTGATTGTTTTGGTGTAATAACCAGAGGTCCTCCCTCTCCCGCGGCGCTACAGCAATCAGCGGCCTGTATTTCTCCCCGAGTAGGGGTTGTAAGGCAACAAGTAAGGTGTCATTTCGCCGTGTTTTCCAGGCTCAACGGTGGCGCAATCACTACCGCAATACCACCTCCTTTGTCCTAGACAAACACGCCTAATTGGCTATTTCTGAGGGCCGCTGTTCTCTGATTGGGCATTTTCTCGCTGGGTGCTAATTGGCCGTCATCTAGACGCGCGTAAGAGGAGGGAGGCTGGTTATGGAGATCCGCTGCATACTAGGTGCTTTAAATGTACTGTGTGCTGTGGCCAGTATTTCTGTGTGTGTGTGTGTGTGTGTGTGTGTGTGTGTGTGTGTGTGTGTTTGTGTGTGTGCGTGTGTTAGTGTGTGTGCGTGCGTGTGTCTGTGTGTGTGTGTGTGTGTGTATGTGTGGTGTGTGCTGGTTTCAGTATGGCGGAACACTGCAGTCTGTAGCATTCTAACAACCTCAATTGTGGCAGGATTTTATTTTTGGTGTGGCCATATTGTTACATGCCGATACCTGTAGGCATCCTTGAGCAAGACTCAGTTGCTTATAGCCGCTCCCTGCTATTTGTGGTAGGTATCTGACTTCACTTAGGATGTAAGTGTCGTGCAAGTGACTCCCTAGTAAAATGTCGATAGACTATTTCGTTCATTTATTTGAAATTGCAAGTCAATGAGAGAGAGATCGGGAGAGATCACATCCGTTTAACAGCATGCCACCCCTGGAGCTAAACATGGCATGACCCTTAACATGATCTTAACAGGTTTAATAGGCATGCAGTTCTTTTATAGCCTTTAATAAAAGCACACGTATTAAGGGCTTAAATCGTAGGCTTCTTATTTCAATTAATAACAGGCTCTTGTAAATCCACAATTGTAAATCAACCGAAAACTGGTATGTTTGTTGAACAAAAAAAAAAAAGCACACAAAAAAGGGGACATATTTCAATGTTCAAAAGTTTGAAAGGCAGTCTGGTCCAGTTCTTCAGTACAGTTGGATATTTGTTTTCTGTAACCCAGTTAATCTTAGTGGGTTTTCCTCAATTTAAAAAAAAAAGGAAATAGGTATTTTAAAAGGTCATTTTAAAGCCAACATGTAAGTCCATCAAAGCAATCACAGCAAAAGTATCCATGGAGAGAGAGAGAGAGAGAGAGAGAGAGAGAGATAGGGAGACACACACACACACACACAAATAAATAGAGGGAGAGAGGGAGGAAAAGAGAGAAAGAGAGTGAGTTGGGGAAGGTCAGAGACAAGACGGGGAGAGACCGAAACAGAGAGAAAGGCACAGAGAGGAAGAGAGACATAGAGAAGAAGAGGGGGAGAGAGGGAGAGAAAGAAGGAGGGGGAGAGACCAAGAGGGAGAGAGGGGGAGACACCTAGAGGGAATAAACAGAGAGGGTGATAGAGGAGGAAGAGAGAGAGAGTGAGAGAGAGAGAGAGAGAGAGAGAGAAGGATGGAGCAAGAGAGCGAGAGATAACATGAACAAAGTGACAACGGGGAGAGACAGAACCAAAGAAAAGAAGACAAGAACAGAGCAGACAAAATAACCTGGCTAAGATAATGATGGGGCATGAGCCGCACCGTGATTGGCACTTAATAACCTGGAATTATCTCTAATAACCATGGTAGCAGAGAAGTTATTGGCCGAGAGTTCCGCGTCCCTCAGTAGAATTGCACCAGGCGCATTTGATATGGTAGGAACCCCCACCAGCCTCCTACCCTGAAAGTATCCTCGGCTACTATCCTCCTAGCCTCATACCCCCAAGCCTCCTTACCCTCCTACCCGCCTACTGTCCTAGCCTCGTAACCTCCTCGCCTCCTACCCTCCAACCATCCTAACTCCAAGCCTGCTACCCTGCTACCCTCCTACTCCCTCCCCTCCTAGCCTCTTGCCTCCTACCATCCCACCTCCAGGCCCCTGATGCACAGCTGGACTTCAGCATTAATTGCATGTATTGTCCTGCTGTATGTTTGTGACAAAGGACCACTGCCTCTCCTCTCAATGTGGCTCATTGGTTCCCCACGGTTCCTGTTGTGCTCCCTCCCTCTTTCTCTCTCTCTCTCTCCTCTCTCTCTCTCTCTCTGTCTCTCTCTCTCTCTCTCTCTCTCTCTTTCTCTCTCTCTCTCTCTCTCCTTGTCTTTTCTCTCCCTGTCTCTCTGTGTTTCTCCCTCTCTCCCTCTCCCACTCTATCTCTCTATCTTCATCTTTAATTTTTCTAGCATATAGCACATTTGTCAGACCACTTGTCAGGCCCGAAAGCTTGAACAGTAATTCATTCCCTTTGGAGCCGCCCCCCCCCCCCCCACACACACACACACACACACACACACAACGCTCACACAGAGAGCGTGTGTTTGATGGCTCCGTCTGAAGTTGATTCACGTCGGTGCTTTGTCTTGATATTGAAATGTGGCAGCTGAACTTTTCCCTGGCCCAAATTGAGCTTCTTGAGCCACATCTCACTCACACATGCATGCACAAAAACACATGCACCCACATACACACATGGCACCCACATACACACATGCATGCACCCAGACATGTATTCACATTTGCTTCCAGTTGTTGCCCCCAAACCCCCCGTCAAGGGCGTAGGAACCGGGGGGGACGGAGGGGACGTGTCCCCTCCAATATCGGAGACAGGCGCATTTGTCCCACCTAAAAATTATACCAGATCTGTCAGGTTTCCGATATGTGTCCCCCCCAATGTTAAACTCATTCCTACGCCCCTGACCCCCGTCCTCTTTATATCCCCCCCGTAATCCCCCCATCCTCTCCGTCAGCAAGCGAGCCAAGCCAGTTGGTATTTGATCTCTCTGTCCATCTCTTCTTCCATTCATCCCTCCATCCCACCATCCGGTTGGGGAGGCTGACTCCAGTGCCCTCTGTAGCCCAGGACCAGGCCTCCCTCTTGGGGGGACAGTGGCAGCCTTTGTTCCCCGTCCCATGCCTCGCATTCCCCATGCCTGCCCTGGTGTCCCTGGACAGCGGTGGCGGTGCACTGTGGGCAGACCCACCAGCCACTGAGACAGCCCGCCAGCTGAGAGGCAGCCAGACAGGCATTCCATGTCAGGCCGGCCTGTCAGGTACACACCACCCAGCCAGCCAATCAGGTAGCTCCCATCATTCAGCCAATCGGCTGGCAAGTCAGCCGCACAGCAAAATACTAACCCTGCTGTCAATCTGTTTGTCTCGCTGGCTTTCTCTTCGTCTCCCTCTCCATCCACCTCTCCCTCGCCATCTCTCTATCCCTCCATCTCTCGCGCTCTCCATCCATCCATGTTTATTCATCTTTCCGTTTCCCTCTCTCCATCCATCCATTCATCTCTCTTTCTCTCTCTCTCTCTCTCTCTCTCTCTCTCTCTCTCTCTCTAACCATACATCTATTTATCTGCAATCCAAACAATCCATCCATAAGACCATCCACCATCCATAAAACCCTCCATCCATCCATCCATCCATCCATCCACTTCATTCATCAATTCACCCATCCATAATCCATGGGTGAATCCGTCCACCCAACCCTCCATCCATTCAGCCATGGAGTGGGTCACGTCGTGCTCCCCCGCTGCCCCATAACAAGGCCTCTCTCTGGGTGACAGTGGTCTGCTTTGTTCCCTACCCATGTCTCACATTCCCCACAGCTGCCCTGGGTTCCACCACCACCACCACCACCACCACCACCACCACCACCACCACAGTCCTCCCCCTCAAGGCACGGGGCCACCGAGGGGGGCCGGGTGGGGGGGTTCACGTCTCTCATGTCGACCGCTAACTCCTTCATTCCTCGAACCCCTGCCTAATTGCTCCACATCATTACAGATGTCGCCCCCCATCCCGCAGCCCTCTCATTCACATCTCCCTCGCTTCCGTCCCCTCCTCTATCGCTCCCCGTCTCGCTCCCTGCACTCTTTTCACTCCACCGCTCACAAAGTGGCTCATTCATCGAGTCATAACTTTTTCCTCCCTTTTGATCATCTCGCCCGCCCCCCCCCCCCCCCCCCCCTCTCCCTCTCCCCTTTCCCCTCTCCTCGTTCCTCCTCCTTCCACTTTTTGCCTCTCCCTTTTCATGCTTACCAAATTCCTGCGTCCACCATCAACCCCCCGCCCCTTAGCCCCTCTCTGTCCCCTCTGGGGCCCTCCGGTCATGTCAGTCGTGCACGTCACTCAGGGGCCTCCCCCCCGGGGCCCCCTCTAACACCAGCCCTGTCCACCAACAAATGGCATGGTCCTGGACACTCTAGTACACCCCCCCCCCCCTTGACTGTGTCTGCCCTCAACCCACTCGTATTCACAGAGGAGAAGTTAGCGGGGGCAGGGGGGTCTGAGGGTGGTGTAAGGCTGTAATTAAAGATGGCCGCCATGGCTCCGTGCAGCGTCTCTGCAGCAGAAGGGCTTATTTAGTGTGTGCGTATTGACAGGGAGTGGGCCGCTGGAGTCGGCTCTGGGGGAACGGGAGGATAGAGCCATGAGGGGAGGATAGAGCCATGAAGGGAGGAGGAGAGGGGAGAGGGAGAGGAGGGGAGGACAGAGCCATGAGGGGAGGATAGAGCCATGAAGGGAGGAGGAGAGGGGAGAGGGAGAGTAGGGGAGGACAGAGCCATGAGGGGAGGATAGAGCCATGAAGGGAGGAGGAGAGGGGAGAGGGAGAGGAGGGGAGGATAGAGCCATGAGGGGAGGATAGAGCCATGAACAGAGAAGGAGAGGGGAGAGGGAGAGGAGGGGAGGATAGAGCCATGAAGGGAGAAGGAGAGGGGAGAGGGAGAGGAGGGGAGGAAAGAGCCATGAAGGGAGGAGGAGAGGGGAGAGGGAGAGGAGGGGAGGATAGAGCCATGAAGGGAGGAGGAGAGGGGAGAGGGAGAGGAGGGGAGGACAGAGCCATGAAGGGAGGATAGAGCCATGAAGGGAGGAGGAGAGGGGAGAGGGAGAGGAGGGGAGGAAAGAGCCATGAAAAGAAGAAGAGAGGGGAGAGAGGGGAGGAGAGAAGAGGACAGCAAAGGAGAGGAGTGGAGGGAGTGGAGGAGAGGGGAGGAGAGGAGAGGACAGGAAAATAGGGGAAAAGGAGAAGGAGTGAAGAATTGGAAAGGAGAGCAGAGCAGAAAGAAATATACCAAAAAGAGGAAGAGGGCAAATGGACATCAGGTGGAAGATAAAATAACGAAAAGAAATGCAAAAGAAGGTGAAGTGTGTGTGTGTGAGTGCAAGGTCTAGGTGTATGTGAGTGTGTGAGTGAGCGTCTTTCTGTATGTGTGTAGGTGTGTGGGTGTAAGTGCGTGAGTGTCTGTCTCTGTATGAGTCTGTGTGTGTGTGGTTGTGAGTGCATGTGTGTGTGTGCGAGCGTTTGCTCGCGTATGGGAGCGCGCTTGTGTGTGTCCGTGCAGGAGATGAACACGCACACTCCCACTTCGACAGCCTCCCTCTCCCCGCCCCTCCCCTCTGGCCCGGCGGCTGGATGAAATATGGGGCAGGGCCTCGGAGCCAGGCAGGGCCCGGGGGCCAGGCAGGGCCCCGTCCCTGCAGAGCCGTCCCGCTAATGGAGGAGTGCTGTTGTGGCAGACATTGGTGCCCACAGGGCGCTGTGCCCTGGGATTAAGAAAACAAATGTAATTATCATCACCCCCCCCCCCACACCCCTCTACACACACATACACACACACACTCTCACACATGCACTGGCACACACACACAGGCACACTAACTCTCTCACACACACACACACACACACACACACACACACAGGCATACACACACACACACACACAGGCATACACACACAGACACACACACACATACACACTTTCTCACACATACTCACAAACACACACACAGGCACACATACACACACACACAGGCACACACACACATACAAACAACACAGAACCCCCCGCCCTGACACACCCACCCTAGCCCTACCCCCAACCTGCCTCCCACTTGGGTCTTCCATTCTAATCTACCCCGATACATTTGCTTACCGTGTGTTCGTGCGTGTGTGTGTGTGTGTGTGTGTGTGTGTGTGTGTGTGTGTGTGTGTGTGTGTGTGTGTTTCTCTGTGTGTGTGTGTCTGTGGGTGTATTTGTATTTGTGGGAAAGATGGTGGTATGACCGGTTGGTGATTGTGTGTGTGTGTGTGTGTGTGTGTGTGTGTGTGTGTGTGTGTGTGTTTGTGTGTGTGAACTAGAGAATAAGACAGAGAGAAAATGTGTGGGAGAGAGGGAATAAGAGAGAAAGAGAGATATAGAATGTGTATGATTTGAGAGAGAGATCGAGAGAGAGAGATCGAGAGAGAGAGAGAGTGAGAGAGAGAGTGTGCGCAAGTGCAACCCTATTCACTATCCTTTTTACTAATTAAGAGTACATTTTGCTGCCCGCTTTGATGCCACAAGGAAATAATGAATAATGAAACCAGAAATTGCACCATGCAGAATATAAAGAATTTAATATTGACCACAATTGAATACAAGCAAACACACGTAAACCCAGCATAAAGAGGATTCACATCCCCCCAAAAGCCTCTTGTTTAGTCCCTGAATAGCCGAATATTAAATGGTTATCAGCGTTTGCATTGACCATCTGCAGATAGTGCAGATGGTTCAGCCGCAAAAAAGTACTTCTAATCAACGTTTGATTGGGAGGCTTCGGGCCAGTCTGTAATCAAATCCAGGACTCATGATTTGTGGTGACAATTAGACATCCTTTAGCCGATAAATTCCACCCAGATCTGATTAGATATCCCACTAAACAGATCTACGCCGAGTCCCCTGCAGGGCCAAAAGACAGGCCATTGATTTTTCTCCCCCGCGCCTTTGATCTATAGAAAAAAATATTTTTTTCGTAATTTCAAATAACTGTTATCACTTAACTCACACACATAAAACAAGAATGTTTCCCAAAAACACATGCACGCACGCACACACACAGACACACACATACACAAACACTTGTGTACACACACATATGCACATTGACACACACACACACTCACACACTGACACTCCTTCATTAAATTCCTCTCTGGAGGGATGTTGTCGGGGGGGCATTTTTAACCTTTCTGCCAATAGGGCCGTGTTCAGATAATATAATGGGTCTCTATCCTATATTCCGGTATGTATATGAAATATACACATGTATTGTGTGTTATTTGTGTGTGGCTGTGTATTGATTTTATACTATATATATATATATGTATGCATGTGTGTATATGTGTGTGTGTGTGTGTGTGTATGTATGTTCATTTCATGTCGTTCCATACATGATATTGAACTAAATGAACTGTGAAATAACCTTCTTCCTCTCTCTCGACTCCAGCTGTGGAATACATGTTCGGATGCATGCACAGACACAAACAC
>NC_136947.1:12932879-12955379 GCF_949987615.1 Pollachius pollachius | reverse complement strand
GATCTGCAATGCTAATCCGCCGTTTGTCCCGCGTCAAAGACATGTTTACTGCCCATTCTCTCAATACACTTAATCCTGTTTGAACATGTAAATTAGCCCAAACAACCCAAAGCTAACACGCGTGCGCGCGCATACAAACACACACACACATACGAGTGTGCAGACACACAAGCACTCGCCGATGACCACATCAATCACACTTTTGTAAACAAGTACACAAGTAAACGTGTGTTCAGAAGCACACACACACACCCAAACACACACACGGGCACGGTCACACTTAGCGGTGGGCCCGCAAAAACAAAACACACACACACACGTAGACAGATGGTCGCACGCAAGCTAGCTCACATTAGCAACACATTGTGCTGACGTGCACAAATGCTGATGTGGGCATGCAAACATGACATGTACACAAGCACGGTGCTTACTCACCCCGACACACGCACACACAAACATGCCATTTTTCAGACATTTGTGACTGATGAGACCATAAGGCCTACTGGGTGTGAAATTCCCCCTCTGTCACACACACATACAAACACACTGATGTACACACTCACACACACACACATACTTATGCACCAACACACACTAATGAACCTACGCACACACATTTACACACTTCAAAACCTAATTTGATACAGCTCAGAAAACATGCAAACATGCAAACACACACATACACACACCATTTCTTTCTTATTTACTCTATCTCTTCCACACACAGACACACAAACATACACACACACTCAGTCACACACACAAACAAATACACTTCAATCAGGGTTTGATGAACCCCATGCAGTGAGAGCAATGTGCTGAGAGAGAGAGAGAGAGAGAGAGAGAGAGAGAGAGAGAGAGAGAGAGAGAGAGAGGGGGCAAGACAGTGCTAGAGATAGGGAAAGAGGAAGGTAAAGAGATGGAGAAGTAGGAAGAGATAGGGGGAGAGCTGGAAGAAGGAGAGACAGGGAATAGAACAAGAGAGAGGATGGAGAGGAAAAGAGGCATAGAGGAGAGTAATTGTGAGAAAATAAGGGACAGAGAGATAGAGGAGAGATACAGAGAGATATGAGGGGAGATATAGCGAGATAGATAAAGGAGGGACAAAGGGAAAAGGGTAGAGGAGAACTATTGGGGAAGAGAAAGGGGCGATAGAGAGATAGAGGGAGAGGTGTGACGAGAAAGAGAACCCTCGCTCACTCATCACAACTTTCCCTTTATCTCGGATGGGTGATGAGAAAGTGAATAAGAGTTACAAAGATGACAGACTGGGAGATTTCTGAAGCAAGGCGGTAATGTCAGCAATTTGTGTGTATGCGTGTGTGTGTGTGTGTGTGTGTGTGTGTGTGTGTGTGTGTGTGTGTGTGTGTGTGCGCATATGTGTGTGTGTGTGTGTGTGTGTGTGTGTGTGTGTGTGATGTAATCAAAAGAAGCAGGAGAAACGTCTGAAATCAGAGAGAAGGGCGAGAGTGAAAAATTTGGGAAGATTTGGGGGGAAGTCTTGGTGAAATCTTTGCAAAATCATGGTAGGATGGTGGTTTGATATTGGTGTCATTTTAGGTTTTGGCCGATTTTCCGGTTAATCACTCAATCACACTGAATGCCATTTCCCGCATGATGATGTAATGGACCAAAGGCAGCGACTAAATCTGGTTGTTTTGCTAGCATGATGAACATGTAGCCATTGTGATGACCAAACTTGATACAACACCTGCATTTGGACAAGCATTAAACAGACCGTGACAATCAATAACACTTCATGTGTTGAAGGAACACCAAGCACAGCTATCAATAAAAGATATTGGACATACTAATAAAAAGTAATGAACTTTTTCGAATTTAAAGCAAAAACATATTTTTACATTAAATTTTAATTCTAATTATTGTTATATAACTGTTCCTTTGTCATTTTAATTATTGTTAAATGAGTGATAAATTACTGTTCCTTAATGCATTGTATCATTACAGAGGTACTTTAACACACGTGTTCAAGGCATCGTCGTAGTGGCTTTCGTGTTTTCCCTGGTCATAGGTCCACATTTGTCCACAACACCATGATGGCGCATGTCTGCTGTTGTGCCTTTGTTTCTTTTCTCTATACCTGATTCATGTGTGTCTCTTTCCCCACTCGCAAATACACTCCCACACACACACAAACACACGCACACACACACACTAAAAAACACAAACACACACACACACACACACACACACACACACACACAGATACCCACCCTCTCTCACTCTCTCTCATCTTACTCACAGCCTTTTCTTTGTGTTTTGTTACTTCCTGTTTCACTTCCTGATGCACACTTCTACTTCCTCTGGTGAATTGATCTCTTCTTTTCGCTGCAGTTTTTCCTTCTGTTTCCAACCTCCTTCTCTTCCTGCCCATTATTTTCTTGCATCCTGCCTACTCTCTCTTTCTCTACACACATAAACGCCCCACAAACACACAGTCACAAACATAAACAAACAAATACACACAAACAACTGCAAACTCACAGATGCGCATTCACACACACACACACACACACACACACACACACACACACACACACACACACACACACACACACACACACACACACACACACAACTACCCTGAAGTGTGTTTTTTTCGAGTCCTCTCCTCCTGGACATCCTATTGCGAATGGTAGTCTCCAAAATCAGAAAGAGAGAGAGAGAGAAAGAGAGAGAAGGAGAGAGAAGGAGAGAGTGGGAGAGAGATGGAGAGAGGGAAATATACAGAAGTAGATAGGAAGAGAGAAAAAGAGAGAGTGCTGCAGAGAGAGTTAAGACAGAGTGGTTGGGAGAGGCAGATAGAGAGAGGTAGATGGACAGAGGGAGGAAGAGGAAGAGGAAGAAAGAGAGTGGGTTGTAGGGTGGGTGGACTAAAGAGTTTGAGAGAGAGAGAGAGAGAGAGAGATGAAAGGGAGAGGGCACACCACCAGAACTTTCTACAGAATGAAGACAGAGAGCGAAAAACAGGTAGAGACGGGTGAAGCAATAAAGAAAGAACAAGAGGAGATTGAGTGAAGAAAAAGAGATGTGTTTGTGTGTGTCTCTGTGTGTGTGTGCGTGTCTTCTGTATGTGTATGTATGTGTTTTTGTGTGTGTGTCTGTGCGCATGTGTGTGTGTGTGTACGTGTGCATGTGTGTGTGCATGTGTGTGTATGTCTGTGTGTGTGTGTTTGTGTGTGTGGAGTGAAACGAATGGGTAAGTGTTAGCAGGAGTATAAGTATGAGTAAAAAGCCTCTGGCACCACTCAACACATACAGCTGGACTGAATAGTTGTGTGTACACTTGTGGCGCATGTCTGTGTGTCTGCGGAAATGTTTGTTATTTAAACAAGAAGTGATTTCTAAGTGCAAAAAACACAATCCCCCCCCCCTTCTGCTCACACACAGACATCCACACACATGCACTTGGTATCTTAACACACATACTTATACACTCCCTTAGTGCACACACACACACACACACACACACACACACACACACACACACACACACACACACACACACATGCTGTCAGGCCAATCAACAAGCAGCTTGTTGACGCCTCAATCCTAATCATCACCTTTGTGTCAGGGTGACAAGCCACCCCCCATCCCCGCCCACGTTCACAACGCCCGGCATCCATTTTGTCACCTTTGCCGAAAGTCGTTTAGCTTCACAATAGCAGCTCCTTAAAGACACGGCAGGTCTGCAACCAATGTCATTTATTTCTAAGCGTCTAGGCCAGTTTTTAATATTAATTTGGGAGGGGTTAGAGGAAACAACATATATATTTTTTAGTTCTTTATTTTCCTCACTTGTTGGTACAACTTCTCTTTGAACATCGCTGTAAGACTAGATGAGTGGGAACGGTGTTTTTAGTCACACCACCACAATGCCAAACCCGCGCACACCGCAGTGTTCGCTTCACAAACAAGGACTTGTACGGGGAGGTATCGCCGCTGGAGTGGATAAATAAAGAGACATTCTTTAGACATACACAGCTCAAAGTACTACAAGAAGGAGGATTATTTGGCCCAAAAAGGAAGGAAACAAATCAAATCCTAGGCAACTGGATTCCCTCGAAGCAAATGAATGTCCTATTTTAAGGAGCATAACGTCACACACTTTAAACACTTAAATTTGGAAGGGGAATACTGAACATCCAAAGGCATTACTAAATAAAATACTCGTTCACACTACACCAAGGAAAATCGGGTGAAACCGATGCGACGTGTATTTTCTTGTTCACACCTGCAGTCGACACACAACACAACATGGTTCCTCCTAACCTGTGACGGAGAGAGGGAGTCAGAGGGAAAAACAGAAGACCACTTCCAGAATCCAGGCCCATTCAACTTAATTCTGCTTGATATTCCCCATTCTTGTGCACAATAAGCGGGCTATGCCTGGAATGAGAAATGGCTAATAAAAGGTGGGGAAATTGAATTGATTTTCCCCATTAGGGAAACCAGAGCGAAGGGCAGGGAGGGAGGGGGAGGGGGGCGCTGAAAGAGCGGAACGGAATTCAATAAAGTGGAATGGAACAGAGTGGAGCGGAGTGCTTATTTGGAGGGCACGGCGTTCCTCCAGTTGCAGGCAGACTCCCCCTGGGGTTACCAGGATACTGTGAGACCAAAGGTGTGTGTGTGTGTGTGTGTGTGTGTGTGTGTGTGTGTGTGTGTGTGTGTGTGTGTGTGTGTGTGTGTGTGTGTGTGCGCGTGCGTGCGTGTGTGCGTGCGTGCGTGTGTGTGGGGGGGGGGGGGGGGGGGGGGGGTACTAATACACACCCCTTTTGCCAGGCAGTGTGTCATCCTCGCCTCAATGTCCCGGGACAGAGTGGATTTCTGTATCGTTCAGCCCTGTGTGTGACCTCACAGTGCGTGTGTGTGTCTGTGTGTGTGTTTGTGTGTGTGTGTCTGTGTGCATGTTAGTTAATGTGCTTTGATTATTTGCGGGTGCACACAGATGACTATAAATAGCCCACGACTGGGAAGTCCCCCTTGATGTGCAGTGATGCAACAGACCAACTGATGTACAGAGAAGCAGGGGCGAGAGACCCTGACTCAAAGCCAGAGTGTTGGAGAGAGAGGGAGTTATTACTTACGTAATAAGAGACATATAGAGGGAAGGCTGAAGAGGGTAAGAGAAGAGATGAGCATCTGAATGAAAAGCAGGGATGCATCAACATGTCATTTTTAATCCCAGATACACAACACATGCTGTGTTCCACTGTCTGCCATGAATTAATCTCTCCTCCCTGGATCTCTCTCTCTCTCTCCCTTTGTCTCCCTCTCTCTTGCGCCGTCATCCTATCAATCTTTTTCCAATTACCTGCCCTGTCTATCTGCAAATCCATCATAATCATTTCCATGGCAACCGCTTGCATCCTTCACAAGACCACGGCACCATTGTTCAATATAATTATGCACCAAAAGGAATCTTTCTTTATAGTGGGGAACACAAAGGGAGGAAAAAGAGTGACTTAACAGCTTGGGTAAATTTTCCCCCGAACATCGTTTTAACATCCATAGCTGGCTGCCCCTCCCTGGGGACAGTCTGCTGAAAGGAATGTGAACTATAGTTAGACTGATTGAGTGAACGTATCCACGCTGTGTGTTTGCTCTAAATACACCGGCTACGACCGGGCTGCCAACAGGCTAGTGAAGCGGCCTGGCTCTAGACTGTATGCTGTTCTGAATCAACCCAGACCGGCAGTGTGCACGAGGCTTTTGTCTTAATTGTCTCTGAGTACAAACCCAAACCTTGAGACGTCTGTCTCTCTGTTGTGTTGGATGAATGAATTCACTGAATGTGTTTCTCTTCTGCAGCAATGGATTTTGAGGTATTATCTGAAGCTCGGGCTAGGCCTACCTTAGGCCTACTTTTATGTTGAACATTGAGACTTAACTGTAGCCTAACTCAGATTAGGTCTATGGGCTAAACAAATACAATTGGCCTCAATAAAATATACTTTATTGTAGTTATTTTACAAGTCTGCTCTACATTCAAATGAAAATTTTACTTCAAGTCTATGACCTTCTTCAATTTCTTCATTGCAAGAAAAACCAACCAAATCCTGGGTCCAATACTTCAGCGACATGTTTAATGGAAGACAACCACCATTCACCAAAGGGGATTTTTTAATATACGAGTAGGCCTACTTTTCCACTAGTCGCACAGAAACAGACACACACATTCATGTGGGAGTCCCGCAATCATAGACATGTAAACACAAGCAGTGTGTGTCTTTACTTGTTGTGGATGACACAAACTTTCCCCTCTGCTCAATTTCTTGGTTTCAATTATGATCACGTGTACAGAGCGATACAAAGAGAGAGAGAAGAGAGAGAGAGAGAGAGAGAGAGAGAGAGAGACACACACACACACACACACACACACACACAGAAGCAGACAGAGCAGGCAATGGAAAGTCAGGGGGAAAGAGAAAAAGAAAGAGAGAGATAGAGGGTCTTAATGCATTGATCATTGATAATGACCATTTCAGACGTTTGGTCGACCCAATGAGGGAGGAGCCCATGGACGTTACTTTAAAATGATGTGTATTTGCTAGCTGGGCGTAATTGACATGTATCGGCCACGTAATAGTGTGAATCTAATTTGCAATACAGTGGCTTTGTTATGCACAATGATCGAGACAACCGCGATCATTATCTGCAAAGAAACGCACACATAAAGGAGTAGGAAGAATGAGAACGAATAGGGTTCAAGATATGGCGTGTTCAAAGGAGGAATGACGTGTGTTATTGATCACTGCGAGGCGAGATGTATCCTAGTCCCTATTTGAGAAGTTGTCTTTTTTTCTTAAGTGGCCGGATAATAATCAGCTTTATAAAAACAAAAACAAAAATAAACTGAAAACCTGAAGTCAAACCTGTCTAGGATGCCCTATCGGCCGCGGCTGATTGGGGAGTGTTCTGTTATTGTATGCTTTAGTGACGTAGTACCCCCCCCCCCCCCCCCCCCACCGTACACACACACACACACACACACACACACACACACACACACACACACACACACACAGGACACCCGCCGCCGCCTCCTCCTCCCCCCTCTCCGTGCGCCGTGGCTGTGTGTGTGTGTGTGTGTGAGCGCTAGTTGTGTGTGTGTTTCCTGTGGCTGCTCGGTTGCCCGTGCTTCGACTCACTCAGTGTTTATCGGCTCGCCATGGCGGACGGACGCAGAGAGCAGCCGCCTCACCTCTCCCTACCCCCGGCTAGCAAGCGACCCTGCTTCCGCCCAGCACCCCGTGGTCCCGGGCCGGGGCCCGGCCATGGTAGCGGATTTGCGAACTCTCGGTACCGTTCACCGGAATCCCTTTTGGATTGCGCCGCGAAGGCAGTGGCGGAGAAATGGGCCTTTGAGAGAGTGGAGGAGCGCTTCGAACGGATCCCGGAGCCCGTACAACGTCGTATCGTGTACTGGTCTTTTCCTCGCAACGAAAAGGAAATATGTATGTACTCTTCGTTTCAATGTCGAGTCGCCGGCGAGGAGGGGCCGTCGGCGGCTACAGGAGCTGGGGCCGCTGGGTCTGGATCTTCTACCAGCGCTGGTGGTGGTGGTGGTGGTGGCGGCGGCGGCGGAGCCTCTGCCGCTGGCACCACGTCTAGCGCCGTAGCCGGAGTGGTGGGGACGGGGGACGGACTCCCCTTCCGCCGGGGTATCAGGCTACTGGAGACAGGCTGTGTGGAGAACGTTTTGCAAGTCGGTAAGTAAAAATAGTTCGTGCCAAATGGCCGGATGAAGCGCATTGAGTCACACTTTGGATCGCATTCAACTGTCGGTGTGTTGGGGTTAGGGGGGTGGGGGGGGGTGGGTGATTGATTGGAAGTTTTGTGCACCCGCGTGGAAAGTCTGCTTACCACGGATTTTCTCAGTCTGAACTAAATATCGACCCATACATACAATTTATCAGCGCTATAGGGACAACGAAACGTAACATTTTGTTTTTATTTTTGTTTCAGTTTTAGCTCTCAATTTCGGAGGTTGCCAGATTGGTAAAAAAGGGAAGCGAGGATAACGCGTAGCTTTTAGCAGCAGCTGTTTAAAAATTAAAGGGCAGCCAGTCGGCTTGTGGATTGTGGCTGATCATTACAGCGTAGCCCTGTCCCAGTTAGCATTTTACGGAGCCTTTCTTTTGGGGTTGAAGTGTCACTTTATGGTCATACGACGCAGTATGGAGTCGCTTAACATTGGGTTGTTAACCCCGGAGAAGGTGTGTGTGGGTTGGCAACTATCAGCACTTTTCCTCCTTCCATCGGCTGCTCGTCGATGACTGGAGCGGCGCTGGGAAGGGGGGATGGAGGGGTTGACAGACGCGTATACAATAGACCAAGCGGAATAGCGTCCGTTTTTCCTCAATTCCTCGTCGCAGAAGTCCGTTTTAATGAATTTGCCATCGGTTTATGTGGGTTTAGATTAAGAACAAAGACTGTTATTGGTCATCTTATTACGATTAATCCCGATGTTAATCCGCCTTGATCCAAAAACCCCGTAGCTTTTGTTTATTTGATGCACTCGGACAGGACAAAGAACCCGGAGCCACCAGCGTGGAAAATAATCGCTGGCGTGTATAATAAACCGCGCATGTGACGCTAGTGTTTTTTATGTTCTGGTTCTCCCCCCCCCCCCCCACAAAAAAAAATGCTACTTGTGATATGTACAAAGTGGTCGTATTTGTGCTCGGAAACGACGTGTTTTACAGCCTCTCTTGTCTTTCGCAGTACAATAGCCTTCCAGTTCAAATGATCGATACGCGTCTCGCGTTTCCACCGAGGCAATCATCGGTGAAAAGGCACCACTGTGGTCTATTTTCAAACAAAGGACCATTTCGCAAAAGCCCCTCATCCGTTCAAATTCTCCATTTCATACATCTGTGTTCATTCTAATGAAAACGAACCAGCACAATTAGGAAGGGGCTTATCTTCCACAAAAACACTTTTTGTCCGACTGCGCGTTGGTGTTTTTTTTCACCGGGGCCATATGGTGAGATCGGTGGAGCTTGTCTGTGGTTTCAAGTTGCTCCAAGACGCACGAGAAACTGCACGTGATAGCCCCGCAGTTTATACTTTAAGTTTGCTTTGTGATTGTGAGAATTATAATGTTAGATGAACTGTGTGTGTGTGTGTGTGTGTGTGTGTGTGTGTGTGTGTGTGTTGGAGGGGATGGTTGGGTTTGTCATCCTGATAACTTTTACCACGTCCTACCCTTTATGGTTTCTGCAAATGCATCGGTGGATTTTTGGATGTCAGTTGGCCTGTTTGACGGATAAAAGTTTTGGAATGTACTCCAAATGGGTATTTTAATCTATCTATGAAAGTACTTCCTCCTTAAGTAATATAAACGAGATCACCAGGTGATCGTGGTTGTTAAAGTTACTATGATTTTCCCCTCTTTATGGGCATGCCACACCTGGCCAGGTTAAGCTGCTTTGGGTGATAACACTGAACATGTATTCAAAGGCAACTTCTTTATCCTTCATCTTGTTTGCCGAGTTCAAATTACATTGATGTGGAGTGACTTTAGCACAGGGATATATGGTGATAGTAAAAGTAGATTGACATAAGAAGCCTGCTTCAACTTAAAGGTTATTCCCCCATAACAGTTACACCCCCAGTCATACCTGCCTTGCCTGTGACCCACCCCCCCTCCCCTCAAGGTCAGTCCAATACACAGGTTTGTCTGTCTGTCAAGAGATGACCAAATAGCCCAGAGCCAGAAACAATATAGGGTTTTTAGTGCACCCTTGTGTGTGCCACAGGGGTTTTCACTGCAGACAACCTGAAGAAACCGGTTACGGTGAAAGCCTCCGCTCGATGACTCACCGGTCACCAATCTGCAGTCGTAATTAATAAATAAACGGCTCGAGGATCCTGCACCTGCTAGCATTTTCACAAGGGGGTTACCAACGGTGCGCACACAAATAGTCATCTGCGTACACTTTGCCGCCGACACTGTAATTTCACCACTGTTGACATTACCATTTACATACAATTACATAATCATAATCAGACCTAAGTACATAGCGCTGTTATTTTTGTTTTTGGCTCTGGCTTATTTTGGGAGGGGTGGTCATACAACAGTGGCAAGGTAGATTATGGTAGACTCCGGCTAGCTTGCACATGTGGCCGACCCAAAAAAGGCACCGGTGGCGGTGGATTACAGTGTGTTATTTGCATAGCGCGCTCTGTGATGGTGCCCATTTCTGTATTTTATTTTTTTTACTTGACCGCATCAGTCACATTTCAATAGGGTTCTGGGCTAATGGAGGCGCAGCCGCGATGTCTGCCGTAAGCAACGGTTTCTGGAAGTAGCGACAGGGCTAAAGTTAGCATGGAAGTGTTTATTTTAAAGCCAGAAATAATAACGATGAATTAATTAATAAACACCAGCAGGCACACATTTACATTTATCAAACTTCCAAAACATCGGACACAGCAGGTATAGCAAATCTTACGTTTGACTGGGTACTTATATCTGGATTTTAATCTTTGAGTTTACTCATAAACATCGACGTTCTTATCTCCAGACTGCGCTGGCACCAAAACATTAGCCATTAGTTGGCTCAGGTGACTTGCTAATGGGGGGGATTTTCTACACGGCTGCCTTTGGTGAATTTGGAGTCCGGGGGTCAAGCAGAGTTTATGTCTGTGTAGACTTAGCATAGCTACACTTAAGGTTGCTCCCCCTAACCCCCACCGAATTGGGCATCATCTGTATCCATTAACTGTATGGTTCCGGCCCAATGTGGTGAATTCCACCCTGTTAAATAGTCCGCAATCCAGCTCTCTTTTCCGACAATGTCCCCTACCAGTACATTCCCAAAGATCTGTGTGCGATGGTGAACCGCAAACGTTGCAATGCTAAATATTCTTATCCTCTCTTGAGATTTTACACCCACAGAATAGAAAGTTGCTTTGTTTGTTTTTATACGAACAAACAAGCCGAAAGCGAAAGCAACAAACTAGCGGTCTGGAACGGAGTTTGTTATGGAATGGACACAAGTATTCCAAGAAGTAGTCATCACCCACACACCCACACGGTGTGTGGGTGTGTGTGTGTGTGTGACTGTCAGGCCTGGTTAGCGCTAACGCGGCAGGACCTTGGCGTGACGGGCGCTCATCAGCAGCTCATTGGTCCGTGCGCTTATTCCTAATCTAGCCGGCGCTCCCAGTCATAATTAGAATAATCAACGCTAAGTGTGTCCTGGGTTCGTTTGTGGAGCCCCCAGCACACCCCTCCGCCCATTCCCCAAACACACATGCCCGCACACACCCCCACATATAGCCCCACCCTTCCCCTGCCAAAGCTGAATAAAGTCTTCAGAAACAGGGTGGGGGTGGAGGGATTGTGTTTTAGCCTTGAGTCAAGCGTTGGGATTATGGAGACATGCTTTGTTACTCAGCTGTAGAAAACCCCCTTGTTCAGCGTGTGTGTGTGTGTGTGTTTGTGTGTGTGTGTGTGTGTGCGCGTGTGTGTCCAATAATCTGCAGACACAAGTGTCGTCTTGATTTAGTGTTTGCTTGAGCTCGCCTCCTCTTTCCCTCCCTTCTCCCCAACCTGGTGTTGGATGAAGCAATAATGGGCCCCTGATGTGAAGCCATTTTGAATATATGGCCACTTTAAATAAATATTATATTAGCTATTCAGGCATAGAGTTCAGCGAGACTGGATTTTCGCCTCCCTCCCCACTTTCAAATGAAAGAAAAATCTTTCATTTGGTATTTTCAAAGTAAAGGGGCCCCTTAGTTTATGGGGGCCGTTGCTAAGGTGAAAGAAGGGGGGGGATGTCTGGGTGGGCATGAGGGTGGAATCCATTTTTGATTCAGTTTGGTTGACTGCACCATCAAACGTGAATGTTATCCGATCAAAGGTTTGTGTGTGTGTGTGTGTGTGTGTGTGTGTGTGTGTGTGTGTGTGTGTGTGTGTGTGTGTGTGTGTGTGTGTGTGTCCGTCCCATCATACGGTTTCCTGGTGCAATGTGTGTGAACGCAATCGATTACCCGTTCACCCCCCTCCTCAAAAGACAGACATTGGCTCGATAGGGAATCAGAGAGGGTGTTTTGCGGTGAGGCGGGTATGATGTCACATCACCGAGCAAGGGCTGAGGGGGAGGCGGTCATGTGACATCGGCTCCCACTCCACCTGCGTGCCAAAGAAGTGTCCGGCCATTCGCTCAAGTCCCGCTCAAGTCGCTCCTCTTCAAGTTGTTGTCGTCTCTTCTTCCCGCTCTTTTGTTGGTCTGTCCCTTCCAGCTGTCTTGTCTGTCTGTTCCACCCTGTCCTTCTCTTTCCTCACTCACTCTCTCTTCCTCACTCTCTGTCTCCCTTTCAATGTCTGTCTGTCTGTCTGTCTGTCTCTCTCTCTTTCAATGGCTCTCTCTCTCTTTCAAGGTCTCTCTCACTCTCTCTCATTATTTATCTATCTGTCTCTCTATGTGTCTCTATCTCTGCCTCTTCCCCATCCCTTTACCAGCAGAAACATTTGTAAAAGTATCACTGTTCGATTTGATTCCTGCCCCTCCCACGCCACTTTAGACAAAAAAGGATTTCTGCTGCGTGGAATCCTCCTTCTTGAGTCTGTGATGATGCCATCCACGAACACCCACAGCACACACTGAGCATTTTCTCCCCTGTGTGTGAGGGGTATTGATTGGACCTCTTAGGGCTGACTAACTTTAACACCAATCAGCGTCCGGTAAGCTGGGGGCGGACACGTTTTTCTGAAGGCTCGGTGGGGCCATTCTGGCTCGGCTGGTGTTTGACTTTGAATTAGTCAGTCGGTTTGTAGCGCCGGGCCTCATTAAAGTCTGCCTAATGTTGTGAATGCGACGTGTCAAGAGTCTGAATAGTTTGCACATTCTTTAGTCTTTTATGAGTGCAGCCCATGGCTTCAAGTTAAGTGGAACACTGTGGGCCTTCTTCAACTCCAGCGGCCATCTTGGTTCTAAACTTTAGCTGTGGAGGGGAGGGGGGGGGGCGGGGCAGACACAAAAGCCAAGACACACGGCTAACGTTTAGAACCAAGATGGCCACTCTTGAGTCCCATTTTGGTAAATAATGCACAATGCAATTAGGGTATGATTATTAAAACCTGTGTTAATCCCTCCGATGAGGCGCGTGTGTCTGTCCGCCCGCCTTTTACTCCCGCACTCCGTCTGTCACTCTTCTCTCCAGCTTTCAGGGGGGGGCCGCAACACGCAGTAAATTTCTTTTGCCACCAGAACACACAGAAACACACACTCCGTCTGTCTTCCGCTTCCTTTTCGTGGCGCATCCAGACGGACAATATTTAATCAAGGTAATTAATTTCATGGCGGCTCCTCCACTCCAAACGCGGGAAATCAGGGGAAAGGATCATCAAGTGAGTCTTATGAGCTCTGACAACAGACGGGAGGGCGTGCGCTTTGTTGTCACGTTCATCAAAGGAACAGGCACCTGTGTGTTTGTGTGTGTGTGAGCGGTTTATACGAAGAATTATGAATCAGACATGATGGTGTTACCGCTTTTGTTTGCCGGGGAGAGCACTAGGAACCCCTTATCTTCCAGAATCCTGTCTCTCTGTTGAATGCAGGAGCAAAAGCATACAGTCTTCAACCACTGTCGCACGAGCTAAAGGACTAACTAAACAAGCTAAGCGTCTAGTCGCTAGGCTAATGGCTACCCGTACACCCAGTCTCTCCTAAATAAGGGTAAAGTGTGTGTGTGTGTGTGTGTGTGTGTGTGTGTGTGTGTGTGTGTGTGTTTCACACATTTGTCCATGTCTATCCCTTGTGTATGTGTCAGAGGGAGAAAGGGAGAGGGATAAAAGGAGGGAGGGAGGGAGAGCCGGCCCACTTAAAAGAGAGAGCTTGGGCAGACAGCCCTATTATGTCCTCGTTTGGTTGTAATTGCCTAACAAATGTTGGATGAGTGGATAGGGAGAGGAGAAAGACAGGAAAAGAGGGAGAAAAGGGATAGGATTGGGAGGCAGGGGGAACGGGAGGGGGTGGGGGGTTGACATGCAAAATGGAGACAAATCATGCCATTTGTGTAGGTCAGAGCCATTTTCTAGCCACATCACATGAAATGGAAAAGGCTTTTTGTGCCGCAGCCAGGCGTCCAGGCCGGCCGTGCAGTAGAGTAATGACACCAGGAGGCTCTCTGATGCCAGCAGAGTCCTGTTTCACTGCTGCACACGGGCTGCAAATGGACGTTTGCTCTTACACCAAAACAGCATACTACTCCCCCCCCCCCCCCCCCCCCCCCCCCCCCGCTATAAAATTCATGATTCGAGGAAAACGCACACTTATTATTTTGTTCAAGGCTGAATAAAATAATGGTTGTTCATTCGCCAGACAGCGAATGAACAACCCCATGTGTATTATTCCATTATTACTTTTTTTGTGTTGCTGTTCTCATTTCAGCAGACCTCTGCTTATCCAATGAAATGGGATTATGTGATGACATCATCGTCTGATGACACACCTCAATCAGAGACCAGATCCCCCCCCCCCCCCATGGCTATGGCTACGATGGGGCCCAGCGAGGGGGTTGGCCACAACAAACGTTGTTAGGCTAACTCATTTACAAAGAGGGAGAAAGACACAAACAAAAAAAGATGTTTGCTTAGGAAGAGAAGCGTCAGTTGCTACAGTTTCACGACTCGGCCATCTTGCTTTGGGTTTTACAGTCGGCTATATTGTCTTGCAGATGTTGCACATCATGAGGTGGGCAAGCCTATAGAAATGGAAGGACGTGGACGGCCCGATAATGATAGAAAATGTATAAATAGGGTCCAACCATATTATTTTACATTGGTGAACATTTTTGGAGCTGAACCTGAAACCAGCCAATCACCTTCCTCGCCCCGCCGCCGGCTTTCTCCTACAGAGGAGGATGACCGAGACTCCTACAGCCCTCCCTTCCCACCACCACAAAGAGGGAAACTTTTCCTTTGACCGGCCTTGGAGAATAGCATTCTTCAAACGAACTGGCCCTCTGCTTTTAAACACGGATCCTCATCCCAGGCCCATCGATCGCTCGCTGGCTTGAATAGAACTCACTCAAGCGCAGGCCTCTAGGTGTGTGTGTGTGTGTGTGTGTGTGTGCGTGTGCGTGTGCGTGTTTATCATCTCTACGATTTTTCTCTTCCCCCATAGGCTTCCTGATCCTTTGCTAATTCAACTTCTAATTGTCCCCGCCCCCTCCACCGTGGCAGCCTAGCGCTTCACGTATGGATCGGCTCGCGCTCACGTCCCAGAGGCAATGGAGCCAATTAACCATGAGAGGGGGGGGGGGGGGGGCTATGAATAAATCAATCAATCAAGGGAATTAGAGTCCTGTGATTGTCTATGTGAGCTTAGAGAGAGAGGAACGGAGAGAGAGAGGATGAGAAAGGAAGGAAGTAAGGGAAAACGAGGGGAGAGAAGGGAAGTAAAGGAAAGGCGGGGATGAGGAAGGAAGTAAGGGAAGACAGGTAGTGAGGGATGGGAAAGAAAGGAGGAAGGAAGAGGGGAGAGAGGAAATAAAAGGAACTGGAAATGGGGAGATAAAAGGGAATAAATTGAGAGGGGAGGATAAATAGGGAAATGGGGGGGATGGGAAAGAGCCGAACTATGAATCAGTGAGTGTTTCTATTGAAATCCCCATGGCTGTTAGATCAGATTTGACCTTTAAATATTTCTACACCGTTGGAGCCCAGCCCTGCGTTCTCATAAGTAGCCTCAGATCCGTGCTAGTGTAAGCTAATGGCGGTAATGAACACTTTTATATATGGCACCAGCATGTTGTTCATGTGTGTAAGTGCAACATCTTTGTTTGTAGTAAATAGATACAAAAGATTAGCGAGTAGCCTGGCCCATCCTATATGGATCATTCCTGTTGTCTTGCAACACCTTTACAGTTCCCTCTCCTCCAATGAGACGAGCGAGGCCTGATGGTACCCGGTTCATTCATCCTCACTATCGGCAGTGAACGGGTCCTTTCCTGTACCTTTTTGGTCCCGGCTTTGTTGGTTTGAACCCTGAGGGGGAGCAGAACCTGACGTTTTCACCGCAGGTCATTTGGATAGCGGCTGTGGCCCATCTCCTTGGAGACACAAGGGTGCGCGCTGGCCTCTTTAGGGGTCCTTGCAGGTGGGGGGGTAGTCCATGTATTGGAGTGTGATTGGTCAATTGGTCCGGAAATAAGCAATCTTCTCCCTCTGTTTTGCTTTATTTTGCTGCCCTCTGTGTTGAGAACCCACTTCAGATCCCCACTGACCCACTAGTTAACCTATTGTGCCATGTCACTCGGACAACCCCAATTTATCCACCCGTGTTCACACACAAACACACAATCTGATATACACACATGCACAGGTTATACAGGCCTGTGTCCACGTCTGTGTGTGTGTGTATAACAAATGGGAATTCTCGTTTATGTGTGAAAGTCACGGGATGTTTTATCCTTAACTTTTCTATCTCACTCACTAACTCATATATTTGACCCCCTGTTCCCTCAGCAGTCATTCTGTGTGTTATCACGTTTACCCTCCACTGTGTTTCTGCTAAACTAAAGCTTCTAGGCCTGGAGTAAAGTTACGACGGGATGCTCATGAGGGCACAAATAGAGGAATGCAATTCAATTGATTGTAGTCAGTGCAGCATGCATTGTCACACGCATGGGGCAAAAGAGGACACTCACTCACTCACTAACTCCACAAGATTAATGTGGTCATCGCTCAGTAAGCCATGGTACGAGAACACACACACACACACACACACACACACACACACACACACACACACACACACACACACACACACACACACACACACACACACACACACACACACACACCCCTCACCCTATTAACCTCGTCTCACTGGGTAACTGAGGACAGTCAACACACAGACACGCACACACACACTGCAGTTAATTCACAAACACAGTGTTGTGTGTTTGGGAATAAGCCGATAGAACTCGCTGACATCACCTCCAGCGTCCTCTTCCTCTGTATTGACTAAAAGAAAGGGGTGGGACTTGGGCCAGGTTGTCGAGGGACGGGTTCTTACCTACAGCCTAAACCCATTCTGGAGATACGCTTGTCCTATGCCTTATGCTGCATAAACTGTGTGTGTGTGTGTGTGTGTGTGAAGCCATGAATAGCGGGAGTCTAGTAGGTGACACGCTGTAACAGGATTAGCTGCCCTGTGGTGGCGTGGTCAATCTAGGTCTAGTGGGGTGTATGTACTTAAGGCTCACGGCCCATTGATGGAGTTTGGGGTCCAAGGAAGCCCCAGCAGGAAGGACTTACGCGCACGTACACACCCGCAGTAGAGGACGATTCAGAGTATAATGGAGATTTAAACATGCTAGAGTCTGCATTCTGAGGTCTGTCTTCAGAAAGACCAGTGACTGAGTATAGCTTCTTCATTATAGTCCAATAGATACAGCGCACTGTTTAAAATGTAGGAGTCCTACGTGCAAAGTTTTGTATCAACAGCATTATCAAAGGCATACTTAATTGGGAAATCACATTGAAAGTGCAGAGTTCCAACCCCCCCTCACTGGAAAAATCTCGACTATCAGCAATCTGCATATTTCCCAATATCAAGTGAATTTTTCCAGAGTTAAATTTCATCCTGCAATGTGTGTGTGTGTGTGTGTGTGTGTGTGTGTGTGTGTGTGTGTGTGTCACGATAAGCACTTTTTTCTGCTACAACAGCAAGAAAGGAAACGTGTGTGTGTGTGTGTGTGTGTGTGTGTGTGTGTGTGTACGTCTGCGTGAAATCAGTGTTCAAAGTGTTGCTGTTTTATCGTTTGAGGAGGGGAGGGGGTGGGGGGCAGCCAGGGTAACAAAAGGATTAAAAGCAGCCAGGATAAAAAGAGCAATTATAAAGCCTTATCTTATCACATCTCTCCGCTGGCATGAACAGTACTGTCACCTCTCACCAGGCCCACCCTCTCCACGCGTCCTCTCTCCTCATTGGTGGACTTGGTATTTTAGTCTCATTGACACTTCTTATCTGTTTGTTTCACTTTGTCTCTGCTCCCCTTTCTCCTCTGTTCTCCTCGACGGTCGGCTCTCTATTTTTTCTCTTGTCTCTCCTTTTCTCTGTCTTCCTCCCTTCGTCATTGCCCTTGTTAAAGAAAGTAATTCAGACTAATAGTACCTGCAGCCATTACCGCCTCTATTCTCTATGGAGACAGGAAGAGAACAAAAGACCCCTGCCCCCACCCCCTGCCTCAACTAGCCAAACACAAGGGAGCACTCGTCGGCCCTCAACCAATAGGGAGAGTTGGACGGAGGACTGGCTGGGAGAGGGAAGGGGTTTGGCAGGGGGGGGGGGGGGTCTGTAATTGGGAGGCGGTCCGTCTAGATAATTTTCTTTGATTGGACTCATTCTCTCTCTCCCTCTCTCTCTCCCTCTAATGCATTGAAGACTGTTAGACTAAATTTGTCCTTTATGTCCTCTGTGTCTCTCTCTCAAGACCTGAGGTTGATATTAAAGAGCTAAAGTGTGTGTGTGTGTGTGTGTGTGTGTGTGTGTGTGTGTGTGTGTGTGTGTGTGCGCGTGTGTGCGTGTAAAGCGTTGACAGTGATGACCCAGGACTCACCGTTGCCGGGGGTGACGCTGGACACATTTCTGTTCACCAAAGAGATTCCTACATAAAGGTGGCTTCTCCAACCTTATTTAATATCATGCCCTTCATTTCGGGCCACCTGGGACCAGCAAACACATTCATAGCGCGCAACGATAAACTCCTGAAACACACCGACCGCGACCCACACAGGGGGCGAGTAAGTGAGTGTGGTAACCGACCCATGGTGGGACGGCTCCAGGGGGTTCCCAGGGTATTTAACCACCGCACGTCCTGCTGCTCGCCACAGCGGAGAATGGCACAGCTTTTTCTTTTTTTTAACACTCACAAAGGGCATATCTGTTGGAAGCCAGTGGTTAGCGAGACCCTAAGGCGGGCGTGCTCGCGTGCGTGCGTGCCTGTGTCACGGCGGGGGGATACTCAATGACTATGATCAGTCCTTCCCTCAATTGTCCGTCCTTCTCCCTCTGTCTCTCTCTCTTTTTCCCCTCCCTCTCTCGCTCCTTACCTATCCCTCCCCCTCTCCCATCCCCTCCTGCTAGTGAGCCATTGTTTTGCCCACCTCTGTCCAACAGGGTGTCTTTCATGGGGAATAAGTAAGGCGGCAGCTAGAATTACAGATCAACAAAGCACATCGACAAAGAAGGAAAGCGCATACTTTGCGATCATATGCGCAAGTATAATCACGTCCCTAAGCAGAACACACATTGTACCTGTGTGTAATGGCCCAACCCCTCAAATACTGTTCTTTTTTTCACTGTGTACTTTATAAACACTGGGATCTCTGAGAAGTAAACTCCCTTGAGTGTTGGAGTTTTGTTTCTTCAAGTCAACGACATGTAAAACACTTTCTCTGTGTGCTCTTTTTTTATGGTTCCCGGGGCTGATTATTACTGAGCTGTTGTGGAGCGCAGAGTGCAGTTATTAAACGGCTAAACACCAACACCCCCCCAAAAATACTGTCCCATGTCTCTTCTCAGAGGGAAGCAAAGAGCAGAGATAGCGGGTTGCTATGCATGCCACTTTGTGCTGCACTCACCCTAAGTGCTGACTCACCGTAGCGAAGCCGGTGTCTTGTGTGTGTGTGTGTGTGTGTGTGTGTGTGTGTGGGCGGGCGTTTCGGTGTGTAAGCGTGAGTGTGTGTATAGACAGATTCTGGACAGCTGAATAGACAGCGCTTCAGAGGTACAGGCCCAGCAGTGAGCAGAGGCCTAAAGAATGTGTTTGATACCCAATACCGCTGCTAGCAAGAGAAAGAGTCATCTCTCCAGCGGACGCACAGGGCTAGCGCCGCGGCAACATTAAGCTCACATGTGTTTTCTCGATAGGGCACTAAAAACTAGCGTTGACTGCAGTGCGTGTGTGTGTGAAGAGTTTGTCTGTGTTTGTGACAGTTAGAGTCTGTAGTGGGACTACCAGGACTATTGTCTTAATGACGAATGTAACACCCAGTATAGCTTTATGCAAGGCGTACTATCTTTCTGTGCTAACAGGTTTAGCAAAGTGCTGAGCGATGATTAGCTGATGAAACCAGAGCGACGTGCCATTTCGTGTGCTAGTTCCCTGTCTTCTGCGTTTTCACTTTTTCCCCATTTATTGTTGTATATCTCTCTTAATGTCTTTCTCTCTTTTTCTGTTTCTGTAACTTATCCATTCCCTCTCACTTGATCTTTGCATGTCTTTGTGTCACCCTCTTTCTCTTTATCTCTTTGTGTCTCTATGTCAATCAGAATTCTCTGTAAGGTTATATCATGAAGGTTCTGGTGATAGAAGAGGGACTTCCCCCATATTCTTTGTCTGTTATCCCTCAGGTCCTCAGACTAAGATAGCCGTCTCCCCATTATCGTGTGTGTGTGTGTGTGTGTGTGTGTGTGTGTGTGTGTCAGACCTCCCTGACACATCCAGTGAGTTCAAAGCAGTGCTAGCGAGTGTTTGTGAGACAAGAAAGTGGCAGACTGGATCTTGATGTCATCAACACGCACATGCGGGTGAATGATGGTGGGTGTATCAACCAGAGAATCCCAGATACGGCCAGTTCGCCTGTGTTCTGGCGTCACTACAATAAATGTCCCTCGGGCAACAGAACCAAATATCCAAGCTCTTATTGTTGTAAGACAGTCAATGGGCTTTGTAATTGAGACGCACATTGACACACATATCCAAGATGCAAGAACAGGTTTTATTTTTAAACACACACACACACACACACACACACACACGCACACGCACACACACGTACACCCACATACACCCACATACATCGAAATACATCATGCATTTCGATGGCTGGGCTGTAATGTCAGCTAAATGTCTGTCCTTTACAAATCAAGCTATTATGGAATTTAAGTTTTGGCACGGCAGAGAAGTTTTCTCAGTGTGTTCCTTGCCCCAATCATAGTGTTTTCCCATGTGGCTTCTAAAGTAGGGCTGTGTGTGTGCGTGTTTTCTTTGGTGTCGAAGAAGAAAGGTATTTTTATTCAAACAGGGTGTGAGTGTTCTAGAACAACACACACACAGACACACACACACACACACACACACACACACACACACACACACACACACACACACACACACACACACACACACACACACACACACACACACACACACACACACTAACATCGAAATAGGTCTACCAACTGATATGCTGCAGTGCACTTTGGGACTGTGTGTGTGTGTGTGCTCTGCTTTGATGAAACAGTAAAACAAGAGTCATCCTCTGTCCCCTCCTACTTTGTTCCCCATATAACTGCAGTGTTCTCTTTCTCTCGCTCCCCTGCCCTCCTGTTTTTTTCTTTCTTTCATATATTAACGAGCTCCCCTCCCAATTAGGAGTTAGCAGTCTCCCCTGGAGGCTGTTTGCTCAGGTAACATACCTCATTAGCATATCTGATGGATCAACCTGCTGTTTGTGTGTGTGTGTGCGCGCCCGCTTGTGAAATGGGTTATCTGCAGAGGAAGGTGTAGTAGAAGATATGTGTTTGGAAGGTTGCATCTGGGTTGTTTGTGTGTCTGCATTAGTCATTGATTACGATAAATCCCCACCCCCCTGTTGCTTCAAGAGCAAAAACCTCCTCCCCCCACCCCCATTGGGGCTCTGAGGTGTCAATCAAACCAAGAGCGGGGGCGGAGCCTGCTGTATTTGTCTTGGCAGCGTGTTGCCGGGTCAGACCACGGGAGTTAGCATGCAGGGCAGGTGCACTGTGTGCCCATGGCTAGGGAACAATGGTGGCTCTCTCTTCCTCGGCAGCTAAACTAGTTTGGAAAGATTGTTGGACGACATTGCTGCTATGTGTTCAGGCTGGGTGCACACGTGTTGGCAGAGTTTCAACGGTTGTGGCGTTAGTTAGACTGGCGTTCAAAAATGCTGACTATGATTTCAGATGTGTACGACGTACCACGCCGCATATATATTAATAACTCGTACATTTGTATCCTCAAACCTTATAAATAGATGTGGGGAAAGGCATTGGATCGATATACATGTGTGGTTGTCGTGTGAGTGGCGCAAGGGGACGTGCTTAACAAGAAGTGTCCCCTCTGTTGTCCTTGTGGAGCAGTTCTTCCTTCATTTATCCATTCACTCATTCATCTCTGTCTTCGGACCAAGATAACAGGATTACTTATCCATGCATCCACTAAAGGAGGGCAAGGGGGAGATGGAAAGTGAGAGGGGGAGAGGCACTTAGAGAGGTGGAGGGACAACCACGCCAGACCTGTGTGTGCGTGTGTGTGCGTCCCTTTCTACAAGATGGGACCTGCACTAATTGCCACCAAGGAAAAAAAACATGTCACACAGATACACTATGCAAAGACACTCTCTTTCTCTCTCTTTGTGTCTAGCTATCTCTCTCAATCAATTACAAACTCTAGCCCCTCCCTGGTATGAGCTAGCCTGGTCCTACT